>NC_058082.1:367833995-369033995 GCF_014858855.1 Bufo gargarizans | reverse complement strand
CTGGTGGCCTAAAATAAAATGTTTCTAGGCTCCAGCAGGGCACATTTTTGAGAGTTTCCCTTTAAGATGAATAAAAATGGCCCCTGATTATAATACATATTTTTTGTGGGAATTTTTGGTAATGATCCACCTCTGGTATGACCTGTAGGTTTTTCAGGTTCGCCTGCCATTAAAGTCAATGGGGCCCGCGGATTGCGAACATTTGATCGTGAACACGCGTTCGCGAACCGTCCTGGCCGATGTTCGTTCATCACTATATATATATTTGTGGTCCTGGCTACGGCGCGAAGCCTGGCGAGTGAGACTAAACCTAATCTAACTAAGGTGGCTGGTGGTGTGCCTTTAGCCACGTGACGAGGGTAGGCCAAATAAAGGGGGCAAAAATACAAGTAGGAATGGTTAGGATACAACTCTTTATTGTGGATGGTAGTATTGCAATACTAAGTCAGAGAAAGCTCTGGCGATTTCGGCTTTTGGATGCGGGATGTATTGCGAGAAACAGGAGGACTTCCATCGACCCATTTTACGTATGATGTGGGCCGGGACCCCATGTTTGGATGCAGTGCAGGCGGCTCCTATCCTGAATGAATGGCCCGAGATGGCCTGGGGGTTAAAACCTAACCCTGATGCGAGGCTGCGCATGTGTTTGATGAACTGCGAGGACGAAAGTGGCCGTGATGGGAAAGGAAGGATAGGGCTGGCAGGAGCCCGGTTGCCCAGGGTGGTTAGTAACCTGTTGAGGGCGACCACAGGGCACCAAGGGTTGGTAATAGGGAAATATTCTATGCACACAGGGGGCCCGGTTTGTGAGGTTTTGGAGACTGGCAAGGTGAAAGTGAAATGCTCGTGTCTGTGGGTGAGTTGTCTTAGTGATGGGCCTGTGTTGTGAGGAGAGGTGCCGGTGAATTCCCCGGGCCGGAGAAAGCCGTAGAAACTTAGGTAGAGGGCAGTGTAATAGGCGAATCCTCCGTATTTGTACCCGAGCTCCATGACCCTGTATAGGTACGCGTCCAGCTCCTCCCTTCTAGCTGGTTGTGCCAAGCAGATGATGTTCCGATACAGGCTGAACGTGAGCACAAACTCTGGGATGGAGAGTTTCATGTTCAGGCGAGTGTCTTTGGCCTTCAGAACAACCGCATGCGATGGTCCTGTTTTCCACCATGTCATGGGTGGAGATGAGGACCGCTGCCAGATTGACGTCCTTGCCTGCGAGTATGTCCCTGCGCAAGTTTTCGGGTACAAAACAGGAAGGAGCTATCTCGGGGGCCCCGGAAAACCTACCTGGGGAAGATGGCCGAGAAGTGGAAGGACCAGGGGAGGGACTGGTGGGAGCGGAAGGTGAAGCGTCACTGCTTGGAGTCTGGTATTTATGACGCAGATGGAACTGGACAGGTTGTTGATGGTAGCGTGCAGTTGCGTGATGGACAACTGTATGGTCGACATGGAGACTTGCTCCGTGGACCCTGTGGATGGCTCTGGAAACAGAAGACGGTATAATTCGGCCTTTTGGGCTGTAGCCGAATGGCGGATTCCTCGCTTGTTCAGCTAGGCAATCTTGGGGATTGTCCACGTCCGGTAAGATGAACGACTTGCTCGCTCTGATACCGCGGACTCTGCGGTCGATAGAGCATCCTTGAGATCGGAAACGTGAGACATGTATTGAGCTGAAAAAATGAAGAGGGACATGACGAAAGCTGGCGGGGGAAAAGTGAGATGGGCGCGGGTGGTGCTACCGAAGAATGCTCGTTGCGGGATGGGGGTGTCTTACATCTGGGCGGTGACCAGAGGACGCGTGGTCCCCTTGGTAGGCGTGATTTATCAACTTACCTTAATTCACCGGAGCCGTTTGCGCCGCGATTTAAAGGGGACGGAAGATGTAGCGAAGCCGAGTTTGTCACTATTTCCCCTAAAAAGAACGGCATATGATGCCACGATTGGCTATGCCGGGAGGCCAAAATAGCCAATCGTGTCCACTACTTACCTGGAAACAAACAAAAATATTGTAAGGGGGCACCCACGGATTAGCTTAGCACCTGAAAGAACAAGACCGTACATGTTGACTTCATGAACCGTGACTAGGACACGACCAGATGTTCCTGGGGTATGACCAAGCAGGTGCCAGAAATGAAAAGTGTGACTGCTGCAGCGGCAGGCACGGCGTGGAAAATGCGCGAAATGAGCGGAATTACAGCATGGCGGGGGTGATGGAACGTGGACCATGAACCTTTGACTGATGGAGAGACTAGCAACAAGGGGTCTCTGAGTGAAACGTGTGCCAGGGCGATCCTGGGAGCCGGAGACGTGTGAACAAGGTCGAGGAGCGGTCCAGGGCGTACCTGGTAAGGATGACTGTTGGGAAACGTGGGGCCTGGGTGTACCAGGCTCGGTGGTTGGTGTGAGAATGTGTGGTGCGCGCACCAGCGTGAAAAGACATGGGTTGCGTGACCCGAGCAGGAGACAAAGAGAGAGAGATAGGACACGAAAAATAGCAATGTCATATGAAAAGAGGGAATACAGGCCTTGCCTGTGATGTACGACATACGAAAAAAGAAAGAGTAAAGTAATGAGAAGAAGGCAGGGCGTTCCTGCGGACAGAAGAGTCGTGAAGGATGGCCGGATTGGAAACCTGAGCATATGTATATTTAAAAAAAAATAATAATCACCTTTTTTCTCTCTTTTTTTTTTGTGGGAGTTATGCTGTGTCGGATCAATGAGCAGTCGGGAGCGGTGCTCCGGCCTGGGTGCGTGGCAGCAGGAGGAAGCGGTGGGCGGCAGGGGACCGATGCGGGCAGCAGTGAGCGGTGGTGGGCGTGAAGCCCGACGGACAGTGGTAGGCCCTCCCCGCCGACTTCCGGCCCGCCGTGGTGGTAGCCGGTGGGCGGAAGACGTGGGAAGGGGCGGACCGGGCAGAGGGAAACTGCGAGGGGCCGGCCGGATCTGGCGTGGTGTGCCGGTGGTGCGGGCGGCAGTGTGAGCCGCGAGGGTGAGTGAAGCAACGCTGCGTGTGTGGGGCGGACAGTGTGGGGCGGACAGTGTGGAGCGGACAGTGCGGGAACCCCCCCCCCCCCCCCGCAGACCTCCGGCTCAGCGGCAGCAGGACCCGATGCGCTCCGGCTGGAGCTCATGGCAGCAGGAGAAGCGGCGGGGGAGGGAGAGTCCGGCTGATGTGGGGTGATGGCGGTGGGGAAGGAAGGACCAGAGCGACTTACCTATGACGCAGGATTCTGGCGCACAGAATCGGCGTACCGTGTGGCAGATAGGCTGGAACAGGAAGCTGACCGTTGCAACTCCTCCTACCAGAAAAGGCGAGAGAGGACGTGCACCAGGAGAGCTGGGCAGTGGAGCTTAAGAAGCCACCTACGCCCCTCCCACAAAAGCAGGCTGAGTTCAGCCTGCTGAATATATATATATATACAGTTGCAAGAAAAAGTATGTGAACCCTTTGGAATGATATGGATTTCTGCACAAATTGGTCAAAAATGTGATCTGATCTTCATCTAAGTCACAATAGACAATCACAGTCTGCTTAAACTAATAAAACACAAAGAATTAAATGTTATCATGTTTTTATTGAACACACCATGTAAACATTCACAGTGCAGGTGGAAAAAGTATGCGAACCCTTGGATTAATAACTGGTTCAACCTCCTTTGGCAGTAATAACTTCAACCAAACGTTTCCTGTAGTTGCAGATCAGACGTGCACAACGGTCAGGAGTAATTCTTGACCATTCCTCTTTACAGCACTGTTTCAGTTCAGCAATATTCTTGGGATGTCTGGTGTGAATCACTTTCTTGAGGTCATGCCACAGCATCTCAATCGGGTTAAGGTCAGGACTCTGACTGGGCCACTCCAGAAGGTGTATTTTCTTCTGTTTAAGCCATTCTGTTGTTGATTTACTTCTATGCTTTGAGTTGCTGTCCTGTTGCAACACCCATCTTCTGTTGAGCTTCAGCTGGTGGACAGATGCCCATAAGTTCTCCTGCAAAATGTCTTGATAACTTGGAAATTCACTTTTTATTTGATGATAGTAATCCGTCCAGGCCCTGACACAGCAAAGCAGCCCCAAATCATGATGCCCCCACCACCATACTTCACAGTTGGGATGAGGTTTTAAGGTTAGTGTGCTGTGCCTCTTTTTCTCCACACATAGTGTTGTGTGTTTCTTCCAAACAACTCAACTTTGGTTTCATCTGTCCACAGAATATCCACAGAATATTTTGCCAGTACTGCTGTGGAACATCCAGGTGCTCTTGTGCAAACTGTAAACATGCAGCAATGTTTTTTTTGGACAGCAGTGGCTTCCTCTGTGGTATCCTCCCATGAAATCCATTCTTGTTTAGTGTTTTACGTATCGTAGATTCGCTAACAGGTATGTTAGCATATGCCAGAGACTTTTGCAAGTCTTTAGCTGACACTCTAGGATTCTTCTTCACCTCATTGAGCAGTCTGCGCTGCGCTCTTGCAGTCATCTTTACATGACGGCGACTCCTAGAGAGAGTAGCAGCAGTGCTGAACTTTCTCCATTTATAGACAATTTGTCGTACTGTGGACTGATGAACAGAAAGGCTTTTGGAGATACTTTTATAACCCTTTCCAGCTTTATGCAAGTCAACAATTCTTAATCGTAGGTCTTCTGAGAGCTCTTTTGTGTAAGGCATCATTCACATCAGGCAATCCTTTTTGTGAAAAGCAAACCCAGAACTGGTGTGTGTTTTTTATAGGGCAGGGCAGCTGTAACCAACACCTCCAATCTCATCTCATTGATTGGACTCCAGTTGGCTGACACCTCACCAAATTAGCTCTTGGAGATGTCATTAGTCCAGGGGTTCACATACTTTTTCCACCTGCACTGTGAATATTTACATGGTGTGTTCAATAAAAACATGGTAACATTTAATTCTATGTGTGTTATTAGTTTAAGCAGACTGTGATTGTCTATTGTTGTGACTTAGATGAAGATAAGATCACATTTTATGACCAATTTGTGCAGAAATCCATATCATTCCAAAGGGTTCACATACTTTTTCTTGCAACTGTATCTATTGTACATTTTGCCTCTGACCCTGCTCATAGCAGCCATCTCTCTCAAGATCAGTTCAAGGACAAAACAGCATCCATTATCATCCTCCTCACCCAGTCTAAAGTGGCATTGCTGGTATGATCACAATGTTAGCTTAGTATTGTAGGATGTCTGTTAATGCACATTTATGTGATATGCTGTACTAAAAGTATCCTGTATTTCATACTCATGTTTTACTGTAACATGTTAGGCTACTTTCACACTGGCGTTTCTGGGTCCGCTTGTGAGATCCGTTTCAGGGCTCTCACAAGAGGCCAAAACAGATCAGTTCAGCCCCAATGCATTCTGAATGGATAACTATCCGTTCATAATGCATCAATTGCGTTCGGTCTCCCTTGCGTTTTTTAGACGGTCTGCTTGCAGTGCTTGACCGTCTGACTATGCAGAGCCAAATGGATCAGTCTAGACTTGCAATGTAAGTTAATGGGGACATATGTGTTTTTCATAATGTGGTGCAATTGAAAACAGATCCGCCCCCCATTGACTTACAATGTAAGTCAAGACGGATCCGTTTTGACTTAGAGTTTTATTTTTATTTTTATGAATAATGCAAACTGATCCGTTATTAACGGATACAAGCTTTTGCATTATTGGTGCGGATCTGTCTGTGACTCAGTTTCTTATAATTGCAATAAAAGTTTGATTGACTCCTGTGTCAATGAATTACTAGTAGGGAGTTTAGCAGCCTGTCAGTCTAAGCCTTGCCACACATAAAGAGGACAGAATAACCCCTTTATAGTTTCTAAAATTAACTCTTACACATAATTGCTATAGGGTAGCTGTCTATAAATTAATAATGCAAAATATTTGCTCTAAACTTTCAATATAAAGCACTCTCTATTTATGCATTATCACATTTCAAGCACAACTTTAGTCAAACATATAATTGCGTGTAAAATCAGACTTTTAGTAAAAGAAATTGTATAACAATATGTGCCTCCAATACATTATCTTTGCTACTTTTCCAGTATTCCAATGATTTAAAGTTGATGGAAAGGACATCAGTCTTAGGACACTTAGAAGAGCATTGTGTTTTGATGGCTACTTTTTATAATACTTAGACACTATTGTAACTAGCAGTAGTGATTTTCCATCAATGTCTGTCCTGAGGCATCAACTTCCAATTTCAGGGGCCTGTCCTTTTTCTGGCACCCTCCCCTTTAAAACACTGTGCCCTCTCACAGTTGTTATGCTTTTAGTTTTCCCTTTTGCACTGTGCCCCCTCACAGTAGTTATACCCCTATTGTGGCCCCCTCACAGTAGTAAAGCTCTCATTGAGCCCCTTCACAGTAGTTATGTCCACATTGTTCCTCCATCACAGTTGATATGCCCACACTGTGCCCCCTCACGATAGTTATGCCCTAATTGTGCCCACTTATGGTAGTTATGCCAACACTGTTCCCCCTCACAGCAGTTATGCAATCATTGTGCCCTTTCACAGTATGTCTGGCCAGATATAACATAGTAACATACTTTATAAGGCTGAAAAAAGACATTTGTCCATCCAGTTCGGCCTGTTATCCTGCAAGTTGATCCAGAGGAAGGCAAAAAAAGAAACTGTGAGGAAGAAGCAAATTTTCCCCTCTCTAGTAGCTAAAGCTTGTAATATTATTACACTACAGTAATACATCCAGGCCCCTTGAACTCTTTTAGTGAACTCACCATCACCACCTCCTCAGGCAGAGAGTTCCATTGTATCACTGCTCTTACCGTAAAGAATCCTCTTCACAGTAGTTATGTCCACGTTATGCCCCCTCACGGGAGTTAAACCCACACTGTGCCCCCTCAAATTACTAATGCCCTTTCTGTGCCTCTTCACAGCAGTTATGCCTTATTGTGCCCCCTCACAGTAGTTATCCCTTCATTGTACCCCCTTCAGAGTAGTTATGCCCTCATGTCCATAGTGTGTTGTTTCCAGCTTGCTTATATCTCGGCACATCGTAATGCAAGGAACAAACAGGTAAGACCTCAATGCATAAAGTGAAAAAAAGGAAGTTCCAGCACTTTCAAGATGTGCCCCCTCACATTATTCATGCCCACATTGTTCCCCCTCACAGTAGCTATGCCAACACTGTGCCCCCCCCCCCCACAGTAGTTATGCCCTCATTTCTCCCCTTCATAGTAGTTCTGCCCAGATAAGCCCCCTTCACAGTAGTAATATGCTTCATGAAATGGTAGATGTACTTTCGTATATTATCTTTTCCATTTTTCAAAGTAGGTTTTCAGTAGAACACTACTGCTTTTCACCTGCAGAGTTTCCCACCAATTGTTTGGTATGCCTGCAGCAGGAACCCCATAATGAGCCACGGCTGTAGTAATTTCTACGACTGCAGCAATTTCCAGCAGGCTGTGCCTGTCTGGCGCAGCCTGCTGGTAAATGTTAAAATAGCATTGCTATTAAAATGCAATGCATTATAGGGATAATGCATTGCATTTTAAAAGCAATCAAAATACTGTCTGTTATAGTCTGTCTGTATATAGTTATTAAGTGGTAAAAAAAAAAGAAAAAAATAAGATTTATTAAATAATTTAAAAAAAATTCCATTGAGAATACACTTTTCAATGAAAAAAAATAAAACACCCCCCCCCCCCCCAATATATTTGGTATTGCCATATCCGGAATGACCTGGACTACATAAATATCACATAAATTATCCCCTACGGTAAAGCCCGTAAAAAAATAAAACATAAATAAAAAACAGAATTGCTAATTTATTCTTAGTTGCCACCAAAAAATCTTAATAACAAGTGATCAAAAAGTGTCATTTACTATAAAAAGATACCAATGAAAAATACAAGTCGACCTGCAAAAATCAAGTCATCACGCAACTCCACAGAAAGCAAAATAAAAAAGTTATGGTCATGGGAAGCGGCAATGTTTTCTTTTAAAAAAAGGGGTTTTATTGCAAAAAAGTATTGCAAAAAAATCCTTTAAAAAAACTATGTATTTGGTATCACTGTAATCGTACTGACCCAGAGAATAATGATATTATGTTAGTTATACCTAAAAATTAACGCCGTAAAATGTATAGTTCAAAAACACTGTGGCAGTATTGCTGTTTTTTCCATCTCCCTGCCAGAAAGAGTTAATAAAAGTTAATCAAAAAGTTATGTGTACCCCAAAATGGCGCTATTAAAAACTACAACTTGTCCCGCAAAAAACAAGCCCCCATAAAGCTATATAGACGGAAAAATAAAATAGTTATAGCTCTTGGAAAGCGACGATGAAAAAAGGAAGAAAAACACTTGGTCACTAAGGGGTCAAGCTATTTAACACAGTCAATCTTTTTAAAAAAATGCAAGTGAAGCAGAAATGTGCTACTTTATTGTAATGATTGGTTCAATGTGGGTCAGCATAATCCATAGCCCCCTAGAAAGTAGATTGGAGTAATTCATAATAACCATTAACATACTGCAAACATCTCAATCTTTCAAACATTGCTTTCTGGGTCCAAAACGCTGAAAACAAAGAGAAGCTTTTACAGAGCTCTTTGTAGACATTGAGGCCTCCTTTATTACATAAAAATGTGAGGGAAGGCATTGATTTTTTTGCAGCTGCCATTAACTCGGCAGGTGAGACATATTATCCCCCAGTACCATTGGACCAGTATTAGGGTCCATTCACACGTCCGTTGTTTCTTTCCTGATCTGTTCCGTTTTTTGCGGAACAGATCTGGACCAGATCTGGACCCATTCATTTTCAATGGGTCCTGAAAAAAAATCTGACATTGTGCTGTCCGTTTTTTTTCAGGACCCATTGAAAATGAATGGGTCCAGATCTGTTCCGCAAAAAACGGAACAGATCAGGAAAGAAACAACGGACGTGTGAATGGACCCTTAGTAACAACTTCTGTTTATCTGTGTAAACATTCATTTACGAAATATCAGGGCCTCACTTTCCAACTTTCCCTTAATTCCCTTCGCAATTACTAATGAATGTATCTGCTGAATAGTATATATTAGCTGAATGCCACCTTAGCTTCATGAATTTCTTTTTGGCATTGAATGCAGCAGAACACAGAAAAAGCATGTAACCTAATGCAGAAATAGAGCACTGCTGCCCTCCACAGGTATCTCACCCAAACGCTTGTGCGTGCTTAATTGTAAGTACTGTATAAACACAATCTTTGGTAATGCTACAATCTATCTTGCGCTAATCTAAAATAAGCATTTAGTGGGTTTTCTGCCAATTTCTATAATTATTTTTTTTTCTTTAGCACCAAGCTGTTATATGTGAATAAATGTGAATTGAAGAATTCCCATTGACACCCAGCAAAACAGTATGATGGGTATTTTAACAGCATATTCTGGTCTCCTGAAATTGCACAACCTATAACACCTTGAGCTAGCACTAAGATATTGAAATAATAGTTGAAATAATAGCAAAGCACATTAAATGCACTTTGTTGACTGAAATAATCAGTTATCTTTTAAAAATCCCTGTAAACATGTTGAGCACTGTATTTCCAAATTCCAAAGCACCGCTGTTGTTGCAAAGGAACCTCATGATGTCAGTGGTTACATCACAGGGATTCCCTGTGCAGATGGGGGCTTGGAGGCATGCAGAGAAGATGTAATTTCATGATTTTCCTATTACATGACGTAAAGTCATGATTTTATTAAAGACACGGAGGCGAGTATTGCATATAACTCTCTTTACTGTTACCATAGCAGCAAAGAAGAACATGTCAATCAAAAGAAAAAACCATAACAACTGACTCCTCCCCTCCATCCCAGTATATATTGTCTCACTCCCCTGGGATCATCCTCTTTCTTTGAACAGCAAAAAACCGCAGACCTTGACGGGGCTTGGACCATCCGTAACTCGATGGACCTTCCTGACCCCGAATCGACCAGGAACTCTGATCCACCGAAAACCAAAACGGCAACAGCGCCAACCGAACTGGAAACCATGAATGAAGAAATCAATCAACCTGCAGGATAAAAATAAATACGAGGTAATATCACACAAAATGGAATGAAACCAAGCAAGATGTATTGCACGTATGAAACATCTAAATGGGCAGCATAATGCACAATAGGACAAAAAACAACAATACAGTTGATCACAACCAGAAAACCGGGTGGGAGGGAGGGCAATACTCGCCTCCGTGTCTTTAATAAAATCATGACTTTACGTCATGTAATAGGAAAATCATGAAACTTTATCACAAGACACGGAGGCTCCTATTGCAAGTTTAAAGCTGAGCAACGACCGAATGAAAAGCATGTGACTCGGGGCGAAAGTAAAATTCCCGAAAAGTAGAGACTCTGGACCAATCGGCCACGCGCAAAACGTCCTCCAGGCGGGCTCCTGAGACCGTCATGGACGTAGCAGAAGCGCTGCGAACCGAATGTGCCGTAAAAATAGAAGTGTCAATACCCGCCAGACCCAGAATCTCCTTAACCCAGCGAGAGAGGGTAACGCTAGAAACGGGAGCATAAGGCCTCCGAAAAGAAATAAACAAATTAGGGACAGAAGGATCCCGTAGGGAAGCCGTCCTAGATTCATACTCCTGAAGGCACGCCACCGGGCACAAAAGAGGGGACTGACGGAATGCTGGGTAAGACACAGAGCGGATGCTCGTCTTTGTGCGCCTAGAAATGTTAAATAAGACCCCATCCGGAGTGAAGGACCGGGTATCGTGATCCAGAGCCCGGACATCCGACACCCGCTTACAAGAAATGAGGCACAAAAGGGTAACCAACTTGGCAGATAAATGCCGTAGTGACAACTGGTCATTAGGAGACCAAGAAAGGAGAAAGGACAAAACCAACCCCACGTCCCAAGTGGTAGAGAAACGAGGTCTGGGAGGACGAGATAACCGAGAACCCTTTAGCAGACGGCATACGAGAGGATGTTGCCCAGCAGGACAACCCTCAAAACCCTCGTGTCGTGACGAAATGGCCGACCTGTATAGATTAATCGTACGGTAGGCTTTGCCTGCATCGAATAAAGAGGATAGGAAAGACAGGACCGACACTACAGGTGCTCGAAAGGGATCCAGATCCCGTTCTCCGCACCAGCGAGCCCAAGAGTCCCAGGCGGCTCGGTAAGCACGTCTGGTCCCCGGAGCCCATGCGTTTTCCAAAAGGAAAACAGTCGTGTTTGAAACTCCCGACAAGCTGCCGGAGCACCCGAGATCCTGCAAGCGAGAAGACGAAGGAGGCGCGACTGAATGAGGGGGTGGGAGTCCCCCGAGGGGGCCCGCAAAAGAAGCGGAAGATCTGGAAGGAGGAGCGGCGAATCCACCAGCATCTCCAGCACCATCGGGAACCAGGGCTGAGACCGCCACAGAGGTATGATCAAGATCAATTCCGCTCGCTGGCGCTGAACCTGAAGGAGGACCCGAGAAATCAGGGCAAAGGGGGGAAATGCGTACATTAGTGAACCCCCCCACGGTTGGAGGAAGGCGTCTATTGCCTCCGCCAACGGGTCCGGACGCCAGCTGAAGAACCGGGAGGTCTGGGCGTTCAAGCGGCTCGCGAATAAATCCACCGATGGAGGACCCCAGCGAGACGACAAAGCTAGGAACACCCCCTCGTCTAGCTTCCAGTCGCTGGAATCCGAAAAGTAACGTGAATTCCAATCCGCGACTACATTGCGGAGGCCGGGAAGGTGTTCCGCAACCACCACTATCCCCTTGGCGAGGCAAAACTCCCAAAAGTCCTGAGCCAGGTACGTCAGAACTGACGAGCGTGTTCCGCCCATCCCGTTGACATATCTGACTGCGGATACGTTGTCCATCCGCAGTCTGATACAAGTTGTCACAGTGCCATTCGCAAAACTGCGAATCGCCAGCGACCCTGCCAGCAATTCTAGGCCATTGATATGAAGACGAGACTCCTCCGGGGACCAAGGACCCCCGGTGGAAATCCCGTTGCAGTGAGCTCCCCAGCCGTGTAAGCTGGCGTCGGATTCGATGATCAGGTCCGGCGAAGGACCCAGCAAAGCCTTGCCATTCCAAACCGACAGATTCTGGATCCACCACCTCAACTCGTCCCTCGTCTCCGTGTCCAGCGTGACCAGGTCCGAGTATGTGGATCCCGCCCGAAGATGGGCAATCTTGAGCCTCTGGAGAGCCCGATAGTGCAAAGGTGCAGGGAAAATGGCCTGGATAGAGGATGCCAACAGGCCAATCAGACGTGCCAGGTGTCGCAACGACAACTGCGGCCGAAGAAGAGCGTGGCGCAGTTCTTTGCGAATGGACCGGACCTTGGAGAGAGGGAGATGAAGAGACAGGGACACGGAATCCACCCTGAATCCTAGGAACTCCATGGACGTAGCCGGAGCGAGGCAAGACTTCTCGTGGTTTATGATAAAACCCAAGCGAGAAAGGAGGTCGGTGGTCCAGGAGAGGTGAGCTCGGAGAAGGGCTGGACTGTGCGCCATGATAAGGATATCGTCGAGATAAATTATCATGCGTACCCCTCTGCTGCGGAGCCAAGACACCACCGGTTTCATCACCTTGGTGAAACACCACGGGGCGGACGAAAGACCGAACGGCAGGCAAGTGAACCGCCAAATCTGGTCTCCCCAAAGGAAGCAAAGCAGGTCTCTGGAAGACGGGGCCACCGGCACTGTAAGGTATGCATCTTTGAGGTCTAGCTTGACCATCCAATCGCCGGGTAGAAGCATATCCCTTAACAGATGGATGCCTTCCATCTTGAAATGCCGGTACTGAACCAGAGAGTTGAGAGCCCTCAGGTTGATAACTGGGCGCATTTGACCGCCCTTTTTCTGGACCAAAAACATGCCACTGACCACCCTGTCGGGGTGAGGTGAGGTGCGTTCTATCGCCCTCTTGTGGACCAACCCCACCAGCTCCCTGTGTAAAAGCTGCAAAAGGGAACCGGTTAAGTGGATGGGGCGAGGGGTGGGTAGTTGGCTCGGTGGAGCCACCAAGTCTATCGTAAATCCCCTGATGGTCTGGAGCACCCACTGGTCTGAGGTGATCTCGGACCAGGCATTGAAACAGAAACGGAGTCTGCCCCCGACACAACCTGTTGAAGAAAGCACAGGAATCACTGGTTGGGGACTCACCAACTGGACGGCGATAGGACTGGGTCCCGCGGTAATTCCTGGACCGACCCGAAGAGCCTCTGGATGGGAAAAAGGACGGCTGGTGCCTTGGGTCCTGGAGGGAGGATCGATAACTGAAGGAGCCTCGTCCCGTTCCACGGGAGTGGAAATCCGACCGGCCGGACAGACGGCCCCTAGAACTGCCGGCCCTGCTGGAAAAACGGTTGTTGAAAACACGTTTCATTGACGTTTGGGCCTTGTCTAACGCCGTAAAGGCACCGACATATCTGCCCAGTTCTTTAATAAACGAGTCTCCAAATAAGAGACCCTGGGCATTCTTGCCTGCCTCAGACAAGGCTAAATTGGACAGCTTCGGCTCCACCTTCATCAGAATGGCCTTTCGCCGTTCGATGGCTAGAGAGGTGTTCACGTTGCCCGTGATGCAGATGGCCCGTTGGACCCATCCGCCCAATTCAACCGGGTCGACCGGCCTGCCCTCCGACTTAGCGGACTCCGCCATCTCGAAGATTTTGGCGAGGGGCCCCGTGATGTCAAGGAGTTTGTCCTGAACGGCCCGCAGAGCGGAATCCAACCCCTTTTTTGGGTTGAATTTTGTCTTGGTGAGGAATTGGACCATCTTCGGGTCCACCGTAGGCGTCTCACACACCTTATTCAAAATCAAAGGCCGAGGGCATTCTGCCCGCAATTTGTTCCGAGACTCCTTACTCAGAGGAGTACGGATTTTTGCCTCCAAATATTGTGCTACCGGAGTGGTGGGGAGCCACTCCGCAGAGCGTGGATGATGGAGTTCGTCCGGGTTGAATAAAGGAGTACCCAGGGAGTCAACCATGAGGTCGTCTGGGGGAGGCTGGTTTCCCTGTACAGAAACCGTAGGTATGGACGGCCCGGGGGTAGGCGATATATCCAGAGGGTCAACCTCAACATCCTGAATGTCCTCTAAAGAGTCATATAACGACTCATCACGCGCCTCCTCGTTCGATTCTCTTTCAGAATCAGACTGTGGCTCAGTAATAGTCCTGGCCGACTTCCATGCACGAGAGCGTTCTGCCTGTCGTGCGCAGGCTCTTTTCCGCGGGACAACCGCGTGGTCACGTGATGGATTACCATCGGTTCTGAGAGTTCTGGAGGCAGATGGTCTGGCGATATCCAGAACCTGGTCCTGCATGGACTCAGTGGATTGTGCACCTAGGGCCTGAGAAATCGACTGGGACAGCGCTGAGGACATAGAGCCCATCGCCGCCATGATTGCGTCAGAAATCGATTGCTGTAAAGCAGTATGTTCTAACCCCTGAGGACCTGCATCGCGGGAGGGGGCATTAGCAGGAACAAGGGGGGCACTAGGGGCGTCCTGCCTGGATGAGGAGCTACGACGAGACATAATAAGTGGTAGGAGTTAGTCACCCCAGACCACCAGAAGGACAGACCTGTAAAAGAAGGGAAAAAACTAATGAGGGTACAGCACCCAAGGGATACTAAGGAGAGCGTCTATAAGGAAAAACCAGACCTACCGAAATAAAGCAGGCGAGGGACCTGTGGAACGGCGTGCGACTGCAGAGGCGACCAGCGTGTGGAGAAAAACGCGCGTCGCAGCCGGAAGGAAGGGGGCGGGAGGAGGGGCCAAGGCCCGCAATGCAGGGAAGCGAAATAGCGGCGGGGATGCGAAAATCCCGCCTATCGCGAGATCTCGGCCGGGCACTGAGAAAAGCAAGATGGCGGCCGAAATCTCGCGAATCGCGAGACTTCGGCCGGAACGGAGCACGGAGGAAAACACAGGTACCGGAGACCGGGGACCTGACCAGAAGGCAAGCGAGGGAAAGAGGGGGGCAAAAAAAGCAAGAATCGGCGCAAGTGGGGCACGATAAAGCAGAGATAAACAAATAGAGCAAAGACACATATATGAATTCAATAAAATCCCGCAGAACCGAGGGTTCTAGGGAATAAGGTGGCCAGGAGACACCTGGACTAGCAAAACCTGAAGCGACCAAGCTAAAAGAAATTCCGAAAACAGAAAAAATATATACAGTTCACATAAACACTACTTATCTGCCATGGCAGCAGCAAAGAAAGAGGATGATCCCAGGGGAGTGAGACAATATATACTGGGATGGAGGGGAGGAGTCAGTTGTTATGGTTTTTTCTTTTGATTGACATGTTCTTCTTTGCTGCTATGGTAACAGTAAAGAGAGTTATATGCAATAGGAGCCTCCGTGTCTTGTGATAAAATCTGCATCTTCTTTGCATGTCTGTCCAATAGAGATCACTGGTAAGATCAGTGAGTGACCAGTACTGGTGGCAGCAGGGAATATATACACATGGCAACACAATTGTTGGTACCCTTCTGTTAAACAAAGAAAAGCCCACAATGGTCACTGAAATACCTTGAAATTGACAAAAGTAATAATACAGTAAACAAAAATGTACAGAAAATCAGCTAATAAAAATCAGACATTGCTTTTTAATTGTGGGTGTCTTCAAACTTGTAATCAGTCATTCTGCATATTTAAAGAGGCTCTGTCAGCATGATCTATTAACCTCTTACAGACACGGCGTACAGGTACGCCCTGATGTCCTGGTACTTAAAGGGAACCTGTCACCAGTTTTATGGTGTCCTAACTAAGTGTATCATAAATAAGTGACTGATTCGCTTAGAAAAAAGCTGGCAATCTGCCATCATCTTGTATTGAAAAGCTCCAGCTGATAATGATGAGTCATGAATATTCATGAGCTCCTGACTCTCCCCGCCCACCTGCTGTTGAGTGACAGTTTGTTTCCATATGAACCAGCAGCAGGAGGGCAGGGGAGTGGCTATAGCTCTGAATTAAAAATACGCTGGACTCAATGACATCACGCTGGATTCAAATCAGCTCATTAGCATGCAGCATCTTTGTGTGAATATTATGAGGTAACCATCTGTCACACCAGTAAGTGACTACATCTAAGGCACTTTTTAGTAGTTAATGATTGTATATAATTAGT
Source organism: Bufo gargarizans (assembly GCF_014858855.1). Lineage (NCBI taxonomy): Eukaryota > Metazoa > Chordata > Amphibia > Anura > Bufonidae > Bufo > Bufo gargarizans. The sequence continues at coordinate 369,017,892 of NC_058082.1, read as the reverse complement.
TAGATTATAATCAAATATCCACATGACAGGTTCCCTTTAAGGACACAGGGCGTACCTGTACCCTGTGTAGTTCCGATCACCGCCGCCTGCCCCCTCTATCAGGTTGGCCGAGCTTGCAAAGCAGAGTGTCAGCACATTGCTGACACTCTGCTTGAAACAGCTTACATAATCACACAGATGTCAGCTGTTTAACCCCTTCCATACCGTGGTAGGGACCGCTGTATGGAAGAGGTGAACAGGGAGGGAGCTCCCTCCCTCTCCCATCAGGGGCTGCTGTGCCTTTTCAGCCCCCGATTAATGACGGGATCACAGAGGGATCACTCTGTTGTGGCAGCGAGTAATGATTACCTTCACAGGCTTCCGGCTGTCCATGGTGATGAGCAGACTTCTGCTAAAGGCAGAAGTCTGATCAAACTAAGTAAAGTGAAAATACAGTACAGTACATTATATAGTGTACTGTATTGTATTATACAGACATCAGACCAACTGGATCTTCAACAACCAAGTGGGTCTGGGTAAAAAAAAGTGAAAAAAAAGGTAAAAAGAAAAAATACATTTAAAAATTACAAAAATAAAATTCCCTACACATATTTGATATCACCGCGTCCGTAACGACCTGATCTATAAAACGGTCATGTTACTTTCCCTGCACAGTGAACACCAAAAAAAATAAAAACTATGATGAAATTGTAATTTTGCCCACCTTACTTCCCAAAAACGTAATTAAAGTGATCAAAAAAGTTGTATGTATGCCAACATAGTACCAATCAAACTGTCACATCATTCTGCAAAAAATAAGCCCCTACATGAGACAATGGCCCAACAAAAAAAAAACTCTCAGACTAAAACATGATTTTCTGTTTCAAAAATGTTTTTATGTTAAACGTAAAAAAAAAATAAAAAAAAACATTTTAGGTATTGCCGCGTCCGTAAGAACCTGCTCTATACAAATACCTCATGACCTAAAGCCTGAGGTGAACATCGTAAAAAAAAAAAAAAAAAAAACGATGTAAAAAAAGCCATTTTTTGTCACCTTACATCACAAAAAGATTAGTAGCAAGCGATCAAAAAGTCAAATGCCCCCCAAAATAGTGCCAATCTAACAGACATCTCCTCCCGCAAAAATGATACCCAACCTGAGACAAAACTATGGCTCTCAGACTATGGTGACACTAAAACATGATTTGTTTTTGTTTAAAAAATGATGTTATTGTGTAAAACCTAAATAAATAAAATAAAGGTATACATTTTAGGTATCGCCGCGTCTCTAATAACCTGCTCTATAAAAATAGCACATGATCTAACCTGTCAGAGGAACATTGTAAAATATAAAAAATAAAAGCGGTGCAAAAACAGCAATTTTTGGGCACATTTTCAATTTTAATCATTTTTTTCCCGTAACAAAGCAAGGGTTAACAGCCAAACAAAACTCATTATTTATTGCCCTGATTCTGTAGTTTACATAAATGCCCCATATCTGGTCATAGAAGGGCGCAGAAGGAAAGGAAAGCCATATGGTTTTTGGAAGGCAGTTTTTGCTGGACAGTTTTTTTGACACCATGTCCCATTTGAAGACTCCCTGATGCACCCCTAGAGTAGAAACTCCAGAAAAGTGACCCCATTTAAGAAACTACACCCCTCAATATATTCAAAACTGATTTTACAAACTTTGTTAATCCTTTAAGTGTTCCACAAGAGTTAATGGCAAATGGAGATGAAATTTCAGAATTTCTATTTTTTGTTACTCTGCTACTTTGCCTCACAGAAAGTGTAATATAGAGCAACCAAAAATCATACGTACCCTAAAATAGTACCAACAAAACTGCCACCTTATCCCGTAGTTTCCAAAATGGGGTAACTTTTTGGGAGTTTCTACTCTCGGGGTGCATCAGGGGGCTTCAAATGGGACACAGTGTCTAAAACACAGTCCAGCAAAAATCTGCCTTCCAAACCCAAATGAAGTTCCTTTCCTTCTACACCCTGCTGTGTGCCCGTACAGCAGTTTACAACCACATATGAGGTGTTTCTGTAAACTGCAGAATCAGAGTGATAAATGTTGAGTTTTGTTTGGCTGCTAACCCTTGCTTTGTTAGTAGAATTTTTTTAATAAAAATTGAAAATCTTTCAAAAAAGTTAAATTCTGAAATCTTATCTCCATTTTCCATTAAATCTTATGGAACGCCTAAAGGGTTAATAAAGGTTGTAAAATCTATTTTGAATACCTTGAGGGGTGTAGTTTCTTAGATGTGGTCACTTTTATGGAATTTCTACTCGGGGTGCAGCAGGGGTTCTTCAAATGGGACATGGTGTCAAAAAAAGGCCATCAAAATCTGCCTTCCAGAAACCATATGGTGTTCCTTTCCTTGTGCACCCTGCCGTTTGATCATACAGCATTTCACGATCACATATGGGGTGTTTTGTAAACTACAGAATCAGGGCAATAAATATTGAGTTTTGTTTGGCTGTTAACCCTTGCTTTGTTACTGGAAAAAAATGGATTAAAATGGAAAATTTGCCCAAAAATTGAAATTCAGAAATTTTATCACCATTTGCCATTAACTTTTGTGGATTACCTAATGGGTTAACGGCGTTTTTAAAATCAGTTTTGAATACCTTGAGGGGTGTAGTTTCTATAATGGGGTATTATGTAAGCCTCACAAAGTGACTTCAGACATGAACTGGTCCTTAACCACTTTAACCCCGCTAGCTGAAACCCCCTTAATGACCAGGCCACTTTTTACACTTCTGCACTACACTACTTTCACCGTTTATTGCTCGGTCATGCAACTTACCACCCAAATGAATTTTACCTCCTTTTCTTCTCACTAATATAGCTTACATTTGGTGGTATTTTATTGCTGCTGACATTTTTACTTTTATTGTTATTAATCAAAATTTAACGTTTTTTTGCAAAAAAAATGACATTTTTTCACTTTCAGCTGTAAAATTTTGCAAAAAAAAACGACATCCATATATAAATTTTTCGCTAAATTTATTGTTCTACATGTCTTTGATTAAAAAAATTATGTTTGGGCAAAAAAAAAAATGGTTTGGGTAAAAGTTATAGCGTTTACAAACTATGGTACAAAAATGTGAATTTCCGCTTTTTGAAGCAGCTCTGACTTTCTGAGCACCTGTCATGTTTCCTGAGGTTCTACAATGCCCAGACAGTAGAAACCCCCCACAAATGACCCCATTTCGGAAAGTGGACACCCTAAGGTATTCACTGATGGGCATAGTGAGTTCATAGAACTTTTTATTTTTTGTCACAAGTTAGCGGAAAATGATGTTGTTTTTTGTTTCGTTTTTTCTTACAAAGTCTCATATTCCACCAACTTGCGACAAAAAATAAAAAATTCTAGGAACTCGCCATGCCCCTCACAGAATACCTTGGGGTGTCTTCTTTCCAAAATGGGGTCATTGTGGCGTAGTTATACTGCCCTGGCAATTTAGGGGCCCATATGTGTGAGAAGTAGTTTGCAATCAAAATCTGTAAAAAATGACCGGTGAAATCCGAAAGGTGCACTTTGGAATGTGGGTCCCTTTGCCCAGGTAGGCTGCAAAAAAGTGTCACATATCTGGTATCGCCGTACTCAGAAGAAGTTGGGGAATGTGTTTTAGAGTGTCATTTTACATATAACCATGCTGGGTGAGAGAAATATCTTGGCAAAAGACAACTTTTCAAAAATTTTTATACAAAGTTGGCATTTGACCAAGATATTTCTCTCACCCAGCATGGGTATATGTAAAATGACACCCCAAAACACATTCCCCAACTTCTCCTGAGTACGGCGATACCACATGTGTGACACTTTTTTGCAGCCTAGATGCGCAAAGGTGCCCAAATTCCTTTTAGGAGGGCATTTTTAGACATTTGGATCCCAGACTTCTTCTCACGCTTTAGGGCCCCTAAAAAGCCAGGGCAGTATAAATACCCCACATGTGACCCCACTTTGGAAAGAAGACACCCCAAGGTATTCAATGAGGGGCCTGGTGAGTTCATAGCAATTTTTTTTTTTTTTTTGCATGAGTTAGCGGAAATTGATTTTTTTGTTGTTTTTTCTCACAAAGTCTCACTTTCCGCTAACTTGGGACAAAAATTTAAATCTTTCATGGACTCAATATGCTCCTCAGCGAATACCTTGGGGTGTCTTCTTTCCAAAATGGGGTCAGTTGTGGGGTGTTTGTACTGCCCTGGCATTTGAGGGTCTCCGCAATCATTACATGTATGGCCAGCATTAGGAGTTTCTGCTATTCTCCTAATATTGAGCATACAGGTAATGAGATTTTTTTTTCCGTTCAGCCTCTGGGCTGAAAGAAAAAAATGAACGGCACAGATTTCTTCATTCGCATCGATCAATGTGGATGAAAAAATCTCTGCCAAAAAAAAAAAAGGAGGGGAAAGTCGTCTGCCAGGACATAGGAGATCCGCCCAACATCCATACCCACTTAGCTCGTATGCCCTGGCAAACCAGATTTCTCCATTCACATCAATCGATGTGGATGAATAAATCATTGCCGGGAATATTTATTTATTTTTTTATATACAAAGTGTTTGCCAAAGCATAGGAACGCCGCCTCCTCCTCAGCTCGCATGCCTTGGCAAACGTATCTTTTACTGCAGAGTAGAAATCTCATCTTGCAGCGCCGCATACACCGACTTGCGTGTAATCTGACAGCAGCGCAATGCTTCTGTCAGAATGCACATCAGTGCTGCAGCTAGTCGATCGGTTGGTCCACCTGGAAGGTAAAAAAAAAAAAAGAAAAAACCAGGCCGCAACGCAATAATTTTATTAACTTTGGAACAGAACATATAAACTTTAACTTTTTGAACTAAACATTAACCTTTTTGCTTACTGGTGTGTGGTACTTCCGGAAACACTCCCCTAAGCATAGGGCAGGGTGGTCAGGACAGTCAGGACAGAAATAGCGGGTGTCATGCCTTATTCCACTCCTGCTACAGACACAACATCTTTTTCGGGGTGACGGTTGGGTTGAGGTACCAGCAACGACATTGGGGAAATGTCGCTCGTGTAGACGGCTAACTACACTGGTGGATGGGGCCACGGAACCTCCTGGGTACAGGAGGCTCTCGATGATCTCTTCCTGAAATTTGAGGAAGGATCGTGTTCTCCCAGCCTTACTGTAGAGAACAAAACTATTATACAGAGCCAATTGAATCAAATATACAGACACCTTCTTATACCAGCGTCTGGTTCTGCGGGAAACTAAATACGGAGACAACATCTGGTCATTGAAGTCCACCCCTCCCATGTGAAGGTTATAGTCGTAGACTGAGAGGGGCTTTTCAATGACACGGGTTGCTCGCTCAATTTGTATTGACGTGTCTGCGTGAATGGAGGAGAGCATGCAAACGTCAGGCTTGTCTCTCCATTTCACCGCAAGCAGTTCTTCGTTACACAAGGCAGCCCTCTGCCCCCTTGCAAGACGGGTGCTAACGAGCCATTGGGGGAAGCCCGCGCGAATAGTTCGCGCGGTGCCACAGGCGCCAATCCGTTCTAGAAACAAATGCCTAAAGAGGGCCACACTTGTGTAGAAATTGTCCACATAAAGATGGTACCCCTTGCCGAATAAGGGTGACACCAAGTCCCAGACTGTCTTCCCACTGCTCCCCAGGTAGTCAGGGCAACCGACCGGCTCCAGGGTCTGATCTTTTCCCTCATAGACACGAAATTTGTGGGTATAGCCTGTGGCCCTTTCACAGAGCTTATACAATTTGACCCCATAAAGGGCGCGCTTGCTTGTGATGTATTGTTTGAAGCCAAGGCACCCGGTAAAATGTATTAGGGACTCGTCTACGCAGATGTTTTGCTCTGGGGTATACAAATCTGCAAATTTCTGGTTGAAATGGTCTATGAGGGGCCAAATTTTGTGGAGCCGGTCAAAAGCTGGATGGCCTCTGGGACGGGAGGTGGTGTTGTCGCTAAAGTGCAGGAAACGCAGGATGGTCTCAATTCGTGTCCTGGACATAGCAGCAGAGAACATGGGCATGTGATGAATTGGGTTCATGGACCAATATGACCGCAATTCATGCTTTTTAGCTAGACCCATGTTGAGGAGAAGGCCCAAATAAAATTTAATTTCGGAAACTTGGACTGGTTTCCACCGGAAAGGCTGGGCATAAAAGCTTCCCGGGTTGGCGGTTATAAATTGTGTGGCATACCGATTTGTTTCTGCCACAACTAAGTCTAAGAGCTCCGCAGTCAAGAACAGCTCAAAAAATCCCAGGGCCGAACCGATCTGAGCTGTCTCAACCTGAACTCCAGACTGGGCGGTGAAAGGGGGAACTACAGGTGCGGCTGAAGTTGGGGACTGCCAATCAGGGTTTGCCAGCACCTCAGGGATTCTAGGGGCTCTACGGGCACGTCTTTGCGGTGGCTGCGTCGGGGTAACTACTGCACGTGCCACCGTACCAGCTTCAACTGCCCTTCTGGTGCTCGCTACTTCACCATGTTCTACGGCAGTGCTGGTACTAGGTCCAGGAAGGGCTACACTGCTGGTGTATGCCTCACCACGTAATCTGACAGCACCAGCCCCACTCTGCTGCTCTTGAAGCGGATCCTGCGCAACCTGTGGTCTAGCGACACGGGGCCGGGTACGCCTGGTGCTATCAGGGACCTCAGCCTCCTCGTCCGAACTTTGGGTCAGAGAGCCACTGCTTTCTACAGGTTCATATTCTGACCCGCTAGATTCATCAGATGAGGGTTCCCATTCCTCATCCAACTGGGTCAGAATCCTGTAGGCCTCTTCAGAAGAATACCCCCTGTTTGACATTTGGTCAACTAAATTTAGGGGTATTCTCTGAGACTACCCAAGAAAAAAAGCAAGCCTGTCTTACAAATGGGAGGCTAGCGAAGTACCGGAGGCTGCTGCGGTTGATAAAGAATATCAAAACTGATTTTTTTTATCGCCGCAGCGCGTGTAAAGTGAATGTGCAGTGATCAAAAAAAAAATTTTTTTGTCACTGCGGTGGGGCGGGCGTGTGTGAACGCACGTGTGGGCGACCGATCAGGCCTGATCGGGCAAACACTGCGTTTTGGGTGGAGGGCGAACTAAAGTGACACTAATACTATTATAGATCTGACCGTGATCAGTTTTGATCACTTCCAGATACTATAAAAGTACAAATGCTGATTAGCGATAAGCTAATCGGCGAATAAGGGACTGCGGTGCGGTGGGCTGGGCGCTAACTGATCCCTAAACTACCTAACCAAGGGGCCTAAACTATCCTAAAACCTAACAGTCAATACCAGTGGAAATTTTTTTGACAGTTTGCACTGATCACTTTTTTCCTTTCACTAGTGATTGACAGGGGCGATCAAAGGGGTGATCAAAGGGTTAATTGGGGTGCAGGGGGGTGATCTGGGGCTAGTGTGTGGTGTTTGGTGTACTCACTGTGAAGCCTGCTCCTCTGCTGGATACAACCGACGAAAAGGACCAGCAGAGGAGCAGAGCAGCCATAAAACAGATCATATTTACTAATATGATCTGCTATGTGGCTTCTGATTGGATTTTTTAAAAATCAGCAACCTGCCAGCCGCGATCATTGGCTGGCAGGTTGCTGACGAAATACTCCTTTAACTGGGCCGGCTGTGACCGAAATCTCGCGTCTCGCGAGATGACGCACGGATGCGTCCAGGAGGAATGAATCAACCACCTTCCGGACGCATCCGTGCGTTAGGTGGTCCAGAGGTGGATTTTAACCACTTCAGCCCCGCTAGGTGAAACCCCCTTCATGACCAGAGCACTTTTTACACTTCGGCACTACACTCCTTTCACCATTTATCGCTCGGTCATGCAACTTACCACCCAAATGAATTTTACCTGCTTTTCTTCTCACTAATGGAGCTTTCATTTGGTGGTATTTTATTGCTGCTGACATTTTTACTTTTTTTGTTATTAATCAAAATGTAACGATTTTTTTGCAAAAAAATTACATTTTTCACTTTCAGCTGTAAAATTTTGCAAAAAAAACGACATCCATATATAAATTTTTCACCAAATTTATTGTTCTACATGTCTTTGATAAAAAAAAAATGTTTGGGCAAAAAAAAAAAAATGGTTTGGGTAAAAGTTATAGCGTTTACAAACTATCGTACAAAAATGTGAATTTCCGCTTTTTGAAACAGCTCTGATTTTCTGAGCACCTGTCATGATTCTTGAGGTTCTACAATGCCCAAACAGTAGAAAAACCCCACAAATGACCCCATTTCGGAAAGTAGACACCCTAAGGTATTCGCTGATGGGCATAGGGAGTTCATAGAACTTTTTATTTTTTGTCACAAGTTAGCGGAAAATGATGATGATTTTTATTTTTATTTTTTTTCTTACAAAGTCTCATATTCCGCTAACTTGTGACAAAAAATAAAAAATTCTAGGAACTCACCATGCCCCTCACAGAATACCTTGGGGTGTCTTCTTTCCAAAATGGGGTCACTTGTGGTGTAGTTATACTGCCCTGGCAATTTAGGGGCCCTAATGTGTGAGAAGAACTTTGCAATCAAAATGTGTAAAAAATGACCGGTGAAATCCGAAAGGTGCACATTGGAATATGTGCCCCTTTGCCCACCTTGGCATAAAAAAAGTGTCACACATCTGGTATCGCCGTACTCAGGAGAAGTTGGGGAATATGTTTTGGGGTGTCATTTTACATATACCCATGCTGGGTGAGAGAAATATCTTGGCAAAAGACAACTTTTCCCATTTTTTTATACAAAGTTGGCATTTGACCAAGATATTTATCTCACCCAGCATGGGTATATGTAAAATGACACCCCAAAACACATTCCCCAACTTCTCCTGAGTACGGCGATACCAGATGTGGCACACTTTTTTGCTGCCAAGGTGAGCAAAGGGGCACATATTCCAAAGTGCACCTTTCGGGTTTCGCAGGCCATTTTTTACACATTTTGATTGCAAGGTTCTTCTCACACATTTGGGCCCCTAAATTGCCAGGGCAGTATAACTACGCCACAAGTGACCCCATTTTGGAAAGAAGACACCCCAAGGTATTCCGTGAGGGGCATGGCGAGTTCCTAGAATTTTTTTTTTTGTCACAAGTTAGCAGAAAATGATGATTTTTTTTTTCTTCTCTTTTTTTCCTTACAAAGTCTCATATTCCACTAACTTGCGACAAAATATAAAAAATTCTAGGAACTCGCCATGCGCCTCACGGAATACCTTGGGGTGTCTTCTTTCCAAAATGGGGTCACTTGTGGCGTAGTTATACTGCCCTGGCAATTTAGGGGCCCATATGTGTGAGAAGTACTTTGCAATCAAAATCTGGAAAAAATAACCGGTGAAATCCGAAAGGTGCACTTTGGAATATGCGCCCCTTTGCCCACCTTGGCATCAAAAAAGTGTCACACATCTGGTATCGCCGTACTCAGGAGAAGTTGAGGAATGTGTTTTGGGGTGTCATTTTACATATACCCATGCTGGGTGAGAGAAATATCTTGGCAAAAGACAACTTTTCCCATTTTTTTATACAAAGTTGGCATTTGACCAAGATATTTATCTCACCCAGCATGGGTATATGTAAAATGACACCCCAAAACACATTCCCCAACTTCTCCTGAGTACGGCGATACCAGATGTGTGACACTTTTTTGCAGCCTAGATGCGCAAAGGTGCCCACATTCCTTTTAGGAGGGCATTTTTAGACATTTGGATCCCAGACTTCTTCTCACGCTTTAGGGCCCCTAAAAAGCCAGGGCAGTATAAATACCCCACATGTGACCCCACTTTGGAAAGAAGACACCCCAAGGTATCCAATGAGGGGCCTGGCAAGTTCATAGAAAAAAAATAATTTTCGCATAAGTTAGCGGAAATTGATTTTTTCCTCACTTTCCGCTAACGTAGGACAAAAATTTAAATCTTTCATGGACTCAATATGCCCCTCAGCAAATACCTTGGGGTGTCTTCTTTCCAAAATAGGGTCAGTTGTGGGGTGTTTGTACTGCCCTGGCATTTGAGGGTCTCCGCAATCATTACATGTATGGCCAGCATTAGGAGTTTCTGCTATTCTCCTTATATTGAGCATACAGGTAATGAGATTTTTTTTTCCGTTCAGCCTCTGGGCTGAAAGAAAAAAATGAACGGCACAGATTTCTTCATTCGCATTGATCAATGTGGATGAAAAAATCTCTGCCAAAAAAAAAAAAATGGAGGGGAAAGGCGTCTGCCAGGACATAGGAGCTCCGCCCTACATCCATACCCACTTAGCTCGTATGCCCTGGCAAACCAGATTTCTCCATTCGCATCAATCGATGTGGATGAATAAATCATTGCCGGGATTTTTTTTTTTTTTTTTTTTTATATATATATACAAAGTGCTTGCCAAAGCATAGGAACGCCGCCTCCTCCTCAGCTCGTATGCCTCGGCAAACGTATCTGTCACTGCAGAGGAGAAAATCCCGTCTTGCAGCGCCGCATACACCGACTTGCGTGTAATCTGACAGCAGCGCAATGCTTCTGTCAGAATGCACATCGGTGCTGCAGCTAGTAGATCGGTTGGTCCACCTGGAAGGTAAAAAGACAAAAAAAAAAAAAAAAAAAAAAAAAAAAAAAACAGGCCACAACGCAATAATTTTATTAACTTTGGAACAGAACATGTAACTTTAACTTTTTGAACTAAACATTAACGTGTTTGCTTACTGGTGTTTTTTTTTTTTTTTTTTTTTTTTTTTTACCTTTATAGAACAAACCTCTCCTTCCCCATGGGTCAATGTGCAAAGCGCAAATCACCCAAAGATGTGGCGAAGTGCGTTATGCACTTTGTCCCATGTGAAAGGAGACGTTTGCAGCAGCTGTGAGTGAATGGGCCCTAATAGCCCTGTGTGCCTATCCTGGTGAGACGATCCCTATGCTAATAGTGTACCTGTGAGTGGTACTTCCAGAAACACTCTCCAAAGCATAGGGCAGGGTGGTCGGGACAGTCAGGACAGAAATAGCGGGTGTCACGCCTTATTCCACTCCTGCTACAGACACGACATTTTTTTCGGGGTGGCGGTCGGTTTGAGGTACCAGCAACGACACTGGGGAAGTGTCGCTCGTGTAGACGGCTAACTACACTGGTGGATGGGGCCACGGAACCTCCTGGATACAGGAGGTTTGCGATGATCTCTTCCTGAAATTTGAGGAAGGATCCAGTTCTCCCAGCCTTACTGTAGAGAACAAAACTATTGTACAGAGCCAATTGAATTAAATATACAGACACCTTCTTATACCAGCGTCTGGTGCGTCGGGAAACTAAATACGGAGCCAACATCTGGTCATTGAAGTCGACCCCTCCCATGTGGAGGTTATAGTCGTGGACTGAGAGGGGCTTTTCAATGACACGGGTTGCTCGCTCAATTTGGATTGTCGTGTCTGCGTGAATGGAGGAGAGCATGTAAACGTCACGCTTGTCTCTCCATTTCACCGCGAGCAGTTCTTCGTTACACAGTGCGGCCCTCTGCCCCCTTGCAAGACGGGTGCTAACGAGCCGTTGGGGGAAGCCCGCGCGACTAGTTCGCGCGGTACCACAGGCGCCAATCCGTTCTAGAAACAAATGCCTAAAGAGGGCCACACTTGTGTAAAAATTGTCCACATAAAGATGGTACCCCTTGCCGAATAAGGGTGACACCAAGTCCCAAACTGTCTTCCCACTGCTCCCCAGGTAGTCAGGGCAACCGACCGGCTCCAGGGTCTGATCTTTTCCCTCATAGACCCAAAATTTGTGGGTATAGCCTGTGGCCCTTTCACAGAGCTTATACAATTTGACCCCATACCGGGCGCGCTTGCTTGGGATGTATTGTTTGAAGCCAAGGCGCCCGGTAAAATGTATTAGGGACTCGTCTATGCAGATGTTTTGCTCTGGGGTATAAATATCTGCAAATTTCAGGTTGAAATGGTCTATGAGGGGCCGAATTTTGTGGAGCCGGTCAAAAGCAGGGTGGCCTCTGGGACGGGAGGTGCTGTTATCACTAAAGGGCAGGAAACGCAGGATGGTCTCAAATCGTGTCCTGGACATAGCAGCAGAGAACATGGGCATGTGATAAATTGGGTTCGTGGACCAATATGACCGCAATTCATGCTTTTTTGTCAGGCCCATGTTGAGGAGGAGGCCCAGAAAAGTTTTAATTTCGGAAACTTGGACTGGTTTCCACCGGAAAGACTGGGCATAAGAGCTTCCCGGGTTAGCGGTTATAAATTGTGTGGCATATCTGTTTGTTTCGGCCACAACTAAGTCTAAAAGCTCCGCAGTCAAGAACAGCTCAAAAAATCCCAGGGCCGAACCGATCTGAGCTGTCTCAACCCGAACTCCAGACTGGGCAGTGAAAGGGAAGACTACGGGTGCGGCGGAAGTTGGGGACTGCCAATCAGGGTTTGCCAGCACCTCTGGGATTCTAGGGGCTCTACGGGCACGTCTTTGCGGTGGCTGCGACGGGGTCACTACTGCACGTGCCACCGTACCAGCTTCAACTGCCCTTCTGGTGCTCGCTACTTCACCAGGTTGTACGGCAGTGCTGGTACTAGGTCCAGGAAGGGCTGGGCTGCTGGTGTATGCCTCACCACGTAATCCGACAGCACCAGCCCCACTCTGCTGCTCTTGAAGCGGATCCTGCGCAACCTGCGGTCTAGCGACACGGGGCCGGGTACGCCTGCTGCTATCAGGGACCTCAGCCTCCTCGTCCGAACTTTGGGTCAGAGAGCCACTGCTTTCTACAGGTTCGTATTCTGACCCGCTGGATTCATCAGATGAGGGTTCCCACTCCTCATCTGACTGGGTCAGAAGCCTGTAGGCCTCTTCAGAAGAATACCCCCTGTTAGACATGTGGGCAACTATATTTAGGGGTATTCCCTGAGACTACCCAAGAAAAAAAAAGCAAGCCTGTCTTACAAAGGGGAGGCTAGCGAAGTACCGGAGGCCGCTGCGGTTGATAAAAAATATCAAAACTGATTTTTTTATCGCCGCAGTGCGTGTAAAGTGAATGTGCAGTGATCAAAAAAAAAAATTTTTTTGTCACTGCGGTGGGGCGGGTGTGGGCGAACGCACGTGTGGGCGACCGATCAGGCCTGATCGGGCAAACACTGCGTTTTGGGTGGAGGGCGAACTAAAGTGACACTAGTACTATTATAGATCTGACCGTGATCAGTTTTGATCACTTTCAGATACTATAAAAGTACAAATGCTGATTAGCGATACGCTAATCAGCGAATAACGGACTGCGGTGCGGTGGGCTGGGCGCTAACTGATCGCTAACTACCTAACCAAGGGACCTAAACTATACCTAAAACCTAACGGTCAATACCAGTGAAAAAAAAAAAAGTTACAGTTTGCACTGATCACTTTTTTTCCTTTTCACTAGTGATTGACAGGGGCAAGAAGGGGTGATCAAAGGGTTAATTGGGTGCTGGGAGGTGATCTGGGGGCTAAGTGTACTGTAGTGGGTACTTACAGTGATGATGTGCTCCTCTGCTCCTCTCCTGGAACCAACCGACCAAAAGAAGGAGCAGAGGCGCACAGCAGCCATATAACCCCATCATATTTACTAATATGATGGGTTATGTGGCTTCTGATTGTTTTTTTTGAAAATCATCAACCTGCCAGCCAATGATCGTGGCCGGCAGGTTGATGACGAACTTCTTCTTTGAATTTTGCCGGCCCGCGATGCGCATGCGCGGGCCGGCATAACCGGAAATCTCGCGTCTCGCGAGAGGACGCACCGGCGCGTCCACCCAGAACAGCACGACCGCCGCGAAGACGCAATCCTGCGTACGGCGGTCGTGAGGAGGTTAAGGAAGACCCCCCTAAGACAGTACTGCACCCATGCTTACCTCAGAATTATCCACCTCAACAATGAATGGTTCGGTGACATCAGGCTGAATAAGTATGGGTGTGTGAATAAACCCCTTTCAGTGTTTTTCCTGGTTAAGTCCGTCAAAGGCTTGGCAATAACTGAATATTTTTTAATGAATTTTCTATAATAATTTGCAAAACCGAGGAATCGTTGAAGAGAAGTAGGCGTAGCCCAATCAACTACAGTTTGCACTTTAGCTGGGTCTATATAGAAACTTTGGTGAGACAGTATATAACCCAGAAAGGAGACTTCTCTCCTAATTCACATTTACTTAGGTTTGCAAACAGTTTAATAGTTTTTTAAAATACACAACAACAAACTGACCCAGGAACTCCCAGTTTTGAAACATAGCTGGGCGTTACACAGCCCATAGAGCACCACAAGGTATTAAAAATCATAAATGTCCTTAATGGGTAATGAACGTCATTTTCCATTCCCCCCCCCCCCCCCCCATATTCTAATTAAATTGTAGGCTCCTCTAAAGTCAATTTTAGTAAGCAACTGAGCTCCAACAATTTGATTTAATAGATCAGGAATGAGAGAAAGGGGTGCTGGTTTTTTACCATGATTTTATTTAGTTCTCTGAAATCAATACAGGGAGCAATGTCTTTTTTTTACTCACAAAAAAGAATCCAGCTCCCAAGGGAGATACAGATGGTCGAACATGCCCTTTTTTCAGACTGAATATAATCTTTTATAGCATGCCTTTCAGGCCCAGAAAGATAAAAAAAATTGGCGTTTGGGAAGTTTAGCACCAGAGACAAGTTCAAAGGCGAAATCATACTTGCCATGAGAGGGCAAGAGTCCTCTTTGCAAAACACATCCTGAAAGTCCTTAATGAACTCAGGTAGTGGTCGTTCCTCTAGTTCAAGACCAAATAGATAAGCAATGATTAGAGCACTGAGGACACAATTTTGCTAATTCTCCAGAACACCAATTAAAGACAGGTCTATGCGCCCTCAACCAGGGTAAGCCCAAGATAACATCAGCAGACACATTTTTCATGAAACAAAACAAACACTTTTCAGAATCAATAGACCCGCTCTTCATAACCAATTCAAGGGTTCTATACTCAATTAACACTCTGGCTGAAGGAGTAATATCCACCCTAGAAACCTTAATGGGTTAAGGTAGTTTACATACTACGAGACCCAAGGATGAAAATTTAAATTAACAAAATTACTTTTCATATGGAACGCATATGCGTTCCATAATCAAAACACATGTGTTTCTTTTTTGCGGGTATTGATTCATTTCATTCTTTATGTAATTTCTGTCCCAATATCTCTCTAGCCTGTGAAATCTACACAGGTGATCATATTTTGTTTACATTACTAGTTGGGTATTCATTGATCAGGGTATTTATAGGCAAATCACACACACATGCTTTTACACCTGAGGAAACTGGGTATTCGATACACGTGGGGCAGTCCCTTTGACAATGCTCACTTTCTAGTTTGGGACCTATTTTATTTGCAGGTATTTTCTTATAGTTATTGATGTTGCATTATCATTATAATTCTGCTATTTGATTTGTTTTTGTGTTGTCCCTGACTTCATATGTTTGGTCCTTATCTGTGGACTTTGGTGAGCTTTTTGTCTGTGCCTAGTGTTATCTATACTGGCACCCTATTTATTGTGTGCAATTCTTAAATTCAGCCAGTGATTCTCCTCCACTCAGCAGGTACCAAGTGTTGAGAGCCAACCAGTAACTACAGCAAGGGTCCTGGGCACCTCATTACTCCTTACAGCACATCGGTAGTAATGAGGAGTTTGAATGGAGTGGTGGTCAAGCATGAGAGGTACTGATCCAATTTGACAGTAAGTCCATTGGATGGACAGAGCTAGCTAAATACGTTATTTGTTTGTCAGGAGGCAGCCACCCAGCATCAGATGATGGATGCCAGCGGCGGCTTTCGAACTCCGTCTGACAAAGTGTGACGTCATCGCTACTCAGTAACGGTGGTCATATTGGTAATTCCTACTGAAGTTGGAAACTACCTCAGAATTTTTTTCTGGGATGCTCCATTGTGACTTCAGCGTCTCTGGGTAATTCCCCAGGAACTAGCCACAAACAGACTAGGGATAAGCCCTCTTCTTCCTACTCTTCAGAGGTAAGATTGAAGGGGGTGCTATGCCTAGTTTACCAAGATAATATTTTAATATTCAACCAGTCAGTCCTTCTCTCAGAGGAAGATGATCATTTCCCTTCTCATAAACACAGGCTTTTCTATAAACAAAAAGTGGATCTAAAAGAACTGATAAAATAAGTTCTCTTTGGGAAGATAGTTGCAATAAAGCCAGGTCTCAAATGAGACCCATTATTTTTCAGACAGATATAGATATAGATGGGGTTGGCAGAGTTACTCAGAAAATCTAGAGAGAATAATTCATACTTCCCAGAATTGTGAGTGAAGCGTTGGAGACAGTTCTCCAAATGAGTGTCATGGTTCGATGCTCAATTCATTCCCATCCTCCAGACCTCACAATAACATTCAATGCTTCTCTTCTTGGATGAGGAGCTTCCTCACCAAATGCAGCTGTATGAAACTACACATTATGCCTCATGCACACGACCGTTGTTGTGTTCCGTGTCCATTGATCCGTTTTCCGTCATTTTCCACGGACCCATTGTCTTTCAATGGGTCCGTTGAAACCTCGGAGAATGCACCGTTTGGCATCCGCGTCCGTGAACCGAGTTTCTTGGCCGTCAAAAAAATATGACCTGTCCCTTTTTTTTTGACGGACAACGGTTCGCGGACCCATTCAAGTCAATGGGTCCGTGAAAAAACGTGGAAGCCCATCCGATTGTCATCCGCGTCCGCGTCCGCGTCCGTTTTATTTCTCATGTTGGCCATGGCAAAATTGTCAACCAAAACTTGTGCCAATAAATAAAAAAAAAAACAGATACAGGAAGTTTAATAAACAGGATATGCAAATTGCTAGGCACCTGAGGAGAATTTTCAGACTGTGGAGACATATCTGTCTGTCTACTGTCCTTTATCTTTGGTGCAATTTTCCTCTTTGCTTTTTGCCAAAATGCCAAGGTGGAATGTTGACAAACTAATCTGTCTGGTGCAGGAGAGGCCAGAATTGTGGGACACACGCTCCCGGAATTACAAGGACCGTGTCCGCAAAGATGCTGCGTGGGAGCAGGTGGCCCGTCACATGAGGCGTGACGAATGGGCCAAAACAGATGGCCGTGGCCGTGCATCTTTAGGTAAGTGCCAGCAATGTCATTGTACTGTCCTTGCCTAGTCTGTCCCTATAAAGTTATGTTATAATTTCCATGCGTTCCGCCGAAATTTTAGTTTGTGGTTCAGCTTCATTTGGCTTCCAACATAAACAGGGCTTATGGATCTGTCGTGCACTAAATGCTATACCCCATATCTTTTCGGTTTAAATGGTGGAGTCTCTCTTTGCTACAGCAAACAGTACTCCTGTCACAATCCTGTCTGTGCACTTTTTTTTTCATGTCCCTTTTTTAATTGAGCATCTTATTTACTTGTCTCAATGTCATATTCGAAATTCATGAAGGACAAATGGCTTGAACAACTCATCTCCTCCTTCCTGAACTTATTGTTCATTAGTATCCCTACACCTGCAGTACAGTACCATGTGCTTTAAATATTGGTCCTTTTCTTCATTTTTTTTCTAATTTTCCTTTATTAATTTTATTAAATTGTGCCTTTTTCTATTTCACATGATATTTTTTAAAAGTTTAACCTGGCTTATGTTTCCACCAATAGTTTTTTTTTTTTTTTTTAGTCAAGCAAACTAAAACGCGCTGGAACAGCTGCAGGGACCAGTTTCGGCGTGAACTCAATTCACAAGGCTGGAGTGGAGAAGGTGGTTCCAAGAAACGGCCATATCTGTACACCCAGCAGTTAATGTTTCTTCGCCCGGTCATGTTTCTCCGGCTATTTATTACTACCAAATTTAAAATTAAGCCATAGTGTTTGACCCAAAAATGAGTAGTGTGGCGCTGCCAGGGGCATATCTAATGGCTCATGTGGCCTGGTGCAAGAGTTCAGCTTTGGCCCACCTCCCTCAGTGCATTGTGTGTCTTCTAATGTGGTCCAAGTGTATTTCAGCCACCTCAGCACCCCCTAGAGCAGTGATGGTGAATCTTTTCCAGACCGAGTGCAAAATCTGCAACCCTAAACCCATTATTTTATACAAACTACCAACACGTCATTTTCTCAGAAATGCCGCAGTCCAATATAGTATATCTCCCATGGACTTTATCATTCAGCTGGAATAGCCTGCCTGCATTCACTGTTCTGCCTGTGCTGTTCATAGCGTGCCCGGCGCTGATGTATGGCGTGAAAAGTCTTAAAAGGCATATTGATACCCCATATACTTTTGGCAGGGGCCGAGTGTCACAGATATGTCTCGGAGTGCCAGAGGATCGCCACCACTGCCCTAGAGTAATGCCCATGGGCGTTGAACAATTGTCAAACTTTTGCCATGGTGTGTGAGAACCTATTCTTTGGTGTGGGTTAGTAACACCATCCCCCATCGATGACGAAGAAGTATGATGACACGACATGTGCACAGCGCATATGCCACCTCCTGTATTTTCATTTTCCCAGACTGGCACCATTTTTCTGCAAAGCTCACATAGATCTCTGCCAATTACAGCAGGAATTGGGAATGAAGATGGCCCATGCACCCTGCACGCATTGTCTCCTCATGTCTCCTCATTCAGTTGTTCGTCATGGTGGTTGGTTATTTTTCATGGACCCCAAAAATCTGGGGTAGTTATCCTGTGTATATTGGTATTAATGTTAAAATTTGAACAAGATGCCTGTTTTTGTGAGGCACAGAATATCGTAGCATTTTTTTTTTAAAGCTTGGTGGATATTTGGAAATTCATGGGATATACATGCAAGTACCTCTGTGGAGCTTAAATGACAGTTCCTTTTTTTTTGGGTATAAGATCCAACACTCTGCTTATATTTTTTTCCCCCTAAATTTTTATTAAAGAGAAAGCCAAAAAATGAAACCACTTTATAAAAAAAGAGCATAATGATGCCCCCACAGTGTCCGTACTGCTGAATTGTAGCTGCTACTACCAAAATGGCCTTGTTCTGTGTGCTAGTTTGAAATTTTGCACTGTTTTGCACAATTTTGGAATTCCACAATTAGCATTACATCAAAATGGTAGGCAGTTCAAAGCAGCCCCTATATATAGATGAGGCGGACTGAATTTCAGCACCGATTTTGGTCCATGAATGTGTAGACCTTCTTTTGTGCTTCTCCGATTCCACAGGCAATCATAGGTTTCAGTACTTTGGAATTTGCCATTGTAAGCTAATTGGCCTTGTAAAATATATAAGCCCAAATTAAATATTGGAGAGTTTAAATTTAGAGATGTAGGCATGCGCCAAGTATATCTGGTTCACACAAAATTGTTTTGTAGAGGTTAAAGAAATGTAATTTTGGAACTGTTGTAGTCAAAATTGCAAATTAATGTTTTCATGTCATTTTCCAATACAGTACTGTGGACAGTCTGGAACAGGCCGAAGACTCAGAGGAGGCATTGAGTGGTGAAATTTCGCCTGTATTTTCTCCGGCCACCAGCCCTGCACCAACGCCTGCTCTGGAGCCGGACGAGCCATCGCAGGCTGAGGCCTCCAGATCACCCCGCAGTCCTTCCCCTTTACCACAGCCACAGCCCAGGAGACGCCGCAATGTCCCTCAAACTTCCTCTGGGCAAGAAACTCGTGAGGCTATAGATGCCTGAGTTATTGAATTCCTTGCCCAGAGGAGGAGTGATGGCATTGAGGGGTCTACGCTGAGGGGCCTAGCAAATATTTTCCGGCAAGTTCCTGTGGCCAAACATCCCGAATGCGTGTCAGCACTGGCTATGGTCATCCATATGTACGCATCTAATTATGAAGGAGACCTCTTGACAGAAATTAATGAACTCCGGCGGAGAGTCTTAAATCTTGCTCCTCAAGTTTGTGACCCCGGCTACTACCAGCCTCCGATGCAACAGCCTGGCCCATCATTCCCACAGCAACCGACCTACCAGCGGTTCCAAGGGCAAACAACATCCAGTAGTCAAACTAGGATGGCAACTCGGGCCAGTGATCCTGGCCATGTGCGGCCACAAGCTGAATTTCATCCTGGGCCATTTACCAGAGAACTGTTTGATCTCAAATTTTTTATTTTATTTTTGTTATTTATGTTTATGTGTATGTTTCATTAATGCCTTATTCTTTATGGGTTCGAGATATGTGTTCGATAAAAAAAATTGAACCAAAATGTTTTATTTCCAAGTCTGTTTTTATATTAAACCAAACAATATTGACAGTTCATAAATGCAATTCATACAGACATATAGACGCACACGAGGTCTCAATGAACAGAATATTTATTTGGTAGGGACAGATTACGTAAAGGGTATTATGTGTACATGAGGTATTAGAAGATTTTTTGGCCAATGACATAAATTTCTAATGATGTGAATGGGGTTCACAGTTCCATTCAAACATCATTAGTATGGATATGTACTTTAAAAAATCTGGTGGCGAAAAAACCTCAGCCCGCAAGCCCACGTCAAGGGTCCTCAGTCTCTTGCGAGTCCCCACACTCAACTACTGCAATAAATGTCATTAATCTATCTAGAAAATAAAAAAAAACGACAGAGCCCAGAAGAAATTAAAAACTGCCATGAATAGCGTCCCTCTGCCATGGCAAGGATCCCTCTGGGCTGTAAAAGTAGTCTGCATAGAGTTCCCGAACTGCAATGCCTGCAGTCCCAGGTCGTCTACGCAGGGTCCTTTCCAAACCCAAATCTGATGACGTTGGAACATCTTCCAGGTCAACAGAAGAGGAAGCCTCGTGAATCCTGGTGAAGTTGTGCAGAACAACACAGGCTTGAATCACCAGGGTAGCATTCTCCGGATCCATCTGTATGGATGACAAAAACACCCTCCACTTGCTAGAGAGTATTCCAAAAGCGCACTCAACATACCGACGTGCACGAGTCAACCGGTAGTTGAAAATACGCCTTCGGTCATCCAAACCACGCTTAGGAAAGGGCCGCATAACATGGGGAGTCAATGCAAACCCTTCATCCGCCACGATGACAAATGGAGCCGGCGGACCTGCATATCCGGGCAGTCTTCTGGACTCTGGCAGGGCAAGCTGGTTGGCACGAAGCCGCTCACCCATTCTAGAAGCACTAAAGATGCGAGCATCCGCAGTGCTTCCATAGGCCCCGATATCAACCATTATAAACCGGTAGTTACTGTCAGCAACAGCCATCAGCACTACCGAGAAAAACTGTTTATAATTGAAGTATCGGAACCCTGAGTGTGGCGGCTTCTTCACACGGATGTGCTTGTCATCCATTGCCCCGATGCAGTTTGGAAACTGCGCAGAAATTTGGAAGCCCTCAGCAATCCGAACCCAGTCGTCCACTTTGGGCTGCGGCATCACCATCTCTCGGAGTTGCTGCCAGATGACATGGCAAGTGTGTCATACAATCCGAGATATCGTCGAGGTTCCCAAAAGAAACTCAAAATGCAGGGATGCAAATGAGTTCCCCGTGGCAAGGAATCTGTGGGACAAAAAAATAAAAAATAAGCAGGACATCAAAATGGAAAAAACAAGATTCATGAATCACTTATAATGTTGCATACAAGACATGATATTAGACACCATATGTCAGTGGAGGCAAAACTATGGCACGGGTGCCAGAGACAGCACTCGGTGCCCTCTCTGTGGGCACCCACACACTTGAAAAAGTCTTCAGTTTTACAATCTACCTTCAAGTTTGCAAAAAAAACATCTGCGCAGGGCGCACTAGGATCAGGACAGGCAGCACTGCATGTAAGCAGGCTAATATAGCACAATGATCTAATACATGGAATATAAACTAAATTGGACTATATAAATTCTCTTAAAATTGCCATTTTGTCACTTTGTTTTTTTTTTTAAAAAAAGTGTTTTTGGTAATACTGGAGAAACTCAGCTTTGAATTTGATCCCCACCACTGACCATTGGCGTTTATAGACACAAATAAATACTTTTAAAAAAAGGGGGGCTTGGAGGAAAACACTTTCCGAATACTGGGGTGTGGGCAGTACTACCACAAGTCTAAGGGACAACAAGTGACTTAAGCCCCTTTGGACTGCTCCAAGTAATAAGACAGATTGAAAGTTTATGGGAACATTATGCATGAGGAGGTTGTGAACGAAAAAACAAGGGGGTTGGCAGCACCACAATCCACCTAAATAGTGTACAGACCTGTATCTAGGCTTCAGGGCGGGAGGTGCATGCAGATAGGGATCCTGACTGAGGGACCCAATTGTCACAGACACTTCAATAATCATCTGCACTCACCAATAATAGTTCCAAAAATAATATTTATTCACTCAGACAGGCAGGTTACAGCCTGCTGTAACATGGCTGTCTGAACGAATAAAACACAATTTTTGGGAAAACTAGTGCAGAGTGTCTGGAGTCTGTTAGATGAACTCAATTTGGAAATTTGGACTTTAAAACAAAAAACCAACAATTTAGGGAGGTTATGTGACAGGGATAAAACCTAGATAAATATTTCCAGAAACCATTAGGGGCAAAGAAAAATTACTTCAGCAAACAGAAGCACATGTCTAACGGCAGCCATTTTGTAGCACATGTTATCCCTGACAGAAGCAGTGCATATTATACTGGTGATAATTTAATTTGAAAATATTGCTTACCTCAACGTGACGATGAGCCTTTCCTCAGGAGTAATGCTGCGCCTCATATTGGTGTCCATAAAGGTAAGGACAGTACGTAGAGACGACAGCAAGCTATCAAAGGTACCCACTGACATCCGACAGAAGGAATAGAACTTCTCTGGATGCAGCCGCAGATCTTGGTATAGGGTATGAAAGTGTCCTTTCCGGTAACGTTGTGAAACAATCGGATGGACCCAAAATCATCGTCTTCTACACGGTTCCTCATCCATCAAAGGAGTGTGCTGTCCCCAACGCCGAGAAACCAGCCAATGCAGCAAGACCTCGTCCTCAGAATCAGACATGGTGATACAGCAAAGAGAAGCAGCCAAAATAACCTCTGTACTCTGGAAAGACTACAGAAAATGGCCACCAATGCATACTCAGGTGCCCCTGATTTATACCAGTATCCTGGGTGAAGATAGTAAAATTTCATTTTTTTTCTCAAATCCTTGTTTTTTGACGGTCCGCAAAAAAACGGACACACAGACACACGGATGCACAACGGAAGAAAAAATGGACACGGATGACGGACAAACGGAACCCAGTTTTGCGGACCGAGAAAAAACACTGTCGTGTCCATGAGGCCTTAATGTTCTGAAACTCAGAGCAGTGAAACTACATTGCCAGGCCTTAATACAAGATATGCCCCCTTAGAAGTCAGTCCTCATTCAAATGGACAACAAGAATGCAATAACATATATAAACAAAATGGGGTTGGGGCAAGATCAAGGATCAAGTTCTAGAATTTGGAATTAGGCTCTGGAAAAGGACATAGACCTGATGGCTCATTATGTCCCAGGACACATGAACTAAATTGTGGATGCGATTTCATGACAGAACATGGCTTTCATTAAGCAAAATATTTCCAGCTCACCTGCTCCACTCCATAGGCGTGCAAGGAACCCCAGATTAGAGATGTCGCGAACATGAAATTTCCGCAAATGTTCAAGAAGGGGCGAACCGCCATCGACATCAATAGGCAGGAGAATTTTAAAACCCACAGGGACTAGTTTCTGGACACAATAGTGAGTGTGAAAAGTTGTTTCAAGGGGACTAACACCTGGACTGTGGCATGCCGGAGGGGGATCCATGGCAAAACTCCCATGGAAAATTACGTAGTTGACGCAGAGTCGGGTTTTAATCCATAAAGGGCATAAATCACCTAACAATCCTAAATTGTTTGGAATAACATGCTTTAAAAGATCCAGTGTGTGTATACGATCAGGTATGATGTTGTATCAATCAGATAGTGCCAGGGTTACGCCCGCTTCACAGTGAGAGACCAAGCTCTGACAGACCAAACTCCCTGTTTAACGCACCACAAACAACCGCAAACAGTCCATTTGCACAACCGCAAACTCCCCATTTGCACAATGTTGGATACCAAGCTAGCCATGTCCCGTTCCTTGTCCTCACTGACGTCATTGAAGGTCTCTTCCTCCACCCAGCCACGTACAACACCAAGGGTCCCCGAAAAGTGACAACAAGCCCCCTGGGATGCCTGCTGTGGTTGGTCTTCCACCTCCTCAAAGCCACCTTCCTCCTCTGACTCCTCTTCTTCAGCCTCCTCTCTCTGCGCCGCCGCAGGTCCAGCAATCGACGACAAGGCTGCTTCTAGTGGTGATGGTGACCACAACTCTTCCTCTTCATGCTTATCTATGCCCTGATCCAGTACTCTTCGCAGGGCACGCTCCAGAAAAAACGCATATGGGATAAGGTTGATGATGTTGCTTTGGGTTTAACTGACCAGGTTTGTCACCTCCGCAAAAGGACGCATGAGCTTACAGCCATTGTGCATAAGCGTTCAGTAACACGGACCAAAAATACCCAGCTCCGCAGAGGCTGTCCTCTTTTTTTTTATTAAAAAAAATCTGTTCTTACCAGTTTAATCTCTGTTTTGTCCCCTATCAGGGGCTGGTGTATGGAATAGATTTTAGGAATCGGGAGATGGAAAAAGATGCTTGGTCGTTCCTATTACTTCCAATTTGGGGCACTGCGCGTGCGCCGTGCAATGTACTGTGCAATCCCAATATGAGTGGTATGTTAAGTAGTACTATTCCTATCAGTTTAATCCCTGTTACGTTCCCTATCAGGGGCTGGTCTATGGAATAGATTCTAGGAACAGGGAGATGGAAAAAGATGCTTGGTTGGTCCTCCTACTTCCAATTTGGGGCACTGCGAGTACGCCTTGCAATGTACTGTGCTACCAGATATGAGTGGTATGTTAAGTAGTACTATTCCTTTCAGTTTAATCCCTGTTACGTCCCCTATCAGGGGCCAGTGTATGGAATAGATTTTAGGAACCGGGAGATGGAAAAAGATGCTTGGTTGGTCCTGCTACTTCCAATTTGGGGCACTGCGCGTGCGCCATGCAATGTACTGTGCCACTAGATATGAGTGGTGTGTTAAGTAGTACTATTCCTATCAGTTTGATCCTTGTTACGTCCCCTATCAGGGGACGTGTATCAAATAGATTTTAGACAACCGCAAAGAGTTGTCAATAGTTGACACACTCATGACATACATTTTATTCCCCTATGCGTCAATCTTGGTGTAGTGATGGCGGTGCTCGTGCGCACGTTTGGGAGATTGCAGGCGATGGCGGTTTTTCAAAGCCTATGGTCATGCTGAGGTAGTTCAGTGACAGTTAAGTGACCCAGAAAACAATAATTCTGCAGTGTGGGCCCATTGTTGGCCTAGTAGGCTTTAATGATCACCTTAGATGATCACAAAGAAAATTCATGTTTTTTCTATGCAAAATTATCCAGCCGATCGCTTTTGGTCTGTTCACAATGAAGCAACAACCTTATCATCTGGGGTGTGCCAACATTGCCATTGCCAACACACTCATGGAAGTGATCGCTTCATTGTGATACGTAAACCCCTTCACCACAACAAGGTTACGATCACGAAGGGGAATTGACACATGTATGTGCCTTTTTTTTTGTTTTGTTTTTGCAGCCACAGTGCAGCACCAGAGGCCAGAAAAATTAGGCATGTACACATGCCTGAAAAATTAGGTATTGTTGCAGTTGCTGCTGTGGCAGCGGCCAGAAAAATAGATGTTTTGCAGGCAGAAAGTGCACTAAAACATTACGGCTTGAACCCTAGTTGGTGGCGGAGAAGTCACGCGAGTCATCCGGCATGCAGAGATAAAATACAGCAGCGTGTGGACCATATTTAGCCAAAGGCAGCTCATCTCATCAGGCCTTTTTTAGTCAAATGTATCGCTCCCCACTGTCAGTCCCTTCAGGCTCCATGCCTCATTCATCTTAATAAAGGTGAGGTAATCTAGACTTTTTTAACCTAGACAACTTCTCTTCTCAGTGACAATACCTCCTACTGCACTGAAGGTCCTTTCTGACAGGACACTTGAAGCAGAGCAGGCCAGAATGTTCTATCGCAAATTGGGATAGCTCAGGCCACAAGTCAATCCTGCACACCCAGTAGTCGAGTCGTTCTCTGAGGGTGGACCCCAAAGGGCTGTGGCGATGCATAGGACTTAAAAAGCTCTGCATGTCCTCCATCAACAACACGTCTGTAAAGCGTCCTGTCCTTGCCGGCGTGGTCGTGATAGGAGGAGGATTTCTTTCACCTCTTCCCCTGTTAGATTCCCGTTGTGCTGTGACATCACCCTTATACGCTGTGTAAAGCATACTTTTTAACTTGTTTTGGAACTGCTGCATCCTTTCCGACTTCCGGTAATTTGGTAACATTTCAGGCACTTTCTGCTTATACAGGGGGTCTAGTAGCGTGGCCACCCAGTACAGGTCGTTCTCCTTCAGCCTTTATATACGAGGGTCCCTCAACAGGCACGACACCATGAAAGACCCCATTTACACAAGGTTGGATGCCGAGCTACTCACTGATCTCACTGAAGGTCTGTTCTTCCCCCCAGCCACGTACAACACCACGGGTACCAGATAGGTGACAACGAGCACCCTGGGATGCCTGCTGTGGTTGGTCTTCCTCCTCCTCAAAGCCACATTCCTCCTCTGACTCCTCTTCCTCAGACTCCTCTTCCAGCGTTGCCGTAGGTCCAGCAAGCGAGGGTGTTTCTGGTGGTGATGGTGACCACAATTCTTCCTCTTCACGCTCATCTACGGCCTGATCCAGCACTCTTCGCATGGCACGCTCCAGGAAGAAAACAAATGGGATGATGTTGCTGATGGTGCCTTCGGTGCTACTGACTAGGTTTGTCACCTCCTCAAAAGGAAGCATGAGCCTACAGGCATTGCGCATGAGCGTCCAGTAACATGGCAAAAAAATACCAAGCTCCGCAGAGGCTGTCCTAGCACCCCGGTCATACAAATACTCGTTGACGGCTTTTTCTTGTTGGAGCAGGGGGTCGAACATTAGGAGTGTTGAATTCCAACGTGTCGGGCACGTGTCGGGCTGTCGCAAATAAAGCGCCTCACTGGCATGTTGTTTCGCCGCTGAATATCTGAAAAGTGCACCATGGCCGTGTAGGAATGCCTGAAATAGCCACACACCTTCCTGGCCTGCTTGAGGAAATCCTGTAAGCCTGGGTACTGATGCACAAAGCGTTGTACGATCATATTACACACATGTGCCATGCACATGTGTCAACTTGCCCAAATTCAATGCCGCCAACAAATTGCTTCCGTTGTCACACACCACTTTGCCGATATCCAGTTGGTGCAGAGTCAGCCACTGATCCACCTGTGCGTTCAGGGCGGACAGGAGTGCTGGTCCGGTGTGACTCTCTGCTTTCAGGCAAGTCAACCCCAAGATGGCGTGACACTGTCGTATCCGGGATGTGGAATAGCCCCTGGGGAGCTGGGGGGGGTGCAGTTGGTCTTGAGCAAGACGCAGCAGCAGAAAGCAGAAGAGGACTCAGCCGAGGAGGATAGCGAAGAGGATGGAGTAGTAGGAGTAGAGGAGGTGGCAGCAGGCCTGCCTGCAAGTCGTGGCAGTGTCACCAACTCCTCTGCAGAGCCATGCATTCCATGCTTGGCAGCCGTCAGCAGGTTTACCCAATGCGCAGTGTACGTGATATACCTGCCCTGACCGTGCTTTGCAAACCAGGTATCAGTGGTCAGATGGACCCTTGCCCCAACACTGTGTGCCAGACATGCCATGACTTCCTTTTCCACAATAGAGTACAGGTTGGGGATTGCCTTTTGTGAAAAAAAATTCGGTCGGCTACCTTCCACTGCGGTGTCCCAATAGCTACAAATTTTTTGAAGGCCTCAGACTCCACCAGCTTGTATGGTAAAAGCTGGCGGGCTAAGAGTTCCGACAAGCCAGCTGTCAGACGTCGGGTAAGGGGATGACTCTGTGACATTGGCTTCTTACGCTCAAACATTTCCTTGACAGACACCTGACTGTGGGCAGATGAGCAGGAACTGCTCAAGGTGAGAGGCGGAGTGGCGGGTGGTTGAGAGGTGGCAAAGAGGAACAGCAGTGGTTGACGTGGCTGAAGATGCTGGACCAGGAGGAGGATGGTGGCTTTGAGTTTGTGTCCTGCTTGTACTCATCATCATGTGTTGATCTCATAGGCGTTTTGTGATGTGAGATCATGTGCCTTCGCAAAGCAGTTGTACCTAGGTGTGTGTTGGACTTCCCACGATTCAGTTTCTTTTGGCACAGGTTGCAAATGGCATCGCTGTTATCAGAGGCAGACACACAAAAAAAAATGCCACACTGCTGAGCTCTGCAATTACGGTGTTCTGGTGGTGGCAACAGCATGAGTTGATTGGCGTGCTATCTGGCTGACCCCGGGTGCCGATACATGCTGTCTAACTGTGCCACTAGCCCCTTGCAACGACTTCCTCCTGCTTCCAACTCGTCTCCTCCTCCTCTCTGTCTCCCCATCTGAACTTTCCCCCTTTTCTTCTTCTCTTCGAGCGGGCACCTACGTGACATCCACGGACACATCGTCATCATCAACTGCTTCACTTGTATCTGACAACTCAGCAAAGGAAGCAGCAGCGGGTACAACATCATCATCATTACACCGTACGTCCATGTGTATAATGCTCCCTGACTAAGACATATCCCTGTTATCTACATCCTCTGGCAATAATGGTTGCGCATCACTAATTTCTTCCAACTGATGTGTAAATAACTCCTATGACAGATTAAGTGAAGCAGCTGTGGTGCTAGTGTTGGTGGTGGCGGCAAGGGGGCGAGTGGTAACTTGAGAGGTGCCCAAAACTGAGCTGGAGGAGGATGGTGCATCAAGGTTCCGAGCGGAAGCTGTAGAAGATTGGGTGTCCTGTGTTAGCCAGTCAACTATGTCCTCAGAACTTTTCGATTTCAGGGTACGTGGCCTCCGAACACTGGGCATTATTCTAGGGCCAAAGGAAATCATAGCACCACGACCACGACGGCCCCTGCGGGGTGGCCTGCCTCTGCCTGTCATTTTTTTTAGATTAGTTGCTCTATGCGTGCAAGCTACTGTGAAGCCAGATATGAGTGGTGGCACTGTGCACTGGCAGTAGTTGGCACAGTACACGCTGACGCTGTAGGCCTGACACACACGCTTGCAGGCAACTAACTGCAATTATATTACAGTCAAAATGTATATTTTATATTTTAAATGTAATCTACTTTGACAGCAGATATGAGTGGTGTCACTGTGCACTGGCAGTAGTTGGCACACACGCTTGCAGGCAACTAACTGAAATTATATTACAGTCAAAAAATTATTATTTTTTTAAATGTAATCTACTGTGACACTAGATATGAGTGGTGTTACTGTGCACTGGCAGTAGTTGCCACATATGCTTGCAGGCAACTGCAATTATATTACAGTTAAATTTTATTTCATTTTTTTATGTAATCTACTCTGACACCAGATATGAGTGGTGTCACTGTGCACTGGCAGTAGTTGGCACAGTACACACTTGCAGGCAACTAACTGCAATTATATTACAGAGGACAGGCACACTGTCGTACATTATGTAATCTACTATAACACCAGATATGAGTGGCACTGTGCACTAGCAGTAGTTGGCACAGTACACGCTGACGCTGTAGGCCTGACACACACTCTGCCAGCCAAGTAACTGCAATTATATTACAGTCAAAATTGCTTCTTTTTTTTAAAATGTAATCTACTGTGACACCAGATATGAGTGGCACTGGTGGCACTGTGCACTGGCAATAGTTGGCACAGTACACGCTGTAGGCCTGACACACACACTTGCAGGCAACTAACTGCAATTATATTACAGTCAAAAAAGTTTTTAGTTTTTTTAAATGTAATCTACTGTGACACCAGATATGAGTGGTGGCACTGGGCAAGTGGGCACAGTATACGCTGTGGGCCTGACACACACACGCTGGCAGGCAACTGCAATTAGATTACAGAGGGAAAGAAAAAAAAAGCTGACTGTCAGGGCTTTTTGGGGTGTTGTCAGGACGCTGTCCTTACAGCAGAGATCAGATGAGTCTTTCAGGACTGGAGTGGACACTGAATACACTGGCCTAGCTATCGATTTCTCTATTAAATCAGCAGCAGCTACACTGTCCCTCCTCTCACTAAGACTGCAGCTTCAGAATGAATCTAAGATGGATGCTGTCCTTGCTTTTTGCTAGGAGGTGGGAGTGTCTGGGAGGGAGGGTTTGTTGCTGATTGGCTGGAATGTGTCTGCTGACTGTGATGTACAGGGTCAAAGTTTGCTCAATGATGACAAATAGGGGGCGGACCGAACATCGCATATGTTCGCTGGCCACGGCGAACGCGAACATTCGATGTTCGCTGGTAAATAGTTTGGAACATCTCTACCCCAGATCAGGGAGACCTTTTTTTTACAAAAAAAGAAAAATCCAGCACATGCACTATGTTTAAAATCCAATCTCTTTATTATGATCCTTTAAAATTCCATGAGCTGAGCTGATCAGAAAGTTTTACGCATTTTGACAATCTGTCTTATTCATGACCATACTGTGTAGCCAAATTTTTCTGGTTTAAAAAACCCTTCACCCACCTCAGACACTCCTCCATTACCATGTGTGAATAATCACCAAATTGGAATGGGGGGGTGTCTGGTGACATCATAAAATACAAAACTACTCGCAAAAACAACCTTCCACAAAAGGAAAAATGAATCAACAATCACATACAGTCGTACAGAATATAAATCAATATTCAAAGATGAGATTGTGCCTATTATTCATGCCCTTTGAAATTCTAGTATGCAATAAGATCCAAAAAGACTCCCTATTATAAAGCAGTGTGTTTAGATCTCCTCCTCACAATGGTTTTTTTGAACCCTTTCAATACAGTGACTTCAAGATCTGTTGTGTTACCTCCATGCATATTTCTAAAATGTCGAGACAACATGGAAATGTTCACTACCTTCAAGTTTTAGGCTACTTTCACACTTGCTTTTGGAGCGGATCCGTCTGGTCTCTGCACAGACGGATCTGCACCTATAATGCAAACGATGGTATCCGTTCCGAACGGATCCGTTTGCATTATATTTCAGAAAAAAATTCTAAGTCTAATTGTTAGTCAGACGGATCCGCCCTGACTTTACATTGAAAGTCAATGAGGGACGGATCCGTTCGAAATTGCACCATATTGTGTCAACGACAAACGGATCCATCCCCATTGACTTACATTGTATGTCTGGGCGGATCCGTTTGGCTCTGCACGCCCAGGCGGACATCCGAACGCTGCAAGCTGCGTTCGGGTGTCCGCCTGCTGAACGGAGGCGAAACGGAGCCATACTGATGCATTCTGAGCAGATCCGCATCCACTCAGAATGCATTAGGGCTGGACGGATGCGTTCGGGGCCGCTTGTGAGAGCCTTCAAACGGAACTCACAAGCGGAACCCCAAACGCAAGTGTGAAAGTAGCCTTAGATGTATGAAAGATGTTTTCTTTCTCTGGTTTTCAAACTGTTTGAAGTGCAACCCACATATCGAACGTTACCGCTGCTGCAGGTGGCTACAGTTTACATATGATTTAATTTTAAATTCTTCTCCTGTAGCATTAGATTTAAAACTCTTTCTTATTTTAATAAATTCACAGGTTTTACAGACATAGGGCCAGATTTATCATGACTCTGACAGCTCACTCCACTTTCACATCTGGCTAAAGTCAGTTTTAGCTAAGTCAGATTTATCATCAGCCCTTTAAGACTGTAATAAATGTGGTTTGACGGTAGCAGTTTATCCGTCAGTAAGCGGCTTTACAAAAGTCGCACGTCTTCAAGAAAAAGTTGCATTTTCTTTTGAAAAGTCTCATAAGATAAGCATGGTCCTCAATGGAGTGAAATTGTGCATTTTTTTGCGACTTTTTAAATAGTCGCAATAGTAAATCTGTCTAGAGATTAATTTACATAAGAAAACACGCCCACTTTCAGAAAACTGGCGAGCATAGTGCAGAGCAGAAAAAAGCGACTTTTTTACTCCATTATTCTGATTTGAGCTAATGATAAATCTGGCCCATTATGTCCGCATCTGTAGCAGCCAGTAACGTTCAACCATTCAAAGATATTACTTGTAGACCCTGATTTCTAAACAAAATAAACTCGGAAGACAGTACTGTCGATATAGTTGGAGCTCTTTTGCTCAGAACTTGAATTCCTGATTCCAGTATCAGTCATAAATTATCATTGTGATTCAGAATCGGTAAATACCTAGTAATGATGTTCTGTACCTCATTAAACTGTCTGCTATAAGTGGTTGTCACGCTCACCTTTTTCTCTTGTGATTATACTTTATTATTCCTACTTGTTTCCTGGGAGATTAGGTTTCTTCTATCCAAAAGGTTCACCTTTTCTACAGTCTGTTTTAGCAAGTTCTCACTATATCCCCTTGCTTTGAGTCTTCTATATACATGGAGTGCAGAATTATTAGGCAAGTTGTATTTTTGAGGATTAATTTTATTATTGAACAACAACCATGTTCTCAATGAACCCAAAAAACTCATTAATATCAAAGCTGAATATTTTTGGAAGTAGTTTGTTTTTAGTTTTAGCTATTTTAGGGGGATATCTGTGTGTGCAGGTGACTATTACTGTACATAATTATTAGGCAACTTAACAAAAAACAAATATATACCCATTTCAATTATTTATTTTTACCTGTGAAACCAATATAACATCTCAACATTCACAAATATACATTTCTGACATTCAAAAACAAAACAAAAACAAATCAGTGACCAATATAGCCACCTTTCTTTGCAAGGACACTCAAAAGCCTGCCATCCATGGATTCTGTCAGTGTTTTGATCTGTTCACCATCAACATTGCGTGCAGCAGCAACCACAGCCTCCCAGACACTGTTCAGAGAGGTGTACTGTTTTCCCTCCTTGTAAATCTCACATTTGATGATGGACCACAGGTTCTCAATGGGGTTCAGATCAGGTGAACAAGGAGGCCATGTCATTAGATTTTCTTCTTTTATACCCTTTCTTGCCAGCCACGTTGTGGAGTACTTGGACGCGTGTGATGGAGCATTGTCCTGCATGAAAATCATGTTTTTCTTGTAAATATTTTATTTTCAATCGCCAAGAAAAAAGGAGAAATATGCATCCTTGTATTCAAGTTCGAGTATATGATTTTGAAAATCATGCTTTTCTTACCTTGCAGACTTCTTCCTGTACCACTGCTTGAAGAAGGTGTCTTCCAGAAACTGGCAGTAGGACTGGGAGTTGAGCTTGACTCCATCCTCAACCCAAAAAGGCCCCACAAGCTCATCTTTGATGATACCAGCCCAAACCAGTACTCCACCTCCACCTTGCTGGCGACTGAGTCGGACTGGAGCTCTCTGCCCTTTACCAATCCAGCCATCTGGCCCATCAAGACTCACTCTCATTTCATCAGTCCATAAAACCTTAGAAAAATCAGTCTTGAGATATTTCTTGGCCCAGTCTTGATGTTTCAGCTTGTGTGTCTTGTTTAGTGGTGGTCGTCTTTCAGCCTTTCTTACCTTGGCCATGTCTCTGAGTATTGCACACCTTGTGCTTTTGGGCACTCCAGTGATGTTGCAGCTCTGAAATATGGCCAAACTGGTGGCAAGTGGCATCTTGGCAGCTGCACGCTTGACTTTTCTCAGTTCATGGGCAGTTATTTTGCGCCTTGGTTTTTCCACACGCTTCTTGCGACCCTGTTGACTATTTTGAATAAAACGCTTGATTGTTCGATGATCACGCTTCAGAAGCTTTGCAATTTTAAGAGTGCTGCATCCCTCTGCAAGATATCTCACTATTTTTGACTTTTCTGAGCCTGTCAAGTCCTTCTTTTGACCCATTTTGCCAAAGGAAAGGAAGTTGCCTAATAATTATGCACACCTGATATAGGGTGTTGATGTCATTAGACCACACCCCTTCTCATTACAGAGATGCACATCACCTAATATGCTTAATTGGTAGTAGGCTTTCAAGCCTATACAGCTTGGAGTAAGACAACATGCATAAAGAGGATGATGTGGTCAAAATACTCATTTGCCTAATAATTCTGCACGTAGTGTAATGCTGCACTTTCCTTTTTATAAGTGGAGTCCTCTGTGCAATTACAACATATTCTTATAATCTCACCGTAGGGGATACCATTGATGACATTTATGGGATGACAGGAGGATGCCAGTAGCAAAGTATTCCTACTTGTGTCTTTTCTGTAGTTGCTACTGACTACCTCATTCCCTTTATTGGAAAGCTTGACATCCAAGAAAGGAATGTCACTCACTGCTATTGTATAAGTGAATTGAAGGTTCATTGCATTTTTAATCATGTATTTTCACGCAATTCACAAAGTCCTCTTATGTGGAGTTCCACACCAGGATGATATCATAAATGAATCTTCCATACTATACGATCGAGGACAAAAAACATTGTCCTCGATCATAAGGTATTGTTCCTCCCAATTGTTAACTACAACTCCACTGGGTTTCCACTTGATTCTTAATGACAGTCCGGTTGAAATCGACCTAATAAAAGATCCCGAAGATCAGTCACTCTGTGTCATATCTGTTCATCAAGAATATCTAGAGAAGACGGCTCCATTAAGAGATATTACAAATTTATTCTTTACTTTGCAACAACCTATAAGATATGCTAGAGCTAATACCATCAGAGGATGGATTCTATCTTCTATGAAGAATGCAGGAATAAACACAGAAATATTTAAAGCTCACTCTTTGAGAGGTGCAGCATCATCTAAGGCAGCACCAAAGAGGTACCCTTGGGATCTACAGTATCCTTAAAGCGGTCAGATGGGTATCGTATAGGACCTTTGTAAAATACTATTGGAGACCCTCTGACATGGAAAGAATTAGGTGTATGAGAGCTTCTACCAGGTGTATGCTAGTCTACCCATCAGCTGGTGCTAGGTGGCTGCCATGAGCAGACTGGGAACTGAAAGTGGCCCTGGAAAAAAAAACTAAAAGTGGCCCCATATTGTGGGCAGGTCCAAATTGACAAAAGATGGGGCAACACAAGTAGGAAGTGCCAGCAGAAGTGGACGGGGCCTGCAATACCATAGAAAGTACAGCAGAACCAATTAGCAGAATGCAGCACAATATACATCCTTAGCACAAGCAAATAACACAGTGCTGCACAAAATACTGCCGCCTTCATCACAGTATTCACCTGTATCACCAGTTGAGTTCAGGAGGGATCTGCAGCCATTGGCCAGGTGTATAAGTACCTGATGCTCCTAGCATTAATTACTACTGAGAGCATCAGATCATTATGTAACCAACCAGCGGCTGTCAGGAAGGCTTGGGCGGCCCCCTGGACTATAGCCCACTGGGAAATTTCCCTGTAGGGTCTATGGCCAGTTTGCCCCTGTCTCCAACATTATCTAAATGAAGCAATGATCCCCATTCCAATTAAATTAAAATATAATTTCTGGTTAGACTGATACTATCTGCCTTCTGTGGTATCGCTGATCTATCTATCTATCTATCTATCTATCTAGCCACAGTATCTATTTCTGTATATCTATCTGTCTGTCTATCCATCCATCCACAGTATCTATCTATCTATCTATCTATCTATCTATCTATCTATCTCTGTCTATCCACAGTATCTATCTATCTATCTATCTATCTATCTATCTATCTATCTATCTCTGTCTATCCACAGTATCTATCTATCTATCTATCTCTGTCTATCCACAGTATCTATCTATCTATCTTATACTATCTGCCTTCTGTTCTATAACTAATATATCTATCATTTATCCATCATCCACCCACAGTATCTTTATATCTATCTATCTATCTATATATCTATGTCTATCCATTCATAGTATCTATCTATCTATCTATCTATCTATCTATCTATCTATCTATCTATCTTGTATCCTTCCATCATCCATCCACAGTATCTTTCTATTTATCTATCAACTGTATATATGTCTGTATATATACAGTATCTGTCTATCCATCCACAGTATATATCTGACTATCTATCTATCTATCTATCTATCTATCTATCTATCTATCTATCTATCTATCTATCTACAGTATCTATCCATTATCTATCTACAGTATCTATCCATTATCTATCTATCTATCTATCTATCTATCTATCTATGTCTATCCATCCACAGTATCTATTTATCAATCAATCAATCAATCATCCATCCATCCATCCACAGTATCTATCTATCTTTTTTTTTACTTACCTCATCTACTTGGGGAGCTTGCAACCTAGGGCACTATGGGGTAATTTTTAATACTGGGGGTACTACAGGAGGCATTACTGGGACACGATGGGGCACTGCTATTACTAGAGGATCTATAGGGGACAATAATTTTGCTGGGGGCACTACAAGTGAAATAAAGCATGTTCACGTGACTGATCAGGCAGCTCTGTTTTTTGTAGACTTGTTATCAGTAGGGTTGAGCGAACCCGAACTGTAAAGTTCGGGTTCGTACTGAACATTAGGATTTTTGGAACCCGGACCCGAACTTTTTTTGAGTTCGATGTTCGGCGAGTTAATGGTGCTTTTATCTGTCTGTTAGTTAGGTGGGCGTTGTCCAGTGGCGTAGGGATCGCCATAGCAACCATAGCAGTGGCTATGGGGCCCTACGCCACTGGGGGCCCGCCCGTCCGGACCGCATCATTTTTTTTTTTTATACATCACAGCACTCACAGGCAGCCAGGGGGCCGACCGCCCGCCCAGTGTAGTGGGCGGGGCGCGGGCGGTCCAACATGAGGTAGGCCGGCGGATGCGGTGGAGGGGGCCGGAACGGGGGCGTAGCGGAGGCGGAGCCAGGCTGGCACCAGCGCCGCCCACAGACCGCAGTGCAGGGAAGGAATGAATTTCCCCGCCCCCTCCACCGCCTGAGTCCCTCCTCCCACCCAGTCCCTCTAGTTAGTAGGAGGCGGACTCAGGCGGTGGAGGGGGCGGGGAAATTCATTCCTTTCCTGCACTGCGGTCTGCGGGCGGCGCTGGTGCTAGCCTGGCTCCGCCTCCGCTACGCATCCGCCGGCCTACCTCATGTTGGACCGCCCGCGCCCCGCCCACTACACTGGGCGCTTAGTGGCCCCCACTCCTCAGCAATGCCATGATCTCACCTAGTAATGACACAGTGTGAGCCCTACAGCTGTCCTCCGCCCGTCCCCGGCATTGTCATCACCGTGCACACACCATTTCCCGCCTACTAACTTGAATTGTAAAGCTCCTATCACAAAGCAGCTCGACTTCCGGCAGACGTCACATGACAGGAATGACGTAACGTGAAACTGCTCTATTAGATTCCTATGGTTTACACTCCTGCTGAGATATGAGGTGTGTATGTACAAGCAGGACTGTGCAGACTGCAGTGATCAGCATGCATGACTCCATCCATCTATCTATCTATCATATATCTAATCTACAACCCCCTCCGCTCATATTTAGTATTTTGTTTAAACTATTTTTTTCATGTTTTTCATGTTTTATTAAATGGGGGGGGGGGGGGGGGGGTTGTTACCTGTCCTGCTGTGGGGAGGAGGGACTGGGAGTGGGACTATGGAGGGAGACTGGTCCCGCCTAAAACCTACTACTGCTGTCACTGGATGGCACAGAGGGGTGATGGCACCTACTTCTCCAGGCTGCCTGTGAGGACAATAGCTGTCTACAGGAAAGGTAAGTGTCTGTATAAATAGTGTCTGTCTGTAGAAATAGGTGTATAACTACTTGTAAGTTCATGTGTATGTAATGTGTGTGTGTGTGTGTATATATATATATATATATATATACACAGTATATATGTCCATATATGTGGTGAGTGCGTATGTGAGTCTGTCCATGTATGTGGTGAGTGCCTGTATGAGTGCGTCCATGTATGTAGTGAGTGCCTGTATGAGTGCGTCCATGTATGTAGTGAGTGCCTGTATGAGTGCGTCCATGTATGTAGTGAGTGCCTGTATTAGAGCGTCCATGTATGTGGTGAGTGTATGAGTGCCTCCATGTATGTGGTGAGTGCCTGTATACGTGCGTCCATGTATGTAGTGAGTTCCTGTATGAGTGCCTCCATTTATGTGGTGAGTGCGTGTATGAGTGCGTCCATGTATGTGGTGAGTGTATGAGTGCATCCATGTATGTGGTGAGTGCCTGTATGAGTGAGTCCATGTATGTTGTGAGTGCCTGTATGAGTGCGTCCATGTATGTGGTGAATGCGTGTATGAGTGCGTCCATGTATATGGTGAGTGCCTGTATGAGTGTGTCCATGTATATGGTGAGTACGTGTATGAGTGCGTCCATGTATGTGGTGAATGCGTGTATGAGTGCGTCCATGTATGTGGTGAGTGTGTGTATGAGTGCGACCATGTATATGGTGAGTGCCTGTATGAGTGAGTCCATGTATGTTGTGAGTGCCTTTATGAGTGCGTCCATGTATGTGGTGAGTGCCTGTATGAGTGCGTCCATGTATGTTGTGAGTGCCTTTATGAGTGCGTCCATGTATGTGGTGAGTGCCTGTATGAGTGCGTCCATGTATGTGGTGAATGCGTGTATGAGTGCGTCCATGTATATGGTGAGTGCCTGTATGAGTGCGTCCATGTATATGGTGAGTACGTGTATGAGTGCATCCATGTATGTGGTGAATGCGTGTATGAGTGCGTCCATGTATGTGGCGAGTGTGTGTATGAGTGCGTCCATTAAGTTTGGGAGGGGCCCAGTACAAAAATTTGCTGTGGGGCCCAGTCAGTTCTAGCTACGCCCCTGGCGTTGGCGGCTATTTTATGCAAGTTCAGTGCACCAGCACAGCATATGTGCATTAGTGACAGTCAAATACAAGCTTTAAATACTGCAGTTATATTCAGGGTTTAAAACAAACACCATTTTTTTGCAAGATACTACATATGGGGCCTTTGCTGCATTTGTCACAGTGAAATACAAAATACAAGCTTTAAATACTGCAATTATATTCAGAGACACGGCCATATTTCACCTTAAGGACCAGGCCATTTTTTGCAAATCTGACCAGTGTCACTTTATGTGCGAATAACTTTAAAACGCTTTTACTTATCCAGGCCATTCTGACATTGTTTATTCATCACATATTGTACTTCATGACAGTGGAAAAATGGAGTTAAAAAAAATCATTTTTATAAAAAAATACCAAATTTACCAAATATTTGGAAAAATTAGCAAATTTCCAAATGTCAATTTCTATACTTTTATAAGGCCCCTTTCACACGGGTGTTGTGGGAAAATGTGCGGGTGCATTGCGGGAACACGCGCAATTTTTCCATGCGAGTGCAAAACATTGTAATGCGTTTTGCACTGGAGTGAGAAAAATTGCTCATGTTTGGTACCCAAACCCGAACTTCTTCACAGAAGTTCGGGCTTGGGATCGGTGTTCTGTAGATTGTATTATTTTCCCCTATAACAGCATTCTGAATACAGAATGCATAGTAAAATAGCGCTGGAGGGGTTAAAAAATAAAATAAAATATTTAACTCACCACTTGATCGCGAAGCCGGCATCTCCATCTGTCTTCATCTTAGCTGTGTGGAGGAACAGGACTTGTGGTGACATCACTCCGGTCATCACATGATCCATCATATGATCTTTTACCATGGTGATAGATCATGTGATGACTGGAGTGACATCACCAAAGGTCCTGTTCCTCCACACAGCACAGAAGACAGACAGAAGAGAAGCCGGACTGCGCGATCAAGTGGATTAAGGTGAGTTAAATATTTTTGTATTAACTGTATAAAATATTTTTTAACCCCTCCAGCGCTATTGTACTATGCATTCTGTATTCAGAATGCTATTAATTTCCCTTATAACCATGTTATAAGGGAAAATAATAATGATCGGGTCTCCATCCCGATCGTCTCCTAGCAACCGTGCGTGAAAATCGCACCGCATCCGCACTTGCTGGCGGATGCTTGCGATTTTCACGCAACCCCATTCATTTCTATTGGGCCTGCATTACGTGAAAAACGCACAAAATAGAACATGCTGCGATTTTCACGCAACGCATAAGTGATGCGTGAAAATCACCGCTCATGTGACCAGCCCCATAGAAATGAATGGGTCGGGATTCAGTGCAGGTGCAATGCGTTCAACTCACGCATCGCATCAGCGCGGAATACTCGCCCGTGTGAAAGGGGCCAAAAATTGCTATTATTTTACATTCCCCATATGTCTACTTCATGTTTGGATCATTTTAAGAATGCCATTTTATTTTTGGGGGATGTTACAAGTTACAAACTTAGAAGTTTAGAAGCAAATCTTGAAATTTTTCAGAAAATTTCTAAAACCCACTTTTTCAGGACCAGTTCAGGTCCGAAGTCACTTTGTGAGGCTTACATAATAGAAACCACCCAAAAATGACCCAATTTTAAAAACTACACGCCTCAAGGTATTCAAAACTGATTTTACAAACTTTGTTTACCCTTTAGGTGTTCCACAAGAATTAATGGAAAAGAGAGAAAATTTCAAAATTTAACTTTTTTGGCAGATTTTTCATTTGAATAGATTTTTTCCAGTTACAAAGCAAGGGTTAACAGCCAAACAAAACTCAATATTTATGGCTCTGATTACGTAGTTTACAGAAACACCCCATATGTGGTCGTAAACTGCTGTAAGGTCACACGGCAGGGCGCAGAAGGAAAGGAATGCCATACGTTTTTTTGAAGGCAGATTTTGCTGGACTGATTTTTTTGACACCATGTCACATTTGAAGCCCCCCTGATGCACTCCTATAGTAGAAACTCCCCAAAAAGTTACCCCATTTTGGAAACGACGGGATAGGGTGGCAGTTATGTTGGTACTATTTTAGGGTACATATGATTTTTGGTCGCTCTATATTACACTTTTTGTGAGGCAAGGTAACAAATAATAGCTGTTTTGGCACCGTTTTTATTTTTTGTTATTTACAACATTCATCTGACAGGTTAGATCATGTGGTATTTTTATAGAGCAGGTTGTCACGGACGCGACAATACCAAATCTGGTATTTGTTTCAGTTTTACATAACAAAGCATTTTAAAAACAATTATGATTCTTTAGTGTCTCCACATTCTGAAAGCCATAGTTTTATTAAATTTTGGGGTGACTGTCTTGTGTAGGGGCTCATTTTTTGCGGGATGAGATGACGGTTTGATTGGCACTATTTTGGGGTCCGTATGACTTTTTGGTCGCTTGCTATTAAACTTTTTGTGTTGTAGGGTGAAAACAAAATGGCTTTTTTTTTACAGTGTTCACCTGAGGGGTTAGGTCATGTGATATTTTTATAGAGCAGGCTGTTACGGACACAGCGATACCTAATATGTCTACTTTTTTTATTTATGCAAGTTTTACACAATGATTTCATTTTTGAAACAAAAGAAATCATGTTTTAGTGTCTCCATAGTCTGAGAGCCGTAGTTTTTTCAGTTTTTGGGCGATTATCTTGGGTAGGGTATGATTTTTGCGGGATGGGATGATGGTTTGATTGGCACTATTTTGGGGTGCGTATGACTATTTGATTGCTTGCTATTATACTTTTTGTGATGTAATTTTTTTTTACACAGTTTTATTTTTTTATGGTGTTCACCTGAGAGGTTAGGTCATATGATATGTTTATAGAGCAGGTTCTTATGGACGCGGTGATATCAAATATGTATAATTTTTTTTATTTACTTAAAGAGGACCTTTAACCAATTATTACAATGTGAACAAAGTATACAGACATGGAGAGCGGTGCCCGGGGATCTCACTGCACTTATTATTATCCCAGGGTGCCGCTCTGTTCTCCTACTATGCCCTCCGGTATCTCCGCTCACTAAGTTATAGTAGGCAGAGATTTCAGTCACTAAGTTATAGTAGGAGGAGTCTGCACGTGTTCTGTTGTAGTGCTGGCCAATCGCAGCGCAGAGCTGCGATTGGCCAGCGCTAGAGCAGAACAAGGGCAGACTCCGCCTACCATAACTTAGTGACTGAGATACCGGAGGGCATAGCAGGAGAACGGAGCGGCGCCCGGGGATAATAGTAAGTGCAGTGAGATCCCTGAGCGACGCTCTACGTGTCTGTATACTTAGTTCACAGTGTAAAAATCATTTCGTAGCCAAGTATTTCGTCAGCAACCTGCCGGCCAATGATCACGGCTGGCAGGTTGCTGATTTTTAAAAAAACCAATCAGAAGCCAGATAACCCATCATATTAGTAAATATGATGGGGTTATATGGCTGCTGTGCTCCTCTGCTCCTTCTTTTGGTCGGTTGGTTCCAGCAGAGGAGCAGAGGAGCACACATCACTGTGAGTACCCACCAACACCACACTTAGCCCCCAGATCACCTCCCAGCACCCGATTTAACCCTTTGATCACCCCTTCTTGCCCCTGTCAATCACTAGTGAAAAGGAAAAAAGTGATCAGTGCAAACTGTCACTTTTTTTTTTCACTGGTATTGACCGTTAGGTTTTAGGTATAGTTTAGGCCCCTTGGTTAGGTAGTTTAGCGATCAGTTAGCGCCAAGCCCACCGCACCGCAGTCCGGTATTCGCTGATTAGCGTATCGCTAATCAGCATTTGTACTTTTATAGTATCTGGAAGTGATCAAAACTGATCACCGTCAGATCTATAATAGTACTAGTGTCACTTTAGTTCTCCCTCCACCCAAAACGCAGTGTTTGCCCGATCAGGCCTGATCGGTCGCCCACACGTGCGTTCGCCCACACCCGCTCCACCGCAGTGACAAAAAAAAATTTTTTTTGGATCGCTGCACATTCACTTTACACGCACTGCGGCGATAAAAAAATCAGTTTTGATATTTTTTATCAACCGCAGCGGTCTCCGGTACTTCGCTAGCCTCCCATTTGTAAGACAGGCTTGCTTTTTTTTTCTTGGGTAGTCTCAGGGA
Source organism: Bufo gargarizans (assembly GCF_014858855.1). Lineage (NCBI taxonomy): Eukaryota > Metazoa > Chordata > Amphibia > Anura > Bufonidae > Bufo > Bufo gargarizans. The sequence continues at coordinate 368,975,015 of NC_058082.1, read as the reverse complement.
ATACCCCTAAATTTAGTTGCCCACATGTCCAACAGGGGGTATTCCTCTGAAGAGGCCTACAGGCTTCTGACCCAGTCGGATGAGGAGTGGGAACCCTCATCTGATGAATCCAGCGGGTCAGAATACGAACCTGTAGAAAGCAGTGGCTCTCTGACCCAAAGTTCGGACGAGGAGGCTGAGGTCCCTGATACCACCAGGCGTACCCGGCCCCGTGTCGCTAGACCGCAGGTTGCGCAGGATCCGCTTCAAGAGCAGCAGAGTGGGGCTGGTGCTGTCGGATTACGTGGTGAGGCATACACCAGCAGCCCAGCCCTTCCTGGACCTAGTACCAGCACTGCCGTAGAACATGGTGAAGTAGCGAGCACCAGAAGGGCAGTTGAAGCTGGTACGGTGGCACGTGCAGTAGTGACCCCGTCGCAGCCACCGCAAAGACGTGCCCGTAGAGCCCCTAGAGTCCCTGAGGTGCTGGCAAACCCTGATTGACAGTCCCCAACTTCAGCCACACCTGTAGTTCCCCCTTTCACCGCCCAGTCTGGAGTTCGGGTTGAGACAGCTCAGATCGATTCGGCCCTGGGATTTTTTGAGCTGTTCTTGACTGCGGAGCTCTTAGACTTAGTTGTGGCAGAGACAAACCGGTATGCCACACAATTTATAACCGCTAACCCGGGAAGCTTTTATGCCCAGCCTTTCCGGTGGAAACCAGTCCAAGTTTCCGAATTTAAAACTTTTCTGGGCCTCCTCCTCAACATGGGCCTGACAAAAAAGCATGAATTGCGGTCATATTGGTCCACGAACCCGATTCATCACATGCCCATGTTCTCTGCTGCTATGTCCAGGACACGATTTGAGACCATCCTGCGTTTCCTGCACATTAGTGACAACACCGCCTCCCGTCCCAGGGGCCACCCTGCTTTTGACCGGCTCCACAAAGTTCGGCCCCTCATAGACCATTTCAACCTGAAATTTGCAGATATGTATACCCCAGAGCAAAACATCTGCGTAGACGAGTCCCTTATACATTTTACCGGGCGCCTTGGCTTCAAACAATACATCCCAAGCAAGCGCGCCCGGTATGGGGTCAAATTGTATAAGCTCTGTGAAAGGGCCACAGGCTATACCCACAAATTTCGTGTCTATGAGGGAAAAGATCAGACCCTGGAGCCGGTCGGTTGCCCTGACTACCTGGGAGCAGTGGGAAGATAGTCTGGGACTTGGTGTCACCCTTATTCGGCAAGGGGTACCATCTTTATGTGGACAATTTTTACACAAGTGTGGCCCTCTTTAGGCATTTGTTTCTAGAACGGATTGGCGCCTGTGGTACCGCGCGAACTAGTCGCGCAGGCTTCCCCCAACGGCTCGTTAGCACCCGTCTTGCAAGGGGGCAGAGGGACGCACTGTGTAACGAAGAACTGCTCGCTGTGAAATGGAGAGACAAGCGTGACGTTTACATGCTCTCCTCCATTCACGCAGACACGACAATACAAATTGAGCGAGCAACCCGTGTCATTGAAAAGCCCCTCTCAGTCTACGACTATAACCTTCACATGGGAGGGGTGGACTTCAATGACCAGATGTTGTCTCCGTATTTAGTTTCCCGCAGAACCAGACGCTGGTATAAGAAGGTGTCTGTATATTTGATTCAATTGGCTCTGTACAATAGTTTTGTTCTCTACAGTAAGGCTGGGAGAACTGGATCCTTCCTCAAATTTCAGGAAGAGATCATCGAGAACCTCCTGTACCCAGGAGGTTCCGTGGCCCCATCCACCAGTGTAGTTAGCCGTCTACACGAGCGACATTTCCCCAATGTCGTTCCTGGTACCTCAACCCACCCGTCACCCCGAAAAAGATGTTGTGTCTGTAGCAGGAGTGGAATAGGGCGTGACACCCGCTATTTCTGTCCTGACTGTCCTGACCACCCTGCCCTATGCTTACGGGAGTGTTTCCGGAAGTACCACACACAGGTACACCTAGCATAGGGATCATCTCACCAGGACAGGCACACAGGGCTATTAGGGCCCATTCACTCATACAGCTGCTGCAAACGTCTCCTTTCACATGGGACAAAGTGCATAACGCACTTCGCCAAATCTTTGGGCGATTTGCGCTTTGCACATTGACCCATGGAGACGGAGAGGTTTGTTCTATAAAGGTAAAAAAACAAAAAAAACAAAAAAAAAACACCAGTAAGCAAACACGTTAATGTTTAGTTCAAAAAGTTAAAGTTTACATGTTCTGTTCCAAAGTTAATAAAATTATTGTGATGCGGCCTGGTTTTTTCTTTTTTTTTTTTTTTTTTTTCTTTTTTTACCTTCCATGTGGACCAACCGATCGACTAGCTGCAGCACCGATGTGCATTCTGACAGAAGCATTGCGCTGCTGTCAGATTACACGCAAGTCGGTGTATGCGGCGCTGCAAGACGAGATTTCTACTCTGCAGTAACAGATACGTTTGCCGAAGCATACGAGCTGAGGAGGAGGCGGCGTTCCTATGCTTTGGCAAACACTTTGTATGTAAAAAAAAAATCCTGGCAATGATTTATTCATCCACATCGATTGATGTGAATGGAGAAATCTGGTTTGCCAGGGCATACGAGCTAAGTGGGTATGGATGTAGGGCGGAGCTCCTATGTCCTGGCAGACGCCTTTCCCCTCCATTTTTTTTTTTTTTGGCAGAGATTTTTTCATCCACATTGATCGATGCGAATGAAGAAATCTGTGCCGTTCATTTTTTTCTTTCAGCCCAGAGGCTGAACGGAAAAAAAAATCTCATTACCTGTATGCTCAATATAAGGAGAATAGCAGAAACTCCTAATGCTGGCCATACATGTAATGACTGCGGAGACCCTCAAATGCCAGGGCAGTACAAACACACCACAACTGACCCCATTTTGGAAAGAAGACACCCCAAGGTATTCGCTGAGGGGCATATTGAGTCCATGAAAGATTTAAATTTTTGTCCTAAGTTAGCGGAAAGTGAGACTTTGTGAGAAAAAAAAAAAAAAAAAACAATTTCCGCTAACTTATGCGAAAAAAAAAAAAATTCTATGAACTTGCCAGGCCCCTCATTGGATACCTTGGGGTGTCTTCTTTCCAAAGTGGGGTCACATGTGGGGTATTTATACTGCCCTGGCTTTTTAGGGGCCCTAAAGCGTGAGAAGAAGTCTGGGATCCAAATGTCTAAAAATGCCCTCCTAAAAGGAATTTGGGCACCTTTGCGCATCTAGCCTGCAAAAAAGTGTCACACATCTGGTATCTCCGTACTCAGGGGAAGCTGGGGAATGTGTTTTGGGGTGTCATTTTACATATACCCATGCTGGGTGAGATAAACATCTTGATCAAATGCCAACTTTGTATAAAAAAAATTGGAAAAGTTGTCTTTTGCCAGGATATTTCTCTAACCCAGCATGGGTATATGTAAAATGACACCCCAAAACACATTCCCCAACTTCTCCTGAGTACGGCGATACCAGATGTGTCACACTTTTTTGCTGCCAAGGTGGGCAAAGGGGCATATATTCCAAAGTGCACCTTTCGGATTTCACAGGCCATTTTTTACACATTTTGATTGCAAAGTACTTCTCACACATTTGGGCCCCTAAATTGCCAGGGCAGTATAACTACGCCACAAGTGACCCCATTTTGGAAAGAAGACACCCCAAGGTATTCCGTGAGGGGCATGGCGAGTTCCTAGAATTTTTTAATTTTTGTCGCAAGTTAGTGGAATATGAGACTTTGTAAGAAAAAAAGAGAAAAAAAAAAATCATAATTTTCCGCTAACTTGTGACAAATTTTTTTTTTCTAGGAACTCGCCATGCCCCTCACGGAATACCTTGGGGTGTCTTCTTTCCAAAATGGGGTCACTTGTGGCGTAGTTATACTGCCCTGGCAATTTAGGGGCCCAAATGTGTGAGAAGTACCTTGCAATCAAAATGTGTAAAAAATGGCCTGCAAAATCCGAAAGGTGCACTTTGGAATATGTGCCCCTTTGCCCACCTTGGCAGCAAAAAAGTGTCACACATCTGGTATCACCGTACTCAGGAGAAGTTGGGGAATGTGTTTTGGGGTGTCATTTTACATATACCCATGCTGGGTTAGAGAAATATCCTGGCAAAAGACAACTTTTCCAATTTTTTTTATACAAAGTTGGCATTTGATCAAGATGTTTATCTCACCCAGCATGGGTATATGTAAAATGACACCCCAAAACACATTCCCCAACTTCTCCTGAGTACGGTGATACCAGATGTGTGACACTTTTTTGCTGCCAAGGTGGGCAAAGGGGCACATATTCCAAAGTGCACCTTTCGGATTTTGCAGGCCATTTTTTACACATTTTGATTGCAAGGTACTTCTCACACATTTGGGCCCCTAAATTGCCAGGGCAGTATAACTACCCCACAAGTGACCCCATTTTGGAAAGAAGACACCCCAAGGTATTCTGTGAGGGGCATGGTGAGTTCCTAGAATTTTTTATTTTTTGTCGCAAGTTAGTGGAATATGAGACTTTGTAAGAAAAAAATATATATAAAATCATCATCATTTTCCGCTAACTTGTGACAAAAAATAAAAAGTTCTATGAACTCACTATGCCCATCAGCGAATACCTTAGGGTGTCTACTTTCCGAAATGGGGTCATTTGTGGGGTTTTTCTACTGTTTGGGCATTGTAGAACCTCAGGAATCATGACAGGTGCTCAGAAAGTCAGAGCTGCTTCAAAAAGCGGAAATTCACATTTTTGTACCATAGTTTGTAAACGTTATAACTTTTACCCAAACCATTTTTTTTTTTGCCCAAACATTTTTTTTATCAAAGACATGTAGAACTATAAATTTGGCAAAAAATTTATATATGGATGTCGTTTTTTTTGCAAAATTTTACAGCTGAAAGTGAAAAATTTCATTTTTTTGCAAAAAAATCGTTACATTTTGATTAATAACAAAAAAAGTAAAAATGTCAGCAGCAATAAAATACCACCAAATGAAAGCTCTATTAGTGAGAAGAAAAGGAGGTAAAATTCATTTGGGTGGTAAGTTGCATGACCGAGCGATAAACGGTGAAAGGAGTGTAGTGCCGAAGTGTAAAAAGTGCTCTGGTCATGAAGGGGGTTTCACCTAGCGGGGCTGAAGTGGTTAAGTTTTACACAATGCCAGCATTTTTTTTACAAAAAAATTATGTATTAGTGTATCCATATTCTGAGCCATATTTATTTTTATTTTTTGGGCGATTGGCTTAGGTAGGGGCAAATTTTTTGCGGGATGAGGTGACGTTAGATTGGTATGATTTTGGGGGGCATACGCCTTTTCGATCACTTGGTGTTGCACTTTTTGTGATGTAAGGTGACAAAAATGTTTTTACGCCCTTTTTTTTTATAGTATTTATCGAACAGGGTGGATCATGTGATATATTTATAGAGCCGATCATTACAGTCGCGGCGATACCTAATATGTGTGTTTTTTTATTATAAAATAAGGGGAAAGGCGCATTCTTTTTTTTTTTTTTTTTTCTTTTTTTTTACTTTATTAATTTTTATTACTTTATTAATTTTATTTAAAACTTTTTTCTTTACTTTATTTCTGATGTTCACTTTTGGGGGTCTGATCCCCTCTGCAATATATTACAAATACATTTGTATTGTAATGCATTGCCTGTTCGTGTACTAAAGTGAGTAGTACACAAACAGGTTGCCTAGGAGGCTGGATCTCCTCGGCTCCCGTAGAAGGCAGGTCCCAATGCATGGATCAAGTCCATGCCATAGCAGCGCGGGGACTAGCAGGCACCTTGAAGGCATTGCGGCCTTTGTTGCAATTGTGACAGTCAAATACAAACTTTAAATACTGCAGTTATATTCTGTGTTTAAAAAAACACCCATTTTTTCCAAGACCCTACATCTGGGGCCTTTGTTGCATTTTTCACAGTGAAATACAAGCTTTAAATACTGCAAGTATAATCTGGGTTTTAAAAAAAACACACATTTTTTGCAAGATAATAAATTTGGGTCCTTTGCTGAATTTGTGACAGTCAAATACAAACTTTAATTACTGCAGTTATATTCTGGGTTTAAAAAAAGCACCAATTTTTTGCAAGACCCTACATCTAGGGCCTTTACTGCCTTTGTCACAGTCCAATACAAGCGTTAGATACTGCTGTTATATTCTTGTTTAAAAAAAACACCAATTTTGTGAGCGATAATAAATTTGTGGCCTTTGCTGCATTTCTGACAGTCCAATGCAAGAGTTATATACCGCTGTTATATTCTGGTATAAAAAAAACACCCATTTTGGGCAAGATAATTCATTTGCGGCTTTTGTTGCATTTGTGACAGTCAAATACAAACTTTAAATACTACTTGTTGACTATTGGCAGTTACATTGTCGCCTGATATAAATCATCTGTTAGTTTGGTGGGTGAACACAAAGAATGAGGAGAGCGTCAAATAAGGGACGTGGCGCCGGTCGTGGTGCTGCTGGTGGAGCTCCTGTTGCAGGGAGAGGATGTGGTCGATCTGTGCCAGCTACATGCACAAGTGAAACACCTTCCTCAGGTGCGAGTAGGCATCTGAACCTTCAGCGTTATTTGGTAGGGCCGAATGCGGCTCTATGAATGGTGAGGCCAGAACAAGTACAGGCAATAGTAGATTGGGTGGCTGACAGTGCCTCCAGTTCCTTCACATTGTCTCCCACCCAGTCTCCTGATGAAAGATCAGAGTTGGCAACTGCAGCCCATGTCCATCAGTCCTTAACTTCACCCCCTTGCAAATCAGCGAAGCAGTCTGAGCCCCAAGTCATGGAGCAGTCTCTTCTGCTTTTTGATGACTCTGCTAGCAGGGTTTCCCAGGGCCATCCACATAGCCCTGCCCTAGAAGTGGAAGAGATTGAGTGCACCGATGCACAGGGGAGGGCTGGCAGCCTTAGTCCTGGTGGGCAAATCCAGTCAAGTGGCCCATTGTACCACCCAATCAGCTCACCGTCCATGCCCACCTTTTCCTTGTTTTATAATGGATTTTTATGTTAAAAAGCAAAACTGGTTTAACATAATTTAATTGTAATAGCCCAAAAATATATTTAACAAAAATAAAATCTACCGTTTTAACAAATGAACATTGTATGGACACAATACACTTTTTCAAAAAATACAGAAGCCAGAGAAATAAATATCTGTATAAAACTTTTAAACTAAATATTTGATCAAACGGTTAGCAAAGACCTCATCAAGGAAGAACTTTGACAAATAATTTCCAATACATCTGAAAACAGGACCTGTTCCAGAAGATCTCTCTCTACTGACATGATCATTAGAGCATCAAGCAGTTCTTGTCCCATTGTGGCTCGCAGTCGGGTCTTGATGAGTTTTAGCTTGCTGAATGCTCTCTCACATGACACTAGTGTAAAATAAAGGGTCAACAGGTACTCATAGGTGATAGAAAGATTTTTATAAGCTGCAGAATAAAGGTTGTATTTTAACAACAACCTGTGACAGCAGAGAAAGCACTGCTTGCAAGAACCGCACTTTAATTCCTTTTGTACCTCACCTAGTTTGTCAGTAGGTGGAATCCAGTCATTAATTTCCTCCTCCACCTCCTCCTCATCATCATCAAGAATTATTTCTATCTGTGTCTCATCTTCAGAAAGACATCCTGTAAGACTTGGAAATAAGTTGGCAAAACTTATTAATTCAGTTTTGAGATAACATTCATGTACTTTGGATAACTTAGAAAATCTCTCTAGTGCCCCTCCATCTAGTGCAGCCAGCCAGTAGCGCAGGGGCAACACGTGAGGTGCACGGTGGACCGATGAGGGGCCAAATTATAACACACAGTTTATCAGTTTACTCACGGTTAGCAGAAAGCCTCTCTGGGCTAGCAGCACAGTGTTGAGGTGGACAGCACAAAATCCTCCGGGGCACGCTCTGTGGTAGGGAAGCATCAGCCAAGATGGTGGTTGAGGTGCCCTTGATGTTAGGGGTGCTTAGGGTGCTTGTTGCGGCTGAGTCCCTTGATGGTTTTTGTTGTGACACCAGTACCGTTAATGGTGGTACAACCAATAATAGTAATAATGAGGTAGGCAGTGGTAAGATGCAACTCACAACTTTTACTGGTGATGGCTTTGGTTTTGCAGCAGTACAAGAATACAGACTCTTGATGGTTTTAGAGTAGGTCTGCAAATCCACTGTTTATAGGCTTTTTAGGTTTGACCTGGAGCTGTGGGTAAGGTGTACCTTGTTACTGTTGATGTGCTCAGTCCTATTTGTTGTCCTTTCCCTACAAGCTGAACATTGGGGACAGGTAAATTCATCTGTTTCCTAGAGTTATGGTGTGGCTGCCAGAAGCTATATGTCCTCCACCATGCGCAAAGGTGTCTGTAGCCCTCAATAATGGCTGTTATCACCGATGATTCCTTAGGAAGCTTGTTTCTATTCCAGGGAGGCAAACTCTCTCCTACTGGTCAGGGATGCAAGTGTATAGTCCGGTCATGAAGGAAAACACTCTTCTGCGCCTCACATCTTAGTACCACCTCATAGCGAAGTTGGTTCCACTCACTAATCTGTGTCATGGAGTCTTCACTCTACATTTTCTCCCACTAATCTAATCTGATCTACTCAGATGTGCTCTAGACTCTGATCCATTCTCAACCCTGAACTCCACTCAGATCTGATCTCCTCCGAACTCTCCTCCGAACCCCACTAACTAGGCCTGACCTAGGTATATATAGAAGCTAAGTTTTATCCCCATCTAGTGGTGGGATGTATAAATGACACCTAATCTGCCTGGTAACAGGGATTTTGCAGATACATTAGTAAAAAGTACCACAATACAACATAATGCAATTGTCAAGATAAAAAGTGCTTTTAAGCAGTGCCCACACACACATAGTGGGACGCTGCGCTAGAACTAGCACTTTGCGATCTGTCCTAATTTTCTGAAAAGTGCGAGGATCCAAGTAGTGGGAATCCATGAACAATTGCTTATTTTCTGAAAAACTCTCTGTCATGCTTTGTATGATTTGGTCGTGCCACTCTTCAAACTGGAAGCATAGTCTCGACTTCCAAGGAGTTGAGAACATCACTTTCATCCATTAACTCGGTGGTTTTTATTGCAAAGTGTTCAGCCTTTTGTTTAAGATTGTTGAAATCAATTTTTTTCAGTTGCTCAACTGCACGTTCGACCATTTGCCATGCTACCTTGAAGTCAAGGCCACTGGTTTGTAGATATTTTGACACTGATCCTATAACATCAAAAACCTGTAAAAATATGTTTGCTGTAAGGATAATCCTAAACTGACAAAGATTGTGAAAAAGGAATGAGGCCTCAGAAGTGGTTTTCGATTCAAACAAGTTACTCTGGGAAATTACATATAAAACTTCAAGGGTGTCTAAATAAAGAGAATGTTTTTCACCAAAAATCCAATTAAGGGCCTTTTCTTTTGCCCACCTTCTTGTCTCTCAAATTTTTTGTAACTTTAAAAGTTTTTCCTGTCCATGTCTTCTATCCAGTTGGTCTTTCCAGATATTCATTCTTTTGTGGGAGTCTCCAATAAAGGTTGCCAAGCAATTTAGGAGACCAAACAAATTATTATATTCCAATACTTGACAGCAATCTTAGACACACAGGTTAAGGATATGACTATAGCACCATATATAAATCGAATCTGGCACTACCTTCGCAAATCTGTGCACGCAGTCCCACATATGCACTCCTCATATCTGCTGCACCGTCAAATGATTCACCGGCTATTTTTTGGAAATCGAATCCATGTACATCAAAGCAGGGCATTAGAAGTTTGTGAAGTCCTTTTCCTCTAGCATCTTTAACAGGGAGAATCGCCACAAGCCGTTCTTTAATGGCATCATCTTGCACATATCTCACAACTACTGTTGCTTGATCTACAATTCCAAAATCTTGCGTGGAGTCAACCTGTATACTGAATCGTTTCTCTCCGATTTCAGACACAATTACATTTTTTATGCTTTGAACTATTGCTGCAAATACTTTCTTTATTGCATTATTGGACAAAAATGTCACAAGAGATCCACGTCCAGTTGAATGTTTTCCTGATGTTTTTCTGTCTTTCAATCACTGTTTTCTTTATTCACTGTCCTGATCACATTTATCAAGGTGATTTATAAGAGGAATATCATACTGTGATAGAAGTAGGACAATTTCCAGAAAGTTCCCATGGTTTATTTTAATAATATTAAAATTGTACAGCGATTCATTTGTGCCATGGGCATAAAATGGCAATCCCTGTTTTACGAGGAGTTTTACAATATTAAATATATGGTTTAATACCTCAATATTTTGTAATATCTCCTTTCTTCTTGAGACTTGAGCCTGATTTATTAATGTGTCAATGCTTCTATTCGTTTTCATGGTAAAATAAGCACTAACAGCATCACAATGACTTTTTGAAGATTCGTGCTTATTTGCTGCCTAATAGCAATGTTGAAAATTAGAACAACCAGTAGTGAACGAAGAAGAGGAATTAGAAAAGGCAATGCATAAGCTACAAAAAAATGCTTCTAACTTTCGGTCCTTTATCTTACAACTCAGCCATGAACGCTTAATACGATCCCCATTGGACTTCTTGCGGTAATAAAAGTCTGCTTCTTGAAAAGGAAGATCTGCGTATTCAGTCCTGGTTGGCTAAAAGGGGTGATTTTTAACAAAATACTTTTTTTCTGCTATGGAACATTCAGAAGGAAGACTAAAAGATATTTCTGATGGATCACTTATAACACTTTCTGACATGTCTTCAGGAGTGATACATTCTAATTCAGGAAAATCTTCAAAAACATTTGGGTCATTCATCTGCGCTTGCTGTCTGCATTATAACACCAGCTCCTCCTCAATCACCTGTTCTTCTGTTTGTATGCTCACCTCATCTTCTATAGACACAACTGGCATGCTTGAATGAGCACTTGGGCCGGCAGAAACCTCATCAACAGGACTTATTGGTTGTAAACCACCAGCCTAAAGCAACACATCTTTTTTGTCAATCTATTTTAATCCCCCCAACAATGTTCAAAATTAAACCAAGGAACTCCAAGAACTCCATGCATGGTAACATAAAAAATAAAAATAAAAAAAACTAAGGTTAAACAATTCATACTTGCCTTACATGTAAGATTTTATGTCTTAAAAAAAGCAAAACTGATCACTATCAAGTATTGAAAGTCAAGTATGCACACTCCTTGATAATCCATCATGAATCTTAACAAACGTAAAACTTCATCATGCACATCGCACATGCCAACAGACTACCGTTTATATACTCGAGAAACTTTAGTGGTAAACTTAATTTTAACCTCCTCCCGACCGCCTAACGTAGGGATGCGTCCTGCGGGCGGCTGGGTTATTCCTCCTTGACGCATCCATGCGTCATCTCGCGAGACACGAGATGACGCGCATATCCGGCCCGCACATGCGCGGTGCGGGTCGGCAAAAGTCACAGAAGGAGTTGATCACCAGCCTACCAGCCAATGATCAGTGCTGGCAGGTTGGTGACTTTTAAAATAACGAACCACAAGCCATTAACACATTATATTTATAAATATGTGTTAAATGTCTTGGTCCTTTTCGTCGGTTGGTCCCATCAGAGAGCACAGATCACAGTGAGTACACCAAGCACTACAGATCACCCCCCTATCACCCCAATTAACTCCTTGATCACCCCTGTCAATCACTAGTGAAAGGGAAGAAATTGAGCAGTGTAAACTGTCACTTATTTTTTTCACCAGTATTGACTGTTAGGTTTAGGTTAGTTTAGGCCGATTTGGTAGGTAGTTAGCTTCAGTTAGCCCCAGCCCACCTCACCGCAGTCACTGATTCGCTGATTAGCGTATTGCAGCGAATCGCTAATCAGCATTGGTACTTTATAGTATCTGTAAGTGATCAGAACTGATCACAGTCAGATCTATAATAGTATTAGTGTCACCTTAGCTCGCCCTCCACCGAAAACGCAGTGTTTGCCCGATCAGGCCTGATTGGTCACCCACACGTGCAGTCACCCACGCCCGCCCCGCCGCAGTGACAAAATGTTTTTTTATCACTGCACAATCACTACACAAGCGCTGCGGCGATAAAAAAAAATCAGTTTTGATATTTTTTATCAATCGCAGCGGCTTCCTGTACTTTGCTAGCCTCCCATTTGTAAGACAGGCTCCTATGTCCTGGCAGAAGCGTTTCCCCTCTTTTTTTTTCTTTTGCACATTTTTGGGCAGAGATTTTTTCATCCACATTGATCGATGCAAATGAATAAATCTCATTACCCATATGCTCAATATAAGGAGAATAGCAGAAACTCCTAATGCTGGCCATACATGTAATGATTGCACCCTCAAATGCGAGGGCAGTACAAACACCCCACAAATGACCCCATTTTGGAAAGAAGACACCCCAAGGTATTCGCTGAGTGGCATATTGAGTCCATGAAAGATTAAACTTTTTGTCACAAGTTAGCGGAAAGGGAGACTTTGTGAGTTAAAACAATAATAATTTCCGCTAACTTGTGCCAAAAGAAGAAAAAAAATTCTATGAACTCGCCATGCCCCTCACGGAATACCTTGGGGTGTCTTCTTTCCAAAATGGGGTCACATGTGGGGTATTTATACTGCCCTGGCATTTTAGGGGCCCTAAAGCGTGAGAATAAGTCTGGAATCCAAATGCCTAAAAATTCCCTCCTAAAAGGTACTCATTGGAATTTGGACCCCTTGCGCACCTAGGCTGCAAAAGAAATCACACATGTGTTATCGCCGTACTCAGGAGAAGTAGGGAAATGTGTTTTGGGGTGTATTTTTACATATACCCATGCTGGGTGAGAGAAATATCTCTGTAAAATGACAACTTTGTATAAAAAAAATGGAAAAAGTTGTCTTTTACAGAGATATTTATCTCACCCAGCATGGGTATATGTAAAAATGCACCCCAAAACACATTGCACTACTTCTTCTGACTACGGTGATACCACATGTGTGACACTTTTTTGCAGCCTAGGTGCGCAAAGGGGCCCAAATTCCAATGAGTACCTTTACAATTTCACAGGGCATTTTCTAAGCATTTGGATTCCAAACTACTTCTCACGCTTTAGGTTCCCTAAAATGCCAGGGCAGTATAAATACCCCAAAAGTGACCCCATTTTGGAAAGAAGACACCCAAAGGTATTTCGTGAGGGGCATGGCGAGTTCATTTAAAATTGTATTTTTTTGTCACAAGTTAGTGGAATATCAGACTTTGTAAGAAAAAAATATATAAATATCAATTTCCGCTAACTTGTGACAAAAAATTAAAACTTCCATGAACTCACTATGCCCATCAGCGAATATAGGGTGTCTACTTTCTGAAATGGGGTCATTTGTGGGGTGTTTCTACTGTCTGGGCATTGTAGAACCTCAGGAAACATGACAGGCGCTCAGAAAGTCAAAGTGTGTAAATTCATTTTTTTGCGCCATAGTTTGTAAACACTATAACTTTTACCCAAACCAATAAATATACACTTATTGCATTTTTTTTTTTTATCAAAGACATGTAGAACAATAAATTTAGAGAAAAAATTATATAGAAATGTAGTTTTATTTGAAAAATTTTACAACAGAAAGTGAAAAATGTAATTTTTTTGCAAAAATTTCGGTCATTTTTGATTAATATCAAAAAAAGTAGAAATGTCAGCAGCAATGAAATACCACCAAATACAAGCTCTATTAGTGAGAAGAAAAGGAGGTAAAATTCATTTGGGTGGTAAGTTGTTGACCGAGCAATAAACCGTGAAAGTAGTGTAGTGCAGAATTGTAAAAAGTGGTCTGGTCATTAAGGGGGTTTAAACTAGGGGGGCTGGTTAAAACACAGATCCACGGGTCCATGCTAGTTAAGATAGAATTTTGTTCACATTAAATGCTGGGCAATATCGAGTTACCAGTAGTGCTAGTGTACTTAGCTGTACGTTGACCGCAATGCCGGGTACAGACACAGACAACAGCGGGCTGATTTACAATACAGTGCAGCTATTGCTGATGACTGCCACCTATCGGTACCCTTTCCACGTCACTGTTGCAGTGGTGGCTGTAGTGAGCCACAAGTAGGAACACTAGCTGGCAAGATAACGCTAACCGAATGTGCCTGCTGCATTTAGGCAAGGTCATCTAATAGCTTTGGAGCTGGGCGTGTGCACTGAGATGCACAAAAGTAGGTACCGTAACTGTTTAATTGTTACAGGATGCCTAGGTAAAATCTAACAAAATAATAAAAATCACAGGATTTCATTGCCACAAGTTTTAGATTGGGGCTCACCATAGAGTTGCAGTGCCTCCTTGTGATGTCACGGCGCGCGGTGTATGCAAAGGGTGGGGGAGATCGTGAGGAGGAGCAAGCAAGTACCGTATTTTTTACCGTAGGTTTTAGAGGGGGACAATAAGAAAAACATATTTTTCATTATACCTCGGCTCAGACCACCAATCAGACCCCCAATGTTAATCAGACCTCAGCTAACAGCCTCACTAAGATCCCCAATGTTAATAAGAGCCCAATAAGACCTCAAATCAGACCCCCAATCAGACCTGAGCTCTGACCCCAATATGAATGACACTCAATCAGACCTCAGATAAGAGCCCCATGTCTCTCATCATCCCCCAGCAGCCTCTCCATCAGCCCCCAGTGCCTCTCATCTGCCCCCAGTGCCTCTCATCAGCCCCCAGCAGCCTCTCAACAGCCCCCAGTGCCTCTCATCAGCCCTCCAGTGCCTCTCATCAGCCCTCCAGTGCCTTTCATCAGCCCCCAGCAGCCTCTCATCAGCCCCCAGTGCCTCCATATGCGTTCTCGGCGTTACTATCCCACTTCTATACCCCCTTGAAAAAATACTTCTGGCGATGATGGAAGAGGATGTGGCACAGGAGAAGGAAGAAGAATTGTGATCATTTCAAAGGGGTTCCGGCCAGTCATTCACAAGTGGCTCCGAGGGTGGTTCCTGCACCGACAAATGCCAGGTACACAATTGTCCAGCCAGGGCACAGTTCTAGAGGATGAGGAGGTGGGGGATGAGGAGGAGGAGATGGAGGAGGGGGAACCGTGTTCACAGCAGGGTGGCACCAAACCAGCTCATGGCCATCACTGGCGCGTGGCTGGCGGCATACAGAGGACACAGAAGATACACCTCCCACAGAGGACAGCTTGTCATTGCCTCTGGGCAGCCAGACACACATGAGCGATTACATGCTGCAGTGCCTCCGCAATGACCGCTGAGTTGGCCACATTCTAACTTGTGCTGATTACTGGGTGGCTATGCTGCTGGATCACTGTTAAAAGGACAATGTATCGTCCTTAATTCTGTCACTGGAGCGTGATCGTAAGATGCGCGAGTACAAGCGCACTTTGGTAGACACTCTACTGGTAGCATTATCACCTGACAGTGGGGGCACAGTGGAAGCACAAGGCGAAGGCAGAGAAGGAGGAAGAGGTCGCCAACGCAGCTGTGTCAGCGCCAGCACCTCAGAAGGCAGGGTTAGCATGGCCGACATGTGGAAAAGCTTTGTCACCTCGCAGCAACAACCGGCCCCAACTGCTGATATGGAGTGTGTTAGCAGGAGGCAGCATTTGAACAACATGGTGGAACAGTACCTGTGCACACGCCTACACGTACTGACTGATGGTTCTGCCCCATTCAACTTCTGGGTCTCCAAATTGTCCACATGGCCAGACCTTGCCTTGTATGCCTTGAAGGTGCTGGCCTGCCCTGCAGCCAGGGTACTCTCTGAACGTGTATTTAGTACGGCAGGAGGCGTCATTACAGACAGACGCAGCCGCCTGTCCACAGCCAACGTGGACAAGCTCACGTTCATTAAAATGAACCAGGCTTGGATCCCACAAGACTTGTCTGTACCTTGTGCAGAATAGACATTTATACCACCATCAAACATACATTCTTGTACTCAAGTCAAGTGCAATGATTCTTTGTTTTATTTTTATTTTTATTTGTCCCAATATTTTGAATTATGAATTTATGGTAAAAGTTGGAGAATCCTAAAAAGTGTTGAAGTTCCTTTAAGGAGGATGGTCCTACCCAATCTTGGATAGCCTGAACCTTACTGGGATCCTTTTTGAAATGAATTAGGAGTAAGAATATACCCAAAATAGGGAATCTCTTGAACTCCAAATACACATTTTTCCAACTTAACAGATAGATGATTCTCTCTGAGGATTTTAAGAACGAATCTGACGTGCGAAACATGGTTCTTCCATTCCGATGAAAAGACAAGAATATCATGAAGATAAACAATCAAAACCTTGCCGATAAGCTCTCTGAAAATGTCGTTCATAAAGTTCTGAAACACAGCTGGGGCATTGCAGAGACCAAATGACATAACAAGATACTCAAAGTGTCCCTCTGGAGTGTTAAAGGCAGTCTTCCATTCATCACCCTCCTTAATACGAATCAGGATATAAGCCCTCCTCAGATCGAGTTTAGAAAACCAAGAAGCACCCAAGACCTGGATTTACATAAAGTGTGCTATAATTGTTTAAACAAAATTATGCAGGTGCATAAATTTGGGCACCACAAAAAATAAATTAAATCAATATTTTGTAGATCCTCCTTTTGCAGAAATTACAGCCTTTAAACGCTTGCTGTAGGTTCCAATGAGAGTCTGGATTCTGGTTGAAGGTATTTTGGACCATTCCTCTTTACAAAACATCTTTAGTTCATTCAGGTTTGATGGCTTCCGAGCATGGACAGCTCTCTTTAAGTCACACCACAGATTTTCAATTATATTCAGGTCTGGGGACTGAGATGGCCATTCCAGAACGTTGTACTTGTTCCTCTGCATAAACAGACATAAGATCAATGGATAGATAAATCGACGCAGTACCAACAAACCACCGCTAGATGATGGTATAACCCACTATCACTTTCTCACCAGCACAGAATTATTTAACATTACATATGATAAGATATAAATGCTATATCTTTATCAAAAAGACCAATAATTAATACATCAAGAGAAACTCAGGATTTTCTGTTTACCAACAGGTTATAACATGACAAAATACAGATTAATACAAGAACAATAAATGTTGTCCCTTGACTCTGTCTCAGCCTATGACAATCAAAAATATTAATTATATTAATATGATATTATATCCTACTCGGCAATAAGACTATGGAAATATAATTTCCCAGAGTTTTTCCTCTACTCAGACAATGTCTAATCTCCCATTAGCAATATGCATCTTTGCTAAGAGGACAACTAGCATTAGTGAGGTGTTTAACACTATACGTTCCCACAGTATGGGAACTCTTGACAATATGCTGAGAGGAATATCTTATTAATATCACAAGCAAAAAGTATAACATATGTTACAAAGTCAAGGATGGACAGAGTTTCGGATGGGACCAGTTCTCAGGAGTTCTCTAGTGGTCAAAATATAATTCAAGTTTCTTTTAATATCCTTTATGGATCTTTTCTTTCTTATGAGGACCCTCTTCCTTGATATGATTTGGATCAGATCTGATGGTTTTGATCTCCATACCCCTATGTTTCTATCCAGCCATACTTATCCTCCCTGATATTTTACGTTACTTCCTCCTGGATTTTGATCTCCCAATCAACTGAGGAGGGTGTAACATATGTTAATACTACTATGATGTAATCTTAACCCTTGATATGCCAAAGAAAACAAGTTATAAAATGATGTACTATTGTCCATCTGCCTCTAGATGGCACTGTTGTACCACATAACAATTTCAACATTAATTCTAAAAACCTAATAAATACGTTCACATGACCTTATTAACCTCTCCAATATGCATCAGTATTAAGGGTTTCTTCCTGACACTTTTAATTACCCCTAATCTAGACATGTTGGAGTCACCATCTTCTACTGTCTTCTTAGGGACAATGGACAATGGTTCCTTTTACTTGACATCCGGGTTCATTAACTTGCCCACATGGCTACTAATAACATTCAGTTCGCCCCATGAAATCCAATTAGTAGGAAGAAAACTTCAATACTTTCTAAATCTTAAAAAGTCTATATCTAATCAGTGAAATACACACAGCATAAAATATATTCTAAACTAATATATATATATATATATATATATACACACACACAGAAGAAAAACGGACAGCACTCCAAGTAAAATGAATGGTGTTTATTCACCCATGTGCCCATGTGGATGGCAACGTTTCAGCTCATACAAGAGCCTTTCTCAAGCAATAAACACAGTGTAAAAGTGGGGTATATATAATCCCACCCCTTATTACATCACAATGTAATCAATTAGCAAACATAGACAATAAAGTGCAATTAGTACATATATAAAAAAGTGCAAATAGTGCATATATACAAAAGCAGGCTATAAATATGAATGTCATATACATCAGTATCAAAATACAACGCTGGTGTGTACAAATGACATAATAAAGTGAAACAAAAATGACATAAAAGTGTATTAATCAATTAGTACCAACCAGGTGCACAATTAGTGGGAGGAGCGAGAAGATATGATGCTGCCAAAGGGAGGGGGGAGCGACGACATACCCGGTGTCACTACATACGCCGCACATGTCCAATACCGCCCCACGTCCGGCGTTCGGATGGAAGTAGTACGCAGGCGCTGAGTCGCATGAGAATCAAGCTGTGGCTTCCTCTGATGACGTAGCCGGGACATGCGCGCAAGTATGGAGAAGCTTCGTGGGCCATCTTGCAAGTGGTAAAACTCCTTACCTATGACACACAGCGCAGATGCTAAATCGACGGTGAATTATTCTCACATATAACAGCGAGAATATGCGCATAGCAAAACAGCAAGAGAAATACACTTAATCAGCCATCACTCAGGAAATAAATAAAAATTGGAAATTCCAATTTTAATTTTTTTCCTGAGTGATGGCTGATTAAGTGATTTAGCGTCTGCGCTGTGTGTCATAGGTAAGGAGTTTTACCACTTGCAAGATGGCCAACGAAGCTTCTCCATACTTGCGCGCATGTCCCGGCTGCGTCATCAGAGGAAGCCACAGCTTGATTCTCATGCGACTCAGCGCCTGCTTACTGCTTCCATCCGAACGCCGGACGTGGGGCGGTATTGAATACTAATTGCACTTTATTGTCTATGTTTGCTAATTGATCACATTGTGATGTAATAAGGGGTGGGATTATATATACCCCACTTTTACACTGTGTTCATTGCTTGAGAAAGGCTCTTGTATGAGCTGAAACGTTGCCATCCACATGGGCGAATAAACACCATTCATATTACTTGGAGTGCTGTCCGTCTTTCTTCTGTATCAAGACGGGGTAAGCGGCTACATCCCTGGACCTAGCACCCATCTTGTTTTTCCGGTGCCGCCATTATTTTCCTTTTATATATATATATATATATATATATATATATACACATATAGTTCAGACCAAAGTTTAGACACACCTTCTCATTCAAAGAGTTTTCTTTATTTTTATTACTATGACAATTGTAGATTCACACTGAAGGCATCAAAACTATGAATTAACACATGTGGAATTATATACATAACAAAAAAGTGTGAAACAACTGAAAATATGTCATATTCTAGGTTCTTCAAAGTAGCCACCTTTTGCTTTGATTACTGCTTTGCACACTCTTGGCATTCTCTTGATGAGCTTCAAGAGGTAGTCACCTGAAATGGTCTTCCAACAGTCTTGAAGGAGTTCCCAGAGATGCTTAGCACTTGTTGGCCCTTTTGCCTTCACTCTGCGGTCCAGCTCACCCCAAACCATCTCGATTGGGTTCAGGTCCAGTGACTGTGGAGGCCAGGTCATCTGGCGCAGCACCCTATCACTCTCCTTCATGGTCAAATAGCCCTTACACAGCCTGGAGGTGTGTTTGGGGTCATTGTTCTGTTGAAAAATAAATGATGGTCCAACTAAACGCAAACCGGATGGAATAGCATGCCGCTGCAAATTGCTGTGGTAGCAATGCTGGTTCAGTATGTCTTCAATTTTGAATAAATCCCCAACAGTGTCACCAGCAAAGCACCCCCACACCATCACACCTCCTCCTTCATGCTTGACGGTGGGAACTAGGCATGTCCATCCGTTCACCTTTTCTGCGTCGCACAAAGACATGGTGGTTGGAACCAAAGATCTCAAATTTGGACTCATCAGACCAAAGCACAGATTTCCACTGGTCTAATGTCCATTCCTTGTGTTCTTTAGCCCAAACAAGTCTCTTCTGCTTGTTGCCTGTCCTTAGCAGTGGTTTCCTAGCAGATATTCTACCATGAAGGCCTGATTCACACAGTCTCCTCTTAACAGTTGTTCTAGAGATGTGTCTGCTACTAGAACTGTGTGTGGCATTGACCTGGTTTCTAATCTGAGCTGCTGTTAACCTGCGATTTCTGAGGCTGGTAACTCGGATGAACTTATCTTCCGCAGCAGAGGTGACTCTTGGTCTTACTTGCCTGGGGCGGTCCGCATGTGAGCCAGTTTCTTTGTAGCGCTTGATGGTTTTTGTGACTGCACTTGGGGACACTTTCAAAGTTTTCCCAATTTTTCGGACTGACTGACCTTCATTTCTTATAGTAATGATGGCCACTCGTTTTTCTTTACTTAGCTGCTTTTTTCTTGCCATAATACAAATTCTAACAGTCTATTCAGTAGGACTATCAGCTGTGTATCCACCTGACTTCTCCACAACGCAACTGATGGTCCCAACCCCATTTATAAGGCAAGAAAATCCCACTTATTAAACCTGACAGGGCACACCTGTGAAGTGAAAACCATTTCAGGTGACTACCTCTTGAAGCTCATCAAGAGAATGCTAAGAGTGTGCAAAGCAGTAATCAAAGCAAAAGGTGGCTACTTTGAAGAACCTAGAATATGACATTTTCAGTTGTTTCACACTTATTTGTTATGTATATAATTCCACATGTGTTAAATAATAGTTTTGATGCCTGCAGTGTAAATCTACAATTTTCCTAGTCATGAAAATAAAGAAAACTCTTTGAATGAGAAGGTGTGTCCAAACTTTTGGTCTGTACTGTACGTTCAAACTATAGTTTCTCTTCCTCTAAGAGGATACTCATTAAAATCAAAGAGCTCCGGGTCAGTTCATCTTCCCATTTCACAGTCAAATTTGCTGATGATATACGATCAGCTGGTCTAACATGGAGGCGAAGACCCTTGGGGACAATTTTGTGCTCTAAGTAGCTCTCAATAGATTTTATTTCCCACCAGGATTTGATATTTTCCTTATATTTGACATATAATTCATGAAAGACCTGTTTACATGATGAGGACGTAACCATACCTGGAATGTCCCTGTCTGAAAAGATATCCTTGGACTCACTGATCAGGGCTTCAGTGAAAAGTGTACCAGAAAGAAAATTGGCCATAACAAGAGGGAAATACTAAGTTCCAGCTAAATTCAATCACATTGATATATTGTGGTTAGAAAAATTCATCTATGTTCGAGCAAAAAAAACAACAAACTAAAATCACAGTTTTTCCTCAATATGTTCCTAACTGTGGAAACAGACGGCTGAAATCTCTGAGACAGCTTTCTGCATCCTTCCCCTAAACCATGATGGTGAACAATCTTTGTCTTCAGGTCATTTGAGAGTTGTTTTGAGACCCCCATGTTGCTACTCTTCAGAGAAAATTAAAAGAGGAGAGAAACTTACAATTGACCCCCTTAAATACTCTTTCTCATAATTGGATTCACCTGTGTATGTAGGTCAGGGGTCACTGAGCTTACCAAGCCAATTTAAGCTCCAATAATTCGTTCTAAAGGTTTTGGAATAAATAAAATGACAACAGTGCCCAAATATATGCACCTGCCTAATTTTGTTTAAACAATTATAGCACACTTTCTGTAAATCCAATAAACTTCATTTCACTTCTCAAATATCACTGTGTGTGTCTCCTATAAGATATATTTAACTGACATTTTTTATCGTAACAACCAACGATTTATACAGGAAAATCATGACGATTAACAAGGTTGCCCAAACTTTCGCATCCCACTGTATGGATACCCCCGGGTATGAGGCAGGGATAAAAAGTACACAAATACTGGATGCTATAGACCAGAGGCGGCACTCAGAACCCTCTTTGTGGGCAACCGCGTCCTGGAAAAAGTCTATGGTGTACCAATATACCTTAGATTTTTCCTGCCATTCATCAGCGCAGGGCGCACTATGAACAGCGCAGGCAGCGCATTAAATGTGGGCAGGCTATTATAGTACATGGATTAGACTATTATATCTAAATGATAAAGTACATGGAAGATATACTATATTGGTATATAAGTGCAAGATAATGCACCTGGGGCGTAAAAACCCAAAAGCAGAATTAAAAATCTGTGATACAGTCCTAACCTCAGTATCTGAGGAAAGGGATTTAGGGGGTCATTATTTCAGAAGACTTAACCCCTTAAGGACTCAGCCCTATTTCACCTTAAGGACTTGGCCATTTTTTGCAAATCTGACCAGTGTCACTTTAAGTGCTCATAACTTTAAAACGCTTTGACTTACCCAGGCCGTTCTGAGATTGTTTTTTCGTCACATATTGTACTTCATGACACTGCTAAAATTGGGTAAAAAAAGTTAATTTGTTTGCATAAAAAAATACCATATTTACCAAAAATTTTGAAAAATTTGCAAATTTCAAAGTTTCAGTTTCTCTACTTCTGTAATACATAGTATTACCCCCAAAAATTGTGATGACTTTATATTCCCCATATGTCTACTTCATGTTTTTAGCATTTTGGGAATGATATTTTATTTTTTGGGGATGTTACAAGGCTTAGAAGTTAGAAGCAAATTTAGAAATTTTTCAGAAATCTTCAAAATCCAATTTTTATGGACCAGTTCAGGTTTTAAGTCATATTGTGAGGCTTGGATAATAGAAACCTCCCAAAAATGACCCCATTCTAGAAACTACACCCCTCAAGGTATTCAAAACTGTTTTTTCAAACTTTATTAACCCTTTAGGTCTTCCACAAGAGTTAATGGCAGATTGAGAAACAATTTCAAAATTTCTATTTTTTGGAAAATTTTCCAATATAATTATTTTTTCCAGGAGTAAAGCAAGGGTTAACTGCCAAAAAAACCTCAATATGGGTTGCCCTGATTCTGTAGTTTGCATAAACACCCCATATGTGGTCGTAAATAGAGTTGAGCGAACACCTGGATGTTCGGGTTCGAGAAGTTCGGCCGAACTAAAAAGGCTGTAAAACAGCCCAGGAAAGGTGAAGAGGGCTGAAAAAGGCAGCAAAATGTAGTTAAATCCCCTGCAAACAAATGTGGATAGGGAAATGAATAAAAATAAAAATAAAATAAATTTAATTTAACCAATATCAATTGGAGAGAGGTCCCATAGCAGAGAATCTGGCTTCATGTCAGCAGAGAATCAGTCTTCATGTCATAGCAGAGAATCATGCTTCGCATCACCCACCACTGTAACAGTCCATTGTCAGATATTTAGGCCCTGGCACCCAGGCAGAGGAGAGAGGTCCCATAACAGAGATTCAGGCTTCATGTCAGCAGAGAATCAGTCTTCATGTCATAGCAGAGAATCATGCTTAACGTCACCCACCACTGTAACAGTCCATTGTCAGATATTTAGGCCCAGGCACCCAGGCAGAGGAGAGAGGTCCCATAACAGAGATTCAGGCTTCATGTCAGCAGAGAATCAGTCTTCATGTCATAGCAGAGAATCATGCTTCATGTCACCCACCACTGTAACAGTCCATTGTCAGATATTTAGGCCCAGGCACCCAGGCAGAGGAGAGAGGTCCCATAAAAGAGATTCAGGCTTCATGTCAGCAGAGAATCAGTCTTCATGTCATAGCAGAGAATCATGCTTCGCATCACCCACCACTGTAACAGTCCATTGTCAGATATTTAGGCCCAGGCACCCAGGCAGAGGAGAGAGGTCCCATAACAGAGATTCAGGCTTCATGTCAGCAGAGAATCAGTCTTCATGTCATAGCAGAGAATCATGCTTCACGTCACCCACCACTGTAACAGTCCATTGTCAGATATTTAGGCCCAGGCACCCAGGCAGAGGAGAGAGGTCCCATAACAGAGATTCAGGCTTCATGTCAGCAGAGAATCAGTCTTCATGTCATAGCAGAGAATCATGCTTCATGTCACCCACCACTGTAACAGTCCATTGTCAGATATTTAGGCGCAGGCACCCAGGCAGAGGAGAGAGGTCCCATAAAAGAGATTCAGGCTTCATGTCAGCAGAGAATCAGTCTTCATGTCATAGCAGAGAATCATGCTTCGCATCACCCACCACTGTAACAGTCCATTGTCAGATATTTAGGCCCTGGCACCCAGGCAGAGGAGAGAGGTCCCATAACAGAGATTCAGGCTTCATGTCAGCAGAGAATCAGTCTTCATGTCAGATATTTAGACCCAGGCAGAGGAGAGAGGTCCCATAACAGAGATTCAGGCTTCATGTCAGCAGAGAATCAGTCTTCATGTCATAGCAGAGAATCATGCTTCACGTCACCCAACACTTGAACAGGCCACTGTCAGATATTTTTAGGCCCTGGCACCCAGACAGAGGAGAGGTTCATTGAACTTTGGGTTGCCCCGCAATATAATGGTAAAATGAAAATAAAAATAGGAATGAATGAGGAAGTGCCCTGGAGTACAATAATATATGGTTAAAGGGATTCTGTCACCTCCCCTAAGGCAAAAAACGATTTAAAACCAGCCATGCAGCACAGCTTACCTGGATTAGGCTGTGCTGTTCAATCTTGAAATCCGTCCAGCAGTTAGTTCAAAAAACGAGTTTGATCAATGAGGAAATGCGTCCTGAAGGTGCCCAGAGGGGCGTTTTTTTCTTCTGAGAGAGCCCAGTCCCGCCCCTTTTTCAGTGCCCAGCCCGCCTTCCTTGTATTTTCTAACTGCCGCCCCCAGCCTGCCACAGCCTCTCCTGCCTCTCCTCCCCCTCCCTCACGCCGAACGAAGTCTCGCACAGGCGCAGTACCCACTGAGGGCTGCGCCTGTGCGATCATCAGGAGACTGAGGGCGGCAGCTTCATCTTCGTCACTGGGCATGCGCCGAGCCCAGTGACGTCCGATGCTCGCTCTTCCCTGCTGACTGAGGGAAGAGCGAGCATCGGACGTCACTGGGCTCGGCGCATGCCCAGTGACGAAGATGAAGCTGCCGCCCTCAGTCTCCTGATGATCGCACAGGCGCAGCCCTCAGTGGGTACTGTGCCTGTGCGAGACTTCGTTCGGCGTGAGGGAGGGGGAGGAGAGGCAGGAGAGGCTGTGGCAGGCTGGGGGCGGCAGTTAGAAAATACAAGGAAGGCGGGCTGGGCACTGAAAAAGGGGCGGGACTGGGCTCTCTCAGAAGAAAAAAACGCCCCTCTGGGCACCTTCAGGACGCATTTCCTCATTGATCAAACTCGTTTTTTGAACTAACTGCTGGACGGATTTCAAGATTGAACAGCACAGCCTAATCCAGGTAAGCTGTGCTGCATGGCTGGTTTTAAATCGTTTTTTGCCTTAGGGGAGGTGACAGAATCCCTTTAAGTGGAGGTAGTTAATGTCTAATCTGCACAAGGGATGGACAGGTCCTGTGGGATCCATGCCTGGTTCATTTTTATGAACGTCAGCTTGTCCACATTGGCTGTAGACAGGTGGCTGCGTTTGTCTGTAATGACGCCCCCTGCCGTGCTGAATAGACGTTCAGACAAAACGCTGGCCGCCGGGCAGGCCAGCACCTCCAAGGCATAAAAGGCTAGCTCTGGCCACGTGGACAATTTGGAGACCCAGAAGTTGAATGGGGCCGAACTATCAGTCAGTACGTGGAGGGGTGTGCACACGTACTGTTCCACCATGTTAGTGAAATGTTGCCTCCTGCTAACACGTTCCATATCAGGTGGTGGTGCAGTTAGCTGTGGCGTGTTGACAAAACTTTTCCACATCTCTGCCATGCTAACCCTGCCCTCAGAGGAGCTGGCCGTGACACAGCTGCGTTGGCGACCTCTTGCTCCTCCTCTGCCTTTGCCTTGGGCTTCCACTTGTTCCCCTGTGACATTTGGGAATGCTCTCAGTAGCGCGTCTACCAACGTGCGTTTGTACTCATGCATCTTCCTATCACGCTCCAGTGCAGGAAGTAAGGTGGGCACATTGTCTTTGTACCATGGATCCAGCAGGGTGGCAACCCAGTAGTCCGCACACGTTAAAATGTGGGCAACTCTGCTGTCGTTGCGCAGGCACTGCAGCATGTAGTCGCTCATGTGTGCTAGGCTGCCCAGAGGTAAGGACAAGCTGTCCTCTGTGGGAGGCGTATCGTCATCATCCTGCGTTTCCCCCCAGCCACGCACCAGTGATGGACCCGAGCTGCGTTGGGTGCCACCCCGCTGTGAACATGCTTCATCCTCATACTCCTCCACCTCCTCCTCATCCTCGTCCTCCTCCTCCTCCAGTAGTGGGCCCTGGCTGACCACATTTGTACTTGGCCTCTGCTGTTGCAAAAAACCCCCCTCTGAGTCACTTCTAAGAGACTGGCCTGAAAGTGCTAAAAATTACCCCTCTTCCTCCTCCTCCTCCTTCTGGGCCCCCTCCTCTTCCATCATCGCCCTAAGTGTTTTCTCAAGGAGACATAGAAGTGGTATTGTAACGCTGATAACGGCGTCATCGCCAATGGCCATGTTGGTGGACTACTCGAAACAGCGCAACAGGGCACACAGGTCTCGCATGGAGGCCCAGTCATTGGTGGTGAAGTGGTGCTGTTCGGCAGTGCGACTGACCCGTGCGTGCTGCAGCTGAAACTCCACTATGGCCTGCTGCTGCTCGCACAGTCTGTCCAGCATGTGCAAGGTGGAGTTCAACCTGGTGGGTATGTCGCATATGAGGCGGTGAGCAGGAAGGCCGAAGTTACGCTGTAGCGCAGATAGGCGAGCAGCGGCAGGATGTGAACGCCGGAATCGCGAACAGACGGCCTGCACTTTATGCAGCAGCTCTGACATGTCGGGGTAGTTGTGAATGAACTTCTGCACCACCAAATTCAGCACATGCGCCAAGCAAGGGATGTGCGTCAAACCGGCTAGTCCCAGAGCTGCAACGAGATTTCGCCAATTATCGCACACCACCAGGCCGGGCTTCGGGCTCACCGGCAGCAACCACTCATCGGTCTGTTGTTCTATACCCCGCCACAACTCCTGTGCGGTGTGGGGCCTGTCCCCTAAACATATGAGTTTCAGAATGGCCTGCTGACGTTTACCCCGGGCTGTGCTGAAGTTGGTGGTGAAGGTGTGTGGCTGACTGGATGAGCAGGTGAAAGAAGAGGAGGAGGAAGCCGAGTAGGAGGAGGTGGCAACAGGAAGCAAAGAATGTTGCCCTGCGATCCTTGGCGGCGGAAGGACGTGCGCCAAACAGCTCTCCGCCTGGGGCCCAGCCTCCACTACATTTACCCAGTGTACAGTTAGGGAGATATAGCGTCCCTGGCCGTGCTTACTGATCCATGTATCTGTGGTTAGGTGGACCTTGCTACAGATGGCGTTGCGCAGTGCACACTTGATTTTATCAGATACTTGGTTGTGCAGGGAAGGCACGGCTCTCTTGGAGAAGTAGTGCCGGCTGGGAACAACATACTGTGGGACAGCAAGCGACATGAGCTGTTTGAAGCTGTCTGTGTCCACCAGCCTAAATGAGAGCATTTCATAGGCCAGTAGTTTAGAAATGCTGCCATTCAGGGCCAGGGATCGAGGGTGGCTAGGTGGGAATTTACGCTTTCTCTCAAATGTTTGTGAGATGGAGAGCTGAACGATGCCGTGTGACATGGTTGAGATGCTTGGTGACGGACGTGGTGGTGTTGGTGGTACATCCCCTGTTTGCTGGGCGGCAGGTGCCAACGTTCCTCCAG
Organism: Bufo gargarizans; assembly: GCF_014858855.1. NCBI lineage: Eukaryota > Metazoa > Chordata > Amphibia > Anura > Bufonidae > Bufo > Bufo gargarizans. The sequence continues at coordinate 368,947,163 of NC_058082.1, read as the reverse complement.
AGGCGGAGGAAGAGGCCGAGACGGCAGCAGCAGAAGAGGCCGAGGCGGCAGCAGCAGAAGAGGCCGAGGCGGCAGCAGCAGAAGAGGTAGCAGGGGGAGCCTGAGTGACTTCCTTGTTTTTAAGGTGTTTACTCCACTGCAGTTCATGCTTTGCATGCAGGTGCCTGGTCATGCAGATTGTGCTAAGGTTCAGAACGTTAATGCCTCGCTTCAGGCTCTGATGGAACAGCGTGCAAACCACTCGGGTTTTGTCATCAGCACATTGTTTGAAGAAGTGCCATGCCAGGGAACTCCTTGAAGCTGCCTTTGGGGTGCTTGGTCCCAGATGGCGGCGGTCAGTAGCAGGAGGAGTCTCTTGGCGGCGGGTGTTCTGCTTTTGCCCACTGCTCCCTCTTTTGCTACGCTGTTGGCTCGGTCTCACCACTGCCTCTTCCTCCGAACTGTGAAAGTCAGTGGCACGACCTTCATTCCATGTGGGGTCTAGGACCTCATCGTCCCCTGCATCGTCTTCCACCAAGTCTTGATCCCTGACCTCCTGTTCAGTCTGCACACTGCAGAAAGACGCAGCAGTTGGCACCTGTGTTTCGTCTTCATCAGAGACGTGCTGAGGTGGTATTCCCATGTCCTCATCATCAGGAAACATAAGTGGTTGTGCGTCAGTGAATTCTATGTCTTCCACCGCTGGGAAAGGGCTAGGTGGATGCCCTTGGGAAACCCTGCCAGCAGAGTCTTCAAACAGCATAAGAGACTGCTGCATAACTTGAGGCTCAGACAGTTTCCCTGGTATGCATGGGGGTGATGTGACAGACTGATGGGGTTGGTTTTCAGGCGCCATCTGTGCGCTTTCTGCAGAAGACTGGGTGGGAGATAATGTGAACGTGCTGGATCCACTGTCGGCCATCCAATTGACTAATGCCTGTACCTGCTCAGGCCTTTCCATCCTTAGAACGGCATTGGGCCCCACCAAATATCGCTGTAAATTCTGGCGGCTACTGGGACCTGAGGTAGTTGGTACACTAGGACGTGTGGCTGTGGCAGAACGGCCACTTCCTCTCCCAGCACCAGAGGGTCCACTAACACCACCACGACCATGTCCGCGTCCGCGTCCGCGTCCGCGTCCCTTACTAGATGTTTTCCTCATTGTTACCGTTCACCACAATAAGAAAAATATTATTTGGCCCAATGTATTGAATTCAAATTCAGGCCTTTTTTTACAGACACCTAACACTATCTGGCTATCTATTTAGGTACCGTATTACACTAATACAGGCACAGCAGTAATGACAGATTTAGCTGAATATAAATTTGAGGCCTCTTATTCAGGCGCTGGGTGACAGGTATACGTTTACGGACAGAATTAGACTTGGAAATGCACAGTAGCGTGTGTGTGAAGTTATTGAGAATGACCCTATCAGCACCTTGAATATAATATACCTTTTTAGGGATAGATTTAAAGTAGGCCTGATACAGCAGAAACCACTAATTTAGAGAATTGCTAAGTTGGGAATTGTATTTCAACCCAGAACAAAAACTGTGCTTTGACGGACCCAAAATAACTTGACCAGCCTCAGCAATAACCACAGATTTAGATGAATATAAATTTGAGGCCTATTATTTAGGCGCTGGGCGACAGGTATACGTTTACAGACAGAATTAGACTTGGAAATGCACAGTAGCGTGTGTGTGAAGTTATTGAGAATGACCCTATCAGCACCTTGAATCTAATATACCCTTTTAATGAATAGATTTAAAGTAGCCCTGATACAGCAGAAACCACTAATTTAGGAAATTGCTAAGTTGGGAATTGTATTTCAACCCAGAACAAAAAATATATCCTTTGCCAGACAGTATTACAATTGGCTGGCCACAGCTGAAACACCAGATTTAGGGTACTGCTATTTTGGCAATTGTATTTCACCCCTCAATAAAATAGCAAGCACAGCCAAGCCCCTGTTGTAGGATATAGCCAAAAAATAACCACACTATTGATGGTTAAATAGACTTGGTGACAGCTTGCCCCCTGATGTAGGATATAGCCAAAAAATAACCACACAATTGATGGTTAAATGGACTTGGTGACAGCTTGCCCTTGATGTAGGATATAGCCAAAAAATAACCACACTATTGATGGTTAAATGAACTTGGTGGCAGCTTGTGCTGGTGCACCACAAGACACAAAATGGCCGCCGATCACCCCAGAAAAAAGTGACTGAAAAACACTCTGGGCAGCCTAAAAACAGTGAGCAATTGAAGAGCAGCAGTTCAATGATCCACAGCTGTAGATCGATCACTGACTTAAGTGTTTTGGAGGAGTTAATCACTGCCTAATCTCGCCCTAACAGTCCGGGCTGCAACCTCTCCCTACACTGTTCAGAGCAGAGTGACGTGCGGCGCTACGTGACTCCAGCTTAAATAGAGGCTGGGTCACATGCTGCACTGGCCAATCACAATAGTAGGCATGGCTGTGACGGCCTCTTGGGGCAAGTAGTATGACGTTTGTTGATTGGCTGCTTTGCAGCCTTTCAAAAAGCGCCCAGAAAGCGCCGAACACCGAACCCAAACCCGGACTTTTACGAAAATGTTCGGGTTCGGGTCCATGTAACGGACACCCCAAAATTCGGTACGAACCCTAACTATACAGTTCGGGTTCGCTCATTCCTAGTCGTAAACTACTGTTTGGCTGAACGGGAGCACAATGAAGGAGGGGAACACCATATGGGTTTTGGAAGGCAGATTTTGCAGGACTGGTTTTGTTTATACCATGTCCCATTTGAAGCCCCCTGTTGCACCCCTAGAATAGAAATTTCTAAAAAGTGAGTCCACCTTGGAAAGTACACCCCTCAAGGTATTCAAAACTGGGTTTACAAACTTTGTTAACCCTTTAGGTGTTCCACAAGAGTTAATGGCAGATGGAGAAACAATTTAGAAATTTCTATTTTTTTGAAAATTTTCCAATATAATCATTTTTTTCCAGGAGTAAAACAAAGGTTAACTGCCAAACAAAACTCAATATGGGTTGCCCTGATTCTGCAGTTTGCAGAAACACCCCATATATGGTCGTAAACTACTGTTTGGCCGAAAGGGAGCACATAGAAGGAAGGGAACACCATATGGGTTTTGGAAGGCAGATTTTGCAGGACTGGTTTTGTTTATACCATGTCCCATTTGAAGCCCCCTGTTGCACCCCTAGAATAGAAATTTCAAAAAAGTGACTCCATCTAGGAAAGTACACCCCTCAAGGTATTCAAAACTGGGTTTACAAACTTTGTTAACCCTTTAGGTGTTCCACAAGAGTTAATGGCAGATAGAGAAACAATTTTGAAATTTCTATTTTTTTGAAAATTTTCCATTTTAACCCTTACTTTATTACTGGAAAAAATGGGTTAACAGCCAAACAAAACTCAAAATGGGTTGCCCTGATTCTGTAGTTTGCAGAAACACCCCATATGTGGTCGTAAACTGCTATTTGGCTAAATGGCAGGACATAGAAGAAGGGGAATGCCATATGGTTTTTGGAAGGCAGATTTTGCTGGACTGGTTTATTTACACCATGTACCCTTTCAAGCCCCCTGATGCACCCCTAGAGTAGAAACTCCATAAAAGTGACCCCATCTAGGAAACTACTTGATAAGGTTGTTGTTGTTGTTTTGGGACTATTTTAGGGGTAAATATGATTTTTGGTTGCTCTATATTACACTTTTTTGAGGCAAGGTAACCAAAAATTGAAATTCTAAAAGTGTTTCTACATTCGCAATTTAGTTTTGTGGAACACCTAAAGGGTTAACATAGTTTGTAAAATAACTTTTGAATACCTTGACGGATGTAGTTTCTTAGACGGGGTCACTTTTTTGGAGTTTCTAGTCTAGGCTACATCAGGGGGGCTTCTAATGGGACATGGTGTCAAAAAAAAAAAAACAGTCCATCAAAATCTGCCTTCCAGAAACCATATGGAGTTCCCTTCGTTCTATGCCCTGCCGTGTGGCCTTATAGCTATTTACGACCACATATGGGGTGTTTTTGCAAACTACAGAATCAGGGCAATAAATATTTAGTTTTTTTTGGCTGTTAACCCTTGCTTTATTTCCGGAAAAAAGGATTCAAATGGAAATTTTGCCCAAAAATGGGTATTTTGGCACCGTTTTTATTTTATATTTTTAACACCGTTCATCCGAGGCGTGTGGGGCAAGTGGCAGGGGGGGTCTGATAGATGGATCGAAGAAAGTTTAGGGTAAAAGTTCATTTTATTTATTTTTTCCTAACTAACTTTTCCCTTCCTAATGGTGCCTCTCCCTCACTGACCCTAACCTACCTGGGTGGCGATGGGTGCAGGAGGGTGATAGATAACGATTAGGGGGATGCAGGAGCTGGTGCTGCACGGTGAGGGTGCTGGACAGGAAGAGGAGGGGAGAGAGGAGCCCAGGAAGTTTGAATCTCGCGCCTTTCTCCCCTGCACCAATCAGCACCTTGGACAGCCGTGTTCAGCACCAGGGCCAGCACCACCTCTTCATATCTTTGTACTGCGATTAGTGGTGTGTAATCACGCCACCGATCGAAGACTTTTTCCGGTTCATCGGGTCACAGGACACCTGAATGGACCGGAAACACAGAAAACCGCAGGTCTGAATTGGCCTGCGGTTTTCTGCGATCGCCCAAACGGGGGGGGGGGGGGGGGGGGAGTCAAATGCCCCCCCCTGCGTTGTTACGGGATGCCGACTGAATGATTTCAGCCGGCATCCCGTTCCGATTGACCCCCGCGGCGCCGGAATCGCAAATTAAAGCCATGACGTACCGGTATGTCATGGGTCCTTAAGGATTCGGGATCCATGCCGTATCGGTACGTCATGGGTCCCTAAGGGGTTAAAGGTCTTCTCACTAAACTGATAGTTTTTTTTCTGTCTACTTATAATCCCTATCCTGCGATATTGCTATACCTTATGTTATTAATAATTTTCGTTCAGTAGATTTTGCAAAAAAAGTACTTTTATGATATTCTAATTACCTTTGCACCAGCAAGTAGGGCGTCTACTTGCTCGTAGCAGCTGCAGAAAACCGCCCCCTCATCTTGTTGATTGACAGGGCCAGCCACAATCTCCTCCTCCGGTCGGCCCTGTCAGCATTTCAAAAATCGCACGCCTGTGTTGATTCAGCGCAGGCGCCGATGACATCTTCTTTTTCGGTGACGTTAAAATCAGTTTAGTGGGGTGACAGAAGCCCTTTAAAAGGTGGGCAGACAATGTCATAGAGTAGCAGGAAATGCTAGCAGAACGCTTGGGTGTAGAGGGAGAGGCATTACCAGTAGAAAGAGGGAGGTGCTCATGCCGCTCTACAGAGCACTAGTGAGACCTCATTTGGAGTATTGTGCTAAGTACTGGAGACCATATCTCCAGAAGGATATTGATACTTTGGAGAGAGTTCAGAGAAGAGCTACTAAACTGGTACATGGATTGCAGGATAAAACTTACCAGGAAAGATTAAAGGACCTTAACATGTATAGCTTGGAAGAGAGACGAGACAGAGGGGATATGATAGAAACTTTTAAATACATAAAGAGAATTAACAAGGTAAAAGAGAATATTTAAAAGAAGAAAAACTGCTACAAGAGGACACAGTTTTAAATTAGAGGGGTAAAGGTTTAAAAGTAATATCAGGAAGTATTACTTTACTGAGAGAGTAGTGGATGCATGGAATAGCCTTCCTGCAGAAGTGGTAGCTGCAAATACAGTGAAGGAGTTTAAGCATTCATGGGATAGGCATAAGGCCATCCTTAATATAAGATAGGGCCAGGGGCTATTCATAGTTTTCAGTGTATTGGGCAGACTAGATGGGCCAAATGGTTCTTATCTGCCGACACATTCTATGTATTCAGGTTAAATTGCCGTGTTGGCACTTTGCGATAAATAAGTGGGTTTTGGGTTACAGTTTGGACACTCAGTCTCTAAAAGGTTCACCATCACTGCTATAGACAAAGTGCATATACATATAATCAGGGTTAACCATACAGTCAACACTCAGAATAAACCAATAGTCAATACTATGGGATCATCAGGAGGTAAAGATATCAATAATAATAATGATCTATCAAGCACTGATGTAACACAATATTTATTGGGGCAATACCAGGTTACATAATGAGATAGCTGCTATACATATAGTCTCATTGGGGAGCAGTCTGAGACCAATCAACTTAAGATATAGCACCATTCCAAGTCAGCCACGGATATCAGATGTGGCAATAATATCGGTGCTACAGTCGCAGGTCCTGAAGGCCAGAGGAAAGTGTGTTCCACATCTGTTGATGGTATGGTGCACCCTACTCAGACAGCAATCCTGTCGTCCCACTGCAGATGGCCTTGATAAGGCCCACAATACTGCAGGTCTCCTTGTATTCAGCGCTCCCCAGCTTGTAAGTTAACCTCCACGAGGGCTTTCACGACAGCTTCCATTTTGTCGAGGGACACGGGTTGTGATCTCGCTGGTTCACGCCTTACTGCAATGCATGCATCCTCCACCAGTTGTGAGGGACTCGCTCTGGTAGAAAGGACAAGTTTGGCAAAGACCAGTTTGTAACAAAAAAAAAAGTCAGTGTTTTATTCACACGTATGGAAACAACAGTACGACAGTCCATTTGCAGTTTTGGTGTTCGTTCTCACCTAGAGAGTTCATACAGCAACACAGTCACCTGTTATCCTAGGTGTTAGTTCACACCCGATCGGCATTGCTCAGGACAGAGCAGACCTCCAGCCTAGCACACGGCTCAGATCCCAATCCAGCGATTGCCAGAGCTCCTCAGTCAGAGAGAGAGAGGTAATCACACCCAGGTGATATTGCCGGCTGGGTGTTTTATAGGCCAGTCAAGACCTGGCCTGGAACGTGGGGAGTAGTCACCCACCCAGCACTTTGACTACTCCCAGTAAGAGCCGTCCCGGATCAGCTATACTAAATAGCCAGGTGTCAACTGCTGCTGACACATGAAAACTGTCTCTTACTCCACCGAGGCCAGGGACCTCGTGACACATACCTTCCGTCAACGACAGACCCTTGCGCCTTCCTACAATATATATGTATATATATATATATATATTTGTGTTAGGCGCTTACGGTAGTACAGTGAAGAGCCCTAGGAAAGCAGGGAATAAGCGCAGTCGGTTGTGGTGTGCTGAAACCGAGGATGAGGTAGGCCTGAGAAAGAAGAGGGCCTACCCAAGGAAAAAGATATGGAAGAAATGAGTGTGAGTGAGTGGAGTGGTGGGAGGGTCAAAGCTCAGACCTCAAATGGAGCAGGAGCCAGGTAAGGGGAGTGCCCTAAATAGGCTGGAGGCGGACCTCAGCCCCTCCCACAAATCCAGGCAAATTGCCTTAACACTTGTGTTAGGCGCTTACGGTAGTACAGTGAAGAGCCCTAGGAAAGCAGGGAATAAGCATAGTCGGTTGTGGTGTGCCGAAACCGAGGATGAGGTAGGCCTGAGAAAGAAGAGGGCAAAAATGGAAATAACCAGTTTATTGTAGTCAAATATATGCATGAATAGCTCAACCCGACATGTTTTAGAAAGCATCTCATAACTCTTGTGTTGGATTGGGAATGAATCGCGAGTAAGTGGATGACTTCCAGCGCCCCAATTTCCCGATGACATGAGTAGGGACGTTGGCACTGGAGGCCGTGGACGCGGCTCCAATGTGAAAGGAGTGCCCTGAGTAGTTGGCTGCGTTGAGGCCCAGTTGTGTGAGGGATGACCTGACATGGGTCATGAAGGTGGTGGTGGTGAGTACCGAACCATGTAGTTGAAGTAGCGGTTGAGAGGGTAGAAACTTGTGACGTTGTCTGTAAGCATCCAGAACCCTGACTGGACACCATCTGTTGTGCGTGGGGTAACATGAAATGTTGACGGGTAAGTGCTGACTACTCTTGGAGTGAGGTAAGGACAGGGAGTAATGATCCATGTGTTTCGCCAAGTGGGAGACAAGAAGACAAGGTATGGCTTGGGTCGTGGAGGTTGTAGTGAATTCCCCGGCCTCAGGAAACCGTAGAAGGCCAAGTAAATTGCTGTTTTGATGATGGAGTTGGTATCTGCTTCAGAAGGCTTGGCGTCTAGTAAGTCGGATAATGCCTTGAAAATATGATTGTTAATGGGTAGCCTCTGGGCTGGACGTGCGGGTTCCGCTTTCTGAATACCTCTGAGTATGGTTATGATTTGGTGAGAGGCCATGAAACTGATGTTATTAGGGTGTAAGATTAGCATGTGGTGTAGAATGCCAGTGAGATAGAGTATGATGGCGTTGTATGACATTTGAGTTTAAGGTGGCAGAAAGAAGCAAACCCCAGAAGAGAAGACATGACAAAAGGGGGCGTGATGTTATGTTCCCGGAGGAATCTGACAACCTAGAAAATAAAAGTCAGAGAAAACGATAACGTGAGAGAGACTCTAATGGCACAAGCCACGCGTGCGAGTCACCACAAGATAATTGTATTGCAAGCCACAGATGACCGAGCCATGCGAGCGGGTCTGAAGGCAGAAAAGACATGGAACCTGCTGGTTGTGGGACCACGCAGCCGGCCTCGACTGGCGGAGTTATGTGTGTAGAATTTAAGTGGGGAAGCGATACGTGAGGGACTCTAATGACGGAGCCATGCGTGAGAGACTCTAATGGCGGAGCCATATGTGTAAAATTAATACGGAGAAGCCATGGGTGAGAGACTCTAATGGCGGAGCCATGCGTGAGAGACTCTAATGGCGGAGCCATGTGTGTGAAATTAATACGGAGAAGTCATGCGTGAGAGACTCTAATGGCGGAGCCATGCGTGAGAGACTCTAATGGCGGAGCCATGCGTGAGAGACTAATGGTGGAGCCATGCGTGAGAGAGACTAATGGTGGAGCCATGCGTGTAAAAATAATACGGACAAGCCATGCGTGAGAGACTCTAATGGCGGAGCCATGCGTAAGACACTCTAATGGCGGGGTCATGTGTGTGAAATTAATACGGAGAAGCCATGCGTGAGAGACTCTAATGGCGGAGCCATGCGTGAGAGACTCTAATGGCGGAGCCATATGTGTAAAACTAGAACGGAGAAGCCATGCGTGAGAGGCTCTAATGGCAGGGCTGTGCGTGAGAGATTCTACTGGCGAAGTCATATGTGTGACACTAACGGAGAAGCCATGCGTGAGACTAATGGCGGAGTCATATGTGTAAACTAACACGGCAAAGTAATGCGTGAGAGACTCTAATGGCGGAGTTATATGTGTGACACAGACGGAGAAGCCATGCGTGAGAGATTCTACTGGCAAAGTCATATGCGTGACACTAACCGGAGAAACCATGCGTGAGACTAATGGCGGAGTCATGTGTGTGACACTGAAACGGAGAAGCCATGCGTGAGAGACTCTAGTGGCAGAGTCATATGTGAGAGACTCTAATGGCGGAGTTATTGTGTGAAACTAAAATGGCAAAGTGATGTGTGAGAGTCTCTAATGGCGGAGTAATGTGTGTGAAAGTAAAACGGCGAAGTAACGCGTGAGAGACGCTAATGGCGGAGTTATAAGTGTAACCTAAAACGGCGAAGTAATGCGTGAGAGTCTGTAATGGCGGAGTAATGTGTGTAAAACTAAAACGGCGAAGTAATGAGAGTCTGTAATGGCGGAGAAATGTGTGTAAAACTAAACGGCGAAGTAATGTGTGAGGGACTCTAATGGCGGAGTTATATGTGAAACACTAAAACGGAGAAGCCATGTGTGAGAGACTCTAATGGCGGAGCCATGCGTGAGAGACTCAAATAGCGGAGTCGTATGTATACAACTGAAACGGAGAAACCATGTGTGAGAGACTAATGATGGAGTCGTGGGTGCGTGCTAAACCGGAGAAGACACGCGTGGGAGACCAATGGCGGAGTATTTTTTTTCTTCACTTATGCGGCACCAATAGGACTCGCATAACCATGACCATCTCCTACTTGAGACACTAACCCGCCTACAACCGTATAGTACCCCTAATGGACAACACGAGAACGGTCACCGGGCCCCGAAGCCAAGGGACTGAACGAGATGACCTCACGGTGATAAGTAGTAAAACATGAGCCAGACCTGGTGGAAAAAATGCATGGACAGTAGTGATCCGAACCACGTGCACAACCGAAACATTAATCAACCGTGAACCGTGAAATTGAATTGATGGAGAAAACAAGAGCCAGAGGCATTGCAGCTCGCTAAGAGAAGACCCTTGTCATGACCAACGAATAACCAACTTGTGAACATAGTAGGAACACACTCTCATAGGCCTAGAAATGAAAAAGAAATGCAGCTTTAGTGGAAGCAGGGTAAAACGCATGATGTAAGAACAAGTGGGTGAATGCAGCACTGGATGTGAGTGGTGCCTCACTCCTATAGGCCTAGAGATGAAAAGAAATGCAATTGTAAGAGCAGGTGTACGTAACCTGGTGGTAAGAAAAATTCACAGAACACATGTGTGGAGAAATACTGGTTTAGTTTACCGGTAAATCCTTTTCCAGGAGTCCGACATGACAGCACCCATGGAGGTTGTCCTATTGGTCTCTGTAGGGACAGGAAGCGAGAGAGATTAAAAGGCCCCCTCCCCTCCCACACTCCAGTGTTCTTTCAAATTACTACACCGGATAGGATCCAACACCTTTATTAATACAATGTTATATTCACACTGCTTACAAGGCTGGAACCAGCATAACAGGGAGGGTAGTACAGGGTGCTGTCATGTCGGACTCCTGGAAAAGGATTTACCGGTAAACTAAACCAGTATTTCCAGGACGTCCCTCCATGACAGCACCCATGGAGAACTAACAACTGAATCTCCTAGGGGGGGACTACTGCCTGAAGGACTTTCCGCCCAAAGGCCAAGTCCTGTCCGGCCAATACATCAAGCCTATAATGCTTAGCAAAAGTCAGGAAGTTAGACCAGGTTGCAGCCTTGCAAATCTGGTCAACTGTAGCGTCGGCCCTTTCAGCCCAGGAAGTTGCCATCGCTCTCGTGGAATGTGCCTTCAGATTTAAGGGGCAGGTCATTTCCTGCAGTCTGTATGCTTCTCTGATGGTGTCCTTAATCCACCGTGCCAGCATCTGTTTTGATGCTTTCAAGCCTCTATTCTTCCCACCGAACTGGAAGAACAGATTACTTGATCTCCTCCAGGAACTGGTTCTGTCCAGATAGGCTAGGATTGTTCTTCTAACGTCCAGCCTCTGGAATCTTTCCTCCTGTATATTTTTGGGAAAGGAACAAAATGAAGGGAGTGTTAGCTCCTGTTCTCTATGGAAAGTAGAGACCACCTTGGGAAGAAAAGCTGGATCCGGCCTTAAGATTATGCGGTCATCCAGAATCCTTAGATAAGGTTGTTTAATTGATAAGGCCTGGATTTCCCCTATCCTGCGGGCTGTGATTATAGCCAGAAGGAACACCGCTTTTAGAGACAGAAATTTTTCGGATATCTGCCCAATCGGCTCAAAAGGGGGATCGCATAACCCTTCTAAAACTATGTTTAGACTCCAGGGGGGGACCGACTGTCTCAAGGTGGGTCTCAATCTAGAAGCTGCTCTTAGAAAGATTTTAATCCACCTATGGTCTGCAAGGGGAGTATCGAGACAACAGCTGAGAGCCGAAACCTGTACTTTGAGTGTGCTGGGTTTCAGACCTGCAAGGAACTCTAAAATACAACCCACCGTGGGGGATCCGGAATCTGTATGGTTCTGTGACAACCAGGATGAGAACTTCTTCCAGATCTTGTTGTATATTGCTCTTGTGACAGGTTTGCGGCAGCTCTGTAAAGTTGAAATTACCTTGTCCGAGAGCCCTTTATTCCTTAAGGTCTGCCTCTCAGGATCCATGCTGTAAGGTTCAGTTTGTCCAGGTTAGGGTGAAACAGAGGACCTTGCGATAGAAGATCCTGTCTTTTTGGAAGGGATATTGGATCCCTGATGGACATGGTCTTTAGAACCGAAAACCAGGCTCTCTTGGGCCAAGCTGGGGCTATCAAAATCAGCGTGGATGAGCACCCTCTCAATTTCTTCAGGATCTGCGGTATGAGGAGAAGTGGGGGAAAGGCATAGGCTAGACTCATGTCCCAAGGTTGGGAAAGAGCATCCACCGCCAGTGGTCCTCCTCTTGGGTCTAGCGAGAAGAAATAGTCCAGCTGAGTATTTCTGCTGGACGCGAATAAATCCACCTGAGGTCTCCCCCACTGCTGGCAAATCAACTGGAATACCTCCTGGTTCAATTTCCATTCCCCTGGCCTGACTAACTGTCGGCTGAGAAAGTCCGCTGTGCGATTGAGAGATCCTTTCAGGTGTGTGGCTGAAATGGATAAGATCTTTTCCTCTGACCAGCTGAAGATGAGATCCGCTAGCTGCTGGAGATGAGGATTCTTCGTCCCACCTTGTCTCTTTATGTAGCAAACAGTTGTTACGTTGTCTGATAGTACTCGGACATGATGACCTATGAGGAGATGTTCTGCCGCCCTCAGGGACTCCCAGACCGCTTTTAACTCCCGGTAGTTTGAGGATCGTAGGGCGTCTGTATTGGACCAACTGCCCTGAAAGAACTGATCCTCTACGTGAGCCCCCCAACCCTGGCTGCTTGCGTCCGTGGTTAACGTTCTGAGTGGTAACGTGTTCCAGGAAATCCCCCGGGACAGGTTTTCTGCTAACAACCACCAGGAGAGGGAGCTTACTGCCCTGTCTGAAAGAGATATCCTGGCGTTCAGAGATCTGTGGTCCTTGTCCCAAGAAGAGAGGACTTCCGCCTGGAGAGTTCTTGAATGGAACTGGGCCCAAGGAACTGTTGTGATGCATGAGGTCATCAGACCTAGGACCTGCATGGCTTCCCGTAGAGTCCGTTTTTTCTTTAGTTTGAAGGCTCTTATTCTTTCCCTTATACTGACCTGCTTGTCCTGGGGAAGAAGAGAATATTGGGTCACGGAGTTTAGGAGGGTTCCTAGGAACTTCTTTTGTGTTGCTGGATGTAGGTCTGATTTCTCCAGGTTTATTTTCCATCCTAGACGTGTGAGCAAAGATAGAGTCCTTTCTTTGTGAAGCTCTAACTCCTCCTCTGAGTCTGCCACAAGCAGAAAATCGTCTAGGTAGGGAATTATAGTTACCTGTCTCTGTCTTAGATAGGCAACTATCTCCGCCACTACCTTTGTAAAGATGCGTGGGGCTGATGAGATCCCAAACGGGAGACATTGGAACTGGAAATGCATAATCCTGCCGTCTTTCTTGATTGCGAACCTCAAGTATTGTTGGTATTGAGGGTGAATGGGGACGTGGTAATAAGCGTCCTTTAGATCCAGGGTGCATAGGAACGCCCCTGGGCTTATCAACGGAATTGCGGATTTTATTGATTCCATCTTGAAGTGGTGATGTGTTATCCATTTGTTTAGGAATTTCAGGTTGATGATGGTTCTCTTGGAGCCATCCGGTTTGGTTATGAGGAAGAGTTTTGAATAGTGACCCTTGAATTCTTCTGAAGGAGGGACTTGTACTATTGCGCCCAAACTCAGAAGTTTTTGGATGTCCGCCAGAAGTTGATTCTGCAGGGAGGTCGACTGAAATATTGTGGCCTGAAAAAGATGAGGAGGGGGAAGGCGAAACTCTATCTTGAACCCTTTCTGGATGGATTCCAGGATGTATTGGTTCTTGGTTATCCGGGTCCATTCTTCCCAAAAGAACTGGAGTCTGCCCCCTACTGGTCTGGCATCATTGTTTCTCAGGCTTGGAGTTGGGATTAAAAAGGAAACCCCGACCTTTTCCTCCTTTGGGGTAGCTCCACCTTCCCGTCTTCCCTTTACCTCTGGGAGTGCCCTGGAAGCTGCTGGTCGTCTTACGAAAGGGCAAGGGTTTCTTGCCTTTTTCCTCCGGAAAACCCTTCTTTCTGTCCGCTGTTTTCTCCAGGATCTCGTCCAGTACCGGACCAAAGAGGTGAGAACCTTTAAGAGGTAAGGCGCATAATTTATTCTTGGAGGCTATATCCCCTGACCAGGATTTTAGCCACAGGGCTCTCCTCGCCATATTTGTTAGGGAGTCTGTTTTTGCTGCAAACCTTATGGACTCTGCCGAGGCGTCTGCTACAAATGATGCGGCCATCTTAAAGAGAGGCAGGGATGCCAGAATTTCTTCCTTAGGGGTGTCCCGCTTAAGATGTTCCTCCAGCTGGTTCACCCATAAACACAGAGATCTGGCCACGGAGGTAGCAGCAATATTGGTATTTATGCTGTTGAGCAAACCGTCGATCTTCCGATCCATTGGTTCCTTTAGCTGGGCTGAGTCTTCAAAGGGGAGAGTGATTCTCTTTACCACCTTTGCCACTTGAATGTCAACTTTAGGAACTATATCCCACAGTTTTGTGTCCTCTGAGTTGAACAATAGTCTGTTCTTAAACTCCCGTGGAATGTACAATTTTCTATCGGCATCTGCCCACTCGTCTATGACTAGGTCCTTTAACCCCTTAAGGACTCAGCCCTATTTCACCTTAAGGACTTGGCCATTTTTTGCAAATCTGACCAGTGTCACTTTAAGTGCTCATAACTTTAAAACGCTTTGACTTACCCAGGCCGTTCTGAGATTGTTTTTTCGTCACATATTGTACTTCATGACACTGCTAAAATTGGGTCAAAAAAGTGATTTTTTTTGCATAAAAAAATACCATATTTACCAAAAATTTTGAAAAATTAGCAAATTTCAAAGTTTCAGTTTCTCTACTTCTGTAATACATAGTAATACCCCCAAAAATTGTGATGACTTTACATTCCCCATATGTCTACTTCATGTTTGTAGCATTTTGGGAATGATATTTTATTTTTTGGGGATGTTACAAGGCTTAGAAGTTTAGAAGCAAATCTTGAAATTTTTCTGAAATTTACAAAAACCCAATTTTTAGGGACCACTACAGCTCTGAAGTCACTTTGCGAGGCTTACATAATAGAAACCGCCCAAAAATGACCCCATTCTATAAACTACACCCCTCAAGGTATTCAAAACTGATTTTACAAACTTTGTTAACCCTTTAGGTGTTGCACAAGAGTTATTGGCAAATGGGGATGAAATTTGAGAATTTCATTTTTTTGCCTAATTTTCCATTTTAACCCATTTTTTCCACTAACGAAGCAAGGGTTAACAGCCAAACAAGACTGTATCTTTATTGCCCTGACTCTGCCGTTTACAGAAACACCCCATATGTGGCCGTAAACTACTGTACGGGCACACAGCGGGGCGTAGAGTGAAAGGTGCGCCGTATGGTTTTTGGAAGGCAGATTTTGCTGGACAGTTTTTTTGACACCATGTCCCATTTGAAGCCCCCTGATGCACCCCTAGAGTAGAAACTCCATAAAAGTGACCCCATCTAAGAAACTACACCCCTGAAGGTATTCAAAACTGATTTTAGAAACTTTGTTAACCCTTTAGATGTTGCACAAGATTTAATGGAAAATAGAGATACAATTTCAAAATTTCACTTTTTTGGCAGATTTTCTATTTTAATATTTTTTTTCCAGTTACAAAGCAAGGGTTAACAGCCAAACAAAACTCATTATTTATGGCCCAGATTCTGTAGTTTACAGAAACACCCCATATGTGGCCGTAAACTACTGTACGGCCACACAGCAGGGCGTAGAGTGAGAGGTGCACCGTTTGGTTTTTGGAAGGAAGATTTTGCTGGACTGGTTTTTTGACACCATGTCCCATTTGAAGCCCCTGATGCACCCCTAGAGTAGAAACTCCATAAAAGTGACCCCATCTAAGAAACTACACCCCTCAAGGTATTCAAAACTGATTTTACAAATTTTGTTAACCCTTTAGGTGTTGCACAAGATTTAATGGAAAATAGAGATACAATTTCAAAATTTCACTTTTTTGGAAGATTTTCCATTTTAATATTTTTTTTCCAATTACAAAGCAAGGGTTAACAGCCAAACAAAACTCATTATTTATGGCCCTGATTCTGTAGTTTACAGAAACACCCCATATGTGTTCGTAAACCGCTGTACGGGCAAACGGCAGGGCGCAGAAGGAAAGGAATGCCATACGGTTTTTGGAAGGCAGATTTTGCTGGACTGTTTTTTTTGACACCATGTCCCATTTGAAGCCCCTCTGATGCACCCCCAGAGTATAAACTCCAAAAAAGTGACCCCATTTTAGAAACTAGGGGATAGGGTGGCAGTTTTGTTGGTACTAGTTTAGGGTACATATGTTTTTTGGTTGCTCTATATTACACTTTTATATGTGGCAAGGTAATAAGAAATAGATTTTTTGGCACTTTTTTTTTTTTTGTTATTTACAACATTCATCTGACAGATTAGATCATGTGGTAATTTTATAGAGCAGGTTGTCACGGACGCGGTGATACCTAATATGTATACAATTTTTTTTATTTATGTAAGTTTTACACAATGACTTCATTTTTAAAACAAAAAAAATGTTTTAGTGTCTCCATAGTCTAAGAACCATAGTTTTTTCAATTTTTGGGCGATTATTTTAAGTAGGGTCTCATTTTTTGCGGGATGAGATGACGGTTTGATTGGCCCTATTTTGGGGTGCACATGACTTTTTAATCGCTTGCTATTACACTTTATTGTGATGTAAGATGACAAAATGGCTTTTTTTACACCGTTTTTATTTTTATTTTTTTACGGTGGTCACCTGAGGGGTTAGGTCATGTCATATTTTTATAGAGCCGGTCGATACGGACGCGGCGATACCTAATATGTATACTTTGTTTTATTTATTTAAGTTTTACACAATGATTTTATTTTTGAAGCAAAAAAATCATGTTTTAGTGTTTCCATAGTCTGAGAGCCATAGTTTTTTCAGTTTTTTGGCAATTATTTTGGGTAGGGTATGATTTTTGCGGGATGAGATGACGGTTTGATTGGTACTATTTTGGCGTACATGCGACTTTTTTGATCACTTTTATTACCTTTTTTGGGAAGTAAGGTGGGCAAAATTTCAATTTCCTAATAGTTTTTTTTTTTTTTTTTTATGGCGTTCACCGTGCGGGGAAAGTAACATGACCGTTTTATAGATCAGGTCATTACGGACGCGGCGATACCAAACATGTGTAGGGAATTTTATTTTTTTCATTTTTATTCAGTGATAAATGTGTTTTTTTGATTTTTACTTTTTTTTCACTTTTTTTTTGACCCAGACCCACTTGGTTCTTGAAGATCCAGTGGGTCTGATGTCTGTATAATACAGTACAGTACAATATATATTGTACAGTACTGTATTTTA
Source organism: Bufo gargarizans (assembly GCF_014858855.1). Taxonomy (NCBI): domain Eukaryota; kingdom Metazoa; phylum Chordata; class Amphibia; order Anura; family Bufonidae; genus Bufo; species Bufo gargarizans. Next base: position 368,929,928 of record NC_058082.1, on the reverse strand, counting down.
CTTACACTTTGTCTGAACAGATCTATGCTTTCAGCACAGATCTGTTCAGGACCATGGACAGCAGGATGCCTGAGACGGCATCCTGTTGCCATGGGAACCTTCCCCGTCTGCTCAGTAGTGGTCAGAACTGCGCAGACGGGGAAGGGTAAGGACGGGGCTTCGGGGGGCTGCCTGGGAGCTCTCTCCCTCTCCATTCGGGGGGCTGCAAAGGCACTGCAGCCCCCCGATGGGAGAGGGAGGGAGCTACTTCTTACTGTTAACTTTTTCCATACAGCGGTCCGTACGGACCGCTGTATGGAAAGGGTTAAACGGCTGACATCGCATCACCGATGTCAGCCGTTTATACCAGGGTGCCAGCAATGTGCTGGCACCCTGGTATACCCACTCTACACCAACGAATTTTCAAGGGGAGGCGGGCGGGGGATCGCGATCCCGCCTGCCGCACCGCCCGCCTCCCGCACCGCCCACAACTCCCCCCCCTGCACCACCCGCCGGCCAAAAATCATGCAGGGGTGCAGGGGGGAGGTAAAATCTATATTTGAGGTACACTAAAGTTTCTGATCCCCGCGGTCAGGGACCGCAGGGGTCAGAAACTGCAAAAAGCGCAGCAAACCGCAGGTCTGAATTGACCTGCGGTTTGCGGCGATCGCCGATAGGGGGGGGTCACATGACCCCCCTGGCGTTGTCACAGGATGCCGGCTGAATGATTTCAGCCGGCATCCCGTTTCCATTAACCCCCGCGGCGCCGGAATCTGCATTTAAAGTTAGGACGTACCGGTACGCCCTGAGTCCTTAAGGACTCGGGAAATAGGGCGTACCGATACGCCCTGCGTCCTTAAGGGGTTAAGGTCTCGTTTACCGGGAACAACTTTTTCTTCTTAGCTTTTAAGCCGCCGAACATCTCGTCCTGTATCGAGCGAGTCTGTTCTTCCTCCTCTATATCCATTATCTGCCTTACGGCCGACAGGAGGGGATCTAGATCTTCTTGCGAGAAGAGATATCTTCTCTGGTCGTCGGCCATATAAGACGAGCCCTGATCGTCATCCCCCTTTGAGGTTTCCCCTTCTGACAGATATAAACCTTCTTCCTCAGAATCTGACTCCCTAAGAACACGGGGTCTCTTGGGGGGAGGGGAGACGGCACAGGGTTTCTGTGCTATACTAGAGCTGGCCGCTTGGATCTCCTCTTTCACAATCACTCTCAGATCAGCCAAAAGGGAGGATTGTTCGTCTCTGAGAATCTTTGCCAGGCAGTCGCTACACAGGGCTTTTACATGTGCGTCCCCCAGTCTCTTTGAGCATAGAGCACATCTTCTGGGTTTCTTTTTGGGTTCTCCCAGCGTTTTAACCGTGGTGTCTTTCTCTCCCTGGTATGGAAGAGAGAGAGACCATTAGTCCAGTGCCAAGAAGAGAGAGAGGGACCGGAATACAAGCCTCACTTACTTACATGACTCGGGGTAGGGATGTCTGCGCTAGTGTCCATAGCTGACATCTGGACCTCCATACCACGTTTGGACAACAAACTGACACACAATTTATGTCCTACCTGGTCCACCCGTTGCCGCGCGGCTCCGCCTCCTTAAATCCAGGTGGGGGGGGGACTCCGAAGAGTCGACCCCCCCTTGCGTGCATTCCGCCGGGCTCAGCGTTCCCTGGGCGCCGCCATCTTTCTTCCGCCCATGTGACCCGCACTTCCGGTCACATGGGCTTGCACGTCAAACGGGAGGAGCGCCGAGCGCAGGAGCCGCAGCCGATCCCAGAGCTCCCGAACCCGGAAGAAGCGGCTTCGGCTCCCTGATACCGCGGCCACCCACAGAGCTTGATGCGGGAAAGAAACAGGTATCGGGGGAAGCTAGGGGACCCCTACCCAGAGAGGTGCTAGCCCCAGGGCCCTCCAGAGCCTGAAGAGGAGAGGGAGACCCCCCCGACCAGGCTCGGCCCTGAAATAGATTCCCAGAGTAGGGAAAGTTTCTCTCTGCTCCGATCCCTGTAGGGACAGGAAGAACACTGGAGAGTGGGAGGGGAGGGGGCCTTTTAATCTCTCTCGCTTCCTGTCCCTACAGAGACCAATAGGACAACCTCCATGGGTGCTGTCATGGAGGGACGTCCTGGAAAAATATGTCTATGCTAGACCGCCTAAAAGGGGTTTGAAAGAAAGTGGTAAGATGAGTGTGGACTGTGGGATCATGAAAACGTGAGTATGAAACAAGTACATGCTTGCGCGTGTGACTGGTTGGATCGAGACGTGAGAAATGAGGCTTAGCATGTGGGCTGAAATGACCGTCATGAACGTGTTACCGCATGGTCTACGTAAGCGGTCTTCTTTGGAACGTGTGGCCATGGACTATATGGCGGGATTACCCTTTCTTTGATTTATTTATCTACTTACTTTGGACCATGGGGCACATGGGTGATGTGGCGTTTTTTTTTTTTTGGAAGATGTGGCCACGGACTATATGGCGGGTTTCTCCTTTTTGTTTTAAAAATTTTTTTTTTTTTTTTTTTCGTGGCCATGGACTATATGGCGGGATTTCCCTTTTATTTATTTATTTATTTACTTTGGACCATAGGGCACGCGGGTGATGTGGCGGGTTTGTGTTGTGTTTGTGGTGCTGTGACCTGGTGGTGGTGGGGTGTTTTGATATGGAGGGGATGTGAGGGCAACAGGCTGGATGCACCCCCTTGACTGCGCAGCATGTGTGGGAGGGGGCATGAAGCAGAACGCCTGACCCGGAGATCCTTTCCCGGCTGTAATATGAGTGACCCAAGTGTGCTGGGGATGAATCGTGGCTCTAATGCGCATGGTTATACATAGAAATTATGCATGGTAAATCATGACTGACGCCGGGATAGGACCTGTGTACTGTGCTGGATGGAGTTTGACACCTCCGAGGAGCCGGACATCAGTACTGTGTGAATGGACTGTGGTGCAAGTCAGCAAGGTATGAGGCAACCCATGTAGGTAACATGCGGGTGTCAATTGAAAAACATGTGATAAATGCATATCAGCTCCTATCTGAAATTTGGGCCTAACCCATTTGGAGATTGCCACCACCATGCTGACATGCGATACGAAGGCAAATGAGAGGTATGTTGGCCCTCCTTGCAGAATCTGACAACACATCCAAGCTTTCTGAAAATTGCACCATGTGAAACAGTGTGTAACGCAGAGGGAACCATGCGATAAGGAAGGAATATGGAAATGTGTATACAACACAAGGACAAAGATACAGAGGAGCCAAGCGATCGTGCTGCCTAGTGAGTGTGGGGTAGGAAGCTAACCGCCTGCTCCGGGGCTCTGCCGGCTGCTGGTAGAGACGGACAACCCTGGATGCCGGCGGTCCCCCTGTACTAGCTGCGGATGCCAGGCCGGACACCGCGCATGCGCCGGACGGAACCAGCCGCGCATGCGCAGTACCGCACGTGCACAGACCAGCCAGGAGGACGCGGCCGGCCGCCATCGGTAGCGTGACAGGAGGGACGGAGGTAAGCAGGAACCGGAGGCAGAGCGGGGGCTCTGTGTTTGTGGAGCGTGTGCCGGGTGGTGATGAGGTGGCACATGACCAAACAATGGTGAAATGCAAGATGAGATGGTACAGGGGGACAAAATGGTGAGGCCCCGTGCTGTACCGTGTGGTTGGCTCGCTTAGCAAAGACAAGGCACGTGTGAATGAAGTTTGGCAGGTGTGGTGAACCGAAAGAGTAATGGTATGGATGGTGAATATGACCCTGAAACACAATACACCTGTGGTGGCTTGCTGCTGATTTGTGAATGGAGTGGCGCTCCCGTATGGTCGCATTCTTGCGCAATGCTGACAGGCATGACAGACATGAAAATTGGCATGATTCGAGAGTGAGAAAACCTGACCTGAGTCCAATAATGGCGAAATGAAAATGAGTGGCACAGAGGAACAAGCGGAGAGGCCCCGTGCTGTACCGTGTGGACGACCCACAGCTCCACGGGCAAACGCGCCCCACAGTGAAACCGGGCGGAGCAGGAAGAACGGAAACAGGAATGCTCCAAATCCAGAACACTGACGGCGACGAACTTCCAGAAACTCAGCAACTCGCAAGCAAAACTCCAGAGATTCCCCATACGACTCTCTCTCTCAAAGCTCAGACCTCAAATGGAGCAGGAGCCAGGTAAGGGGAGTGCCCTAAATAGGCTGGAGGTGGACCTCAGCCCCTACCACAAATCCAGGCAAATTGCCTTAACACATATATATATTTATGGCAATAATAGACTGTAAACGTGTAATTGTTTTAATAAGTTATCTTTTATTATTCAAAGTACAGCGTGTAGTCATTTATTGTAGTAGTCGCTGCCGTAGTAGTATAAAGCACCCAGTTCAGGGAAAAATTGAGCCTCGTGCACAAACACGACCGTTGTGTGCATCCGTGTCCGTTCAGTCATTTTTCACAGTTTAGCGGAGGTCCCATTCATTTCTATGGAGCTGTGAAAAAAAAATGATAGTCCTCAGTTTTTTCTCCGCGTCCGTGAATTCAGTCCGTCAAAAAAATATAACCTGTCCTATTCTTGTCAGTGGAAAAAGGAGGACGGACCTATTCAAGTCAATGGGTCCGTAAAAAAAAAAGGATGCACAACTGGTATGTCATCCGTGTCCGCGTCCGTTTTTTTTCTACAAGACCTTGGTGCAATAAAATTACACTTTTCATTAAACTTCCTTTTTTCCCCCTGTCAGACAAAAAAAAAAGGAAGACACAAGGAAACACGACTGAAGCCATATCGGACACGGACCACTGAAGCCACGTGTACAAGAGGTCTTAGTTTGTATTTTATAGTATAAATAGGCGGAGTCATCAACAGACAACTAACGCCTATTTATGAATATTAATTATAAATATTAACCTAAATATTATTAATTAATACGTCCTTTAACATGAAACAAAACAAAAGCCATACTTTTACTTTTATTTTTTGGGCGATTGTCTTAGGTAGGGGCTCATTTTTTGCTGGATGAGGTGATGGTTATATTGGTACTATTCTGGGGGGCAGACACCTTTTTGATCGCTTGGTGTTGCAATTTTAGTGTTATAAGGAGACCCCCCAAAAACATTTTAGCACAGTTTTTAGATCAAGTGATATTTTTTATAGAGCTGGTCGATACGGACGCGCCAATACCTAATATGTCTATTTTTCCCTATTTTAAAAATAAATAAAATGTACTTTATTTGGGGAAAAGGTGCTTTTACAGCATCGGCGTATACAGCAGGGGTCCGGCTATCAGTGACTGTCAAACCGCTGCCACTGATCGGGCGGGCGCTGTGCCGTACTATTATGGCATTGGTCGGGAAGGGGTTAAGCTCCCTCTAGTGGTGACTGCAGGATTGTGTAATTTGAAGGTGTAAGAGACTGGAATTTCTCTTGCTAGAGGAGGACTCCTCACCTCAAATTAGACACCGGGCTTGGACTTCAATGACTGCTGAAACAAAAGTGGCATTACTATGTTAAGGTAAAATGGTACATATCTAATGTGAGGGGGTAGTAAGGGGCATCATTATTATCAACGGGCACCAAGGGGCATCAGTATTGTGAAGGGAAAAATGGAGCATCGTTATTGTGAATGGGCACTAACAAAATCATTATTTTGAGGGGGCACTAAGTGGGCATCATTATTTTGGGGGAGCAATAAGGAGCATTGCTATTGTGAGTGGACAATAAGGGGCATCACTACTCTGGGGGTGCACCAAAGGGGCATAACTATTGTGAAGATGCACTAAGGGGTCATCATTATTGTGATGGTGTACTAAGGGACATCACTATTGTGAGGGGGCACTAAGAGGGCATCACTATTGTGAGGGGACACTACAGGGCATCACTATTGTGAAGGTGCACTAAGGGGACATCACTAATATGAGAGTGCACTAAGTGGCATCATTATTGTGAGGAGGCTCTAAAGGGCATCACAATTGTAAGGGGGCACCAAGAAGCATTGCTATTGTGAGGGGCATCATTATTTTGAGGGGGTCAGTAAGAGGCATCGCTATTGTGAGCGGGCAAAAGGGGTATCACTACTTTGCGAGTGCACTATGGGGGCATAAACATTGTGAAGGGTCACTAAAGGGACATCATTATTGCAAGCATGCACTAAGGGGAATCACTATTGTGAAGGGTCACTAAGGGGTATCTCTATTGTGAGGCAGCAATAGGTGGGCATCATTATTTTGAGGGGGTAATAAGGGGCATCTCTATTGTGAGTGGGCAATAAGGGGACTCACTACTCTGGGGTTGCACTAAGGGGATATAACTATTGTGAAGGGACCCTAAGGGGCATCACTACTGTGATGGTGCACTAAGGGGACATCACCAATGTGAGAGAGCACTAAGGGGGCATCACTATTTTGGGAGGGCAATATCAGGCATCACTATTGTGTGGGGGTATTAAGGGGCATCACTACTGTGATGGGGGAACAAAGGAGACAGTGCTACTGTGTTGGGGGAACTAAGTGGGGGTATAATTACTCTGAGTGAGCACAAACTATGATCAGCAAACTGACTTTGTTCTAGGGAAAGGGTCCGCCACGTAGCAACAGCCCTCCCATCCCAAGATTTATCCTGGTCATAGCTCTCACTGGATCATGAGGCAAAGAAGTAGAGGATGCAAAATTTGAAGCATTCACATAGAAGAGTGTTCCTTTCTAGAGAAGTCATCTGGTTTATTTATCTTCTTTTCTTCCTCGCATTACATTGTTCTCTCTTCTGGTTAGAGGCAGTTATAGATAAGGAATTTATTGTCAATTCTCATATCTTCTTTTCACTAAGCGCTGTATTACGCCAACAGATTATCTGCCCAATTTCTGTCCATTCAGACCAATAGTTGGTGTGTGTAAACGGCCATCTGACCAATGATTGGTCAGAAAGTCTGCAGATAAACTGTTGGTGTAATATATCCCTAATGCTTGTATTACACAGGCCGATTGAGCAATTCCTGCTTCCCTCCTGGCAATCGTCTGCTAGCTAGTGGAGTAGACCGTTGCTATTACATGCAGTGATCTTCTCCGCAGCATGGAGAGGACTGATCGCTATGCTATCACCAGTCCCCATACTGTCTAGTTGTTTGCTGGCGATAGATCGTTATTAGACAGCACAATCTGCTTAAAAATCAGAATTGTTCAATTTGCTTGTTCATCGGGCAATGGGTGGCAGTATTACACAGCAAGATGATCGTGAACGCTCGTTAGCGACTATCAGCTGAAAGATCGGCGGTGTAGTACAGCCTTGAGGATAATCAGACCATACTACTGTTTTCCAATTGGAGAATCTTTTACTATGCACTTTACATCTAGTAAAGTAATGCATAAGAACCCAGTTGCATCGCCTTAATTCTGATTTATTAGAAAAGATTTGCGATAATTACCTTACTCTTAGGGCTGTTTCACACGAGCGGATGCAGTGTGTCATCCGCAGCGTGAATGACAGCCAAGCCTTCCACTGGACAGCAGAGACACAAAGCAATAACATGATTGATAATACTTTGTGCCTCTCTGATCGTTTCACTACAAAATCACGGTGAGATAAAGTTGTCACCGTGATTTTGTAGTAAAGAGGTCACAGAGAGGCACAAAGTATTATCAATCATGTTATTGCTTTGTGTCTCTGCTGTCCAGTGGAAGGCTTGGCTGTCATTCACGCTGCGGATGACACATGGCAGCCCTTACATCTGTTTTATAAAGTTGAGCTTATTATAGTTTATTTCCTATTTATTAACTATTCATTTTAGCTTTACCCTTACTTCTTTCTATGAAAGGTCAGCCATCGGGCCTCCTGGAAAAGTTCTGAGGTAATTCCCGCCTTCAGCAAGAATTACCCACGTGACCACCACTACTGAGTAGCGACGATGTCACACTTTGTCAGACGGAGTTGAGAAGGTGCCGCCGGCACACATCAGCTATTGCTAGGTGGCTGCATCCTGACAAACAAATAACGTATTTAGCTAGCTCTGTCCGTCCAATAGACTTACTGTCTCGTTGGATCAGTAATTTGTTTCTCTGACGGAGTTCAGGAGGGGCTGCAGGTGGCTGACCATTTCCCCCCACATATAGGCCCCTTGCAGACGAGCATTCCTTCCACAGCGAGTCCGCATCGCAGCTCCCGGCCTGACCTCCGAACACTGACGGGATTCACCTAGCATTATATTGATTTATGATGCTATGTAACCCTTAGGCCCCTTTCACACGGGCGAGTTTTCCGCGAGGGTGCAATGTGTGAGGTGAACGCATTGCACCCGCACTGAATCTATGGGGCTGTGCACACGAGCGGTGATTTTCACGCATCACTTGTGCGTTGCGTGAAAATCGCAGCATGCTCTATATTGTACGTTTTTCATGCAACACAGGCCCCATAGAAGTGAATTGGGCTGCGTGAAAATCGCAAGCGTCAGCAAGCAAGTGCGGATGCAGTGCGATTTTCATGCATGGTTGGTAGGTGACGATCGGGATGGGGACCCAATGTTTATTATTTTCCCTTGATGAGCGCAGTGACATCACCAAAGGTCCTTTTCCTCCCAGATCCTCAAAGAAGAAGAATGATGAGGAGCCGGGCTTCACAAACAAGTGGATGAGGTGAGTTAAATTTTGTATTATTATTTTTTTTAACCCCTCCAGCCCGAATTTACTTTGCATTCTGTATTAAGAATGCTATTATTTTCCCTTGTAACCATTATAAGGGAAAATAATAGCATTCTTTATACAGAATGCAAAGTAAATCAGGGCTGGAGGGGTTAAATGCGTGACGTGATAGCACCTGCACCGAATCCGGACCCATTCATTTCAATGGGTCTGTGTACACGAGCGTTGTTTTTCACGCATCAGTTCTGCGTTGCGTGAAAATCGCAGCATGTTCTATATTCTGCGTTTTTCACGCAGCCCTGGCCCTATAGGCCTCTTTCACACGGGCGTCATGTTTTTTGCCCGGATAAGAGGCGGGTGCGTTGCGGGAAAATGCGCGATTTTTCCGCGCGAGTGCAAAACATTGTCATGCGTTTTGCACTCGCGTGAGAAAAATCACGCATGTTTGGTACCCAGACCCGAACTTCTTCACAGAAGTTCGGGCTTGGGATTGATGTTCTGAAGATTGTATTATTTTCCCTTATAACATGGTTATAAGGGAAAATAATAGCATTCTGACTACAGAATGCAAAGTATAATAGTGCTGGAAGGGTTAAAAATAATAAAAAAGTTAACTCACCTTCTCCTCTTGTTAGCGTAGATCCCGGTCTGTTCTTTAGCTGTGGACTGAATGACCTGAGGTGATGTCAGATCACATGCTCCAATCACATGGTCCATCACCATGGTGATGGAGCATGTGATCTGACGTCATCAAAGGTCCTTCAGCCACAGCTAAAGAACAGACCGGCCTCTACGCGAACAAGAGGAGAAGGTGAGTTAACTTTTTTTATTATTTTTAACCCTTCCAGCACTATTATACTATGCATTCTGTATTCAGAATGCTATTTTCCCTTATAACCATGTTATAAGGGAAAATAATACAGTGAATAGACTGTCACCTAGAACCCATGCGTGAAAATCGCACCGCATCCGCACTTGCTTGCGGATGCATGCGATTTTCACGCAACCCCATTCATTTCTATAGGGCCTGCGTTACGTGAAAAACGCACAAAGAGGAGCATGCTGCGATTTTCACGCAACGCATAAGTGATGCGTGAAAATCACCGCTCGTGTGCACAGCCCCATAGAAATGAATGGGTCAGGATTCAGTGCGGGTGCAATGCGTTCACCGCACGCATCGCACCCGCACGGAAAACTCGCCCGTGTGAAAGGGGCCATAGAAGTGAATGGGGCTGCGTGAAAAACGCTTTGCATCCGCAAGCAAGTGCGGGTGCGATGCGTTTTTCACTGATGGTTGCTAAGAGACGTTTTTTGTAAACCTTCAGTTTTTTATCACGCTTGTGAAAAACACATCAAAACGCATTGCACCCGTGCGGAAAAAACTGAACGCAATTGCAGACAAAACTGAGCTTGCTTGCAAAATGGTGCGGGTGCGATGCGTTTTTCACTGATGGTTGCTAAGAGATGTTGTTTGTAAACCTTCAGTTTTTTAACACGCGCGTGAAAAACGCATTGCACCCGCGCTGAAAAAACTGAACAACTGAACGCAATCGCAGACAAAACTGACTGAACTTGCTTGCAACATGGTGTGAGTTTCACTGAACGCACCCTGAACACATCCGGACCTAATCCGTCACGCTCGTGTGAAAGAGGCCTTACTGTTCTGGAATGCATTGGCCAGTAAGAAGAATATAAACTCCAGTTTATGTGATTTGATGAGTTGTATTTAATAGGAAATATGGTAAATCATATATGCGTGAATTTTCGGCCACAATCCGGCCTTCATCAGACTGGTACCGCTTATGAAACTATTCGGATCGCGGGCACGCGTTCAGTAGATGCAGATTCCGTTCTGCCATTATCACTAATGGCACCCATATATGATTTACCGCATTTCCTATTAAATACAACTCATCAAATCGCATAAACTGGAGTTTATATTCTTCTTGTTTATACAGTGTGGGAACCCGACTTCCAGTAACGTATCTACAAAAGAGTGCCACGAAGTTCACTCTTCAATACAGCATTATGCAAGTGTTATCCAATACATTCCAGAACTGTAAGGGTTACATAGCATCATAAATCAATATAATGCTATATGACCCCCGGCAGTGCTGCAGACTCACTGCGGGAGGAACGCTAATCTGCAAGGGGCCATATTCCCGCAAACTATTTTCTCTATCAGCTCCATAGGCGCATACTCGTCCTCGGCCCTATGTCCCTCCCTGCAGTGATGAAGAAGGGGGAACGTTTGTACCTCTGTTCTAGTTATAGATGGGGATCTGACACTTAGAGGAATGGCGATTGAGAGAAATCCCCTTTAAGATAAACGCCTTTATTACAGATACATGTAACTATAAGGCCTAGTTCACACGACCGTATGGCTTTTATTGTTTTTTGCGGTCCGTTTTTCACGGATCCGTTGTTCCGTTTTTAAGTTCCGTTGTGTTTCCGTTTCCTTTCCGTTTTTCCGTATGGCATATACAGTATACAGTAATTACATAGAAAAAATTGGGCTGGGCATAACATTTTCAATAGATGATTCAGAAAAAACGGAACGGAAGACATACGGATGCATTTCCGTATGTGTTCCGTTTTTTTTGCGGACCCATTGACTTGAATGGAGCCACGACCCGTGATTTACGGCCAAATATAGGACAAGCTCTATCTTTCAACGGAACGGAAAAACGGAAACGGAATGCATACGGAACACTTTCCGTTTTTTTTGCGGAACCATTGAAATGAATGGTTCCGTATACGGACCGTATACGGAACACAAAAAAACGGCCCGTACACCCGCAAAAAAAACGTTCGTGTGAACTAGGCCTTAGAGATGAGAAAATTTCTGGTTATGAAATTCATTTGTGATTCGTTTACTGGTAAAAGGTGAATTGCGTTAAGGATTCCGTTCCCACGGACCATAACGCAACTCTATGACGGAATGCATAACGGAATGCCTTTAGAGGAATAGAGGTCTATGGCCTGCATAACGGATCCGTCCCATTTCCGTTATGCAAGAGAGAACTTCCCCTTTGCAGCCCATAGACTTCTATTATGAAGGAATAAATAAAGGCATTCCGTCATAGAACTGCGTTAAGGTCCGTGGTAATGCAATCCATAACGCAATTCACCTTTTTACCAGTAAACGTAGCGTGAACGAATTTCATTATATGATATTTGCTCATCTCTAGTAACTATGTATGTACACATTTATTACATTTTCAACGTTCAGTATTAGGCTAGGGCTGTGTGACACATAGGGCACAACTACACTGCGACATTGATGTCGTGCAACAATTTTTATACTGCTAGTCTATGGTGTCGCACTGCGACATGCTGCGCAGCAACAGTCGCAGAAAAATCCATCTTGGATGGATTTTTTGCTACTGTCGTGTCGCAGTGCGACACCATAGACTAACATTACAAAAAATGTTGAGCGACAAAGGTCGTTTCTCTGACGGAGCCATATGCCTCATGCAGACGTCCGTGTCAGTTTTGGATCAGTGGTAATGTGGACCGCGTTTAATCCGTGTTTTCTCCCGTGACAGATCTTTTGCTGTCCGTGTTGCATCCATGTTTCACTAACACTACACAGGTAAAAAATAATTTTCAAAGAATCTCTTGTTAAATTGTTTTTTTGCGGTCTGCAAAAAACGGAAGCCGTCCGTGTGCTTTCTGCAATTTACGGAACGGGCGGCCCATTGTAGAATGTCTATTCTTGTCTGCAAAACAGACAAGAATAGGACATGCTAGATCTTTTTTGCGGGGCCACGGATGGGGACAGCACACGGAGTGCTGTCCACATCTTTTGCGGCCCCATTGAAGTGAATGGGACTGCGGCTCAGATCCTGTGCATGAGGCCTAAAATGAATCTGTGGAGACCACGTACGGCACACGTCTGTGAAACACTGACGTCTCCATGAGGCTTTAGGGATGGGTCAGTCAGTCTTTCCCTGAAGAAACCATAGCGCCCCGTGGCCAGTCGCCGCCATTACACAAACCCTCCTCCTTCCACCAGACGGACATGACGTTCTCACACGTAAACGTGCGGTGCTGCCCGCCCCATGCTCCGCGAGTGACAGCAGCATCGTCCAATAGTAATTGTAGGTAGAACAGTCTTCACCAATCAGAACACAGGGCGGATCCTACTGAGCAAAAATTGCAAGATGGCGCTGAGAAGCTGTGTGTGAGGTCGCTGTCCTCCACAAGTCACCATGAAAGGAAAAGAGCGCTCCCCGGCCAAAGCCAAACGGTCCCGGGGGGCGGACGAGTCTTCTCGGGAGCGATGCGGCAAGAAGCTGAGCTCCGCTAGTGGCAGTAACGGCAGCGGGTGCGCCGGCAAATCCTCCGAGAGCAGCTCCGGGCGCCGCGGCCTGCACCTGGACAAGAGCCTATCCAGCAGCCGAGACTATGAGGCGTCCGGTAGAGCCCCCGGTCTGCACAGCTACAGCTCCCCGGCAGCTAGCAGTGGCAGCGGCAGCAGCAAGGGCGCCGAGAGCAGAGGAGGCGCCACCGGGCGGAACGTGGACGGCCGCGGGGAGTCGGAATACAAGTCGCTGCGGATCAGTGAGCTGGGCTCATCCCTCAGCGATGAGGCCATAGAGGACGGGCTCTTCCACGAGTTCAAGAAGTTCGGGGACGTCAGTGTGAAGATCTCCCGCACCGGAGACGAGCGGGTGGCCCTGGTGAACTTCCGGCGCCCGGAGGATGCCCGAGCCGCCAAGCACGCCCGGGGTAGGCTGGTGCTGTACGACCGGCCGCTGAAGATCGAGGCGGTGTACCTGCCTGTAAGTAACCGGCGCCGCAGCCGCTCCCCGGCGGCCAAGGAGCCCTATGCCAGCCTGTCTGCTGCCGTGTCCTCCTTGCCTGCCCACCGGCACAGCCAGCGAGCGCTCTCCCCGGGCGGCCTCGGCTACAGGGACTACCGGCTGCAGCAGCTGGCCTTAGGCCGCTTACCTCCTGCCCCTCCCCCACCGCTGCCCAGGGAGCTGGAGAGGGACCGGGACTACAGCTTCTATGAGGGTCGGGTGCGGCCTGCCTACCCCCTAGACTCCCGCCTGAGCATCAGGGAGGATGACAGCTCCCCTGAGAATGACCTGCGGGCTAACCGAACTCTGTTCCTGGGCAACCTGGACATCAATGTGACGGAGAGCGAGCTGCGCAGAGCTTTTGAGCGCTTTGGGACAATTACTGAGGTGGATATCAAGAGAGCGGGCCGCGGGCAGGCCTCTACGTATGGCTTCCTTAAGTTTGAGAACCTGGACATGGCGCACAGGGCTAAGGTAGCAATGTCTGGCAAGTACATTCTCCGTAACTGTATTAAGATTGGCTATGGCAAAGCCACCCCAACCAACCGCTTGTGGGTAGGTGGCCTAGGACCCTGGGTGCCAATGGCATCGCTGGCCCGTGAATTTGACAGGTTTGGTACCATCCGATCTATTGACTACAGGAAGGGGGACAGTTGGGCCTACATACAATATGAAAGCTTAGATGCCGCCCAAGCTGCCTGCACTCAAATGAGAGGCTTTCCACTGGGAGGCGAACACAGAAAACTGCGAGTGGACTTTGCGGATACGGATCATATCTACCAGCCCCCTTACCTTCAGACATTGCCTGTACCCCATTATGATTTGGTGGGAGATAGCTTTGGCCATAGGGCACCCGATCCTCTAAGAGCCAGAGACCGTACCCCACCTCTGTTGTATAGGAACAGAGACAGAGACTTGTATTCAGACACTGATTGGGTGCCTCTTCCAGTAAGAGACAGAAACAGAGTTGCTTATGAGTCCATAGAGACATTGGACCGACGAGCAGGCAGCTGGTCTTTAGACAGAGATCGTGAAAGAGACAGCGTAAGCAAAGATCCGCCTAGAAAAAGAAGGCTCATGGATGAAAGCCGTCATATTGACCGCTCCCCTGAAAGTGATCGCTCCAGAAAGAGACAGTGTAATAGTCCTGACAGAAGTCGTGATGGCAGTGCTGGACGTGACAGCCGTTACAGTGATACAGAGCGCACAGGTGGGCGCACTGAGCAGACATCACCTTCCAGAGACTGGCGCAGTAGCATTGAGCGTGGTGTCGGAGACAAGCGTGATAGAAAGAACAACTCTGTTGAAAAGGAGCGAAAACATCGTATCGTGGAAAGCAAGAGCCCCGTGCGAAAAGAGGAGCATCCTGAGCCCAGCAGTAAGGTCAAATCGCCACAGAAGCCAGATGCAACTCAAAAACTGTGCCTGGCTTGGCAGGGCATGCTGCTCCTGAAGAACAGTAACTTTCCGTCCAACATGCATTTGTTACAAGGAGATCTTGCTGTAGCAACCGGTCTGCTTATTGAAGGGTCTTCAGGTGGGAAAGTCGCTCAGTTAAAGATTACACAACGTTTGCGCCTGGATCAACCCAAGCTGGATGAAGTGACGCGTCGCATTAAAGTGGCCGGCCCCAATGGTTATGCCATCCTTCTTGCTGTCCCTGGTACATCTGATGGCAATTTTACTGGAGATCAAGCCAGCTCAACCCAACGTCCATTGAGAAACCTTGTCTCCTATCTAAAGCAAAAACAAGCAGCTGGTGTCATTAGCCTTCCAGTGGGGGGCAGTAAGGATAAGGAGAACACTGGAGTTCTTCATGCTTTTCCACCATGTGAATTTTCCCAACAGTTCCTGGATTCTACAGCTAAGGCCCTTGCCAAATCTGAAGAGGACTACCTTGTAATGATCATAGTTCGGGGGGCATCCTAATTCAGTGTTCATGTTCTCATGCACTGTCCACGTGGTATTATGGGATACAGTAGAAATGTTTCATTTTGGTTTTGCTATTTCATTCTTTATGCAGTGATATGGTGCTCCGCGCAGGTATACTCAAGCCACTGTCCCGTACGTAGAATGTCTGCCTTTCTCACTGCTTCATCCAGAGCGATTATCAAGCAGAGGTTTTCAGTGCAGGTTTCTATAATCTTCCTAAAACCTGCAGGCCTATGCTTAGAATGAAAAGCCCAGTACTACAGTTTACTGGAAAGGTAGAGCTAAAATACAAGCTGCCATGGGAGGTTACAGTGGGCCAGACACAAAGATAGCAGCCGCTATAAAAGTACACTTTTCTTTCATGTGGGGACACAGTTCGGTGGTTTATTTCCCTGGGAGATAAAGGGTCAGGAATGTTGAAATCCAGCATGCCTGATTCTTTTGGCTGGCAACGTAGAGCAAAGTGATCTAATGTTGATTGCCAGATTACTCAGAAGTATATGTACATGTACTCTGCAGTTGTAAGGAGCATTTCACAGTGAAATGCCATCTGCAGGCAGCTTGTTATAGATCAGGAGCAGCTGAGCAGATATCGTTTTATGAGAAGGTTCTGTAAATCTTGTGATATACATTTAAATCTGGCATTTATGACTAATTGTTCATGGGGAAGGTGTTATCAGTGACTGACAGCTATATCTGTATACACAGGGAATGCTATCAATCCCTGATAACCCCTCCCCCATGTACAACTATATCAGTGACTGACAGCTATCTCTATACACACAGGGAATGCTATCAATCCCTGATAACACCTCCCCGTGTACAACTATATCAGTGCCTGACAGCTATCTCTGTACACACAGGGAATGCTATCAATCACTGATAACCCCTCCCCCGTGTACAACTAGGTCAGTGACTGCCAGCTGTCTCTGTATACAATGCTATTCCTGTTTATTTGGAGCACTTACGTTTTGACAGCATCCCAAGCTGAGTGTAGCGCCGCTGTACCATAACATACTTAGTAAAAAGTCTGGGTCCTTCACAATATGGCAGCTTGAATCTTAGCTTACATATTCCTAGAGATCCCTTGTGGATTTCCATGTTACTACATCTTGTTTTTAAGTTTTTGGGCTCTTACTACAGCTTAGTTTTTAATAGGAGGTAGATATAGGCTTACCTTTTAATACATTGCATCTCCATGTCTGTCAGACTTAAATGCTAAAAATCCCAGGTGAATGAGGAGTTCAGCAGAAAGCTCCTTCTCACATGGCTCCATTTACCCCACTGTAGTATAGCCTATGATTATGGAGTTAGTGGTCTCACCCAGAATGACATTCACCAGTCCGTGGGTGCGTGTCAGGGACATTGCATTCCTATAGTTGCATGATATACCCCGTTATAGTTTTGTCTACTTTTTTTAATTATTTTTTTCTTCTTTAGATTGTCTGACATTTCATTTTAAACTGCGAAGCCCAGGGGATGACTGCTTGCTAGTGTGCACATCATAGAAATGATGCTAGACTTCTGTGATGGGACTGCTTATGCAATGGCTGTTTCCTACCTCTGGCTTAATTCATTAGATAATTGTGGTATATTTATTACCTTGTTAGTGGCTATTGAAGCATGAAAGCCATTGTATAAGTGTTGCCTCTGTACTGTTATGTATCTATACTGTATCCCATAATGTAGAAGTAACCATGTGCATTACCTAGGAAGGCAAGTGGATTGTCATACTGATATTTAGCTTCATTGCAGAGCTGTGTGTAATGGCATTGAAATTCTATTCTCGGTGTTCTGCACATTCCTACCAGTGTTTCAGTGGACATTACAACCTCACTGCTTGTTAACAGAAAGAGTTCAAGCTGCTTGGGCAAATAGATTCACTCACATGTTGTAAAGAGCTAGTGGTAAACAGATTAGGGCTCCATTCAAGCGTCCAGATCCGTTCCATGTGGAACAGGTGCGGACCCTTTCATTTTCAATGGGGCCGGAAAAGATGCGGACAGCACACAGTGTGCTGTCCGCATCCGCCCTTCCGTTCCACGGCCCCAAACTTCCAATCCACGTTTCCACCCAAAAATATCCTATAGGCATAATTTCTATTATAGTGCCTGCCATGTGCACATGGTCGGTGTCAGTGTCTTGCGGATCTGCAATTTGCGTTTCTGCAAAACAGATGTGTGAATGGACCCTAAAGGGGTCCTCAGGATTGGTCATCAGTATGCGATGGGCTGTGATGTCAGGAGTCAGACCCCGCCGATCAGCTACGTTGTAGTGCTCAGTATTGCAGTTCGTCTCTATTCACTAGAATGGGGCCGAGCTGCACCTGGGCCATGTGACTGATGAACATGACATCACTTGGCCTTGGAAGAGTTTGTGGCGCTGACAGAGCCTTTTCCTTGAGCTGAATGTCCCAGGTGCCATTTGTTTCCATTGGGTAATGTTCACACGGAGCAGATACACTGAGATTTGCAGCTGGGAAATCTGCAGGATTTTAAAGGGTAGTTTATTAGCGCTAGGCATGTATACCTGAGTTAGTCTGTCAGTGATTGCCAAAAGATCTGTAATTACCTTATAATAGCTTTCACTAATGTCTCCAGTCCCTTTCCACTGCTCCCTTAAAAGGGTTGGACCCCGGACATCCTTCCATTTTCCCTCTGGCAGCCCCCCTCTCCTTTGCCCTGTGCTAAATCGCGCAGGGCAAATACATATTTTGGAGATCCGGTGACGTACCGGGGCTTTCCATGGGGCTGACAGGAACCCCAATGCCGTCACCGGCACTGATGGGCGGGATTTAGCGCTGCTCTAGCCAGTAAAACGGCTAGGGCAGCTCTAAAGCCCGCCCATCAGAGCAAATGACGTCATCGAACACACTGCCGGGCGGAAGTTTACGCCCGGCAGTGTGTTATTGAAAACAAGAGCCTGTGCGATCTAGCGCAGGGCATGGGAGCGCATCGGAGCATGAGATGCTCCAATGCTAGCCTCAGGGAGGGCTGCCTGGGAGAAAATAAGGTTATGTCAAGGTTCAGCTGTGAACCCGGACAACCCCTTTTAAAAGACCGTTACTGGAGCTCATCTGTCTCCTAACTTAATGTAAACAGAAGACAGAGGGGCACTCCTTCACACTGCATGCCTGCATTAGGCTTCAGTGTGAGGAGGCGTGTCTCTCAGTAACCCAATCTGATTGGCTGGCAGGAAGCTGCTGGCTACAGCAAGTTTGTATGTGACCTAAGGGAATGCAGTTTAGGCTTTAGAGAACTGGTAGAGGAGCCATCTTGAGAAGATCCTCATAATGTAGGATTCAAAACAGCCGTAACTAAGGGGGAAAACTCAAGGAAAACAGTGGTAAGTGAAGAAACTAAATATTGCTTTATGCATAATGCTGCTACAGGGTATGTTCACACATGCATGGTGGATATGCTTTGGGTTTTCCATTAGGATTTGCAGTTGGAAAATTCTGTGTATTTCAGTACCAGCATATGAGATGCTAACATAACCCATCCACGTGCTGCAGAAAAATCCATGTAGATGGTGAATCGCAGCATGTGATTTTACTGCAGACTACACTCTGCAGTGCATAGGGTGAATTCTGCGGCAGAATCACTATATTATCCACGGCAGGGCAAGAATCTGCAGTAGGGCATACCCTAAAAGCTTCAGTTAGTCATATCTGACATGGCCAGAGCACCGCCACACCCCATTGACTGTAGTGAAATCCAACCAGTTTCCAGCATTGCAGTGGTTTGTTCCCAGCACTAATGCTGGAAACGGGCAAGGTCCATTGTAGGTCCTGGCGGTGCTGTGGCCCTTTCTGGCTATGCCAGATACAATAAACTGCTGGCCGACTTTAATTCTAATGCAAAATCAGCCTTAGATGTACATGAAATATGTAGCCCCTTAATTCAGCTCTTTCTACAAGGCCCTTTTTGCAATGTGGTATTTAGAGGGTGAATTTAAGTGGGTGATTTCAGTGACTCCTTTTTTTTTTTTTTTTTTTTTTTGCCGGAGAGACCCACGGGAACCCAATATTGTGTTGGGTTATGTTTGGACAGAACCGGCATGCTGAATCTCCTGTCCGGTGGCCTCCAGCTATAAAATCCTATAATTCAGGGCTAAAGGGATGTTGCTCAATCCTGTTGGCCCTAATAGAGATCTAAACATGTAAGACACTGGTCCTGTGTGCCATCACCCGGACGTACTGGCGCATCAGAGGTGTCATAATTGTAGAACCTCATATCATGATGGCAGCTGTTTTGTCTTCAGAAGCATTGACTCTTTCTGTTACCAACATGAGACCTGTTTTTTTACTTTAGCTTTGGTCCTGATTTTGATTATTCTGCATCAGCTCTTCCTGTTATAACATGGTACTTCTTTGTAGGCAGGTGTTTCTCGGGTTACAAAGGATTAAATCGTCATGTGCTTAATGTAACATACTGAACAGGTCTATACATCTCTACACTGAGAAAGCGTTGGCCTGGTTTATCTGACATCATAAAATTCAGTCAGTTGCTCCTTAGCCACAATCTGCCATCTTGTCAGTGTTAGTCCCAAATGCTGATTAGTGCATTGGAATGCGGGAAACCGCAGGCGATACTAGGCCCACTTTAAGTTCTGCAAGTGGGAATAAGATCCAGGAGCATCACTGGTAATATGATCCAAACAGTGGTCAGGGTGCTTCACTTTTGGTACCAGAAACCATTGTGTGCCAGCATCACTACAGTATTAAAGGGGCTGTCCCATCTCGGTCTCCATGGCCAGGGAAGGCGGAGCTATGGAAATGCCAGGACACCCCTAGGGGTGTATGGGAGCTAGACGAACTGCAAGGGACCGCAGGCTGCGCTGTTTCTGTGACTTGGGGATAGTGGAAATGACAGTCTTCTGTGCAACACTATTTGTATAACTCCCATTCAGTGCTATGGGAGTTTAGGAAACGGCGGAGCATTTTCCGAATTCTGCCTCCCCAGCCCAGTGCTTAGTCCTATCTGCTATGGAAACGGTGAGATAGGACAGCCCCTTTTAATATATGGGCTTAGCATTACACAGATAATGAATATGGCACTCATATCTGATCTCTAACTTAATACAGAGGTACAGTTCTTTTCCCCCCTCGCAGACCAATTCTAGAAGTAAAAATGGTGGCATGCATCACCCCGTGCCCCAATACTCCCAGATTCTCCCCTAGAAATCTTGCCTCCAGAAGTGAGAAAACAGCTTCACTAAGGCCACCACCGTGAGGTAATGAGTGCCTAGGGTCCAGTCGTATGTCCCTGCCATAAAAAAGGTCCATGCAAGAGCCTTATATTCAGATTCCTAGGAATAAACTGGTCAGATCCAGTGTGGTGTAAGGAGAAATGAAAGAAACCCCACTTGCCCTGCATCTGGACATATATATGGACTTATATACAAGCTGTATATAAGCAACGCTTGTTCACTGCATATGTTTTTTGCTTTGATGTTTAAACTTGTATATTGTCAATGCTGTTTTTGTATTTGTCATCAGCTAACTGTTAGGGCTTGTATACAAACCTAGTGGTCCTTGCCGTGGTATCAGAGCGCTGGGCAGGGCCCTCAGAACCTTTCACAGGTTCTCCAGTTACCTGGTAAAGCAAGGCATGGGACTCATGACTCAAGACTGGAACAGAAGAATGAGCCTTGTTGCCCATACAATCACATTGCCACTTTCGTTGCAGTCGGGCTGGGGTTTCTGTTGGCAACAACGCCGTTTCTGTGTTTAACAGTTGATGGGACTCAGTCTGTGCCTTCTTAGTGCGGACAGTTCTGTTCTTGTCATGTCATCCATATGCTCACGATTCCTATGAAAACTGCTGTTTCCTCCCAGGTATTTCTAGAGAGTCAAGTGTTCAGGGCCCATCACTACATTTCATAGGTCACTTTGTAGTAAATCTTGTGCCATTCTGGGTTCGCTGGTGCAGAATAATTTGAAAGGACGCTGAATGTTTTCGCACTCCACTGTAATGATTTAAATATTGTTTGGTATTTAACGCTCAACCGGTTTCCCCTCCTCATTGTACAGCAGCGAGATGGATGAAAAGAGTGCTCCTCACCTGGCTGCAGAGAAATGGAACATTGATGGAGGAAAGTGTCTGTTTAGTACTTGCGCATTTTACTATTCTGGCAGCCAAAAAGAGCGAAAACCCCCCCCCCCAGAAAAAAATGCATATTGTGTATCTGCTTTTGTGATGCCAGTTCCTGTGTTTTAAGTGAAACCGTGCTGACTACATTACTTTGTGCTGTATACACAAGATTTCTGGAAAGTGAGGCGTTACCCTCTCTGGCTCACAACTTATCATAATGGTCGTTGAATCCGTGCACACAGTTCAACTGGTTTTGTTTTCATTCTCAATAAATTGTTTCTTTTGAGGAAAATGTCTTTCTGCCTGGAAGTGAATTGACATCAAACAGCTGACAGTTGGTTGAGGGGTACACAGTTCCTGATTTGCTTGAAATGTAGCAGACAAATTGATGTTCATAATCCTCAGGAAGTAAAAGATTGACATAACTCATTTTAAAGTATATTTTTCTTTTTCCTTTTTTTTCTTTTTTAATTTGAAAACTTTGTGTTGTGCAAGTGGAGTGACCTCTAGTTCTGGTTGCTATATCTATTGAACGGATCGTGGTGGCTGCTCAGGATCCGTGATGTTCTACAGGAAGCAGCGAACCCACCTCATTTCTCACTGTAACGTGCTACTGGTTTGGAGAAAGGTTTTCATTTGAAATTTACTTTTATATCAGGTTTCGTTTTCAGCAGTCAGAACCCAAATTGATCTCCGTAGCAATAAAAAAAAACATGTAATAAAGCATTCCATGACAAGTGGAAGAAGCATCTACTTCTGGGATCTGAGCTGATTTGTGCGTAGGTGGTGTTGGCCCTGCAGGAGAAGATTTTCTGTGCGTCACCAATAAGTAATCCTTCTAATTGGTCCTTGTGAGGCCAGTTGGGAAGGGTTCTGTGACACACTGGATATGCCATTCCTTCTGGTATTTAGCATGAGGAACCGATGTGTGTGCCTTATCTCACTCGAGGTCAAGCATGAAATCTTTGGAGCCTTCTTTGAAATGAAATTTGCTACCTCCTCCTGTACCATATGTAGCACCTTGTAGCTCCCTGTTGGAAAGCATAGAATGTTACAGCAGGATATGACAAGTCACACAGCACCTAGTGAAGAACATGGAGTCTTCTGTCTCTTGCTTCTGATCTTGGTCAGGATGCTGCATTGATAACAGTGATGAAGTCGTGCATGCGTTGATCAGTTGCTGCTGTTACTGTTTCCATCTACCAGCGGATGGGAAGTGGTGGTGGCTGCATCCACATGAGCGGTCTGCTGCTTGGTGACAGGTGGATGTCCACTACCCTGGTATCTTATCTGCAGGTGGGTTCCCATGGAAATCTCTTGTGCAAAGGTAAGGTAGTGAAAGCTCAAACTCCGATTTCAACCTCACACAACTCTCCCTATATACAGGTTATTTGTATAGGCTTCACTGTGTTTGCAGATTTGTCATAGACTGTTAAATATTAGCCTTTACCCCGCCATACTATCGGGGTTTAAAGTGTGGAGATGCATTTAATGTTGCACAAAGTCTCAGTATTTCATACTGTTTTTCAATTAATGTTTTTATAACCTTAATGTTTTTTTCCTCACTTTTCAGTCTGGTTAAGAAGGAAACTTTAAAGTGCTAAAAAGCTGCATCTGGTTTTGAAAGTTGCAGTTTGCTGTTTTTTATAGTGTACCAACTGTCCCCACTGTTTAATGACTGCACCATAGCAGATACACTGGCGCTATCAAGGTGCCCATTCACACCACCCATTAAAAAGGACCGGTCACTACAAAATGTAATGCAATGTGTAAGAACCATTTTATAGAACAGGAGAAGCTGAGTAAATATATAGTTTTATAGGAAAAGATTCAGTAAAACCTGTAACTTATATATTTATATCTCCTGCTTTTTTCCACTTCATGTTTCCAGCTATCGTTACAGGGAGTATGTGTTGTCAGTGACTGACAGATTAGGCTACTTTCACACTCGCGTTTGGTGCGGATCCATCTTGTATCTGCACAGACTGATCCGCACAGATAATGCAAACTCTTGTATCAGTCAATTAGGGCTGCAACGATTAATCGATGTAATCGATTATATTCGATAACTGGATTCGTTGTCGACGAATCCAGTTATCGAATAATCGCCGATTCGTTGCTATTCGGGCGGGCGGGCGGTCGCTGCATCTTTATTTTACCTTTTTACAATGACGCTCCCGCTCCTGTAACAGCCAGGCAGAGCGGACGGCGGCGTAACGTCACTCACTCACGTGACACGCCTGCTCCGCCTCCTTCATTCATGAAGTGGGCGGAGCGGGCGCGTCACGTGATTGAGTGACGTTACGCCGCCGTCCGCTCTGCCTGGCTGTTACAGGAGCGGGAGCGTCATTGTAAAAAGGTAAAATAAAGATGCAAGCATCGGGGCCGGGGCTGTTAGGGGGTAGGGGGAAGGGGGGATCTGTCTATGGCACTGCTATGGGAAGGGGGGTCTGTGTATAGCACTGCTATGGGGAGGGGGGAGGATCTGTGTATAGCACTGCTATGGGGAGGGGGGAGGATCTGTCTATGGCACTGCTATGGGGAGGGGGGTCTGTGTATAGCACTGCTATGGGGAGGAGGGGGGGTCTGTGTATGGCACTGCTATGGGAAGGGGGATCTGTGCACTGTTATGCCCATAACAGTGCACATATCCCCCTCTCCATAACTACGCCGTCCACAGATCCCCCTCTCCATAACTACGCCGTCCACAGATCCCCCTCTCCATAACTGCGCTACCCACAGATCCCCCTCTCCATAACTGCGCCACCCACAGATCCCCCTCTCCATAACTGCGCCACCCACAGATCCCCCTCTCCATAACTGCGCCACCCACAGATCCCCCTCTCCATAACTACGCCGTCCACAGATCCCCCATAATAGTGTGGTCCACAGATCCCCCATAATAGTGTGGTCCACAGATCCCCCATAATAGTGTGGTCCACAGATCCCCCATAATAGTGTGGTCCACAGATCCCCCATAATAGTGTGGTCCACAGATCCCCCATAATAGTGTCGCCCACAGATCCCCCATAATAGTGTCGCCCACAGATCCCCCATAATAGTGTCGCCCACAGATCCCCCATAATAGTGTCGCCCACAGATCCCCCATAATAGTGTCGCCCACAGATCCCCCATAATAGTGTCGCCCACAGATCCCCCATAATAGTGTCGCCCACAGATCCCCCATAATAGTGTCGCCCACAGATCCCCCATAATAGTGTCGCCCACAGATCCCCCATAATAGTGTCGCCCACAGATCCCCCATAATAGTGTCGCCCACAGATCCCCCATAATAGTGTCGCCCACAGATCCCCCATAATAGTGTCGCCCCGCCCCATAATAGTGTCGCCCACAGATCCCCCATAATAGTGTCGCCCACAGATCCCCCATAATAGTGTCGCCCACAGATCCCCCATAAGTGTCGCCCACAGATCCCCCATAAGTGTCGCCCACAGATCCCCCATAAGTGTCGCCCACAGATCCCCCATAAGTGTCGCCCACAGATCCCCCATAAGTGTCGCCCACAGATCCCCCATAAGTGTCGCCCACAGATCCCCCATAAGTGTCGCCCACAGATCCCCCATAAGTGTCGCCCACAGATCCCCCATAAGTGTCGCCCACAGATCCCCCATAAGTGTCGCCCACAGATCCCCCATAAGTGTCGCCCACAGATCCCCCATAAGTGTCGCCCACAGATCCCCCATAAGTGTCGCCCACAGATCCCCCATAATAGTGTCGCCCACAGATCCCCCATAATAGTGTCGCCCACAGATCCCCCATAATAGTGTCGCCCACAGATCCCCCATAATAGTGTCGCCCACAGATCCCCCATAATAGTGTCGCCCACAGATCCCCCATAATAGTGTCGCCCACAGATCCCCCATAAGTGTCGCCCACAGATCCCCATAAGTGTCGCCCACAGATCCCCCATAAGTGTCGCCCACAGATCCCCCATAAGTGTCGCCCACAGATCCCCCATAAGTGTCGCCCACAGATCCCCCATAAGTGTCGCCCACAGATCCCCCATAATAGTGTCGCCCACAGATCCCCCATAATAGTGTCGCCCACAGATCCCCCATAATAGTGTCGCCCACAGATCCCCCATAATAGTGTCGCCCACAATTTGTTTTAATATGGCCTTTGAACATAATTTTTCAAGTAAGATCATATAAACCTCTGTTTTGTAATTTTGTCGTTTTTCCCGATTAATCGATTAATCGAAGAAATTAATCGGCAACTAATCGATTATTCAAATAATCGTTAGCTGCAGCCCTACAGTCAATAACGGATCCATTTGCATTATTCATTTTAAAAAAAGTCTAGGTCAAAACGGATCCGTCTTGACTTACATTGAAAGTCAATGGGGGACGGATCTGTTTTCAATTGCACCATATTGTCAGTGGAAAACTGATCCGTCTCCATTGACTTGCATTGTAAGTCAGGACGGATCAGTTTGGCTCCGCATAGTCAGACGGTCAAACGCTGCAAGCTGTGTTTTAGTGACAATCTAAAAAAACGCAACGGAGACCAAGCGCAGCCAAGTTGATACATTCTGAATGGATCCTTATCTATTCAGAATGCATTGGGGCTGAACTGATCCGTTTTGGGCCGCTTGTGAGAGCCCTGAAATGGATCTCGCAAGCGGACCCAGAAACGCCAGTGTGAAAGTAGCCTAATACACACAATGCTATCAATCACTGACCTCCATCGTGTACCGATGGCTCTTCACAGGAAGTGGAAAAAGCAAAGCTATAAATGTACAAAATTACTGAATCTGTTCCCATAAAACTATATCAATCTGCTCAGCTCCTTCTGCTCTATATCATGGAGATTTCAGATTGCATTACATTTTGTGGTGACACGTCCTCTTTAAAGAATGGGTGTGTTTTTTTTAAATATATATGTATACTTTTTTTTGGGATCATTAATGGGCTTTATTCTAGGCTTCCCTGTTTTTACAGTAGCCTAGAATAAGCGCAGCTGGGCTCCTGCTGTAACAGCCCGGACAGCTGAGGCTCAAATCTGGGCTATTTAACCCCTTAGATCTCCATCGAGGGGAAAAAAAAATTGCTAAATGAAAAACCCCTCCACATATTTGGTATTGCAACCCGCACTATGCAATTTATCCTTCGTGAAAGCTGGAAAAAATTTCCCCACAAAAAAATGATCAAAAATTATGTACCCCAAAATGATACCAGTGAAAACTACCTATTTAAAACCAAGCCCCCACACAGCCCTGTAAAATAAAAAAAAAGTCGAGTCTTGGGATGTGATGCTGTGTGTGTAAAAGTAAAACAAAAAAACTATAAAGATAGTAATAGATAAGAGATCATGTTTATTTATTCTGAAATATGAACATAGAAACTCTGTGGCTGCACCCCAAAATAGTGCCACTAAAACTTATTCCCCCCAAAAAAAACAGGCTCTCATGTGGCTGCATCAACGGAAAATAATTAAATCTTTTAGCTTTTAGAATTCGGTGATCAAAACATGAAAAAATTGGCTTGTTCACAAAGTCCTAAAATGCATACAGAGGGAAGGGGTTAAGAAAGGTGTCTGCCAGTGAATCCTGTGAGGTCCCCGACCACAGTGATGCCCTACAAGAGATCTTGTATGCCGGAGGAGTAGAACTAAGTAGTGAGCAGCAGCGTTTATCATCTCATGGACCTACTGGTAGTTCGGACGCTGCCTGCCATAAGGAGCACGGGAATTGTGTGCTATGCTATGATTTAAACAGGGCCCTTCACCTCTCCTGACATGTCTGTTTTGGCAGCTACTTACATCCCCCATGTAATAATTCTGAAATAGATACTATTATCACTCTGCCTTCCTATATAATTCCTGCTAGATCTTCTGAATGCCTTACTAGCAGTTTGCAATGAAGGTCCAGATGAGTGTTTCCAGCTGTGGGTGTGTCCCTGCACAATGTGAAGCTGTCCAATCAGTGATGCAAGCTTGTGCAGGGACTCGCCCCAACTGTCAGGCGGATATCCGCTGGAGTTTATGTATTGTAACTATATGGAATGACGCAGCAGAATTTGCTGTTCTATGTAAAGCCAAAACCCAAAATGTGATTCTGAATCTAATTTCTGTAGGTACCTTTTTTAGGTTAGTTTAGCCCACAAATAGGACATATCAACGAGGGCAGATTAAACTGCACTTCCAATTATGTATCCCATTTATTATTTGGAGATCCACTTCGAGTCCAGTGCCCTATATTTAAGGAGTTTTCCGAGACCTCAGGTTAGGTCCTCAGGTTTCGACCCTTGGGACCCCTGCCAATCAACTGTTTGAGATGACAACAGCGCTCCTTACAAACAATTGGTACCCCGTGTAGTATTCTTCCTGAATAGGTTTCTTTCTCAGCAACTGAAGCATTCAGTGTTAAAAAGTAAAAATGTAAACTTTTTTTTATCATTGTCGAATGGCAATATTAATGTATTACGTGGCCCATTTATTTTTTCTGATGTATTTTTTTTCTGATATTTTTATTTTTATTTTTTTTTCCCTTTAAATGTTGTCCTGACATTAAATGTTAAGGTAAATCTGTCAACTCCGGCAGGCCCTAATGTACAGTAATGTCTAGAACACGTACCACTGACTTTGGATCAGTAATTTGTATGTCTATATACACCCTTGATTCCCCTGCTGTGCGCAGGGGAATCCAGCCATGGAATGCATTAAGAGGACTCCTGTGCATGCACACATAATGGTCCTCTATGCACGCCAGAGCTTTTTTTTGTGTGGCCACACAGCAGGGGAATGGGTGTGACTATGGAGATACAAATTACTGATCTGGATTCAGCGGCAGGTGTTCTCCACATGTATTACTGTACTTAATCGGACTTGCCAGGGGTGACAGACTGCTTTTAAAGGAAATGTGCTAGCAAAAATGTGATCTGCCAGTTAAAACCAGATGGTAACACTTTTTTTTTTTTTTTTTTTTCTAATGTTTTTGTTTTCTGATTTGTAGATTTATTTTTATTTTTTGTATTCTATTTCCTGAAAATAATTATGGTTGGGTCATCTTGCCTGAGCTGTGGTTAACAGCATTTACACAATGCAAAAACCACAGGATTTTGTTTTAAATATATGGAATACATGGAAAATCATCAAAAATGATTAAATCACTTTATCTTTAACATTTTTAAAACGGGTCATTGTCTGACATTCCAGTTAAGTTAATATAATTCAGCACAAATCTAATTAGGGCTTGTTCACATCACCGTTGGATATATTACTGTTCTGTAAAGCTACTTTCACATTTGCGGCAGAGTGATCCGGCAAGCAGTTCTGTCACTGGAACTCTGTCGGATCCTGCAAAACGTATGCCAACTGATGGCATTTGTAAGACTGATCAGGATCCTGATCAGTCAGAAAAATGCATTGAAATGCCGGATCCATCTTTTCGGTGTCATCCGGCAAAACAGATCCGGCATTTATTTTTTCACCGGATAGATCCGGCCGGTATTTTGAATGCTGGATCTGGCACTCATACATTCCTATGTAGGCACATTCAGGCAAGTCTTCAGTTTTTTTGTCCGGAGATAAACCATAGCATTTCGCGGTTTTCTGTCCTGATCAGTTAAAAAGACTGAACTGAAGACATCCTGATGCATCCTGAACGGATTGCTCTCCATTCAGAATGCATGGGGATAAAACTGATCAGTTCTTTTCCGGCATTGAGCCCTTTTGACGGAACTCTGTGCTGGAAAATAAAAATGCAAGTGTGAAAGTATCCTTAGATGAACAGAAAGCAGATCCGTTAAACCGATTAAGGATACAAAAGGAAGGCTTTCCATTTCTATCCACCGTTCAGTGGGAGAGATTTACCAAAACAGATGTAAAGAAAATTGGTCTAGTTGCCCATATCAGCCAATCGGATTCTGCCTATCGTTTTTTTAAAGGAATTCTGGAAAATGGAATCTGACTGGTTACTATAGGCATCTTACCAAGTTTTCCTTTACATCAGTTTTGATAAATCTTCAGAAAAACTTTCCACCATGTGCCTGTTTCACCAAAAAAAAAACTCTAAAGGCTACCGTAGGGAAATAAGTATTTGATACACTGGTGATTTTGCAATTTTTCCCACCTAAAAAAAGAATGGAGAGGTCTGTAATTTTTATTGTAGATACACATCAACTGTGAGAAACCAGAATCTTAAAAAAAATCCAGAAAATCACATTGTATGATTTTTAAGTAATTTGCATTTTATTCTGTCTCACAGTTGAAGTGCATCTACGATAAAAAATTACAGACCTCTTCATTCTTTCTAGGTGGGACAACTTGCTAAATCGCCAGTGTATCAGTTTTGCTCACTTCTTGTCTAGTTACACTAGGGAAAATAACACATTCAAACAAATGGATCCATTTTTATTTTTTGGATAACACAGCACTGATGTGAACAAGCCCTTTTGCTTTTGTAATTTCCTTTGTTATAGAACTCCTCCTTTTCTTCATTGTCGTGGTGCCCCCTGGTGTCCAATCTGTATAGTAATATGCTTGTCCTACTACTCAACTGAGCATGGTCACAGCATGCACAGTTCCATCCTTTACTTGGCAGTTGTATAAACAGCCCCAGTTCCAGGACAACTGTCTGTAGGTTTTCTGTGTATAAAGTGATGGTAAAGTACCATTTGTGCCACCTCTTGTGCATACCTGTCTCACAGCCAGAAACTCAATCCTTGACGGCACTATCTTTCATGCTACTGTAATTTCACAGCACTACTATAAGGCCTCTTAAATGTGTTCTCTGGGAATTGATTTAATTGGTCCAAGCAACCTGTCTTAAGGCTGTATTACACTGGCTGATCACTAACGAGCGTTCACATGAATGCTCGTTAGCGATTATCTTGCAGGCTTGCAGTATAATACTGCCGCCGCGATGAACGTTCATTGGACAATTCCTTCCGACAATCGCTTGCTGATTTGCATGTTTAATTCAGGCTTCAGAATGGGAGCAAGACTAATTGCCACCACTTGCAGAGCTGCCTAGTGGGACCCTACAATAGATGTTAACGATGTGATTCTGCCTATGATATGCCATTGTGGTCGAGCCCCCTGACAGGGATGGGAAGCAGTATAAGCACCCATCCAGGGCTCCAGATGGCGACCAAAATGGTCGCCAATGCGAGTTAGAATTCACAAATGGCGACAAGACTTTTTAGTCTTGTCGCCATTTGCGACTAGACCCTCCGCGGCAGCTCTGCAGTTGAACAGCGGCGGGCACAGGAGATGATAGTTCTCTGCCCCGCCGCCGATGTTCTTCTCAGTCTGATGCAGTGAGTCACAGCACACAGAGAGTGAGACGCTGGCAGCAGGGAGGGGAGGGGCTCGGGAGGAGTGTAATCTGATCCTAGAGTGGAGGCTGCTTCTGCCAGCCCCTCCCCTCCCCGCCCACCAACCAATCAGAGCTGAGGCAAGGCAAGCACTAGCAGCTCTGAGTCACTGACACAAGTACAGGGAGTCTAAGAATGGGATGAGTCACAGGTGAAAAGAACTAAAGATCCGACTTAGTTAGTGACTCATTCGATTCTTTCTTAGACTCCTTGTACATGGCGCCCCCCAACACCCCAGTATAAGAAACATTGGTGGCACAGTGTGCCCCCCCCCCAACACCCCAGTATAAGAAACATTGGTGGCACAGTGGGAAGTGCCAATGAGGGTTAAAAAATAATTTAAAAAAATTAACTCACCTCCTCCAGTTGATCGCGTAGCTGCCGGTCTCCTGTTGTTTCTTCAGGACCTGTGGTGATGTCACTGAGCTCATCACATGGTCCATTACCATGGTGATGAATCATGTGATGAGCATAGTGATGTCACCACAGGTCCTTTGACAGGTCCTGAAGAAAGAACAGGAGACGATCAATTGGAGGAGGTGAGTTAATTTTTTTATTTTTAACCCTCATTGGCACTGCCCACTGCGCCACCAATGTTCATTATATTGAGGGGGGGGGGGCACACTGCACCACCAATATTTATTATACTGGGGTTTTTGGGGTAGGGGGGGTGCACACTGCGCCACCAATGTTTATTATATAGAGGGGGCACACTGTGCCCCCCCAATGTTTATTATACTGGGGTGTTGCGGGGTGCGCACTGCGCCACCAATGTTTATTATATTGAGGGGGGCACACTGCGCCACCCATGTTTATTATACTGGGGTGTTGGAGGGGGTGCACACTGCGCCACCAATGTTTCTTATACTGGGGTGTTGGGGGGGGTGCGCACTGCGCCACCAATGTTTCTTATATTGGGGGGGCGCACTGCGCCACCAATGTTTATCAAACTGGGGTGTTGGGGGGGCGCACTACGCCACCAATGTTTATTATACCATGTCATAAGGGAAAATAATACAGGGAATAGACTTTCATCCTAGCAACCATGAGTGAAAATCGCACCGCATCCGCACTTGCTTGCTTCTATGGGGCCTGCGTTGCGTGAAAAACACACAACATAGAGCATGCTGCGATTTTCACGCAACGCACAAGTGATGTGTGAAAATCACCCCTCATTTGCACAGCCCCATAGAAGTGAATGGGTCCGGATTTAGTGCGGGTGCATTCCGGTATTTTGAATGCCAGATCCGGCACTAATACATTCCTATGGGAAAAAATGCTGGATCCGGCATTCAGGCAAATCTTCATTTTTTTTTCGCCGGAGATAAAACCGTAGCATGCTGCGGTTTTATCTTTTGCCTGATCAGTCAAAAAGACTGAACTGAAGACATCCTGATGCATCCTGAACGGATTACTCTCCATTCAGAATGCATGGGGATATGCCTGACCAGTTCTTTTCCGATATTGAGCCCCTAGGACTGAACTCCGTGCCGGAAAAGAAAAACACTAGTGTGAAAGTACCCTAAAATATTAAGTTTAAATCCCCCCCCTTTCCCAATTTTACATATAAAATATATAAAGAATAAATAAACATATTACACAGTGCTGTCCAAACTATTAAATTATTAAAAAATATCTCCTATGCGGTGAGCATTCACAATTTTTTAGTCACCTTGTCACCCCAAAAAATAGGATAGGACTGTTCTATTATGGGCCGAACCTTTCATAAAATGCGAAATGCACGCGGCTTTTTTTTTTTTTTTGCGCGGTATTGAGTATCGCAATACTTTTTTATGGTGAAGAAAGCGAATCAAAATTTTGGTATCAAAACAACCCTATGCCGATCTGATCGGAGTAGCGTTGTCACGATACCAAAATTTTGATTCGGTTTCGATTTGGCGACTAAAACTTTGATTTGGCTCCTAAATTTTTCAGTTCAGGAGCCAATGGCTACCAGGTATTTTTTTTAGTCTGGAGCACTGCCATCTTGGTCCCGGTTTCTGTCAGGCTGCTCAGCCATGATTGCATATTGTAGGCAGGATCACATCATATCTAATGTAGAGCAGATTCCCTAATCATAGTCTATGCAACTCTGGAGAGTGAAGGCTGTTTAGTGTGGGCTTGGCACCCCTACAAGTAGACACAGCCCATCCTATTCACATTCTAGGACCTGATGCTTGCAGCAATTTTCAATAATTTCTGGAGAACCCTTTTAAGAAGCGGTATACATGTTTTATCTGGGGGATTGTTGAGGACACCTACCAAAAGTAGCTTATTGTGTACATAAAATGTGTAATGTTCCTTTTATGCTTGCCTGAAGCATACTCTTGTTATGGTGATCTAATTTGGCAAAATGTTGCATCTTGTAGAGCATTTACATGACTGTATTTTGCAGTCCGCAAAATGGGGATCTGCTAAAAATACGGATGACACCCGTGTTGCATTTATTTTTTTGCGGATCCATGTAACTATGCCTATTCTTGTCAGCAAAACTGACAAGAATAGGACATATGGATGGTGACAGTCCGTCGTTTTGTGGCCCCGCTGAAATGCGTCCGCATCCAATCCGCAAAAAAAATGCAATGGGGACCAACAATGCGGTCATGTGAATAGGGTCTTGGGCTGTGCTCATTTGTCAAGGTAGCTGCAGAGGGTTTCCCAAAACTTGATATACCAAATTGTGGTGTAAGTTCTGGCAAGTTCTAGGTGCACTCACATTAGTAAATCTGGGCTGTTGAACATTATGTATAAAGCAATAAAATGAAAACTAAAGTGAACTAGTCACTACGCAGGACAATGAAGCTTTGTATGTATGAAGCACAACTGTCTACATTCTGCATGGACATGATCATGCATTAGTCTATATTATGTGGATAGTTGATTTGTGTAAACTGCCATCTGATCAATGATTGGTCAGATAATCTGTTGGTGTAATGCAGCCCTTAGCTCAAGTTTCTGAAACATGCCGATCATTAAATGGCTAAAAATTAACATAAATTTTCTACCAAGTCATAGGGCTCAGTTGCAAGCTATTTTTAAAAGCACATTTTGGTGTTTATCAGTTACATTTAGCACGTGCTTTTTTTTTTTTTTAAGTTTGATAAAAAAGCAACAAACAAATTGGTTAAATTCTGTGTATGTAGCCTTTCATTTATTTGCTGCATACTTTATTGTTTAGTGTTCCTGACAAATAATCAATGACTAACACCACAAAATAAAAGCTGCAAAACAGGGCACATGCACACGAATGTAAGGGCAAATAGTGGTCTGCAAGTGTGCACGCCTTGCTGCAGATGCGGAAACATTCAAGTCAATGCTATTTGCAAGATACGGCAAAAGATAGCGCTTTGTAGTGTTCCCATGGGCTTCTGATCTGTGCCTCTGCTCCGCAAAAGGCATCTTTAGATGTATCTTCCGGATTGCGAACCCACTCAAGTCAGTGGGTCTGCATCCACAGCACGGAGTGCACACTGCCAGTGTCTGTATATTGCGGGCCTGCCGTTTGAGTGCCCATACACTGAAAATGTTATGGGTTTGGTCAGCTGACAAAGGAGAGAGGGGAATAAGCCACTGCCAGACTCCGGACAACTGCTTATCTCCCTGGGGGAAAAAAAAACGCAAAGGTTTTCCTACTAAAATTGTTTTTATAGACCTAGAGGGGTTATCTGATCCAGAACATACTTACATGGTCTGCAACACCTGCATCCCCCTGTATCCCTCCCTGTCATGCGGATCACAAAATCCGTCAAACGGGGCTGTGACTGTGACCTGCCCCCTTGCATCTGTCACCGGATGTTGTGATCTGAATAAGGGCTGCACGATATGGGAATTTTGTGCGATTGCGATTAGGGCCTTAAAAATTGCGATAACGATTACTGATGATGCTGAAATGCCGTTATGCTTCACTCAAGAACTGAAATGCAGTGTTTTTAAAAATAAAACCTCTTTTACTAAATTAAATAACATATTTGCATTACTGCAAAAGTGCAAAATAGAAAACTTGACACTTTCTTAATAGCACTGCACAGAACAGATAAATAAAATAGAATAAATAGTACAACATTTGTTCATTAAAATAACAACTTGCCTCCAGCACCTCCTCCCTCCCTGCACAGTAACTGATGTATCGCCGGTCACGCTGTGCAGCATAGCGGCCTGCGATACATCAGTGTCAGCCACCTAAAAAGTCAGTTTCTTATAAAGCGAAAAATATGGTAATACAATTGCAGCATTTTTAGGTCGGGCGATTGAGTTATGGTGATTTATTGCGATATATTGTGCAGGCCTAATCTGCATGATGGGGGGGGGGGGGGATGCAGCTTGCAGGAATTGGAGGGAAGCAGGCGTCGGGGACCAGGTAAATGTTCTGTACGAGGGACACGGGCATTTGGGGTGTGTTTACAGGATCAGATAACCCCTTTAACCTGTTGGGGACACATGACATACCAGATGATGCCCTGGTACTTAAGGACACATGACGTACCGTTATGTCATGTATATTTACGATCACCGCCGCGCAGTGATCGGAACGGAGTGGCCCCGGGAGGTTCGGGCGGCGACTGCAGTGGCCGTCGGGTCCCTGTGCTGCTGTAATGGGGACCCGATGTCATGGAAGGCAGCCCGATGCCTTCCTTAGGCTCGGGGCTGCCTTACGGTGGAGAGCCTGTGAGATCCAGCCCCCTGGATCTCACAGGCAGGAAGCTGTATGAGTAATACACACTGTATTACTCATACAGCCAATACAGAAGTATTGTAATCCATTGTAAAGGGGAACAGACCCCAAAAAGTTGAAGTCCCAAAGTGGGACAAAAAAATAAAGTGAAAATAAAGTTTCAAGTAAAAATAGACATATTGGGTATTGCCGCTTCCTTGCCGGCTCTATAAACATATCACGTGATCTAACCCCTCAGATAAACACCATAAAAAATAAAAACTGTGCTAAGTAAACCATTTTGTCACCTTAATCACTAAAAGTACAACGGCAAGCGATCCAAAAGGCCCACCGAAATAGTACCAATCTAACCGTCAAAAAATGAGCCCCTACCTAAGACAATTGCCCAATAAAATAAAAATAAACTATGGCTCAGAATATGGAGACACTAAAACATGGTTATATATATTTTTTAAAGCTGTTATTGTGTGTAATAAATAAATAATTAAAATAAAATAAGAAAAAAACATATTGGGTATCGCCGCGTCCATAATGACCTGCTCGATAAAAAAAATCACATAACCTAACCTCTCAGGTGAACACCGTAAAAAAAAGAAAAAAAAGCAAGCGATCAAAAAGTTATACATCCTAAAATAGTGCAAAACAGTCCTCTCATCCCGCAAAAAATTAGACCCTACCTAAGATAAGTGCCCAAAAACTATGGCTCAGAATATTTTGTTTCAAAAGTGATAGTGTAAAGCTTACATTAAAAAAAGTATACATATTGGGTATCGCCGCGTCTGTAATAACCTGCTCTTTAAAAATATCACATGACCGAACCCCTCGGCAGAAAACCGTAAAAAAGTTTTTTTTTTTCTCCACCCTACATCACAAAAAGTGTAATAACAATCGATCAAAAAGTCACACACCCCAAAAAAATCCTTAAAAAAATGAGCCCCTGCACAAGACAGTCGCCCAAAAACTAAATAAAACTATGACTTTCAATAATATGGAGAGACTAAAGAATCATTTAAAAAAAAATAATAATGTGTTATGTAAAACTGTAACAAACCAAAAAAAGTTGTCATATTTGGTATTGTCGTGTCCGTGACAACCTGCTCTATAAATATACCACATGATCTAACCTGTCAGCTGAATGTTTGATACAGAATCACAAATATA
The DNA here is from genome assembly GCF_014858855.1 of Bufo gargarizans. Classification (NCBI taxonomy): domain Eukaryota; kingdom Metazoa; phylum Chordata; class Amphibia; order Anura; family Bufonidae; genus Bufo; species Bufo gargarizans. Next base: position 368,893,334 of record NC_058082.1, on the reverse strand, counting down.
TATATATATATATATATATATATATATATATATGTGGAAAAATGTGGCAGCACCAAAACATAACAGTGTAGCGGGTGCTATGTCCAGGGTTATCACTGCTTACCCAACATTTGTATGTAGAAATGGACAGCACATCCAGTAGAAAAATATATTCAAAAAATTTTATTCAGCCACAGTGGCACAAGAGGCGACGTTTCGGCTCAAAATCCTGAGCCTCATGCTTGAGAAAGGCTCAGGATTTTGAGCCGAAACGTCGCCTCTTGTGCCACTGTGGCTGAATAAAATTTTTTGAATATATTTTTCTACTGGATGTGCTGTCCATTTCTACATATATATATATATATATATATATATATATTTTTTTTTTTATTCAGTGGTTGCAAAAAGAAGTTATATTCTGGCATTTGTACGTACTTTGGGTTTTTTTTTGGGCTTTTTTTTTTTTTTTTGTGGTAAAACATCAGCTCCAAGTGTTAGCTGAATGTTTATTGGAAATGTGAAATGTGAAGAACCCTTGTTTACTGATCGCAGCATCTGTGCGGTTAGGCAGAGATGTGGCTTCCTCTGCCTTCTGATCGGAGTCATGTCAGGGCTGTGGTCAGTTACCATGGCAGCCTGGGCACTTCTGGAGATTCCCAGGCCTGCCATAATAAGCTTCCTGCTAAGCTGTGAGCAGGGAGCACGTCAGAAAGTACATTCACCCCAATAGATCTGTTAGGGTGAATGTGACAAGGGATCAAAAGATTCCAGGTTCCCTCCCCCAAGGGGGATGAAAGTTATTGTAAAAAAAAAAAAAAGTTTACATCGCCCCCCCCCCCCCCTTCTTTCTCAATTTACATACATTTTTATACAAACAATGTAAAAAAAAAAAAACTGAGTAAAAACACGATTCACCATTTTTCAGTCTACTTGTTCCCCTAAAAAGTTGAATAACTGATCAAAAAGTTGTACGTACCCCAAAAATGGTACCAATAAAAAGATTTTTATTTTCTTAAAAGTAATAAAATAAATAAACTACACAAATGTGGTATCGCCGTAATTGTATTGAGCTGCAGAATAAGGACGTCATGTCATTTTTAGCGCACGCTGAATGCCTTGGCAGAATTGTGCTTTTCTTTGCTTTCTTTTACTCGGCAAACAATGTTTTACTCCTTTTTCAATACACGACATGGTACGTATAAATTAAATGGCGCCATTGAAAAATGCATCTTGTCACGCACAAAATAAGCCCTCATATGCCTATCTGAACAGAAATTTTTAAAAGTTAGGGCTATTTGAATGTGGGGAGGAAAAATAAAATAGGCTCTATCCTATAAAGGGGTTAACAAACTCATTAACTTGCAATGCACAAATTTGCTGTAGATTCAAGGTATGCTGCAGGCTTTTAAATCCACAGCTTACCATGCAATGAATAAAGTCCGGCTGCCGCCGGATCTCCGCCCCCGCCTCCATTATAGTCAATTGGGACGGAGCGGCAGTCTGGGGGCACACGGTCATTTGCGGCAGGACGGATCCTACAGGCTGTTAACCCGCTGGAAAAGCCTGCCGGAGGTCCGTGCCGCTAGTGTGAAAGTACCCGTAAGTGAATTTTAGTGCAGATTTACTTCTGGAAAAATCTCCATGTACGCTATTTTTTTTCTTTTTTAGGCCAAAATAAGGATTTAATTGAAGTAACAGAAGTATTCTTGTTTGCATGATATTTTTGTATTTCAGATCCCCTCCTGGTTTGGGTTAGAAAAATGCTGATCGAGTACTGGAGCGTGAATGATGCATAAGGGTATGTTTACACTTGGCAGGTTTGTTGCATACATTTCTGAAGGCCCATTTACAGATACTCGCTAACCGGCGTTTGTAGGAACACTTGCTAGTGATGACTCCACGTAAATCTTGGATCCACAAAACACAGATCCCGGCCGAGTGCAAGCCACCATTTTTTTAACTTCTATAAAAATTTCCTATCCTTGTCTGCAAAATGGATAATAGGACAAGTTCCAATTTTTTTATTTAATTTAATTTTTTTCTGGGCTGCGGAACAGACTTGCAGTTGTGGACACCACACTGGTTTGCTAATGAGATGAATCGGTCCACATCCAATCTGCAAAAAAGGTGGATCAGATGCTGACCAAAAATGGATTCCTTGCTTCTAAATGGGGTTGTTTCTGTAGATGTGCATAGATTTCTGTAATCCCTATTCAAAAGAATTGGTCAGTAGGGAGAAAAGTCTGTAACAAATCTGTTCTGTGTGAACGCGGCAGTGATGTCATTGTTTAGGACACCATTTTGCGAAAACCTGCAATACGACACCAATGAGAACATTTTGTACAAAGGAGGAAGCTGCCGTTTTATGACAACAGGTGGCTCCTAAGAAGGGGTTATGCAGTGCACCCCTGCCGATCAGCTGTTTGAAGAGGCTTCACTGTTTAGCTGTTCGTTGTCTAAATTGCAGTGTAACTACAACTGCTTGCCCCATTCAAGTAAATGGTAGGAGTAGCAGTTACACTGCACGGCTGCTACAAGCTAAAGGGAGTACAGCAAAGAGAAGGCAGTGCTCGCATGAGTGCAGAGGTCTCTTTAAACAGCTGATCAGTAGGGTGCCAGGATTTGGAGCCCCGCTGATCTGATATTAATGGCCTATTCTCAGGATAGGTCATCAGTATTGTGGCACTGCACTGTGTGGTGGCAGCATTGGAATAGGCCAATGGGAGATAATGGGGTGTCCAGTTACTTACATTCTTACATTACTGATCCCTTGCTGCTACTATTCTGATGCATCACAATCCCCCTCAACATGCTGGCAATGGCTGCTCAGCCAGTCACTGGCCCCAGCAGTGCTGTGCCTTAACCACCAATTGGCTGACTGGGGGACCCTGAAGCGCCGAAACAAGAGCAGGACTTAGTATCTGGGCCCCTTTCAAAAGAACTGCTTCAATTTTTTCCCATCAGTTTTGTATCTCTCGACTCGAGCATTACACAGACATACCTCAGAGGTATGAACATAGCCTCAGGGCCCCTTTACACTGCCCGAGCATTGGGAGATCATCGCGAACAAGCGCTTGTAGGAACGCTCGTTAGCGATAATTTGCTGGTGTAAAGCCTGGCTGGAGATATGTGCCAAGTTAACCCTTTTGCTACCAGGGGTGTATAGATATTTTGCACCTCTGGAAGCAGGACAATTTTCAGTTTTGACATATCCAAATACAACCAAAATTATGAAATAAAAAAATCATATTCACCCCCCCATATCCATATATTTTCTAAAAGTAGACACATTGTCAGGATGCCTCTCAGCACTTTATACACATACACACTTTCATCCAATTTTGCCTCGTGTGTAAAAAATTTTTATGAACACTTCATAACAGTTGATATTGGGCCTCATGCACACGGCCGAGCAGTTTGGTCTGCATCCAAGCCGCAGTTTTGGCGGCTCGGATGCGGACCCATTCACTTTAATGGAGCCGCAAAAGATGCGGACAGCACTCCGTGTGGTCCGCAAAAAATATATAACCTGTCCTATGCTTGTCTGCGCTTTGCGGACAAGAATAGGTAGTTATATTAAAGGCTGCCCGTGCTGTTCCGCAAATTGCAGAACACACACGAACGCCATTCTTGTTTTGCGGACCGTAAAACACAACACCCGTGTGCATGAAGCCTTAATCAGTGAAAGTGTGACTCGAGCAGAAAGTTATATGGACAACACCTAAAAACAAAAGTACAACATGAGCAGATTTTATACATACAACTTAGGCCTAGATTTACCTGCACATATCTTCATAGAATTACCAGAACTGTAACGGAATTAAAATCTGGTTTAAAAACAACCTATAAAACAAAGGGTACAGTACGTAAAGTGAACCATATTTCATGAAAGCAGACAACCTAATATTTGCATCTATGTTGACAGGCTGTTGTCAACCATGTCCACCTTCATGTGGTCCAAAAGTAACATTTGCACCTAAAAGCAAAGGTTTACACATAAAAGTAGCAGCTTGGTGGCTCAGTGGTTAGCACTGGTGCCCTGCAGCGCTGTGATCCTGGGTCCGAATCTGACCAACATTGGCATGGAGTTTGTATGTTCTACCAATCTTTGCGTGGGTTTCCTTAGAGTACAAATTTATTATATATTAACCCCTTAGTTGCCAGCCAGTATTTTTTTATCTTTTTATTTTTCATCGTTGCCAGATGAGCTATAACTTAGACGGAACTATGGGGTAGCCGCATGCGAGATCGCGGACCCTCTCACTTGAATGGGGTCCGCGATCCGCACCGCTAAAAAGTAGTGCATTCACAACTTTTTTACGGAACAGAAGCACTCCATAGTGCTTTCGCACTGGATTTGCGGATCCATCCATGAAGCGGAATGCACACCTCCGGTGCCCCGTGTATTGCAGACCTGCCATATGTGGGCCACAATACGGCCACGGTGGGACAACGGTCGTGGGCATGAGCCCTAACTTTTATTAACTTTCTGGGAGGGGGATAGGAAAAACAGCAATACTGCCACTGAGTTTTTACGTCAGATTTAGCTGCGTTCATTTTTTGGCATAAATAACATAACTTGATTCTCTGGGTCAGTATGATTACAGCGTTGCCATAAACAGTGTTTTTTTTTACCTCTTACTCGTTTTGCGCAGTGGAAAAAAAAAAGGTCTTTGGCCGCATCCCAAGACCCAAAACTTTATTTTTCTTTCTACGGAGCTGTGTGAAGGCATGACTTACAGGACAAGTTTTAATTGGTATCATGTTGTGGTACATAACACTTGGTTGCTTTTATTTTAAAAAAAAGAAGCTTTTTTGGGGGAATTTTTTAAGAATTTTTTTACAGTTTTAAAACATTTAATAGTCCCACAAGGGGACTATAATGGGCGATATTTTGATTGCATCTAAAATACATTGCACTATTCCTATAGTGCACTGCATTTTAATGTCAGTGTTATAATGACAATGACCAGGTGGGCGCCATTGCCTGTGGTATGTAAGGGGTTAAACAGCCTGGATCTGCGCTCCTGCTGGTCCAGGCTATTAGAGTAGGCGTGCGGGAGACCTGTGCAGAGATGCTGGGCCAGCCTAAGGCCCCTTTGTGACTGCTGTAAAAAGCTGTATTGATAGAGAGTTCCATAGTCTCACTGCTCTTACCGTAAAGAATCATTTTCTATGTCTGTCTTTCCTCCAGGCGCAGATGATGTCCCCTTGTCACAGTCCTGGGAATAAATAGATGATGGGATCGGCGTTTTAGACACCGTTGTTGTTAAAGCCCTAAGTTGTCGCAGGCCTCTTCGTAACTTCGGCACATCCAGCATCAGTTCTAAATCTAAGCTAACTTCCCTGCTGTCTTACATTTAGACCATTTTCTATTCCTAAAACAGGCGTAGAAAATAAGACTGGTCTGCTGGTTCATCCCCTTGAAATTAGGCATTTCCGACCCAAGTCCCTGAAATAATTTTTAAGGATCCTCCACCTACTTCTAACTTTGTCATTGGTTCCAATGTGCACCATGATCACTAGGTCTTCACCAGCCCCTTCCAGTAATCTATCAGTCCTATACTTGATGTTGAGCTCCAGCACCAGGATGACAAATAACTGTTGGACGATCCCAGTCTTTGTTAGAGATCGCCCTATATGTACGCCTAATTAAGTCTCCCACTACCAGCACCTGTCTGGCCTGCCCTGCTCTCCTGGTCCCCTGCTTACCGGAGCTGACATTCCCCTGACAAGCAAAGGAAGTCTCTTGCATCAGCAGTGCTCTCCCTGAACTAACGGACACCCCCCTCCACTGCCAACTTTGCAAACTTGTTGGGGTGTTTCCGATCGGGGCTAGCATCCCTGGCGCTTTTCCCTCTCCCCTTCCTTTTGTTAGCAAGCTGCCTCATTTTCCAACTTCTCCATGCTACCACCCTACCCCTCATCTACCCCAGTAAATGTCTGCTCAGTTAGCAGAAAACCTCCTTCCATACTGTCAGTGTTAAAATTCTCTCATTTAGATGCTGGATACAAGCTTAAAGACGTGCAATTTACTTACATGTTGCACAGCAATATGCACTCAAACGGCTGTTCCAGAACTATGTACATCGCAAAAGATGTGCAATGGACGGCATTATCAATCAGGGAGCACATATTTGCCAATATAGATTACATCAGGAAAAAGTAAATTATACAATACAATGAAATTGATAAATGAATAAATGCAGTTCTATCCCAAAGTCCCTAAATCTCAAGTCAGAACTTAAGATGAAACAAACAAATGCTGTGTATAAATATATAACCTAATATACACAACGACCTTCATGCAACTTTCGTCAAACTTTAGTCATTTGACTAAATGGCATACGCTATCAGAGTCCTAATGATAAACTAAATCTAGACTGCAAAAAAACTAAGATGGGAGGAATCTATACATACTATACACATGACAATGTGTTACTGAAATGCAAAAACTGCAGGAATGCACCAAAGTTTGCATGCAAGTAGGCGGAAGGAGGAAGCATGGACTCTTTCAAGATGTCTGCTACATCCCTGAGGTGATCGGTACCCCCTTCCCCACCTATACTTTTTGCTCCCCACCAACCTTATATACTTTGCAATCTGCATGCCACAGTATAGTATGCAAGCTCCCCCCAGTGATCTGCAGCAGCCTAGAGGAACAATAGGGTTTATGTGACTCATTAACCCCAATGTTGCCGTTGTGTGATAAATGATGGGGTCACATTTGAGGTACATGGTGTTATTACTTTAGAGCAGGCATGCTCAACCTGCGGCCCTCCAGCTGTTGGAAAACGACAACTCCCACAATGCCCTGCTGTAGGCTGATAGCTGTAAGCTGTCCAGGCATGCTGGGAGTTGTAGTTTTCCAACAGCTGGAGGGCCGCAGGTTGAGCATGCCTGCTTTAGAGCCACCATGTAACTTATATTAATAGTAACTCCCCTCAAGTACCTTCTCATAATGGGCAACATAAGGTTAGGGTCCATTCGCAAATTGCAGATCTGCAGCACATGGCCGACACTATAATACAAATGCCTTTTGTCCGTGGCTGCGGACAAGAATAGGACGTGTTCTATTTTTTTTGTGGGGCCGCGGAAGGAAAGTACGGAGGCGGACAGCACATTGTGTGTTGTCCGCATCTTTTGCTGCCTCCTTAAAAATGATTGGGTCCACTCCCGTTCTGCAAAATGGATGCGGACCCCTTTTGCGGACATGTGAATGAACACTTAATGTGTAGGTACATGATGAGATTATTTTGTATTAATATACATGGTGTTATTACTTTAGAACATCCATGTGCCTCACATTTAATAGTAAGTGACTCCCCTCAAGTGCCTTCTCATAATTGGGTTGTTTACTATGAATTTGAGGCACATGAAGGTCCAAACTAATAAAACTGTGTACCTCACATTAAGGCCTCATGCACACGACCGTTTTTTAAGGTCCGCAAAAACGGGGTCCGTAGGTCCGTGATCCGTGACCATTTTTTCGTCCGTGGGTCTTCCTTGTTTTTTGGAGGATCCACGGACATGAAAATTGAAATGATAGGAAAAAAACGGACACGGACGCGGATGACAATCTTGTGTGCATCCGTGATTTTTCACGGACCCATTGACTTGAATGGGTCTGTGAACCGTTGGCCGTGAAAAAAATAGGACAGGTCATATTTTTTTCACGGCCAGGAAACACGGATCACGGATGCGGCTGCCAAACGGTGCATTTTCCGATTTTTCCACGGACCCATTGAAAGTCAATGGGTCCGTGAAAAAAAACGGAAAACGTCACAACGGCCACGGATGCACACAACGGTTGTGTGCATGAGGCCTAACTCTCATGTACCTCCTCGCATAATGGGCAACATGGGGTTAATGTGTGGATATATGATTAGATTTAGTATTAACCCCTTAAAGGGAACCTGTCACCTGTATTTTGTGTATAGCGCTGAGGACATGGGTTGCTAGATGGCCGCAAGCACATCTGCAATACCCAGTCTCCATAGCTCTGCGCTTTTATTGTGTAAAAAAAAAAAACGATTTGATACATATGCAAATTAACCTGAGATGAGTCCTGTACGTTAGATGAGTCAGGGACAGGACTCATTTCAGGTTAATTTGCATATGTATCAAATTGTTTTTTTTACACAATAAAAGCACACAGAGCTATGGGGACTGGGTATTGCGGATGTTCTAGCGGCCATTTAGCAACCCATGTCCTCAGCTCTATACACAAAATCCTGGTGACAGGTTCCCTTTAATGACCTTGCCATTTTTCACATTAATGTGATTTTGTCACCAGGATTAACGCTATAGCGATATTTATATGTGCCCATCAGTCTCCTTTTAGTGTTTAAAATGATACCACTGTTACTGCTCTGTGTGTTAGTCTTATTGATATGTAAATTGCCCCTGTCAGGAGCCCAAGGGGTCGTCCCACGATCTCCTGGAGCCCAGCCGCGCCCATTGATCCGGAGCCCAGCACCGCCTACCAATTAATCTATTCACTCCAATTGCACTGATGTAATTTCTTCTCAGTGCCGTAGTCTCGCACAGGCGCAGTGGACACTGTAGTCTGTGCCCGTGTGGACTACTGGCACCGGCTTCAACTAGTCATCTGCGCATGTGCCGGCTCCCTGGGCACCACGGTGGCACAGGAAAAAGGAGCCGGCGCATGCACAGTTGACTCGTCAAAGCCGGTGCCAGTAGTCCGCACGGGCGCATACTACAGTGTCCACTGTGCCTGTGCGAGACTACGGCACTCTCACACACAGAGCAGTAACAGTGGGATCATTTTAAACTCAGCAAGGAGACTGATGGGCACATATAAATATTGCTATAGCGTTAATCCTGGTGACAGAATCCCTTTAAGGACCAGGCCATTTTTTGCAAATCTGACGTGTCACTTTAAAACGCTTTTACTTATCCAGGCCATTCTGAGACTGTTTTCTCGTCGCATATTGTACTTCATGACGGTGGTAAAATTGAGTAAAAAAATAATAATTTTTATTTATAATAAAAAAATGAATTTTACCACAAATTTTGAAAAATTAGCAAATTTCAATTTCTCTACTTTTATAATAGTAATAACTCTAAAAATAGTTATTCCTTTTACATTCCCCATATGTCTACTTTGTTTTGTATCATTTTGTAAATGACATTTTTTTGAGACGTTAGAAGGCTTAGAAGTTTAGAATTAAATCTTGAAATTTTTCTAAGGCTTACATAATAGAAACCACCCATAAAATGACCCCAGTTTAGAAACTACACCCCTCAAGATATTCAAAACTGATTTTACAAACTATGTTAACCCTTTAGGTGTTCCACAAGAATTAAAGGAAAATGGAGATGAAATTTCAGAATTTCACTTTTTTGGCAGATTTTCCATTTGAATCCATTTTTCCCCACTAATAAAGCAAGGGTTAACAGCCAAACAAAGCTCAATATTTATTGCCCCGATTCTGTAGTTTACAGAAACACCCTGTATTTTGTTGTAAACTGCTGTATGGGCACACATCAGGGTGCAGAAGGAAGGGAACGCCATTTGGTTTTTGGAAGGCAGACTTCACTGGGATAATTTTAAGTTGCCATGTCACATTTGAAGACCCCCTGATGTACCCCTAGAGTAGAAACTTCAAAATAATGACCCCATTTTAGAAACTACACCTCAATTATTCAAAACTGATTTTACAAACTTTGTTAACCCTTTAGGTGATCCACAAGAATTAATGGAAAAATCGAGATAAAATTTCAGAATTTCCCTTTTTTGGCAGATTTTCCATTTTAATCCATTTTTTCCAGTAATACAGCAAGGGTAACAGCCAAAGCTCAATATTTATTGCCCTGATTCTGTAATTTACAGAAACGCTCCATATGTGGTCAAAAACTGCTGTACGGGCACTCGGCAGGGCGCAGAAGGAAAGGAACGCCATATTGTTTTTGGAAGGCAGATTTCATCACTGGGATAATTTTAAGCTGCCATGTCACATTTGAAGACACCCTGATGCACCCCTAGAGTAGAAACTCCCCAAAAAATTACCCCATTTTGGAAACTGCGGGATAAGGGGGCAGTTTTGTTGGTACTATTTTAGGGTACATATGATTTTTGGTTGCTCTATATTACACTTTTTGTGAGGCAAGGTAACAAAAAAAAATAGCTGTTTTGGCACGGTTTATTTTTTGTTGCTTACAGTGTTCATCTGACAGGTTAGGTTATGTGGTATTTTTTAGAGCAGGTTGTTACGGACGTGACCATACCAAATGTGACAACTTTTTTAAATTGTTTATTTCAGTTTTACATAATTTAAAGCTTTTTTTTTTTTTAGATTATTTTTTAGTGTCTCCATATTCTGAAAGCCATAGTTTTTTTGGGGGGACAATTCTCTTTTTTTTTTATTTTTTTTTTTTTACAAGAAACTTTTAATTGTTTTCACTTTATTTTTTTGTCCCACTGTGGGACTTCAACATTACAGGCTCTGATCCCTGTTTCAGTGCAGCACAATACATCTGGGGGCCGAGCATCATAGGCCTCCATACTTGCCGGGCCCTAAGGCCTTGGAATGGCTTGGGGCTCCCATGGCCACAACATCGCTGGGACCCGATGGCTAAGGTGAGGGAACACAAACCTCCCATATGCTGCGGTCAGCACTGACCGCGGCATATGAGGGGTTAATCCACCAGCATTGGCGTTATCACCGATGCTGGTGGATGCATCAGGGATCTAGCTGTCAGTAACAGCCAGATCTCTGCCGCTGATTGGGGCACTGCACGTGGGGGAAGAGAAGGACCACAGGATGAGTGCTCGTCCTGGGGCGCAAAGTACCAGCCCTTTAGGAAGAGCATTCTCGTCCTGGGTTCTTAAGGAGTTAATGTGAGGCACATGGTGTTATTACTTTAGTACCTCCATCACGTACCTCATCATATAATGGGGTTGTTTACATGAATATGCATAAAAGTCCAAATTTATAAAACCGTGTGCCTCACACTAAGGCCTCTTTTACACAAGCGTGACGGATTGGCTCCGGATGAGTTCAGGGTGTGTTCAGTGAAACCCCTTAGGCCCCTTTCACACGGGCGTCATTTTTTTTGCCCGGATAAGAGCCGGGTGCGTTGCGGGAAAATGCGCGATTTTTTCTGCGCAAGTGCAAAACATTGTCATGCGTTGCACTCGCGTGAGAAAAATCGCGCATGTTTGGTACCCAAACGCGAACTTCTTCATAGAAGTTCGGGCTTGGGATTGATGTTCTGAAGATTGTATTATTTTCCCTTATAACATGGTTATAAGCGAAAATAATAGCATTCTGAATACAGAATGCATAGTAAACCAGCGCTAGAGGGGTTAAAAAAATAAATAAAAAATTTAACTCACCTTAGTCCACTTGCTCGCGAAGCCCGGCATCTCCTTCTGTCTCCGCTGCTGATGAACAGGACCTGGGGTGAGCTGCTCCATTAAATACAGGTTAAGGACCTTCGATGACGTCACTCCGGTCATCACATGGTACGTCACATGATCTTTTACCATGGTGATTCACCATGGTAAAAGATCATGTGATGACCGGAGTGACGTCATCGAAGGTCCTTAAGCTCTATTTAATGGAGTAGCTCACCCCAGGTCCTGTTCATCAGCAGCGGAGACACAAGGAGATGCCGGCTTCGCGAGCAAGTGGACTAAGGTGAGTTAAATTATTTTTTATTTTTTTTTAACCCCTCTAGCGCTGGTTTACTATGCATTCTGTATTCAGAATGCTATTATTTTCCCTTATAACCATGTTATAAGAGAAAATAATAATGATCGGGTCTCCATCCCGATGATCTCCTAGCAACCATGCGTGCAAATCGCACGGCATCCGTACTTGCTTGCGGATGCCATCCGATTTTCACACACCCCATTCACTTCTATGGGGCCTGCGTCACGTCAAAATCGGAAAATATAGAGCATGCTGCGATTTCAACTGAACGCACAAGTGATGCGTTAAAAACATCGCTCATGTGCACAGCCCCATAGAAATGAATGGGTCAGGATTTAGTGCGGGTGCCATACGTTCGCCGCACGGATCGCACCCGCACGGAAAACTCGCCCGTGTGAAAGGGGCCTTACAATTTTGCAAGCAAGTTCAGTCAGTTTTGCCTGCGATTGCGTGAAGTTTTTTCCGCGCGGGTGCAATGCGTTTTGATGTGTTTTTCACGCGCGTGATAAAAACCTGAAGGTTTGCTCTTGGCAACCATCAGTGAAAAACACATCGCACCAGCACTTGCTTGCGGATGCAATGCGTTTTTCACTGAAGCCCTATTCACTATGGGGCGAGGGCTGCGTGAAAAACGCAAAACATAGAACATGCTGCGTTCTTCATGCAACGCAGAACTGATGCGTGAAAAACAATGCTCATGTACACAGACCCATTGAAATGAATGGGTCAGGATTCAATGCGGGTGCTATGCGTTCACGTCACGGATTGCACCCGCGTGGAAAACTCGCTCGTGTGAAAGGGGCCTAAGGGCTCATTCACCCGACCGTGGTTTGGTTCTGCACCCAAGCCGCATTTTTTATTTTTTTTTGTACTGTAATGTTTGTAAACAGTAAACACATGGGCAAAGTTGGCATGGATCCGCAAAAAAACGGATGACATGTGTTCCGTATGGATTCCGTATTTTTTTGCGGACCCATTGACTTGAATAGAGTGACGGAACATTATTTGCGGACAATAATAGGACAAGTTTTATCTTTTTGCGGAATGGAAACTAATCGGAGTACATTCCATTTTTTTTGAAGAACCATTGAAAGGAATGGTTCCACCTACGGACCTCAAACGGAAACCGCAAAGACTGACCAGAAACGGAAAAAAAACAAAACATTAGTGTGAAAAAGGCCTAACAGTAAGTAACTCCATCATGTAGCTCATCCATTTACCCCATATTGTCCATTATATGTAAGGAGGCAGTGCTTTATGGGATTACTATAAGGCTACATGCACATGATCAGGATTGCGTGCGGATTTTCCGCGCCGTAGGTCATGTACATTGTATTCTATGAGAATTTGATATTCTCAATGCACATGATGCAGATTATTTTAGTGCGGATTTTAAAATCCGCAGCATGTCAATTTATTTTATTTTTCCTGACCGGATTTTCTTCATTCACATAGTGAAATCCGCATGCAGAAAATCTGTACCAAATCCGCATGCAGAAAATCTGTACCAAATCCGCACCAATTAATGCGGATTGACCGCACAGATTTGCCTGCGAACACCTGCGGATTTCAGTGCGGATTCTCCGCACATGAATCCTGAACGTGTGCATGTACCCTAAGGGCTCATTCAGACGGCTGTAGGTACGGTTCCGCATCTGTTCCGCATTCATTTCAATAGGGCCGAAAAAGATGCACATCCGTAGTTCCGTTCCGCAGCCCAGCAAATATGGAGCTTGTCTGCAATCGCAGACGAGAATAGGGGTATATGCAGTGCTGCCCATAATTATTCATACCCCTTGCAAATTTTGACTTAGTTACTTTTATTCAACCAGCAAGTAATTTTTGGACGGGAAATGACATAAGTGTCTCCCAAAAGATAATAAGACGATGTACAAGAGGCATTATTGTGGGGCAAAAAAAAAAAATTCTCAGCTTTTATTTACATTTGAGCAAAAAGTGTCCAGTCCAAAATTATTCATACCCTTCTTAATAATCAATAGAAAAGCCATTATTGGCTATTACAGCAATCAAACGCTTCCTATAATTGCAGACCAACTTTTGCATGTCTCCACAGGTATTTTTGCCCATTCATCTTTAGCAATGAGCTCCAAATCTTTCAGGTTGGAGGGTCTTCTTGCCATCACCCTGATCTTTAGCTCCCTCCACAGATTCTCAATTGGATTCAAGGCTGGACTCTGGCTGGGCCACTCCAAAGCGTTAATTTTGTTGTCTGCTAACCATTTCTTCACCACTTTTGCTGTGTGTTTTGGGTCACTGTCATGCTGAAATGTCCACTGGTGCCCAAGGCCAAGTTTCTCTGCAGACTGCCTGATGTTGTCGTTGAGAATCCTCATGTATTGCTTTTTTTTTATGGTGCCGTTTACTGTGATTAGGTTCCCTGGTCCATTGGCTGAAAAACACCCCCAAATCATTAGGTTTCCACCACCATGTTTGACAGTGGGGATGGTGTTCTTTGGGTTGAAGGCTTCTCCTTTTTTACACCAAATGAAGGAAACATCATTCTGACCATAACACAGAAGACCAGAAGTCATCTTCTTTGTCTAGATGAGCTTTTGCAAAGACCAAGCGAGCTTTTGTGTGCCTTATCTGGAGAAGTGGGGTCCTCCTTGATCTGCATTGTGCAGTGTCCGTTGGATTGTCTACCTTGAGACATTGCCACCAGAAGAGCCCAGATTCACCAGGATGGCCTTGGTGGTCATTCTTGGATTCTTTTTCACCTCTCTAACTATCCTCCTGGCCAGCACAGGTGTCACTTTTGGCTTCCGACCACGTCCTCTGAGATTTTCCACAGTGCGGAACATCTTGTATTTTTTGCTGAAATGTAAATAAAAGCTGAGAAATGTTTTTTTATTTCCACAATAATGTCTCTTGTACATCGTCTTATTATCTTGTGGAAGACACCCATGTCATTTTTCCCATCAAAAAATTATTTGCTGGTTGAATAAAAGTAACTAAGTTACTAATTACTAACTAATTTTCCAGGGTTATGAATAATTATGGGCAGCACTGATTATTTATATATATAATTTATTATCAGTACAGACCAAAAGTTTGGACACACCTTCTCATTCAAAGAGTTTTCTTTATTTTCATGACTACTGAAGGTATCAAAACTATGAATTAACACATGTGGAATTATATGCATAACAAAAAAGTGTGAAACAACTGAAAATATGTCATATTCTAGGTTCTTCAAAGTAGCCACCTTTTGCTTCGATTACTGCTTTGCACACTCTTGGCATTCTCTTTGAGCTTCAAGAGGTAGTCACCTGAAATGGTTTTCACTTCACAGGTGTGCCCTGTCAGGTTTAATAAGTGGGATTTCCTTATGTTTTTCATGCAGACAGAACATTAACAGATGAAATCCGCTCATCTGGGATCACAGCCAAGGAGAACACTATGGCGGTGCAAAACAAGGCCTCATGACCAGACCTTCTCAGTATCCTGCAGATGAAGAAAAACCTCAACGTCTTTAAAGTCGAGTGGAGTGGAAAGTATTGCCTAAAGTGTTGTAAGCTTATCATCTAAAGGCCTCCTGCACACGAACGTGTGCACCCCATGTCCGCGCTGCGGCCCGCAAACTGCGTGCCGCAATGCACAAACGCCGACCGTGGGGTTGCCGCAGTGGATCGCTGACCCATTCACTTTAATGGGTCTGCGATCCACCCATCCGCAAAAACATAGGACATGTTCTATCTTTTTGGGGAATGGAAGTATGGGACGAAACCCCACGGAAGCACTCTGTAGTGCTTCCGTAGGGTTCCGTTCCGTGTTTTCCGTTCCGCACCATTCTGCATCTCCGGATTTGCGGACCCTTCGAAGTGAATGGGTCTGCATCCGTGATGCGGAATGCACACAGAACGGTGCCCGTGTATTGCGGATCCGCAATACGGCAACGGGAAGCACACGTTTGTGTGCAGGAGGCCGAAGGCTGGGTTTCCACTGGGTACCTGTAATCCAGCGCACAAATGTGTAGGTTAATGGAGGTATTAACTCCAAATTCAGGTGGACTGGGTTGCAGATACTACTTTGCAGCATGATCATAGAAGCCAAGCCTAAGGCCCCTTTCACATGAACGTAAGGGCTCCGTGCCCATGCTGTGGGCCACATACGGCAGTTCCGCAATTTGGTATCATTGTAATCATAACAACCTACAAAATAAGGCCCGTTGCAGACTTAATTTAATGCGTTTTGCACGCGAGTGATAAAAAAAAAAACTGAAGGTATACAAACAACAGCTCTTAGCAGCCATCCCTGAAAAACCCATCACATTCGCACTTGCTTGCGGATGCGATACGATTTTCACGCAGCTCCATTCACTTCTATGGGGCCAGCGTTGCGTGAAAAATCGCTGAATATAGAACATGCTGCAATTTTCATGCAACGCACAAGTGATGCATGAAAAACAACCCACATGTACACAGCCCCATTGAAATGAATGCGTACGGATTCTGTGCGGGCGCAATGCGTTCGCATCATCCATTGCACCCGCATTTAATACTTGCTCGTGTGAACGGGGCCTAAGGGTTGCTTTTTTCATTCCACCCCAGACAGAATTAATAAAGATTTATCAATAAGTTATATGTTCTCTAAAATGGTGCCAGGGAAATACAAATTGTCCGACAAAAAACAAGCCCTTATACAGCTACATCGCCAGAAAAATGACGTGTGGGTCAATTACCCCCGCCCTGTGGTACCTGTGAAAAGAGCTGTACTTACCTGCTCCCTGACACTCCGTTCTGGCTCTGTGACTCCTGGGGTGTCAACTTCCACATGGATGGGGTCACGTGCACTGATGCGCCCAGTGATTGGCTGCAGCAGTGCACATGCAACCATGGAAGTCCAGTGAAGACAGCCACGGAGCTGGCGAAACGCATCAGGGAGCAAGTAAATATAGCTCTTTTTTCTTCAGCGGTACTGCTGGGATGGAGGGGTTTCTAAAATCTTGGAGTACCCTTTTCAGAATATTTCATATTGCAAAAATAATGCATTGTTCAGGGAGCAATTTTTGCCGCCTTAGTGTAGGAATAGTTCATTTCCACATAAGCAGTGCTGTAAAATTTCCTAGGCTTTATGGCATTGTACAGATGCATTTTTTCATCAATTGACCAATCCATAAAAAACATTGAGAAAAACATACTTCAGTGGAGAAATTTGTGCAATTTATTGCTCTTTCCATACGAAAAACAAACATTCAGACCTCACAATATTATACTGATGATCTATCCTATCTTTCATTATCTAGAAACTGGAAAAACCCTTAATCAATGTTGTATTTTTAACCCTTGACAAAAAGTTCTACTTGACCTATGAACATCGCTGTTTTATCAACCCTTGATGTTTTTCAGGTTTTTAGTGGTGCACCAGTGAGTCCGTGGCCTCCTCGCAGGTTACCCTTAAGAGTTTTCACACCAGGTTACACTTCCAGTTGCAGTGGCTTGTTTCGTTTTGTCCCATTTGATTCATAAATTTAGGCGTATTGTTCAAACAGATCTGGGGGAAATCACAGTAGTAAATGTGGGCCAATGTTTATATTTACCAGCAGCAAGCAGAGATAATGAAATACCGTATTTTTCGCCCTATAAGACGCACTTTCCCCCCCCCCCCCCCCAAAATTGGGGGGGGAAAGGCAGTGCGTCTTATGTGGCAAATACTTCAGTTTGTATACCGCCGACCGCATGCTGCGCAGCGCGGTGGCGGGTGTTTTAGTAGGCATGGATGAGGGAGGAGGGGCCGGCATCCAGCTCTGTAACTACAGCGGGCCCGGTGCAGTCACTGTATTCTGCTACACCGGGCCCGCTAACTGTAGGAATCCTAACAGCAGGCAATGCTAACAGTAGTCTTTTATGCAGCCTGTACTTACGATACTAACTTTCCGGCAGCCAGCAGGCAGGAGGCTGAACTGGTGGGCGGGCGCTTACAACGTAACTCACTATGTCACGCGCCGGCTCCGCCCACTTTTATGAATGAAGAAGGGAGAGCCGGCGCGTGACATAGTGAGTTACGTTTTCAGCACCCGCCCACCAGCTCAGCCTGCTGGCTGCCGAAAAGTTAGTATCGTAAGTACAGGCTGCATAAAAGACTACTGTTACGGTACCTTAATCAGCATACAGCATTGTCTGCTGTTAGGATTCCTACAGTGAGCGGGCCCGGTGTAGCAGAATACAGTGACTGCACCGAGCCCGCTGTAATTACAGAGCTAGATGCCGGCCCCTCCTCCCTATTGGGAGTCATTCTATGGATAGCACTGTTATGGGGATTTGTGGATGGCACTGTTATGGGGGTCTGTGGATGACACATAGCGTAAAATGCTATTTATGTGTCATCAACAGATCCCCCATAACAGTGCCATCCACAGTGCCCCCCATAACAGTGCCATCCACAGTGCCCCCCATAACAGTGCCATCCACAGTGCCCCCCCCATAACAGTGCCATCCACAGTGCCCCCCCCATAACAGTGCCATCCACAGTGCCCCCCCATAACAGTGCCATCCACAGTGCCCCCCCCATAACAGTGCCATCCACAGTGCCCCCCCCATAACAGTGCCATCCACAGTGCCCCCCCCATAACAGTGCCATCCACAGTGCCCCCCCATAACAGTGCCATCCACAGTGCCCCCCATAACAGTGCCATCCACAGTGCCCCCCATAACAGTGCCATCCACAGTGCCCCCCATAACAGTGCCATCCACAGTGCCCCCCATAACAGTGCCATCCACAGTGCCCCCCATAACAGTGCCATCCACAGTGCCCCCCATAACAGTGCCATCCACAGTGCCCCCCATAACAGTGCCATCCACAGTGCCCCCCATAACAGTGCCATCCACAGTGCCCCCCCATAACAGTGCCATCCACAGTGCCCCCCCATAACAGTGCCATCCACAGTGCCCCCCCATAACAGTGCCATCCACAGTGCCCCCCCATAACAGTGCCATCCACAGTGCCCCCCCATAACAGTGCCATCCACAGTGCCCCCCATAACAGTGCCATCCACAGTGCCCCCCATAACAGTGCCATCCACAGTGCCCCCCATAACAGTGCCATCCACAGTGCCCCCCATAACAGTGCCATCCACAGTGCCCCCCATAACAGTGCCCCCCATAACAGTGCCCCCCATAACAGTGCCCCCCATAACAGTGCCCCCCATAACAGTGCCCCCCATAACAGTGCCCCCCATAACAGTGCCCCCCATAACAGTGCCCCCCATAACAGTGCCCCCCATAACAGTGCCATCCACAGTGCCCCCCATAACAGTGCCATCCACAGTGCCCCCCATAACAGTGCCATCCACAGTGCCCCCCATAACAGTGCCACCCACAGTGCCCCCCATAACAGTGCCACCCACAGTGCCCCCCATGACAGTGCCACCCACAGTGCCCCCCATGACAGTGCCACCCACAGTGCCCCCCATGACAGTGCCACCCACAGTGCCCCCCATGACAGTGCCACCCACAGTGCCCCCCATGACAGTGCCACCCACAGTGCCCCCCATGACAGTGCCACCCACAGTGCCCCCCATGACAGTGCCACCCACAGTGCCCCCCACGACAGTGCCACCCACAGTGCCCCCCACAACAGTGCCACCCACAGTGCCCCCCACTACAGTGCCACCCACAGTGCCCCCCACAACAGTGCCACCCCCAGTGCCCCCCACAACCGTGCCACCCCCAGTGCCCCCCATAACCGTGCCACCCCCAGTGCCCCCCCATCACCGTGCCACCCCCAGTGCCCCCCCATAACCGTGCCATCCCTCCTTAAAAACCTAGGTGCGTCTTATGGGCCGGTGCGTCTTATAGGGCGAAAAATACGGTAGATAGATTTTCATATAAAAAAAAAGTTATAATATGCAATTCGATCTGGCTATATAGTAGCTGCCCACGCAATTAAACCGCAGGAGAAATGTAGTCCCAGGGGCAGGTTAGCTAGAGCAGGGGCGTTTGTAGACCCACTTTATGATGTTCATATGCCCTCTCATGGTTATACATTTAACATGCCAAGGAGTATATGGAGCAAGCCCAGGAGCTGAGCCCGCTCTATACATTGCTGTGTTACACAACTGTGCCTCACCCATAGTAGCCTGAAACGGAAATAACTCCAGTTCTGGCTGTTGGTCCCTCAGATGTTGCGGTCAATAGCACTCTCTTTGCTATGGCTGCTATTATACCCTACAGTAGAATTTCTTTTCACAGTAATATAGACGTAAATGATCACAGGTTCAAAAAGTAAAAATGTAATGCATAGTTTTTAAATGTATTTAAAAATACAAATATTAGAAATAAAAAAAATACCCATTTCCCATCTGTCATATTAAAAAGAACAATAAAAAATAAAGTTAGAGAACCTGTTATCACAAAATGCATTGCAGTTTTATGGGGAAAGATTCACTGAAACTTGTATTTTATTCATTTTAATCTCTCCTCTTTGCTGACTTCTTTGTTGATGCTATCAATCACTGATAACCCCTCCCTGTGTACAGCTATATCAGTGACTGACAGCTATCTCTGTATACACAGGGAATGCTATCAATCACTGATAACCCCTCCCTGTGTACAACTATATCAGTGACTGACAGCTATCTATACCCACAGGAAATGCTATCATTCACTATAACATCTCCCCCGTGTACAGCTATATTAGTGTCTGACAGCTATCTCTGTCTACACACAGGAAATGCTATCAATCACTGATAACCCCTCCCTGTGTACAGCTATATCAGTGACTGACAGCTAAATCTATACACACAGGGAATGCTATCAATCACTGATAACCCCTCCCTGTGTACAGCTATATCAGTGCCTGACAGCTATCTCTGTATACACACAGGGAATGCTATCAATCCCTGATAACCCCTCCCTGTGTGCAGCTATATCAGTGCCTGACAGCTATCTCTGTATACACACAGGGAATGCTATCAATCCCTGATAACCCCTCCCTGTGTACAGCTATATCAGTGACTGACAGCTATCTCTATATACACAGGGAATGCTATCAATCACTGATAACCCCTCCCTGTGTACAACTATATCAGTGACTGACAGCTAAATCTATACACACAGGGAATGCTATCAATCACTGATAACCCCTCCCTGTGTACAGCTATATCAGTGACCGACAGCTATCTCTGTATACACACAGGGAATGCTATCAATCCCTGATAACCCCTCCCTGTGTGCAGCTATATCAGTGCCTGACAGCTATCTCTGTATACACACAGGGAATGCTATCAATCCCTGATAACCCCTCCCTGTGTACAGCTATATCAGTGACTGACAGCTATCTCTGTATACACATAGGGAATGCTATCAATCCCTGATAACCCCTCCCTGTGTACAGCTATATCAGTGACTGACAGCTATCTATACCCACAGGGAATGCTATCATTCACTATAACATCTCCCCCGTGTACAGCTATATTAGTGTCTGACAGCTATCTCTGTATACACATAGGGAATGCTATCAATCCCTGATAACCCCTCCCTGTGTACAGCTATATCAGTGACTGACAGCTATCTCTATATACACAGGGAATGTTATCAATCACTGATAACGCCTCCCCCATGTACAACTATATCAGTGACGGACAGCTATCTCTGTATACACACAAGGAATGCTATCAATCCCTTATAACCCCTCCCTGAGTACAGCTATATCAGTGACTGATGGCTATCTCTGTATACACACAGGGAATGCTATCAATCCCTGATAACCCCTCCCTGTGTGCAGCTATATCAGTGACTGATGGCTATCTCTGTATACACACAGGGAATGCTATCAATCCCTGATAACCCCTCCCTGTGTGCAGCTATATCAGTGACTGATGGCTATCTCTGTATACACACAGGGAATGCTATCAATCCCTGATAACCCCTCCCCCGTGTACAACTATATCAGTGACTGACAGCTATCTCTGTATACACACAGGGAATGCTATCAATTCCTGATAACCCCTCCCTGTGTACAGCTATATCAGTGACTGACAGCTATCTCTGTATACACACAGGGAATGCTATCAATCCCTGATAACCCCTCCCTGTGTGCAGCTATATCAGTGACTGATGGCTATCTCTGTATACACACTAAAGACCTTTTCACACTGCTCAACTGAGCAGGCGATTGACGTGATGGAAGCGCTCTTTCGCTTTCTTGTCAGTGAAGGAGACTGATAGATTTACATGCAGCGATCTCCTCCACAGTATGGGGAGGAGGCATTGTTAATGCCATTACTCGTCCTTTATACAAAATCATTGGTGATGTAAGTGACTGCATGAGAGATCCAGTTACCCAATAAACAAGTGTCCCCCGGCACCTTTACACCGGCATGTTATCACTAACAAGCGTTTCTAGGATCTCTTGTTAGCGATGATCTGCCGGATGCTTGGGCAGTGTAAAGAGGCCTTTACACAGGGAATAGTACTAATCGCTGATAACACCGCCCACATAAACTAGGAAGTCAGAAAGAGAAGAGATTTAAATGTATAAAATACAAGTTTTACTGAATCTTTTACCGCAGAACTATAAACTAATTTGCTCAGCTCCTCCTGCTCTATGACATGCTGCCTGCAGATTTGTAACGACACATGCTCTAAATGTATTTTTGTTGTTTTTAATATGATAGTGACAGGTTCTTTTTAGTTGGTGTCAGCGCTTCTCAAAATGTCTGAAATTATTTATCATGTGCGGTAAATCCTGCACGAAATCCCTAATGCCAGAATTGTTTCAAAAAGTCACAAAATGTTATCAGTAAAAAATGAGCCCATGCACAACTCCATCGGTAGAAAAATGACCATGTTTGGGTGTCAGATTATGGCGATAAAGCAAGTTTTTCTTTAAAGTAGTAAAACATAATAACTATGACAATATGATTTTTATATTTATTTCATGCTCAAATGTGAAATGGCAAGCCCTGAGCTTAAAGGGGTTGTTCTCCCATACATATTGTCAGGATAGGTCATGAATATTTGGACGGTGATCAGATCAGCTGTATGAAGAGGAGGGTATGTTCCATGCGAGCGTTGCTGTGTGTTCATTACACTGCCTGTCATCTTGGAAGTTTCGGCAACACAGTGTAATGACAAGTACTCGCCCCATTCACTTGAGTACACTACTCCACCGCTCCAGACGAGATGACGCATAGTGTATTGAAAAGAGAGCAGAGCTCGCATGGATCGCCACCTCCTCTTGAAAGAGCTAATTGTTGGGAGTGCCGGGTGTCGGATCACGATATTGATGACCTATCCTGATGATAGGTCATCAATATGTATGGCTTGCACAACCCCTTTAAGCTTAAGCTTTCTTCCAAGTGTAAATGTTCTAGCTGTGTTTTCCTTTTTGCACTGTTAAAAGGTAAAATAATTCCTAGACCTTTGTTAGGTCGGTATGGGTCAACATGCCATACTGTTTTTGGCAAGTGTATTAGAAAGCACGCTGTCTACCAAAAAGTATGCTTTTTTTGTTTTTATTTAGTTTTTCCTTCTCCTACAGTGGGACACTATTGGTAAATGATGCCACCTTCACGTCTGTCATAGACGAGCACATGTATCAAGATAAGACTACATACCGGTATGTAATTTGTAGTGTACTGTAAGGGCTGGGGGTCGTAAGTGTTTTGCAGAAACACGGATCCTGGCTGTGTGTATACCACCATTTTTTTTTCCAAACTGCTCTAAAAATGTCCTATTCTTGTATGCAAAATGGACCAGAATAGGACATGTTCTATCTTTTTTGTGGGAACGTGGAATGGACTTGCGGATACGGACAGCACATGATTTGCTGTCTGCATCTTTTGTGGCCTCATTGAAATAAATGGGGCTGCATCTGATCCGCAAAAAATTCGAATCCGATGTAGACTAAACATACAGTCATGTGCATGAGCCCTAATGTAGTAGAGACTTTATAAACCTGGTGTACATAAGTTTGTATAGGCACTGTATAAAAAAAAAATCTTTTAGGGCTACTTTCAAACTGTCGTTTTGGTTTCCACTTGTGAGATCCGTTCAGCGCTCTCACAAGTGGTACAAAACAGATCAGTTTTGCCCTAATGCATTATGAATGGATAAGGATCCGCTAAGAATGCATCAGTTTGCCTCCGTTCCACCGCCATTCCTCTCTGGAGGCGGACACCAAATCACTGCTTGCAGCGTTTTGGTGTCCGCCTGACTATGTGGAGGCAAACGGATCCGGTCCTGACCCACAATGTAAGTCAATGGGGACGGATCCATTTTCACTGACACAATGCAAAACGGATCCGCCCCCATTGACTTTCAATGGTGTTCAAGACGGATCAGTTTTCGCAATGTTAAAGATAATTCAATCGGATCCGTTCTGAATGGATGCAGACATTTGTATCATCTGTGCAGATCTATGACGGATCCACACCAAATGTGAGTGTGAAAGTATCCACACAATGAGGTACGGGGCGGCACAGTCATATGAGCAATGAGTCAGCGTGAAGCAGTCAGTGCGGATCACAAGGCTGGCGAGGGTGCATACACACGGCGGTGCACAGCTGGAAACGGTGAGTAAAGTACAACTAATACTGATGCGAAGAAAGTGAACAGCGGCACTCACCCATATGAGATCAAAAGGCAGGGGGCGGACAATTCAAGAGCACGCATCAAACAGCGGGTTTCGCGCTACATGTGCTTCATCAGGCTGTGCGTCAATGCGTGCTTGCACCAGCATTCCTTTTAAACTCTGGTGCGGGCTGTCATCATGGAAATGGACAAATCAGACTGCACCCGTGCCAAAGGAGTGTGTTCAACATATAAACAATGAACAAGCAACTGATTAGGGACAAGTACAAATACAAAAAACACACATAAACAAACATGATACTAAGAATCTATTCACAGGAATGGGCTGAGGTCATTTATGTCATTTAATCCCAGTTCTCCCAGGGATTGTGTACGTATAATCCACCTAGCTTCCCTCTGCAGGAGGAGGCGATGTCTATCTCCCCCCCTGCAGAGGAGCAGGTACGGTCTCTAAACCGGAGAATGAAATACCGCTAATGTCGCCACCATGAGCCTCTGACATGCTGAATAAACCTCGGATCCCTGCAAATTCAATGCATTTTTTTTAAGGGAGTTATGGTGGCAAAATGAGCAACTACCACATCTAAAATTTCCTTTGGGTAGATTACTTTTAAGCCAGTTTTTACTCCTACTGGGCTGAAACCTACTTCTGACAAGTCTGTCTTTTACGGTGTGGGCCCTCCTGAAGGAGATAAGTGGTTTCTGCTTGGTGAGCTCATTCAGGGCATCTCTCCTCAATACGTCCCAATTCTTAAAAATAACAGAGCGAAATTAAGGAATTTCACGAACTCGCTACATTCACTCTCAGTACCCTCCCAGACTATGAACACATCGTCCACAAAACATACACTTGCCAATATGTACCTCGCCAGATTTGAGGACAAATACATTTATTCCACTATGAACCCTTACGTATCCAAGTTGAAAACGTACTTACGTTTTGTGGACGATGTGTTCATAGTCTGGGAGGGTACTGAGAGTGAATTTAGCGAGTTCGTGAAATTCCTTAATCAAAATGACATGGGTATGACGTTCACCCTTAACTTTGGAGGCTCTAGATTAGAGTTTCTGGATGTGGCTGTCGTGGTGGATAGCGACGGGTTGGTCACGGAGGGCTTCCGCAAGCCCACGGCGACCAACTCCTTGCTCCACCACGACAGCTTTCACCCACATAGTGTCAAAAGAGCCATACCCCACGGACAATTCATTAGATTGAGGCGTATTAATAGTAAAAATAGCAGCTATCGAAGCCAGGCCCAAGATCTAAAAAATAAACGCCTAATGGAGAGAGGGTACCCCGAGGGACCTTTGAGCGAAGACATGAGGAGAGTTGAGGAGGATTTCTCCCAGGAGACTTTACTTAGGAGTGGCAGGAATAAACAGGGTCACCCAGACGTTAAATCTACCAGGTTTGCATTCTCATTCAAATACAGTCCCATGGCAGAGCGCATTCGCTCCATTATTTTTAAGAATTGGGACATATTGAGGAGAGATGCGACCCTGAATGAGCTCACCAAGCAGAAACCGCTTATCTCCTTCAGGAGGGCCCACACCGTAAAAGACAAACTTGTCAGAAGTAGGTTTCAGCCCAGTAGGAGTAAAAACTGGCTTAAAAGTAATCTACCCAAAGGAAATTTTAGATGTGGTAGTTGCTCATTTTGCCACCATAACGCCCTTAAAAAATGCATTGAATTTGCAGGGATCCAGCACCTTTATCAACTGCAGGAGCACATACAGACGTGGACAAAATTGTTGGTACCCTTTGGTCAATGAAAGAAAAAGTCACAATGGTCACAGAAATAACTTTAATCTGACAAAAGTAATAATAAATTAAAATTCTATAAATGTTAACCAATGAAAGTCAGACATTGTTTTTCAACCATGCTTCAACAGAATTATGTAAAAAAATAAACTCATGAAACAGGCATGGACAAAAATGATGGTACCCCTAGAAAACACAGAACATAATGTGACCAAAGGGACATGTTAATTCAAGGTGTGTCCACTAATTAGCATCACAGGTGTCTACAACCTTGTAATCAGCCATTGGGCCTATATATATGGCTCCAGGTAATCACTGTGTTGTTTGGTGATATGGTGTGTACCACACTCGACATGGACCAGAGGAAGCAAAGGAAAGAGCTGTCTCAAGAGATCAGAAAGAAAATTATAGACAAGCATGTTAAAGGCTATAAGACCATCTCCAAGCAACTAGATGTTCCTGTGAGTACAGTTGCACATATTATTCATAAGTTTAAGATCCATGGGACTGTAGCCAACCTCCCTG
This sequence comes from Bufo gargarizans, assembly GCF_014858855.1. Lineage (NCBI taxonomy): Eukaryota > Metazoa > Chordata > Amphibia > Anura > Bufonidae > Bufo > Bufo gargarizans. Next base: position 368,866,833 of record NC_058082.1, on the reverse strand, counting down.
GACGTGGCCGCAGGAGGAAAATTGATGACAAATCTAAGAGACGGATAATCCGAATGGTAACAAAAGAGCCTAGAAAGACTTCTAAAGAGATTCAAGGTGAACTTCATGCTCAAGGAACATCAGTGTCAGATCGCACCATCCGTCGTTGTTTGAGCCAAAGTGGACTACATGGGAGACGACCAAGGAGGACACCATTGTTGAAAACGAATCATAAAAAAGCAAGACTGGAATATGCCAAACTACATGTTGACAAGCCACAAAGCTTCTGGGAGAATGTCCTGTGGACAGATGAGACAAAAATCGAAGTTTTTGCCAAGGCACATCAGCTGTATGTTCACAGACGAAAAAATGAAGCATATCAAGAAAAGAACACTGTCCCTACTGTGAAACATGGAGGAGGCTCTGTTATGTTCTGGGGCTGCTTTGCTGCGTCTGGCACAGGGTGTCTTGAATCTGTGCAGGGTACAATGAAATCTCAAGACTATCAAGGAATTCTAGAGAGAAATGTACTAGCCAGTGTCAGAAAGCTTGGTCTCAGTCGCAGGTCATGGGTCTTGCAACAGGACAATGACCCAAAACACACCGCTAAAAACACCCAAGAATGGCTAAGAGGAAAAAATTGGACTATTCTAAAGTGGCCTTCTATGAGCCCTGACCTCAATCCTATTGAGCATCTTTGGAAGGAGCTGAAACATGCAGTCTGGAAAAGGCACCCTTCAAACCGGACACAACTGGAGCAGTTTGCTCATGAGGAGTGGGCCAAAATACCTGCTGAGAGGTGCAGATGTCTCATTGACAGTTACAGGAAGCGTTTGATTGCAGTGATTGCCTCAAAAGGTTGCGCAACAAAATATTAAGTTAGGGGTACCATCATTTTTGTCCATGCCTGTTTCATGAGTTTATTTTTTTACATAATTCTGTTGAAGCATGGTTGAAAAACAATGTCTGACTTTCATTGGTTAACATTTATAGAATTTTAATTTATTATTACTTTTGTCAGATTAAAGTTATTTCTGTGACCATTGTGACTTTTTCTTTCATTGACCAAAGGGTACCAACAATTTTGTCCACGTCTGTATGTGGTGTATTTAATACTGTGCCCCTGCGGACGATTTTATATTGGTAAGACCATAAGGTGTCTCTTTGAAAGATTTAGGGAACACTTGAACTCGGTCAAAACAGGGAAGGGGTGTCCGAGATTTATCCAGCATGTCAGAGAGGCTCATGGTGGCGACATTAGCGGTATTTCATTCTCCGGTTTAGAGATCGTACCTGCTCCTCTGCAGGGGGGGAGATAGACATCGCCTCCTCCTGCAGAGGGAAGCTAGGTGGATTATACGTACACAATCCCTGGGAGAACTGGGATTAAATGACATAAATGACCTCAGCCCATTCCTGTGAATAGATTCTTAGTATCATGTTTGTTTATGTGTGTTTTTTGTATTTGTACTTGTCCCTAATCAGTTGCTTGTTCATTGTTTATATGTTGAACACACTCCTTTGGCACGGGTGCAGTCTGATTTGTCCATTTCCATGATGACAGCCCGCACCAGAGTTTAAAAGGAATGCTGGTGCAAGCACGCATTGACGCACAGCCTGATGAAGCACATGTAGCGCTAAACGGCCGCCGCTGTTTGATGCGTGCTCTTGAATTGTCCGCCCCCTGCCTTACTTCACTTTGAATAAAGCTGCCGCTTTTGATCGCATATGGGTGAGTGCCGCTGTTCACTTTCTTCGCATCAGTATGAGTGTGAAAGTAGCCTAAGCTAAATGTTTCTGCTGCTTATTCTCTTTAGATGCTTTGTATAAAATTTCCCTGTACAGACAACCGAGCTGAAGCCTACAAGTGAAATGGAAACAAGGAAAGGTAAACCGTAAACCCAGGTGAGAAAATATTCTAATGTGCGAACTGCATTATTCTGACGTTATGACCTGGGCTCTGTTCACATATATTTTCTGCAATATGACAAGCTCCTGCCACATATGCTCAACGTATCCATAGAACTCCACTGACGCCAAATGAGTGTCTTTTTGGCATACGTCTGGTTCTGTATGTGTTGGCATATTTTTTTTTTCTCATAAAGAAACATAGAACAGCGCGCGCACAACATCTTCGCTCATTGGGATGAAGCCAAAGATGTTGTGCTCATGCTCCGTTCTGGACACAAGTGTGGCCTAGTGCTGTCAATAAAAATTTCATTTTTTCTTAGTTTATATACTGTACATTCTTTACATTTATTTTATTTATTTTTCTTAATTTATATGCATTTTTTTAAACATGGTATTTCCCTCCAGAGGTGATGAACGCTGTGGGAAAATGCAATCTTTATATTTTTTATTTTTTTTATTTATTTTGTACTACTGTAACTGCGGTATACATAGGAGTCCCAGTTACTATTTAAAATGAACTGGGTCGGCTGGGATCCAGAGGTTGTAGCTCCATTAGTGGTCCCAAAAGCAGTTGTCTGGCTTTGTCTGACAGATGGGGACTTTAGCTGGTCCTCCTATCATAGATTTACAGCGGTACAGGTTTAAAGTACAGGACCACAAGCTATACATGGGCAGCTTGTGGTTGTAAACAGGTTAAATTAGCTGTCTGGAATTACAAATGAAGAGTCTGCATTTTTCCAGAAACAGCGCCACTCTTGTAGACTCTTTGCTATGTCTGGTGCTGCAGCTTAAAGAAGTATTCTGGTTGTTTAACGCTATCCACAGCATAGAGGATAACCATTAGATGAGTGGGGGTCCTACTGCTGGGCCCTGTACACTCTGCAGCCCCCTGAAATGAACACAGTGGCCTGTCAGGCCATGCATGCTGCTGCTTTGTTCACTTCTATGGGAATTCCGAAGACTGCAGAGTACAGCGCTCGGCTATCTCCGGAATTCCTATAGAAATTAATAGAGTGCCGCATGCATGCGCGACCGGCCCCTCCGTTCATTTCAGGGGGGCTGCACAGGTTATGGGGTCCTCTGGTTCTCGTTATAAGTCGTGGTCCCAGAGGTAAGACCCCCACTACTCAAATAGGGGATAGGGGATAACTTAAAACAACCAGAATACCCTGTTAATTCTCTCATTCACTTGAATTGGGCTGAATTACAATATCGGAGTCAATCTGTGGACAACCCGTTTCTGTAATCCTTTTAATTTTAATCTGACTATGAGGGTACCTTCACACATGACAGATGTTGTTGCAAAAATTTCTGAAGCTGAAAATCAGTTCATTCTTGTGAATGGGGTTGTTTTAATGACAAGCACATGGATTTCTACAAGCCTCATTCAGCTGAATGGAACTGATTTTCAGTTGCAGAAATTTTCTCCAACACAATCTAGCTTGTTCTGTTTCTCCTCAGTGTTCGCTGTGCCGCTGCTGTGGTCCCCATGCCACAGTTTGTATACAAGGCTGAGAACAGTGATTTGTTGCGACTGTAACTTGCTGTATAGCTGCACATTACAGCTGCAGCCTTGTATACAAACAGAAGCAAAAGGGCCGGAGCAGCGGTGCAGAAATAGGGGTGTATACATGTTCTTTTAAAGCCATGTTGTGGTATTTAGCAAATTTTAGGATAACTGACAGTCTTATCAAATTGGAAAATTGTAACCAAAACTGGGTGGAAACATTCAATTAAAAAATTTTTAAAAAAAAGTTTAACTATACAAAGCAAGTGAAAATCAATTATGTTCCTTGGAGGTATGTTGGAGCTCAAAATCAACCATTCTAGTCAACTAGCACCATGGACTTTAATGACTGAACTGTATGTGTCTCATCTAAATGTTACATAAACAGTTATGTATACACTACAAGTATGAAGCCTTTGATGCAGGCCTTAAACATGATATACAGTAGTTGCAAGAAAAATGTATATGAATCCTTTGGAATTACATGATGGCTGCAAGGATTACTGATACAATGTGGTCTGATTGTTATTTAAGTCACAAGTAAAGAAGTTGGCAAGTTTATATTACTTGAAACATGGCCACAGATTGAGGTTTTTGTCAATCAGCGGCAGACCGGAAACTAGTGCATGTGCAGTCTGTCCCCAGTATAAGTGAATGGAGCCTCCATCAGAAGCCATGTCCTGAGAGCAGCGCTGATAGCTTAATAATGCTTTTTACTAGCTGCATGCATGTGATGTTCCTAGCACACATGCCGCTAGTAATGCATACTGGCTAACCTCTTTACTTGTGACTTGAATAACAGTCAGACCACATTTTATCAGTAATCCTTGCTGCCATCATGCAATTCCAAAGGATTAATTTTCTTTTTTCTTACAACTATTGTATATTATGTTTCAGGCCTACATCATAGGCTTCATACTGTTGAGCTGTTCATGTCTTTTGCAGAGCATATTGAGTAAACCTCCACAGTCCAGGGAGAAAAGGTAAGGAACAACTGTGTTAATGGATTCTTAAATGGCGAAAGTTGTTTGTTAGGGAGAGGAGATTGGAAGTGTGGGTTTCATGGATGTTTTGCCCTTTAAAGACACACAAAGCCTGTGTACTGACAAATGTGTTAATCTCAAGAAAGATTGGTTAGGGCGAACCATGCCTTGATACAAATAATTTTCAGAAGAAATGTTTTAGAGACAAATTAAGCCAAAAAGGACTACAGAAGGATTGCTAAAGACCTGGGTTTACATCTGTCCTGTTAAGACTAATTGTGGTGTCCCTCCAAGAGCACAACGGGCAATCATCACCCTAAGACACAGCACCATGGCTGACATCATGTCTACAGGGCAAGATGCGGAAGAAAGAGAAAACCGTACCCAGAGGCAAGGTTATTATGGATGTTGTGTTGGCAGGGCAGAGCATTGCCATGCCTCGGATGTCGACCTGATGTCATTGAAACAGGGAACCAACATAGTGGAAAATGTCTGCTATGGAGTGGAGGAAAATGGGGCATTACAGGTTATCACTATTAGTAAGTGATAATGTGGTGTTTTCTGTCAATTGATGCTGAAAATTGCAAAACCAGAATGCAACATTTGATACATTTGGCGCAAATTACAGCAAGGTCCCTAAAAAATTACTTTAAAACTCATTTCAAATATTCCCCATAATTTTTTATAGCATTTGCATGTATTGGATATTTTTGTAATCTAAAATCTTGCAGGTATTTCCAAACCTATGGAGATTGAAAGCAAGCTGGACAAAGTAAGTTTAGACTAACAATTTTTTACTCCTTTAAAAAAAAAAAGTCAGATCAGTGACTACAATGTAATGAACCACATTTAATATCAATAAAGTCAAATGGTTATTAAAATATTCTTGCTCCATCATTTTGTTCTCACAAATGTTCACTTACACTTTATGCAATCAGCTCCCTGGCACTAGAATTATGCAGTTATCCAAGAAGATACAATAAGTGCAGATGATCAAGCCAATTATATGAACATATGTTCCATCTGATGACATGGGCTACTCTCTGGGTAGCCCCATCCCCTTAGACAAAACAAGCTGGATGTCTGTCTTCAAGCACAGGCTCACTGTATTTGGTTATATCCCTTACATAATGGAAGAAATAGGCTTGGAATGTGAGTGATACAGCCAAATATAGTGAGCCTACTCTTGAAAAATTACTGTCCGACCAGTTCTGAGGGGGCGGGGGTTACCCGGAGAATATCTCTTGTAACCAACAGACAAAATGTCATGCCTTGGAAAGAAGTGCATGATAGTACTGGTCACATGAGGGAAGGGGAGCGAGTGGTGTTGGTATGCAGAATTTCAAGCTGACTCCATGGGCAAGTTGCTGTGATCTTGCCTATAAAAACACTGCAGCCTCTTTTTTTGGGGGGAGTTGATAACTCCTTTAAAAATGAAATGTAATTTTGTGAATGGAGAATTCCTTTAAAGGGTTGTCCGCTTTTCAATATTGATGACCTATTCTCAGGTGGATAAATGTAAAGTTATGCATCTTGGTAGTAGTAATCTCCATGTCCTAGGTGATGTTGCACTGGGAGAGTCACTTATAGAGAAGGATTTGGGTGTCCTTGTGGATGGTAGATTAAATTACAGCATACAATTTCAATCAGCTGCTTCTAAGGCCACCAGGATATTGTCATGCATTAAGCAAGGCATGGACTTGTGGGGCAGGGATGTAATATTACCACTTTACAAAAGGTTTTGGGCACCAGTACATAGAAAGGACGCACTGCAGGTGGAAAAAGTACAGAGGAGAGCGACTAAACTGATAAGGGGCATGGAGGGCCTTAGTTATTAAGAAAGATTAAAATAATTAAATGTACTGTCTTGAGAAGAGACGTCTAAGGGGGGACATGATATACAAATATATAAATGGGCCATACAAAAAATACTGTGAAAATGAAGAATGTATTGGCTCCGATGAGCCGAAGTTATTACTTTGTGAAGTCTCACGAGACTTTGCATAATAACTTAATTTCTACTGCAAAAAATAATTTTATTTCCCTAAGTTGTACCTTGGAACAGAACCCGAGTTTGGGAAATGTTTTTTTTTACAGTAGAAATTGATTTATGAAGTTATTATGCAAAGTCTCGTGAGACTTCGCGAAGTAATAACTTCGGCTCATCGGAGCCAATGCAGTTTAATACTGTACAGTATTCAAACGAAGTATTATGTGAAGCAACTTAAGATGTTTCATCCGAAGTCGATTCATTCATCCCTAATTACAAGTATGGTGTCTCATAGAACAGGGACACCATACTTGTATGAGCACTGCTTTCTTTTGAAATGGCTCATCTGCTGGGAATTGGACCGATGCCGATGTGATATTGATGATCTATATAGGTCATTAATAGTAAAAAATAAAAAAAAAAGTGATAACTTTAAAAACAGGATGGATTCATGTGGTATATGACAATCTGCACGCAGCAACCATTATTCAGATACAAGTATATTTTCCATTCAAAGGGGTAGTCTCTCTAGGATATGACACCAATGTTAGCTGTGGATCCCACCTCTGAGACATGCATCTACAGTTTCTAGAACAGGCCCACCAATGTCAACCGCACAAGCATAGCCACCCTCCATACACTTCTGTGGAAGTTCTGAAAATAGCCAATCGCTAGCTCTATTTCCAGTAGTCTTATAGAGGTGACCGTCCGTACATACACTATTCGGTCTCTATTCACCTTGTATGGGAATTCTGAAAATAGTTGAGCGTGAGTGGTGCGCCCTCATTTACTTTAGGTTCTTTCATTTAGATTCTAGAGAGGTTCTGATTAAGATGGACAGGTTCCTGACACGCCTGTTTAGTTACATGCATTACCCTGTAATAACACTTCTGGAACATCTATTCTTATGTCTGTATGTTGTGCAGTTCCTCTGTTATTTCTACTAGAAGTTATGGATGAATTGCTAGTAGTCTGTAGTAAAGTTGGGGCTGTGTACCTGCACCGTCTGACAGTGGCATCACTGACTGGATTGAGTGAGACTGTGCAGGGACACACCTCCAACTGGGTACCACCCCTCTGTACACTTAATGCAGACTGCTAACAATTCATTCATAACTTCTAGTAGAAATAAAGGAATGGCACAACATAGTCATGAGAATAGATGCTCCAGAATTGTTATATTTATTTATTTTTTTATATATTAAAAACATATACAAAAATCCAGAAAACTCCGAAAATCCACATTACATAAATCAAGAATACATCAATATTTTGCCCCACGTGCCCACGCCCCACCCTTTGGGGGGAGAGAGAGAGAGAAATAAATTTAAAAAAACACATATGTGGCCCTAGTTCAACCATTTTTTCCCATATTTTTATCAATTTTTTTCTGGTCTCTCAGTATATCTCTGAGACCCTTTCCAATTTGAACAAATTAGCAACTGATTCTTGCCACTGTCCCACTGTAGGTGGATTTTGATTAACCCATTTCCGGAGTATAAGGAGTCTAGCTTGAAATACTTTACCTAAAACCAATTGTATCTCTTTATTTAGTTTAAGATGTTCTGTAGCCCCTAATATACAAACTACTGGGTCTTCAAAAACTTTAACACCCAGAAATACCGTTAGAATCTCTGCAATTTCTTTCCAATACCTAAAGAGTTTAGGACATCTCCAGAAGCAATGTATAAGATCCGCCTTCTCTCCCCTACATTTTGGGCACCTATCAGAAGTTTTAACGCCCAAGGAGATCGATGTAGCCTATGAACTATAAAAAACTGGGATATTTTATGTGAACCCCTTTCTCACACCATAGTATAACTTCTAAGAGCATCATTCTATTTTTCTTCCGTAAAAAGCAGGAGCTCTTTTTCCCATTTTCCTCTGGCAAGTATTGTAATCCGTATTTTTTTTCTCTTCCATCAAAATCCCATATCTTTTTGCTGTTGTTCCTTTTTTTCTCCCCCATTAGTAAATTTATGTATTCTATCTGATTGTTCCTTTCTATATTTATCTAAGTTTACCGATATCCTCATAGCATTTTTAAACTGAAAGTATTTATAAATATCTTTTTGGGGGATCCCAAACTCCCTTATCAAGGTGTCAAATTCCTTCAGTTTATCTTCCTCAAATACTTGACCTAGATATTTCATCCCCTTTTTATCCCAGTCTATATAAGACCTAATCTTTTGCAATTCCTTTAAGTTACTATTTTTCCATATAGGAGTGTAATGCAAATAACCTTTAATATCAAAAACATTTTTTAACTTCCACCCATATGTACTCCAATGAATTTAATATACGATCTTCTGTGGTATTTTTCCCCAGTGTTCCTGACTCCAAAACCTCTAAGTGATTTGTTTCCCCTCTCAAACCCATTTTCAATAATTCTTCCCTACCCACTAAACCGTTTAAACTTCCCTTTATCTGACTATATTGTGTTATTAAATAATACATAAAAAAACAATTAGGAACTGCTAATCCACCTTCTCTTACTGGGAGCTGAAGCACTTATCTCTTTATCCTAGGAATGGCACCTTTCCAAATAAAATCCTCCATTAAACTATCTAATAACCTAAAAGTTTTTTTTTAGGCAACCTCATTGGGGCATTCTGTAAAACATACAGTATTTTTGGGAGAAAAATAATTTTTATTAAATTCACCCGACCCTGAATTAATAACGGTAATCTCCCAAATGTGTTTTAGTTCTAAGTTATTTTATTAGGGGGAGTACATTTAATTTTTCATAATCTTCTACATTTCTAGAGATTTGTATACCTAAATATTTAAAACTCGTGTTTCTCAAGCACCTGCACCCTTAAACCATTCTGTAATTGCCCATTCCCTAATAACATTATATGGGATTTCCCCAAATTAATGTTTAAACCAGAAAAAATAATAAAAAATTGTCTATTATATCTATTGCTCTATTAACCTCCCGACCGCCTAACGCACCGATGCGTCTGGGAGGTGGTCGATTTACTCCTCCTGGAAGCATTGGCGCGTCATCTCGCGAGACGCAAGATTTCGTCACAGCCGGCCCGCGCATGCGCATCGCGGGCAGGCATTTCGTCGAGGAGTATTTCGTCAGCAACCTGCCAGCCAATGATCGCGGCTGGCAGGTTGCTGATTTTTTTAAAAACCAATCGGAGGCCATATATCAGATCATATTTGTAAATATGATCTGTTATATGGCTGGCCTGCTCCTCTGCTGGTTCTTTTCGTCGGTTGGATCCAGCAGAGGAGCAGGCTACACAGAGAGTACACCAAACACCTCATACTAGCCCCAGATCACCCCCCTGAACCCCTATTAACCCTTTGATCACCCCTGTCAATCACTAGTGAAAGGAAAAAAGTGATTAGTGCAAACTGTCACTTTTTTTTTCACTGGTATTGACCGTTAGGTTTTAGGTATAGTTTAGGCCCCTTGGTTAGGTAGTTTAGGGATCAGTTAGCGCCCAGCCCACCGCAGTCACTGATTCGCTGATTACGGTCAGATCTATAATTGTATTAGTGTCACTTTAGGTTCGCCCTCCACCCAAAACGCAGTGTTTGCCCGATCAGGCCTGATCGGTCGCCCACACGTGCGTTCACCCACGCCCGCCCCACCGCAGTGACAAAAAATATTTTTTTGATCACTGCACATTCACTTTACACGCGCTGCGGCGATAAGCCTCCCATTTGTAAGACAGGCTTGCTTTTTTTTCTTGGGTAGTCTCGGGGAATACCCCTAAATTTAGTTGCCCACATGTCAAACAGGGGGTATTCTTCTGAAGAGGCCTACAGGCTTCTGACCCAGTCGGATGAGGAATGGGAACCCTCATCTGATGAATCTAGCGGGTCAGAATACGAACCTGTAGAAAGCAGTGGCTCTCTGACCCAAAGTTCGGACGAGGAGGCTGAGGTCCCTGATAGCACCAGGCGTACCCGGCCCCGTGTCGCTAGACCGCAGGTTGCGCAGGATCCGCTTCAAGAGCAGCAGAGTGAGGCTGGTGCTGTCGGATTACGTGGTGAGGCATACACCAGCAGCCCAGCCCTTCCTGGACCTAGTACCAGCACTGCCGTAGAACATGGTGAAGTAGCGAGCACCAGAAGGGCAGTTGAAGCTGGTACGGTGGCACGTGCAGTAGTGACCCCGTCGCAGCCACCGCAAAGACGTGCCCGTAGAGCCCCTAGAATCCCTGAGGCGCTGGCAAACCCTGATTGGCAGTCCCCAACTTCAGCCGCACCTGTAGTTCCCCCTTTCACCGCCCAGTCTGGAGTTCAGGTTGAGACATCTCAGATCGGTTCGGCCCTGGGATTTTTTGAGCTGTTCTTGACTGCGGAGCTGTTAGACTTAGTTGTGGCAGAGACAAACCGGTATGCCACACAATTTATAACCGCTAACCCGGGAAGCTTTTATGCCCAGCCTTTCCGGTGGAAACCAGTCCAAGTTTCCGAAATTAAAACTTTTTTGGGCCTTTTCCTCAACATGGGTCTAACTAAAAAGCATGAATTGCGGTCATATTGGTCCATGAACCCAATTCATCACATGCCCATGTTCTCTGCTGCTATGTCCAGGACACGATTTGAGACCATCCTACGTTTCCTGCACTTTAGTGATAACAGCACCTCCCGTCCCAGAGGCCACCCTGCTTTTGACCGGCTCCACAAAATTCGGCCCCTCATAGACCATTTCAACCTGAAATTTGCAGATATGTATACCCCAGAGCAAAACATCTGCGTAGACGAGTCCCTGATACATTTTACCGGGCTCCTTGGCTTCAAACAATACATCCCAAGCAAGCGCGCCCGGTATGGGGTCAAATTGTATAAGCTCTGTGAAAGGGCCACAGGCTATATCCACAAATTTCGTGTCTGAGGGAAAAGATCAGACCCTGGAGCCGGTCGGTTGCCCTGACTACCTGGGGAGCAGTGGGAAGATAGTCTGGGACTTGGTGTCACCCTTATTCGGCAAGGGGTACCATCTTTATGTGGACAATTTCTACACAAGTGTGGCCCTCTTTAGGCATTTGTTTCTAGAACGGATTGGCGCCTATGGTACCGCGCGAACAAGTCGCGCGGGCTTTCCCCAACGGCTCGTTAGCACCCGTCTTGCAAGGGGGCAGAGGGCCGCACTGTGTAACGAAGAACTGCTCGCGGTGAAATGGAGACAAGCGTGACGTTTACATGCTCTCCTCCATTCACGCAGACACGACAATACAAATTGAGCGAGCAACCCGTGTCATTGAAAAGCCCCTCTCAGTCCACGACTATAACCTTCACATGGGAGGGGTGGACTTCAGTGACCAGATGTTGTCTCCGTATTTAGTTTCCCGCAGAACCAGATGCTGGTTTAAGAAGGTGTCTGTATATTTAATTCAATTGGCTCTGTATAATAGTTTTGTTCTCTACAGTAAAGCTGGGAGAACTGGATCCTTCCTCAAATTTCAGGAAGAGATCATCGAGAACCTCCTGTACCCAGGAGGTTCCGTGGCCCCATCCACCATTGTAGTTAGCCGTCTACACGAGCGACATTTCCCCAACGTCGTTGCCAGTACCTCAACCCAACCGTCACCCTGAAAAAGATGTCGTGTCTGTAGCAGGAGTGGAATAAGGTGTGACACCCGCTATTTCTGTCCTGACCACCCTGCCCTATGCTTAGCGGAGTGTTTCCGGAAGTACCACACACAGGTACACCTAGCATAGGGATCATCTCACCAGGACAGGCACACAGGGCTATTAGGGCCCATTCACTCACACAGCTGCTGCAAACGTCTCCTTTCACCTGGGACAAAGTGCATAACGCACTTCGCCACATTTTTGGGCGATTTGCGCTTTGCACATTGACCCATGGGGAAGGAGAGGTTTGTTCTATAAAGGTAAAAAAAAAACACCAGTAAGCAAAAAGGTTAATGTTTAGTTCAAAAAGTCAAAGTTTATATGTTCTGTTCCAAAGTTAATAAAATTACTGCGTTGCGGCCTGGCTTTTTCTTTTTTTACCTTCCAGGTGGACCAACCGATCGACTAGCTGCAGCACTGATGTGCATTCTGACAGAAGCATTGCGCTTCTGTCAGATTACACGCAAGTCGGTGAATGCGGCGCTGCAAGACGAGATTTCTACTCTGCAGTAACAGATACGTTTGCCGAGGCATAAGAGCTTAGGAGGAGGCGGCGTTCGTATGCTTTGGCAAACACATAGTATGTAAAAATAAAAATCCTGGCACTGATTTATTCATCCACATCGATTGATGTGAATGGAGAAATCTGGTTTGCCAGGGCATACGAGCTAAGTGGGTATGGATGTTGGGCGGAACTCCTATGTCCTGGCAGACGCCTTCCCCCTCTTTTTTTTTTTTTTTGGCAGAGATTTTTTCATCCACATTGATCGATGCGAATGAAGAAATCTGTGCCGTTCATTCTTTTCTTTCAGCCCAGAGGCTGAACGAAAAAAAAAAATCTCATTACCTGTATGCTCAATATAAAGGAGAATAGCAGAAACTCCTAATGCTGGCCATACATGTAATGATTGCGGAGACCCTCAAATGCCAGGGCAGTACAAACACCCCACAACTGACCCCATTTTGGAAAGAAGACACCCCAAGGTATTCGCTGAGGGGCATATTGAGTCCATGAAAGATTTAATTTTTTGTCCTAAGTTAGCAGAAAGTGAGACTTTGTGAGAAAAAAAAATAAAAATTAATTTCCGCTAACTTATGCCAAAAAAATACATTTCTATGAACTCGCCAGGCCCCTCATTGAATACCTTGGGGTGTCTTCTTGCCAAAGTGGGGTCACATGTGGGGTATTTATACTGTCCTGGCTTTTTAGGGGCCCTAAAGCGTGAGAAGAAGTCTGGGATCCAAATGTCTAAAAATGCCCTCCTAAAAAGGAATTTGGGCACTTTTGCAGCCTAATTGCGCAAAAGTGTCACACATGTGGTATCGCCGTACTCAGGAGAAGCTGGGGAATGTGTTTTGGGGTGTCATTTTACATATACCCATGCTGGGTGAGAGAAATATCTTGGTCAAATGCCAACTTTGTATAAAAAAAAAAAAATGGGAAAAGTTGTCTTTTGCCAAGATATTTCTCTCACCCAGCATGGGTATATGTAAAATGACACCCCAAAACACATTCCCCAACTTCTCCTGAGTACGGCGATACCAGATGTGTGACACTTTTTTGCTGCCAAGGTGGGCAAAGGGACCCACATTCCAAAGAGCACCTTTCGGATTTCACCGGTCATTTTTTACACATTTTGATTGCAAAGTACTTCTCACACATATGGGCCCCTAAATTGCCAGGGCAGTATAACTACGCCACAAGTGACCCCATTTTGGAAAGAAGACACCCCAAGGTATTCCGTGAGGGGCATGGCGAGTTCCTAGAATTTTTTTTCTTTTTTTGTCGCAAGTTAGTGGAATGAGACTTTGTAAGAAAAAAAAAAAAATCATCATTTTCCGCTAACTTGTGACAAAAAATAAAAAGTTCTATGAACTCACTATGCACATCAGTGAATACCTTAGGGTGTTTACTTTCCGAAATGGGGTCATTTGTGGGGGTTTTCTACAGTTTGGGCATTGTAGAACCTCAGGAAATATGACAGGTGCTCAGAAAGTCAGAGCTGTTTCAAAAAGCAGAAATTCACATTTTTGTACCATAGTGTGTAAACGCTATAACTTTTACCCAAACCATTTTTTTTTTTTTGCCCAAACATTTTTTTATCAAAGACATGTAGAACAATAAATTTGGCGAAAAATGTATATATGGATGTCATTTTTTTTTGCAACATTTTACAGCTGAAAGTGAAAAATTTCATTCTTCCTGCAAAAAAATCGTTACATTTTGATTAACAAAAAAAGTAAAAATGTCAGCAGCAATAAAATACCACCAAATGAAAGCTCTATTAGTGAGAAGAAAAGGAGGTAAAATTCATTTGGGTGGTATGTTGCATGACCGAGCGATAAACGGTGAAAGTAGTGTAGTGCAGAAGTGTAAAAAGTGGCCTGGTCATGAAAGGGGTTTCAGCTAGCGGGGTTGAAGTGGTTAAACTCATCCCCAGTGTTGTGCATAAATAATAAAATATCATCGGCATACATAGATAATTTCTTTTCCTTCCTCATATTGAAAACCTTCAAACTGCTTATACCATTTCTTATTTTAAATGCCAAGGGTTCTATTGCAATAGCAAATAGTAATGGGGAGAGAGGACATCCCTGCCTAGTGCCCCTATAAAGGGAAAAAGGCAGGGACAAGCTCCCATCCACCATCACCCTAGAACGCGGGTTGGAATATATAAGTTGAATCTATCTTATAAATTCCTCCCCTATACCAACCCTTTTCAAAACTGCTCATAAATACTCCCACTCGATGCAAACAAATGTCTTTTGAGCATCCAGTGAAAGTATAGCTTTATCGTCAGCTTGTTTTATTGGATTCAATATTAACCACTTCAGCCCCCCTAGCTTAAACCCCCTTAATGACCAGACCACTTTTTACAATTCTGCACTTTCACAGTTTATTGCTCGGTCATACAACTTACCACCCAAATGAATTGTACCTCCTTTTCTTCTCACTAATAGAGCTTTCATTTGGTGGGATTTCATTGCTGCTGAAATTTTAACTTTTTTTTATATTAATCGAAATTGACTGAAATTTTTGTAAAAAAATGAAATTTCACTTTCTGTGTAAATTTTTGCAAATTAAACTACATTTTTATATAAATTTTTCTTAATTTTTTGTTCTACATGTCTTTGATAAATAAAAATTGATTTTTATTTTCTCAAAGTCTCCCTTTCCGCTAACTTGTGACAAAAAGTTCAATCTTTCATGGACTCAATATGCCCCTCAGCGAATACCTTGGGGTGTCTACTTTCCGAAATGGGGTCATTTGTGGGGTGTGTTTACTGTTCTGGCATTTTGGGCGGGGCTAAATTGTGAGCAACCCTGTAAAGCCTAAAGGTACTCGTTGGACTTTCAGCACCTAGGCTGCAAAAAAGTGTCACATGTGGTGTCGCCGTACTTGGAAGAAGTAGGGCAATGTGTTTTGGGGTGTATTTTTACATATACCCATGCTGGGTGAGAGAAATATCTGTCAAATAACAACTTTGTATAAAAAAAAAAAATGGTAAAAGTTGTCTTTTAGAGAGATATTTCTCTCACCCAGCATGGGTATATGTAAAAAGACACCCCAAAACACATTGCCCTACTTCTTCCAAGCACGGCGACACCACATGTGACACTTTTTTGCAGCCAAGATGCGCAAAGGGGCCCAAATTCCAATGAGTACCTTTTAGGAGGGCATTTTTGGGCATTTGGATTCCAGACTACTTCTCACACTTTAGGGCCCCTAAAATGCCAGGGCAGTATAAATACCCCACATTAGAAAGAAGACACCCCAAGGTATTCCGTGAGGGGCATGGCGAGTTCCTAGAATATTTTTTTGGGGGGCACAAGTTAGCAGAAAATGATTTTGTAAGAGGAAAAAAAAAAACATTTTCCGCTAACTTGTGCCCAAAAAAAAAAATTATTCTAGGAACTCGCAATGCCCCTCACGGAATACCTTGGGGTGTCTTCTTTCCAAAATGGGGTCACTTGTGGGGTATTTTTACTGACCTGGCATTTTAAAGAGTCCATAATACGACCTGTTCTATTTTTTTGCAGAACGGAAATACAGAAACTGAATGCACACGGAATAACTTCCATTCTTTTGCGGACCCATTGAAATGAATGGTTCCGTATGCGGTCCACACAGACACTGAAAGAAAATAAGTTTGTGTGCATGAGTCCTTAGTAAGTGGGATCTTGTATCGTAAGCTAATTATTTTATTCTTTAAATGGTTTGTCAATTACATCAGCCATTAAGGTGAAGCTCACAGGTTAAAAAAAAAAATAAAAAATTGCCAACAGAACCTATTCATAGCACTCAAGCAGATAGTAATCACTTCATCACCTCTGTGAAATCAGTTGGTCACCTAACGCCACATTTTTTGTTTCCGGTGTGGAATCAGTTTTTAGAGAAACGGTCGAAAAATGTATGCAAAATTATATACATTTTTTTTTTTAAGAGAAAAAAAAAAAGCTAAACTAGACAAAACATGCACTTTTGGCGCACATTTTTTTTTCTGCAGAAAGCCATCTCACAACAGTAAAAACAGAATACATTTAAAGGGAACCTGTCACAGGGATTTTGGGTATAGAGCTGAGGACATGGGTTGCTAGATGGCTGCTAGCACATCCGCAATACCCAGTCCCCATAACTCTGTGTGCTTTTATTGTGCAAAAAAAACAATTTGATGCATATGCAAATTAACCCGAGATGAGTCCTCTACGTGAGATGAGTCAGGGACAGGACTCATCTCAGGATAATTTGCATATGTATCAAATTGTTTTTTTTAACACAATAAAAGCACACAGAGCTATGGGGACTGGGTATTGCGGATGTGCTAGCGGCCATCTAGCAACCCATGTCCTCAGCTCTATACACAAAATCCAGGTGACAGGTTCCCTTTAAGGGAAATCTAAAAATGTGGTGTTAGAGGTCCGATAGAGCCGATGTAAGGCAAAAACCCAGATTTATGCCAATTGAGATGCCTGGAGAAGTGACTTTCAGTCAATTCTAAACAGGTTAATAAAGTAGTTTCTAGAAGGGCCTTCTTTAAAATCCAGATTCACAGAAGATGGTGTCTAGTGTAGCATTTATTTTTCTGCCCAGTAGAGAAGCTCTCAGGATGTCATTTTGTGAACTGCTACAGTCAAGCGGTCATGCTTCTGAATCATGATAGTTCTGTAAAAACAAAAGTGACAAGTCATCAGATGTATGGCCTCTTTGTGAAATATTAGTGCTTTTACAACTTTCCTTTTTCACAAGGCTGGGAATATGGACAACAAGTACTCCTGCATAAACTAGAGGTAGCCTTCATACCATACAAAAGGTAGGAGAAGAAACGCCATATCCTTCCACTACATGAGCTGGAGTAGTAGGATGGGGAAGCACTTCCAATACATTTAAAAATAGGATTAGAGGGGATTTCTAGAACAAAAAAACAAGTTTAATAAATCTTACTTGATGCTCACATCCCTGCCGTGTCAGTGGTCAGGTTTGATTCCTGCACTGCAGTGATTACGTGGAGCAGTCTGGCATGTTATCGCTGCAGTGCCAGAAACGACGCCTGTGGTGCCACTGAAATGGCAGGAGAGTGAGCAGGTAAGGTTTACCTCTTATTGTAGGTCATTTCCTGCCTTAAACTAAATTTCTGGGGGTTCTGGTCAAGCCTTTTAAACTAACAGAACATAGCTAGTGATCCAAAATATATACCGTGCTTTCATTTTTTCCACAAGTGCTGATCTCTTGGATTACAGCTGCATGTGGTGAAATGGGAAAGGTCATTTTAAGCCTCATGCAGACGTCCGTGAGATACCGGACTGGCATAGCAGGAGCGCACGGTGTCATAGCCAACAATGACTCTATGGGCTCCTGCAATGCCAGTTGGGTATCTCACGGACGTCTCCATGAGGCTTTACACAGACCAATGTGTGGGGCAAATATTGGGAACCAGATGTGCCCAATTATTGCCTGATGGTCAGAGGAGACAAGGGCTGCCTCCTCTGCTGTATGGGGACATGTCCCCATACTAAATCATTGCCCCTGGACTGCAGATTGCTGTTTACACAGCACAATCTTCTGCACAAACACAGGCCAATTGAACAACAAGCATTTACACAAAGACTCACCCCCAGTAATTGGCCTGATTACACTTTAAAGGGGTCGTGTCACTTCAGCAAATGGCATTGTGCAGAAAATTAAGGCAGTTACTAATGTATTGTGATTGTCCATATTTTCCATCGCATTAGTATCCAGGGTTTATGACTACTCTGCAATCCATCGGCGGTGGCTGAGACCAGAGGTCGCAATAACGCCTGTACAAGCGTCAGACACCTGTTCAGGCCATTTTACGCCCTGGAAAAAAGTCTAAGGCGTACCGATACGCCTTAGACTTTTCCCTGCCATTGAGCGCTTTGAACGGCACAGCCAGCGCAGCGATGTGGCTGCTGCCTGAAACAGCCAATAACAAGGCTCCTTACAGTAAGGAGCTTTGTTATTGGTCAGTTTGAGCAGGCTGCCGGAGCTTATGGCACACCACTCTGAACATAAGAAGGAGGCTTGCGATCCTCACTGGCGGGGTAAGTGGGGATCTGAGCACCTTGTTTTTACCCTATAGTGATGAGTCTGAAGTGCTCAGCCGAGCGCGGTAGTAAAGACAGCCTCAATAGAAGGTCTAGGTGGACAGTCTTCACTACCGCGGTCAGCAGTGAGGAAAAGAGCGCTTCAGACTCCTGCTTATAGAAGTCAGTGGGGGTCCCATCGCTGGACACGCCAACAGGAGACCTCCATAACAACAGACCTGTCACCCGTAGAGCTCTATGTCACCTGTCAGCTTTCCTTCGAATCCATCAAGGATTCATTGCAGCATGTTCCATCAGATGTTTATAAGGATTTCTCCTGTAATGCGGCGGCACATGGTGCTATAAGGACCGCATGTGGCCATTTACAGCCTCCAGGACATAGTCCCTCTGCCAAGCACATGAAGTACTTCGCTGTAAAACTGTATAATCCAGTAACCACAGCGGTGGTGGCTTTTTTGTGGAATGAGATAGTTCAATGGAAGAAAAACTCCTCTTTATAGCAAGATCAAGCATAACACAAAATGACAGCCTCTAGATCAGGGATCAGCAACCTCCGGCACTCCAGCTGTTCTGAAACTACAACTCCCAGTATCCTCCTTTCAGTTCTTTGGGAGTTACAAGAACAGCTGAGCAAGTGTGCATGCTGGGAGTTGTAGTTTCACAGCAGCGCTGGAGTTCCAAAGGTTGCTGCACCCTAGATCAGTGGTTATCACTGTGTGATGTCATCATCCAGCTCCACAACATGTGACTGTGGTGCTGCAAGGTATGTGCCTGGGTCTTTTGCTTGTGCCCTTGGCACCAGCATGCACCACCATCCATTGTGCCTGTGTCCTGCTCTGCCAGTGCCTCACGTCTCTTCAGAGTCTACAAACAGCCCCGGTGGCACGACATACTCACCTGCGAGCTCATCTACAAGGACGCAACTTTGGTGGGCAGCAATGGCCACGGGATGGATGGCAAACCCCAGTGACCAAATCAAAGGGATTGTCCCAAGATCAACACTATTTACCTATCCATACTTGACCCAGAGAACACTGGAACATGGTAACCAAGCTGGGACCCCCAGCAATAATGTACTTGAAGGGGACATGTCTGTTTTAGTAACGACTTGCATTTCCCATGCAATAACAGTCATAAGAATAGCTCCTCCAGGATTGTTATTACATGGAGGGGGGGGGGGGGGGGTGCAAGTAGTTACCAAAACAGACCTCACCCTGCCCCGAGCCCCTCAGAGCAACAGGGACCTCACCCTGCCCCGAGCCCCTCAGAGCAACAGGGACCTCACCCTGCCCCGAGCCCCTCAGAGCAACAGGGACCTCACCCTGCCCCGAGCCCCTCAGAGCAACAGGGACCTCACCCTGCCCCGAGCCCCTCAGAGCAACAGGGACCTCACCCTGCCCCGAGCCCCTCAGAGCAACAGGGACCTCAGCCGCGCCGAGCCCCTCAGAGCAACAGGGACCTCAGTTAAATGTAAAATTTGCTATTTACGCATGGAAGACAGTTCTAGAGTACTAGTAATTGTTTTCATGCATAAATAGCAACCCATTAATGTTATGTAGGCCTTCGTATTAACTATTTGAATTACTGTAACTTTCGTACTCCTCATCGGCTGAAAATACTCCTCAAAAATGGTAAGAGGAGTATTTTTACTCTTCCAGAAAAAATGTAGCGCAACCTCTGGCTGAGACCATGGGAGTGCATAGGCTGGTGGTTTTATCTATAGTACAAGCATGGCCACCGCTGCTGGATTGCAGGGTGGTTGTAACCATGGAAAAGAGCAGTGTATAATGTGATGGAAATGGATCAAGCCAGCAAAGGAAGCAATATGCATAATACAATACATTAGTAACTACCTTGTATTAACTCTGCTGCCTCCCAATCCTCAAGTCTGACAATTCTGTCTTAAGCTGAAGGTAAAGGCTCATGCAAATGAGAATATTTGAATCTGTGTAATACAGATCTGGAAAACCCCTGGTTAAAAGGGGTAATTCTTATATCAGACAGTTATGGCATATCCACAGGTCCCACGTCTAGGACCTGTATTAAACTATAGCTTTGGACCACTGGCCGCCATCCAAGCTTCGAGAAGTGGCTTGGTTTCCAGTAAAAAGTGTTCACTGTTTTATGCCGTTTCCTTAATGCCCACAGAAGTGAATGGGCATTAAAGGGCTTGCCTGTTTCCAGAAACCCAGCCCGTCTTGTAGCCTGGATGTGCCAAGCAACAGGACAGGGGTAGGGAAATCGATTCTATAGAGAGATGCAGGTTCAAGAGGTGGGACCCAGACCAGTCAGACAGTGCTGCCATATATCCTACCCGTTGTCAGATTCCAAGCATACAACTGGCATGTCGGTGGGATCTGCTGTAAGCTGAGCTGCCTGTTGTGGGAGTATGGAGATGACACCAGCGTGCTCATCAGAGAGACTTCCACAGCCTATAAGAAGAGAGGACATTATTACACACGTAGTCCCCTAAATCCCGACACCCCACAGCTACATTCATAAAAAAAGTCACCCGCTAACCTCACGTGAAAATAGAGAACGGCGCTGAATATTATTTCCTCCCCCCTGCTCGTATGATGACTACATTAAAGATGGTGAAGAAAAGACTTACAGCCCAAGTTAAGTCCCTGAGAATCTGTGCACAAGATTCCAACAATAGACGGGATCTTCATCCTGGAAATAAAGACAATGAAGCGTAAAGTGTAACATGGCTTTACATAGACTGCAACCATAAGGCCTAAAATCAAAGCGCGGTTTCCAGCATCAATAAATGATGGTCCCTCCGTTGTGCCACCATATATGATCATTTGTGGCATCAGTACAGCTCTCGTCAGTGGTCGTCTCCTTCATGGCCAGGGACAAGACGAGCTGATCTTGTGAGATTTGGTAAGGCTGTGTAAGAGGGTACTACATACTCAGGTATTAGTTTACAAAAATCCCATGAAAGGTCCTCTTAAAGGGGTTCTGTCATCAGATACATTCTAATAAAACAGTTTCTCACACGTGCTTGACAGAACATCACAGTCTTGGTTCTCCTTCCCAGGTGCTTCATTCTTGAGAAAAGTGACGTTTAAAAATATGCAAATGAGCCCCTAGGAGCAACAAGGGCGGTGCTGTTACACCTCACTGCTCTTCATGCTGTGAAGATGTACTCATTCCTGGCCCTGAAGTCTCGCGTTGTACAGGTATGGAGGGGAGACGTATCTGATGACAGATACAGCTCTTATTCCCTCTCCACAGGATAATTGTGCGACTGGCAGTGGTCCAATCGTTAGGACCGTGTTCTCCCCTCTGAATGGAGCTGTGGATATAGCCAGGCACAATGGCAGTCCCACAGAGGTCAAAGGAGCCACAGCACGTGTCCACTGCTTGGCCCCAGTAGTTGGACCCTCACCAGTCACTTATCTCCCATTCTGTGAATAAGGGGTAAGTTACTGTAATGGGGCAAACTCTTAACTGCTTTTACCTGTGAGCCCAGTGATGTGCCACCATCATGGCAGCCTTGTAAACGACGGCTGCTTATTTTATATCATCCCCTGCATGTGCTACAAGTCTTTCTAATGGAAGACAGACCCTTTTAACCCTTAGGCGGAGGGTCTTTAAATATGGCACCTGCTTGCGGAAGTGGGATTCTGCGGTTTTAAATAGCAGAGGTCCGCGGCTAATGTCTGTGACTGGCAATAATGCAGATGGCAGGCATTTAACCCTTTACATGCCATGGTCACACATGACCATGGCATCTAAATGGCAAAAAACCCAGAGGCTCTTTCCGGGTTAAGACCAGCTCCCCTAGCCTCTACAACTGCACAAATTTGCCTTTCAGGACTCCCAAGAAAGTGGGGTGAAAACGTGCAGCCTCGCTCATGGTGGCTATACTGGCTATTTAACTGCCCTTGAAGAAACCTCTCAAATGCCTTTGGAAAGTTTTAAAAATCTAATTAAAAAAAATGGACAAATAAAAGGTGTTTAATTTCCACTTTTTCAGAGATAAAAGTCCATGGGCTGTCAGCGGGTACACACAGTGCACCTCTGGGCTGTGTCAGGGGTGCAGTACCAGACGCAGCTGTGGCACTCATGCAGAACCACAGGGATGAGACCTGACCTGTAACCCCCTCTGAACATGGCCAGGAGTATGTGAAGCAGCGCCCCCCGGAATTCCAGTCCTGTACGAGGGTCTGGGAGAGACACTTACGTCTCCTCTAGGTGCTGCTCCAGAGCTGCCTCCATCATTACAGGAAGATGCCAGATCCTAGTGACGTCGCGGTCATGTGATTACTGACGAGCGGGGGAGGAGTCAGGCTACGTTCTACTGATATAGACCCTTTAATGACGTCACCGCTATGTGATCCGTCACGCGTGATCGCTGGGCGGGGCTACAGCATTGGTGGCTGTCAAGAAGCAGAGCTGTGTGTAACCGTGTGGTTGATTGGTCAATTGCGCGTAAACCTGCAGCACAGCTATACATACATATATATAGATTATTATATATAGTATGCATAGAGAACTATGTAATGTACAGCACACAGTGATCTATATCCACATATAATATACATAGAGGAATGTGTACGTAATGTACAGCACAGTGATATATACATATATATCCACATATAATATACATAGAGGAATGTGTATGTAATGTACAGCGGAATGATATATACATATATATCCACATATAATATACATAGAGGAATGTGTATGTAATGTACAGCACAATGATATATATACATATATATCCACATATAATATACATAGAGGAATGTGTATGTAATGTACAGCACAATGATATATACATATATATCCACATATAATATACATAGAGGAATGTGTATGTAATGTACAGCGGAATGATATATATACATATATCCACATATAATATACATAGAGGAATGTGTATGTAATGTACAGCACAATGATATATATAAATACATATATCCACATATAATATACATAGAGGAATGTGTATGTAATGTACAGCGGAATGATATATATACATATATCCACATATAATATACATAGAGGAATGTGTATGTAATGTACAGCACAATGATATATATAAATACATATATCCACATATAATATACATAGAGGAATGTGTATGTAATGTACAGCGGAATGATATATATACATATATCCACATATAATATACATAGAGGAATGTGTATGTAATGTACAGCACAATGATATATATAAATACATATATCCACATATAATATACATAGAGGAATGTGTATGTAATGTACAGCGGAATGATATATATACATATATCCACATATAATATACATAGAGGAATGTGTATGTAATGTACAGCACAATGATATATATAAATACATATATCCACATATAATATACATAGAGGAATGTGTATGTAATGTACAGCACAATGATATATATAAATACATATATCCACATATAATATACATAGAGGAATGTGTATGTAATGTACAGCACAATGATATATATAAATACATATATCCACATATAATATACATAGAGGAATGTGTATGTAATGTACAGCGGAATGATATATATACATATA
This sequence comes from Bufo gargarizans, assembly GCF_014858855.1. Lineage (NCBI taxonomy): Eukaryota > Metazoa > Chordata > Amphibia > Anura > Bufonidae > Bufo > Bufo gargarizans. The sequence goes on along the minus strand of NC_058082.1, from coordinate 368,842,761 downwards.
TCCACATATAATATACATAGAGGAATGTGTATGTAATGTACAGCACAATGATATATATAAATACATATATCCACATATAATATACATAGAGGAATGTGTATGTAATGTACAGCACAATGATATATATAAATACATATATCCACATATAATATACATAGAGGAATGTGTATGTAATGTACAGCACAGTTATATATATCTCTATATAATATACATTGAGAACTGTGTATATAATGTACAGCACAATGATATATACATATATATCCACATATAATATACATAGAGGAATGTGTATGTAATGTACAGCACAGTGATATATATCTACATATAATATACATAGAGGAATATGTATGTAATGTACAGCACAGTGATATATATATATATATATATATATATATATATACAGTACAGACCAAAAGTTTGGACACACCTTCTCATTCAAAAAGTTTTCTTTATTTTCATGACTATGAAAATTGTAGATTCACACTGAAGGCATCAAAACTATGAACTAACACATGTGGAATTATATACATAACAAAAAAGTGTGAAACAACTGAAAATATGTCATATTCTAGGTTCTTCAAAGTAGCCACCTTTTGCTTTGATTACTGCTTTGCACACTCTTGGCATTCTCTTGATGATCTTCAAGAGGTAATCACCTGAAATGGTCTTCCAACAGTCTTGGAGGAGTTCTCAGAGATGCTTAGCACTTGTTGGCCCTTTTGCCTTCACTCTCCGGTCCAGCTCACCCCAAACCATCTCGATTGGGTTCAGGTCCGGTGACTGTGGAGGACAGGTCAGCTGGTGCAGCACCCCATCACTCTCCTTCATGGTCAAATAGCCCTTACACAGCCTGGAGGTGTGTTTGGGGTCATTGTCCTGTTGAAAAATAAATGATGGTCCAACTAAACGCAAACCGGATGGAATAGCATGCCGCTGCAAGATGCTGTGGTAGCCATGCTGGTTCAGTATGCCTTTAATTTTGAATAAATCCCCAACAGTGTCACCAGCAAAGCACCCCCACATCATCACACCTCCTCCTCCATGCTTCACTGTGGGAACTAGGCATGTAGAGTCCATCCGTTCACCTTTTCTGCGTCACACAAAGACATGGTGGTTGGAACCAAAGATCTCAAATTTGGACTCATCAGACCAAAGCACAGATTTCCACTGGTGTAATGTCCATTCATTGTGTTCTTTAGCCCAAACAAGTCTCTTCTGCTTGTTGCCTGTCCTTAGCAGTGGTTTCCTAGCAGATATTCTACCATGAAGGCCTGATTCACACAGTCTCCTCTTAACAGTTGTTCTAGAGATGTGTCTGCTGCTAGAACTCTGTGTGGCATTGACCTGGTCTCTAATCTGAGCTGCTGTTAACCTGCGATTTCTAAGGCTGGTGACTCGGATGAACTTATCCTCCGCAGCAGAGGTGACTCTTGGTCTTCCTTTCCTGTGGCGGTCCGCATGTGAGCCAGTTTCTTTGTAGCGCTTGATGGTTTTTGTGACTGCACTTGGGGACACTTTCAAAGTTTTCCCAATTTTTCGGACTGACTGACCTTCATTTCTTAAAGTAATGATGGCCACTCGTTTTTCTTTACTTAGCTGCTTTTTTCTTTCTTTTTCCTGTGGCGGTCCGCATGTGAGCCAGTTTCTTTGTAGCGCTTGATGGTTTTTGTGACTGCACTTGGGGACACTTTCAAAGTTTTCCCAATTTTTCGGACTGACTGACCTTCATTTCTTAAAGTAATGATGGCCACTCGTTTTTCTTTACTTAGCTGCTTTTTTCTTGCCTTAATACAAATTCTAACAGTCTATTCAGTAGGACTATCAGCTGTGTATCCACCTGACTTCTCCACAACACAACTGATGGTCCCAACCCCATTTATAAGGCAAGAAATCCCACTTATTGAACCTGACAGGGCACACCTGTGAAGTGAAAACAATGTCAGGTGACTACCTCTTGAAGCTCATCAAGAGAATGCCAAGAGTGTGCAAAGCAGTAATCAAAGCAAAAGGTGGCTACTTTGAAGAACCTAGACTATGACATATTTTCAGTGGTTTCACACTTTTGTGTTATATATATAATTCCACATGTGTTAATTCGTAGTTTTGATGCCTTCAGTGTGAATCTACAATTTTCATAGTCATAAAAATAAAGAAAACTCATTTGAATGCTTTATTTTTTTATTGGCTCTGGGACGGATGCCGCCTTAAGTTGTAATAGCTGTTGTTCTCTCATATTTAGGGATTGCAGAATGTATATCATAAACTCCTATATACTCCAATACCTATTCTATAAGCTCCAATATTTATCCCGAATGTTTATCTAACAGATACGTAGTCTCGGCTGATTTTAATTTTTGTGATGATTTGTTTGTTTATGATAACGAGCTATGATTTTTTGTACCTATACTTGAATACTATTCTATATTATGTATGTAAGGTTCCTCAAGAAATAGGTATTATGTACATATAACTTTTGATGTTGTCATGTGTATCTGCACTTATGGAATATTTCTCTATTGTCACACAGTGTTTGATTACGACCGAAACTTCACAATTTGGTGTAGTTGCCTTGAAAAATAAATATTCAGAACAGAAGTTATCTACAGAGTGCTGTTGTTTATTTTGTTATTGTATAATTCTGGCTGGGAATCCAGCACAACAAGCAGCACCATTACGGTAGACAAGAGTGCCACGTCTTGTCTATAATCAATAGCTTGGACAGTTAGATATACAAACTCACAGTGCCATAAATAAGATGGTATGGGAACTATCAAATTGGTTCCACTAAGTCTGGAAAGATTACTTCCAAGTGTCAAAGAAGCATCCCTCCTCTTTGATATATGTTGAGAAAGGTCAAAGGTATAATATGTAGCAAAAATCTGAAGTCTGATGTTACAACAGTGCCATCTGGAGGCAGAAGGGGATGATTCTTAGATAAGGTGGGGAATAATTACTTGTGTGCAGAGCATCAACTCAAACAAACTCACAAAAATCTAAATATAAACTCACAAAGGAAACTGACCACAAGAAAAATATACCAAAAGAAACTTGGATTATTTTTTGGCTTCTAGGAAGGTTCTTTGGAACTGGTCCCATCTAAAACTCTGTCTACCTCTGACCCAGTAACATATACTGTGTTTACTGCTCGTGATATTAATAAGATATTTGTCTTGGTATATAGCCAAAAGTCCCCATACTGTGGTAATATATAGTTTTAGGCGCCTCCATAATGCTGACTATTCTCTTAGCAAAGATGTTATTGCTAATGGAAGATCTGACATTATTTGAAAAGAGGACTAAACCCTTGGAAAGTAATTTTCCATAGTCTGATTGCCAAGCTTAATATTTTGTCGTATTAATATCATATATTTTTGATTGGTCATACGGAAACAGAGTCAAGGGATAACAATTATTTTTCCTATATTAATCCGTGTTTTATTGTTATAGCCTGTTTGGTAAACAGAAGATCCCAAGTTTCTCCTGGTATATAAATCATTAGTCTGTTTGTTAAAAGTATAGCACTGGTTTTGTCATAAGCAACTAAGTTGTACTGTGCTGGTAAGATAGGGGTGTGTTAGCACCACCGTGTGGCATATTTTAGGTATAATTTTACAGCTTCATTGTTTGTCTTTGCAATCATATTGATTTTATAGTCTTGACTTGTATTGTGTATAATAAACTGCATATATATTTTTGCATAGACAATTGTCCCTTTGTTTCACTGCTTGCACAAATCAAATTAAGATATTCGATAAAAGAACTTAGAAGAGGCAATTATGTCCGCCTGAAGGATCATATAATTTTTTATATAATTTATATATATATATATTTTTATCCTCTCTTTTATATGAAGATTCTTTTTACATAGAAGATATTCAACATAAATGGAGGCCCCAGTAAGATCGAGATAATTCTTTAATTGACTGTGAAAATAGTGAAGGGTCCATATTTCTTCTTGGCTAGCCAGATAAAGTGCAACAGGCAGTAATGGCCAGGCTACAGCAGATAGTCCATCTTATTCGGAGCAGATAATCTCTAAGGATGTTGAATATTTACTGTAGGAGGGCGCAAGGGTCCATCATTGATGGAAGGTACGTATCGCCGAGATTCCTGGTCTCGGTTAGATAAGAACCAGTAATTTTGTGTGTCAGCAGCAGCTAGTGCTGGCTGACACTGTTTTACTTGCACACAAAAAAAATTAACTACGGCTCCACTATGTAAGTAAATATAATTTTTTTTTAATTAAATAAACATTAGACAGACATTATGATATGTAAAATCAGCAGTAAAATGACATACTTCAGTGAGGAATTAAAAACCTTAGAGGAGACTGGGGGATCGATACACAGGGGCATCCAGATTCAAAAGATAAAGCCACACATAGAACTAACAAGGAACAAGTGGCCCCCGGACATAAAGGTCCTATAAAGACGTTGGTAAACTAAATGTGGAAATCAACAAGCAATGGTAAATACCCCAAAAGTGCTTGCCGATCCCTCAGTCGCCTCCTTCCAACGTTGTTTCTCCAGTGAACTGGGTTCTTCCAGGGATGATTAGCGTAGTGAGGCTGGTGTGAACGCCAAAATATTTTTGGTTTGCATTTTTGGGCACAGTTGTATGTCATTTATCAAACCAGCTAAATTCAAACCTGTGTCACACGACAAAATGGAGGCTGTTGTGAAGGCCCTCATGGAGGCTAATTTGCAGCAGAGAGAGACCAACCTGTACCAGCAAAAGGCTAACAAGCAGCAGCAAGAGACCAACCAGTTGCTGTTACAACATGTGATGGCTTTGCAGACAACAGCAGCAATCCCAAGCGTCCACTATTCACGGAAAGCAGTCCGTGCAGTGTTCTCTAAGATGACACCCACAGATGACATTGAAACCTACCTGGCGATGTATGAGAAAGTGTTCACCAGGGAAAGGCTGCGCCAGGACCAGTGGGCTGAGTTCGTCGCTCCTTTCCTGGCATCAGAGTCTCAGCGGGTGTATTTTGACTTGCCAGGCGATCAAGCGGCCGACTACCCAAAGGGAAAGGGTGAGATTTTGGCAAGACTGGGAGTGAATGTGCTGGTCCGGGCCCAGCAGGTGCATCAGTGGGGGTTCAACCCGACTGAGCCTGTGAGACCCCAGTATTATAACCTGCTCAACCTTTTGCAAAAGTGGCTATAGCCTGACGTGCTGAGCCCCACTGCTATGCTGGACCGGTTGTTAGTAGATATGTTCTGGATGGCTCTGCCACCCCCTCTCCAGCAATGGATTGACCAGGTCTCTCCAGGTAATGCGCTTGAGATGGTCGACTTGGTGGAGCACTATGAGATGATCCGGAACCTACAGGGGGGTGCTTTTGGGAGGGACAGTCAAATCCCGTAACTCTCCACCCTGGACCAGGCGACTGGTGCACACCAAACCCGCCGAGATTTAACCCCTGTGGACCCCGCTCCAATAATCTGCTGGCAGTGTCGAGAGCCTGGACATGTTCGAGCTGACTGTCCACATCAGGGGGAACCCATGGACACGAACTATGGCTTCCATCAATCATTGTATGCCAGGAATCTGTGTTCCATGGGTGCTCCGGAGTCTCTGAACCACCTGTGCTAGGTGGAGGTGGGAGACACTCCAGCGGAGGCTCTGTTGGACTCAGGGAGTCTGGTGACCCTGGTAAAGGCTCCCCTGGTAAGGGCTCCCCTGGTACGGAGTCATGAGTATACAGGCCGTAAAGTTGGAGTCATGTGTATACATGGGGACTTAAAAGACTATCCTCCTGCTATGGTGTCTCTGTCTACGATTTCCGACCGGTGGACCCACGTGGTGGCTGTCGCAACCTGTCTACTCTATGAACTTATAATAGGGAGAGACTTCCCGGCACTGTGGCCTGTTCCAAGAGTGACTGATACCCATGAGACAGGTGTAACCCTAGCAGAGTGGCCCGGCTCAGGGGGGAGACCAGAACCCTGGGAACCTGAATCCGAAGGATGTCTTCGGTGAAAGAGGAGGAGACAACCCTGCTAAGTGTAATGGTGGGAGACCTGGAGGACTTGCCGCCAGGTCCTGAGCTGGCAGACCTCAATGTCTCCGGTGATAATTTTGGTACTGTACAACACAGAGATCCAACCCTCTCCCGGTGTTCCCCCGTTTTGTTGTTCATCAGGGTATGTTGTATCGTGCAAACCAGCTGCGAGTTGAATCCATTGAACAGTTGGTGGTGCCCCAGGCTTATCGCAAACTCGTGTTAGAGTTTGCCCACCAGCATGTTCTCGGGGGTCATCTGGGAATGCAGAAAACACAGGACCAGATACTACAACGGTTTTACTGGCCCAGTGTGTTTAAGGAGGTGGACGAGTTCTGTAAGTCTTAACCGACCTGCCAGGCAACTAGCCCCCAGCACCTTTTCCGCAGTCCCTTGGTACCTCTCTCGATCATCGAGGTACTGTTTGAGCAAATCGCTATGGACCTAGTAGGCCCAGTACCGAAGTCCACTAGCGGACACCAACACATCTTGGTTGTCCTTGATTACACCACTCGGTATCCGGAGGCAGTGCCACTGCGACATACATCAGCAAAACTTATAGCTAAGGAGCTAATGGAGATGTTCTCCCAAGTGGGGCTACTTAAAGAGGTTCTCACTGACCAGGGGACTCCTTTTATGTCCAAGGTGATGAGGGAACTCTGTAAGTTACTGCATATCAGACAGTTATGGACGTCCGTATACCATCTGCCAACGGACGGTCTGGTTGAAAGGTTTAATAAAACTCTAAAAACCATGTTGAAAAGGGTGGTGTCTAAAGATGGGAAGGATTGGGACCTTCTTCTGCCCTATCTCATGTTCGCTGTGCGAGAGGTGCCCCAGGTTTCTACTGGGTTCTCGCCCTTCAAATCGCTTTATGGCAGACATCCTTGTGGTCTGTTGGATGTAGCCAAAGAGACGTGGGAACAGCAACCCTCTCAGCATAAAAGTATCCTAGAAAATGTTGTCAAGATGCAACAGCGGACCGTTTTGCCTCTTGTCAGGGAGCATATGGAGGCAGCTCAGCGAGCCCAGAGTCGGATCTATAATCGGCAGGCTCGGGTCTGGATCTTTAACCCAGGTGATCAGGTTTTGGTTCTGGTACATCAGCCAGGGAGGCGAAAGCGAGAGCAAGTGTACCATGTTAATTTACTAAAACCTTGGAAAGATAGGGACACGCCTGTACGGAAGACATCCCGCGGCCAGGCTTGCTAGGGGAAAAGGGTTTCGGCTCCTCTGATGCAAGGGAAGCGATTGCCACAATAAAAAATTGCTGACAGCCTCTCCTCTAAAAAGGCTCAGGAGACCAGGGAATTTGTTAGTCAGAACACGGATGTGTTCTCGGACCTCCCTGGACGCACTTCTGCAATCCAACATGACATTGTCGCTGAGCCTCAGGCAAAAGTCCGGTTAAAACCATACCGGGTACCCGAGGCTTGGCGAAAAGCCACCTCGGAGGAAGTGCAGCTCATGCTGCAGCTAGATGTCATTGAGAAGTCTAAAAGTGAATGGGCCAGTCGGGACGTTACGATTTTGTAACGATTTTCGGAAGTTGAACGAAGTATCTAAATTTGATGCACATCCCATGCCTTGGGTAGAAAATACCTGTCTGGGCCTTATTGAGAGGTTAGGCCCAGACAGGTATTTTTCTGTTTTGGACCTCACCAAAGGGTACTGGCAGGTACCATTGACGGTGGCTGCCAAAGAGAAAACTGCCTTCATCACACCAGAGGGGCCATACAAATATAAGGTATTACCTTTTGGCCTGCATGGCGGTACGCCTAGGCCTACCTGGACGATATTATCATTCACAGTACCGACTGGGAAAGTCACCTGCCCAAAGTACAGGCCAGAAGTTTACTCCCTTCGAAAGGCGGGACTAACAGCTAACCCAAAGAAATGCGAGATAGGGTTAGAGGAGACTAAATACCTTGGGTATATCATTGGGCGCGGAGTCATCAAACCCCAAGTAAACAAAATAGAGGCGATGCGGAATTGGCCCTCACCTGTCACCTCTAGACAAGTAAAGTCGTTCCTGGGAATGGTGAGCTATTATATGAGGTTTGTTCCCCATTTTTCCACTTTAGCGGCTCTGTTAACAGGGCTTTTGAAGGGTTGTAAGTCCGTGATATTCCGCTGGAATGACCAGGCGGAAGAGGCTTTCTCCGTTTTGAAGTCGGCCCTGTGTGGGTCCCCGGTTTTGGTGACGCCCGACTTCAAGAGGGAGTTTGTGGTACAGACCGATGCCTCTGAAGTAGGCCTCAGAGCTGTACTCTCTCAGGAAACCAATGGGGAGGAACATCCCGTTGTTTTTCTGAGCCGCAAACTTACCCGAGCCGAGACCCGGTACAGTATAGTGGAGAGAGAGTGCCTGGCCATCAAGTGGGCACTCGAGACTCTCCGCTATTATCTGTTGGGGAGAAAGTTCCGCCTGGTGACTGACCACTCCCTTCTCAAGTGGAAGAGCCAGGCCAAGGAGAGGAATGCTTGGGTCACCAGGTGGTTCTTGTCTCTACAGAACTTTCAATTCTCTGTGGAACATAGGCCAGGCAGGTTACAGGGAAATGCAGATGCTATGTCCTGGGTACACTGTCTGGAGAGTGTTCAGCCCCTCAGGGTTGAACAAAGGGGGGAGGCATGTAGGAGGGCGCAAGGGTCCGTCATTAACGGAAGGTACGTGTCGCCAAGATTCCTGGTATTGGTGAGATAAGAACCAGTAATTTTGTGTGTCAGCAGCAGCTAGTGCTGGCTGACACTGTTGTTTTACTTAGTATGGCTGTAAAGCCGATCCTGGCCGGTTCTTATTGGGAGCAGCCAAAGAGCAGGGTGGGTGGCTGTTCCCCACGATCCAGGCCAGGTTTTGGGCTGGGCTATAAAAACCCAGCCAGCAGTCTCAGCTGTGTGGAATTGATCCTCCATCTGACAGTGGAGCTCTGTCAAGCTCTTCTTTGGGACCTAAATCTTTGGTACTGTGCGGCTGTGGACTGCCGTGGATAAATAAGCCTGCCAGGTGCCAGTTCTGTGGACTTTGTGCTGTGTAAATTAACACCAGGACTCTGCAAAGTGTTTGTTTTACTTTTTTCCTTTTGTGTGAATAAACACTGAACTTTTGCTTTACTACCTTGTTCTTGCCTCTGTACTGCGTCCGCTTACCCTGCCTACCAGAGCAAATCCCTACAATACATTCATGGCTTAAATTGGATAAGGATGTGACTACATGGATTAAGGAGCTGCAGGAAAGAGCCAAGGAAGAACATGGGGATATATGGAAGTTAGGTGGCATAGTTGATAGATACCTGAGTTATATAGATTTGACACAAGATAATACCAAGAGAGACCAACACCTTTTATGCACATTGCCACCTGTTTTGTATGCATTGTTGACGGTCAGTACTCTTTCACAAAAGAGACGTGAGTCTGTGAAGGGAATGGAGAACTATGTAGCCCAGCTAGAAGCAGATCTCAGAATCACAGAGGCCACAATTAAGGACTTAAAATACAACCTTGATCACAGCCAGGATGCATACCTGCATACCAAAAGGCAAAAAGTGACTTGGAGGAGTTACACCTCCGATATCCCAAAATTCAGCCATACTGTAATTAATGCTGATAGAGATCTCCAAGAGAGCTCTTAAAGCAGACTCCATCCCAGACCATAAGCCACCTGAAAGTGATGGCATGATTACACAGGAGGCATTGACCTAATTAAGTCGGGCATTCCAAACTGTAACCGCCTTACTAGGCACCAGCAACACGGAAGCCCCTAGAAGTGTCTCCACATATTCCCCTGGAGAGAGATGTAAGGGTTAAATCCCCTGTGCCATATGTGTCTCATGGAAGTAATCAAAGTGCATGTGATTCTGACAGTGATGTGGGATAATGTATGTCTTATTCCCTACCACGCAGGCAAGAGTTTGCCCATAAGGGGGATCAGGGTCCCAAGCGACCATCATATGCTGAAGTGGTTTCTAGGAAAAGGATCAGAGTTCCTCAAGCATCATTAAGTTTCTGAATGCCCAAGTTCTCTAAGAAAGGTTCTTCTCAAATAGCAAACCACTTAGAACTGTATGAGTCCACTATGGATTCTTTAAAGTTGTACTCTGATGTTGATAGGATCAGATTCCTACCATGGGCATTTGAAGATGGGTACCGTCACTATTTTACTTCCTTTAACCCCTTAGGGACACAGCCTTATTTCATCTTAAGGACCAGGCCATTTTTTGCAAATCTGACCACTGTCACTTTAAGTGCTGATAACTTTAAAACGCTTTGACTTATCCAGGCCGTTCTGAGATAGTTTTTTCGTCACATATTGTACTTCATGACACTGGTAAAATAAAGTCAAAAAAATTATTTTTTTTGCACAAAATAATACCTAATCTGTAATACATAGTAATACCCCCAAAAATTGTGATGACTTTACATTCCCCATATGTCTACTTCATGTTTGTAGCATTTTGGGAATGATATTTTATTTTTTGGGGATGTTACAAGGCTTAGAAGTTTAGAAGCCAATTTTGAAAATTTTCGGAAATCTTCAAAATCCCACTTTTTATGGACCAGTTCAGGTTTGAAGTCATATTGTGAGACTTAGATAATAGAAACCTCCCAAAAATGACCCCATCTAAGAAACTACACCCCTCAAGGTATTCAAAACTGATTTTACATACGTTGTTAACCCTTTAGGTGTTGCACAAGAGTTATTGGCAAATGGGGATGAAATTAGAGAATTTCATTTTTTTGTCTAATTTTCCATTTTAACCCATTTTTTCCACTAACAAAGCAAGGGTTAACAGCCAAACAAGACTGTATCTCTATTGACCTGACTCTGCCGTTTACAGAAACACCCAATATGTGGCCGTAAACTACTGTACGTCCACACAGCGGGGCGTACAGTGAAAGGTGCGCCGTTTGGTTTTTGGAAGGCTGATTTTTATGGACTGGTTTATTTACACCATGTCCCATTTGAAGCCCCTTGATGCACCCCTAGAGCAGAAACTCCCTAAAAGTGACCCCATCTAAGAAAGTACACCCCTCAAGGTATTCAAAACTGATTTTACATACATTTTTAACCCTTTAGTTGTTGCACAAGAGTTATTGGCAAATGGGGATGCAATTAGAAAATTTCATTTTTTTTGCCTTATTTTCCATTTTAAACAATTTTTTTCCACTAACAAAGCAAGGGTTAACAGCCAAACAAGACTGTATCTTTATTGCCCTGACTCTGCCGTTTACAGAAACACCCCATATGTGGCCGTAAACTACTCTACGGCCACACAGCGGGGCGTAGAGTGAAAGGTGCGCCGTTTGGTTTTTGGAAGCCAGATTTTGCTGGACTGTTTTTTTGACACCATGTCCCATTTGAAGCCCCCCTGATGCACCCCTAGAGTAGAAACTCCATAAAAGTGACCCCATCTAAGAAACTACACCCCTCAAGGTATTCAAAACTGATTTTACATAAATTTTTAACCCTTTAGGTGTTGCACAAGATTTAATGGAAAATAGAGATACAATTTCCAAATTTCACTTTTTGGGCAGATTTTCCATTTTAATATATTTTTTTCCAGTTACAAAGAAAGGGTTAACAGCCAAACAAAACTCATTATTTATGGCCCTAATTCTGTAGTTTACAGAAACACCCCATATGTGGTTGTAAACTGCTGTACGGGCACACGACAGGGCGCAGAAGGAAAGGAATGCCATACGGTTTTTGGAAGGCTGGATTTTGCTGGACTGTTTGTTTTTTACACCATGTCCCATTTGAAGCCCCCCTGATGCACCCCTAGAGTAGAAACTCTAAAAAAGTGACCCCATTTTAGAAACTACTGGATAGGGTGGCAGTTTTGTTGGTACTAGTTTAGGGTACATATGATTTTTGGTTGCTCTATATTACACTTTTTGTGCGGCAAGGTAACAAGAAATACCTTTTTGGCACAGTTTTTTTTTTTGCTATTTACAACATTCATCTGACAGGTTAGATCATGTGGTAATTTTATAGAGCAGGTTGTCACGGACGCGGCGATACATAATATGTATACAATTTTTTTTATTTATGTAAGTTTTACACAATGATTTCATTTTTAAAACAAAAAAAGTTTTAGTTTCTCCATAGTCTAAGAGCCATCGTTGTTTCAGTTTTTGGGCGATTATCTTAAGTAGGGTCTCATTTTTTGCGGGATGAGATGATGGTTTGATTGGCACTATTTTGGGGTGCATATGATTTTTTGATCGCTTGCTATTACACTTTTTGTGACGTAAGATGACAAAAATTGCTTTTTTTTACACCGTTTTTATTTATATTTGTTTACGGTGGTCATCTGAGGGGTTAGGTCATGTGATATTTTTATAGAGCCGATCCATACGGACGCGGCAATACCTAATATGTATACTTTTTTTAATTTATGTAAGTTTTACACAATGATTTCATTTTTGAAACAAAAAAAATGATGTTTTAGTGTTTCCATAGTCTAAGAAACATAGTTTTTTCAGTTTTTGGGCGATTATCTTAAGTAGGGTCTCATTTTTTGCGGGATGAGATGACGGTTTGATTCTTACAAATTTGGCGTACATGCAACTTTTTTGATCACTTTTATTACCTTTTTTGGGGAAGTAAGGTGGGCAAAATTTCAATTTCATCATAGTTTTTCATTTTTTATTTTTATGGCGTTCACCGTTCGGGTAAAGTAACATGACCGTTTTAAAGATCAGGTCGTTACGGACGCGGCGATACCAAACATGTGTAGGGAATTTTATTTTTTTCATTTTTAATCAGTGATAAATGTGTTTTTTGATTTTTACTTTTTTTCCACTTTTTTTTACTTTTTTTACTTTTTTTTTACCCAGACCCACTTGGTTCTTGAAGATCCAGTGGGTCTGATGTCTGTATAATACAGTACTGTACTCTATATAGGGTGCCTTCAGCATAGATCTGTTCAGCACCATGGACAGCAGGACGCCTGAGCAGGCGTCCTGTTGCCATGGGAACCTTCCCCGTCTGCCACAACTTTGCAGACGGGGAAGGGTGAGGACGGGGCTTCAGGGGGCTGTCTGGGTGCTCTCTCCTTCTCTCATCGGGGGGCTGCAAAGGCACAGCAGCCCCCCGATCGGAGAGGGAGGGCGCTCCCTGCGCTGTTAACCTTTTCCATACAACGGTCCGTACATCCGCATCAACGATGTCAGCCGTATATACCAGGGTGCCAGCAATGTGCTGGCACCCTGGTATACCCACTAGACGCCAACGATTATTCAAGGGGAGGCGGGCGGGGGATCGCGATCCCGCCTGCCGCACCGCCCGCCTCCCGCACCACCCGCACCGCCCGCAACCCTCCCCCTGCACCACCCGCCCACATAATATCATTCAGGGGTGCAGGGGGAGGAAGAACATATATATTTTGGGCATTGTAAAGTTTCTGATCTGACCGCGGGGATCAGAAATGGCAAAAAGCGCATCAAACCGCAGGTCTGAATTGACCTGCGGTTTGATGTGATTGCCGACATGGGGGGGTCACGGGACCCCCCCGCGCATTTAGCCTAGGTGCCTGCTCAATGATTTGAGCAGACACCTTGTTCCGATCACTGCCAGCCGGGCGGCAGTGATCGGAACAACACATGACGTACCGGTACGTCATGTGTCCTTAAGTACCAGGACATCATGACGTACCGGTACGTCATGTGTCCTGAAGAGGTTAAGGATAGAGGAATTCAAGATTGGCAAAATGTCTTGCATGAAATTAAACTGGAATTCGGACCTTACTGAACCATTACTGCTGCAAAACGTGAGATTTATAAACTCACATGTAGGCCCAATCAAAGTCCCTGTAAATTCCTCTCCATCCTTAAAAATGCCTATGGGTTAGCATATAGATCCACAAATTAGGAATCTGAAGAGTTTAAGCAGCTGTTCTATGATGCAATGCCAACCCAAATCAAACTTAGCCTAGCTAGAGATCTTGATATTGAAGCTCCCTTGGATAGGTTGGTGATGGCTGCCACCACACTGTATAATATCAGTGAGTGCTACAGGTGAGAGGAGGTTCAAAAAGTCCCCAGAGCAAAATATAACTGAAGCTAAGGTAAACCCTAGCTTGGGATTTGAAACAAAGCCATGTAAATAACCTCAATCTACAGGACCTGTCCAATAAGCCCAGCGACAACAGGTATGACCCAAACCGGTAAAACCCCAAAACCTCAATGAGTCAGAGGGGGATAATTCTGGTGCTGGGAGGTCTAACTAACGTCCCTATTACAATAGGGGTTCCCAGGGATATAGGCCCTCTAACAATAGGGGTTCCCTGGGATACAGGAGCTGGGATAAGAGGCCCAGACAACAAAGGGAAGATGGGCAAGAACCCTCAACTTCACCTAGGAATAACCAATAACTAATGTGCCCCACAAAATCAAAATATGCACAAACCAAACAGGTTTGATCAAATAGCAGAACAAGCGGCTCAACTGAGTGACATTGTAAGCAAATTGTCCCAGGGGTCCATTGAAAAACAATCTGTGCCTTTTTTAGGGGCGACTGCAGGTCCCAGCTTAGCCCCATAAAGCAAATAGGGCAGGGTCAGAGCCCAGGCCAACGCCAGGTTATCAAGGTGGTTGAGGAAGAATCAAAATTGATTTCAAATCCTATTTTGCCTTGCAGTGTTCCTGACCCTAAAATTGTGGCCAGGGAGGAGGTGTCTAATATGTTATCTATTTTGCAGACTAATCTTGTAGATCCCTGCAATCCTGTGTCTTCTCCAACAAGTGATCCTATCGTATCAACGTCAGGCTATGAACCGTCTATAAACTGTGACATAGTCCAGTTTTCCCCAAAGGTGGGGGCCACTACTCCTGCACTGTATAGCAGGAGTGTCAAGGATTCACCAGAGGTCGCGACGCTAGAGAGAGGTCACACTCTCAGAAAGCATGAATAAACACCCTAACTTCCTATGTGATTTATTTCAGGTTGAAGGCCGATATTTTGTGGATCACAGGCCACTTGATCTTATCACATAGTTATTTCCAACAGGTTCTGGATTTAACAGCAAAGAGACCGAGATTGAAATCGTTCGATGGCTGTTTGATAAGTGTAGGTGGAGACGCTTTGCAGGTAAAAGGTACATCATGGTTGACATTTAGAATTGGCAAGAAGACAATAAAACACCCCACACTGATTGTGGACCTTCCATATGATCGGCTGATCATAGGAATTGACCTTCTGAAAAGGTTGAGTTCCATAATAGACTTCGTTAGGCTCCATTCACAAGTCCGCGAATGGGTCCGCATCCGTTGGCAATTTTGCGGAACGGGTGCGGACCCATTCATTCTCTATAGGGATGGAATGGATGCGGACAGCACACAGTGTGGAGCGCAGCCCCGATCTTCCGGTCCGCAGCTCCGCAAAAGATAGAACATGTCCTATTCTTGTCCGCAGCTATAGGGGGTGCCGGCCGGGTGTGTTGCGGGTCCGCAACACACCACGGACGTGTGAATGGACCCTAAATGAAGCAGTTTGGACTCAGGTAAAGGCACCCATTGCCTATAAATACTCTTTTAATGCACACACCCAACATAGTTGTCATCTGATTGAAGAGAGGCCTAACTCTGTTGAAGTTCATTTTAGGAACAGTCAAACACTGGATGTCACAATCCTGAAAAATGCTAAGCCTGAGGAAGCTGTCAACTGTGCCGCTCATATCATTACCATCCAGAGGGACAGAATCGAAACGTAACCTTGGATGAGGATGTATTGACTATTTCCCTTGAAGGAGGAAATCACGAAGTCGCGGACCTGGCCAAGTATACTCAATCCATGGTACGGATTGAAAAGGTCAATGACAATTTGATTCCCATACAGGTTAAACAATATAGCCCGGGGGAAATATGCCAAGTTGGATCTGAAATCCAAAGCCAGCTACATAAGCCTAGGACTCTTAAAACAGGTCACCAATCCTAAAATTATTAAAAGTTCCTCTCCACAGGACCAATGGGTTTATGATCTGGATGGAGATTCCCAGAGTCATAATGTGGTTGCAAGATGTCTTTTGTCTATCTCCATAGGAAGTAAGACTACAGAACACGTTTTTGTCGTGTTGAATGAACCATGGCAACAGATGTATATAGGTAACGACCTTCTACACCGATTTGTCGTGCAAATTGATCTGGTCAATAATAATCTATGGTCCAGATTGCCTGGAGTCCCAGAGGGGTTCCAGGACGTGGAGCAAGCCTTAAGATGGGGACAACAGATGCCCTATGCCGTGAGTATCAAGGTTGCTGATGAGGTTAAAATCCCTGAAGGATGCAAACCATTTATTCTTCCCAGTCAAGTGAAGAAGGAACAAAATTTGAAGAACGCAGATGCTTTGATCTGTTTGTCCAACTGAATGCAGCAACTTGGCCTAAAGGTAAAGCCCATTCTTATTATAAACATCCATCAGGACCAATTGCACATGACAATCCATAACATGGCTCCCCATAGCATATCCCTGCAAAAGTACACCGTAATTGGTCGAACTATGGATTCAGAATACTATACTTTTGGATTCCAGAATGATGTAATTGGACTTATTCCTGATGAATACCTAACAGTAGAACAGCTAGTGGAATGCTACAACCAATCCATTGTGAACATTTAAAAAAAGTTTGTCAATGAATGCGGTAAGGAATAGGATGTCAAGTTGCCTTTGGTTCTTATGGCCATCAGAGCCACCCCAAACTTTCTCCCTTCGAAATGATAACAGGCAGGAAGATGGTGTTACCCCAGCATTTACTCTACCGGACGACAGACCACAATTTAATAAATGCTACATCTCATCAATATGTAGAAAAGCTATGCAAGCACCTTCAGCATGCTTTTGCGTTTGCCCAGAAGAATATAGAGAAAGCCACGATAAGTTCTAAGACGACTACGATCTGAAGACTACACAGAAGGAGTATCAAATTTCCGATCGGGTTTATCTCTGCAACTTCTCTCGGGATCAATTGAAGGAGAGAAAGTTCTTACCTTCCTGTAAAGGACCTTATGTCATCATAGACAAGTTGCCACCAGTGGTCTACAAAATAAAAATCCCTAAGAGGTATGAATTAGTAGAAAAGTGGGTGCACATTAACCAATTACGTGTTTGTCATCCTAGTCCACGACTTTGCGAGATAGAAGGAGTTGGATGAAGAAAGGTGAAGAGATTTAACGTTTCCAGCTAAAGACGGAAACAAGGATTAGTATCGTATGAACATACATGTGTACTAACACGTCCTTATGTGTGTTTCCTCCGTAACTAAACACCTCTTAACTTACCTCTAAAACGAAGAACTTGCTCTGTTCAAAAAAAGAACATATGCCAATTGTAGGTATATGATAGCATTAACTCGTTTCTTGCAGGATAAAAAGTAAAAGATGTATGTACTCATATGTGTCATACAATTTTATAGGTGCAAGATGCCAACTAAGATTGCCATTGTTTATGTCATCCTAATCTTGGGAAAGGAGTTCCACGCCGAGCCGATTGCTGTGCCAGGTCCTTCGTCCGGAATCATGCTACAGGACACCGCGGGATTCATTCTGACGAACAAGAGGATTTTGTCCTAGAAGATTTATATCAGTCTGGATCCAAGCATCTTCGTTGAAAGACAATTCAACGTGTCCAAGATCCTGTCACCGGAGATCCAATCCTGGTATCATACGCACATCGGATATTCCCAAGAACGGATAACGCAAATCCTGGAGCAAGCGAGAAAGACCTTGACCAGAGAGCAGTTTTCTACGAATCAAAGACCGAAGTAGTTTATTTCTGCCATCGTAGCCGCTATAATCTTTAGCTTAGTAGGTGCTGTCATTGCCACAGGTGTAACAGTTGCCAATTCCATCTCTATAAAAACATTGGAACTTGAGATCTGTTCACTGAAAGGGAACCTAATAAACATTCATGCAGAGATGGAGAATCAAAAGAAACATTCATCAGACTTATATTCTGTTATGCAGGATCTATGGGATGGTTGAAAGGGTTAACCATCCAAGTGGTGCATTGGATAAGATTCTTCAAAAAGTCTTTGGCCAAGTTATGGCTGAAACAATGCAAGCAAGGTTCACGCACCCAATCCTTAAAGAATTCCATATGAAAAGCCCTTTTGAACATTCCAAATACATTCACACTTTATAGAACATTTTTGGAATGAAGGGGGATTTGTTGAGCATTTTTTATAAGTGTTCAGTATTATCTAATGATATTATAGCCAGAATGAATGCTCATTGCCTTTAAGAGGAACAGCTTGAACCAAAGTTCTGTTATGTGGCTGAAGAGGCCAAGATGAGTTCATGGCAAGTTCTGTTTATATAAGAGTCATTGTGAATATGAACGGACATTATATTTTAAAAGTTAAAAGATATGGGTTTATATATGGGGAGTATACTGGCTTCTCCAGACATGTCTGTCTGAAGGGAGTAATGTTTGTTTCATGGCTAAACCATGACAAAATTGATATCCTTAAGACACATCTGGTGTGTGGTGTCTATTCATATATTCATAAGTGTTATGTATATTTATGTGTGCACTTATTTAGCTTTTTAGTATGAACATATCAATAATTCATGTATAATATGCATTATTGATATATCGTATAACCACTAGGGATGAGCGAACTCGAACTGTATAGTTCGGGTTCGTACCGAATTTTGAGGTGTCCGTGACACGGACCCGAACCCGGACATTTTCGTAAAAGTCCGGGTTCGGGTTCGGTGTTCGTCGCTTTCTTGGCGCTTTTGTGACGCTTTCTTGGCGCTTTTTGAAAGGCTGCAAAGCAGCCAATCAACAAGCGTCATACTACTTGCCCCAAGAGGCCATCACAGCCATGCCTACTATTGGCATGGCTGTGATTGGCCAGAGCACCATGTGACCCAGCCTCTATTTAAGCTGGAGTCACATAGCGCCGCCCGTCACTCTGCTCTGATTAGCGTAGGGAGAGGTTGCGGCTGCGACAGTAGGGCGAGATTAGGCAGATTAACTCCTCCAAAGGACTTGATTAACTGATCGATCTGCAGCTGTGGATCATTGAGCTGCTGATCCTCAATTGCTCACTGTTTTTAGGCTGCACAGACCGTTTGTCAGTCTCATTTTTCTGGGGTGATCGGCGGCCATTTTGTGTCTTGTGGTGCGCCAGCACAAGCTGCGACCAAGTGCATTTAACCCTCAATGGTGTGGTTGTTTTTTGGCTAAAGCCTACATCAGGGTGAAGCTGTCACACCAAGTGCATTTAACCAGCAATAGTCTGTTCATTTTTTGGCCATATACAAAATCAGGGGCAAGCTGCGCCTGTCACCAAGTGCATTTAACCCTCAATGGTGTGGTTGTTTTTTGGCTAAAGCCTACATCAGGGTGAAGCTGTGACACCAAGTGCATTTAACCAGCAATAGTCTGTTCATTTTTTGGCCATATACAAAATCAGGGGCAAGCTGCGCCTGTCACCAAGTGCATTTAACCCTCAATGGTGTGGTTGTTTTTTGGCTAAAGCCTACATCAGGGTGAAGCTGTCACACCAAGTGCATTTAACCAGCAATAGTCTGTTCATTTTTTGGCCATATACAAAATCAGGGGCAAGCTGCGCCTGTCACCAAGTGCATTTAACCCTCAATGGTGTGGTTGTTTTTTGGCTAAAGCCTACATCAGGGTGAAGCTGTCACACCAAGTGCATTTAACCAGCAATAGTCTGTTTATTTTTTGGCCATATCCCAGTCTAATTCTGTCACTAAATCCATACCGGTCACCCAGCGCCTAAATACTAGGCCTCAAATTTATATCCAGCTAAATCTGTCCCTAGTGCTGTAGCTGGGCGAGTTATTTAGTGTCCGTTCAAGCACATTTCTTGTTCTGGGTTGAAATACAATTCCCAATTTAGCAATTTCATAATTTAGTGGTTCCTGCTATATCAGAGCTATTTGAAATCTATCCCAAAAAGGGTATATAATATTGAAGGTGCACATTGGGTCATTCAGAATAACTTCACACACACCCGCTACTGTGTATTTCCAAGTCTAATTCTGTCACTAAACCCATACCTGTCACCCAGCGCCTAAATACTAGGCCTCAAATTTAAATCCCTCTAAATCTCTCGTTACCGCTGTACTGTTGTTGCTGGGCAAGATATTTAGTGTCCGTCAAAGCACATTTTTTGTTCTGGGTTGAAGTACAATTCCCAATTTAGCAATTTCATAATTTAGTGGTTTCTGCTATATCAGAGCTATTTGAAATCTATCCCTAAAAGGGTATATAATATTGAAGGTGCACATTGGGTCATTCAGAATAACTTCACACACACGCTTCTGTGCATTTCCAAGTCTAATTCTGTCACTAAATCCATACCGGTGACCCAGCGCCTAAATACTAGGCCTCAAATTTAAATCCCTCTAAATCTCTCGTTACCCACCGCTGTACTGTTGTTGCTGGGCAAGATATTTAGTGTCCGTCAAAGCACATTTTTTGTTCTGGGTTGAAGTACAATTCCCAATTTAGCAATTTCATAATTTAGTGGTTTCTGCTATATCAGAGCTATTTGAAATCTATCCCTAAAAGGGTATATAATATTGAAGGTGCACATAGGGTCATTCAGAATAACTTCACACACACCCGCTACTGTGTATTTCCAAGTCTAATTCTGTCACTAAACCCATACCTGTCACCCAGCGCCTAAATACTAGGCCTCAAATTTAAATCCCTCTAAATCTCTCGTTACCGCTGTACTGTTGTTGCTGGGCAAGATATTTAGTGTCCGTCAAAGCACATTTTTTGTTCTGGGTTGAAGTACAATTCCCAATTTAGCAATTTCATAATTTAGTGGTTTCTGCTATATCAGAGCTATTTGAAATCTATCCCTAAAAGGGTATATAATATTGAAGGTGCACATAGGGTCATTCAGAATAACTTCACACACACGCTTCTGTGCATTTCCAAGTCTAATTCTGTCACTAAATCCATACCGGTGACCCAGCGCCTAAATACTAGGCCTCAAATTTATATCCCGCTAAATCTCTCGTTACCGCTGTACTGTTGTTGCTGGGCAAGATATTTAGTGTCCGTCAAAGCACATTTTTTGTTCTGGGTTGAAGTACAATTCCCAATTTAGCAATTTCATAATTTAGTGGTTCCTGCTATATCAGAGCTATTTGAAATCTATCCCAAAAAGGGTATATAATATTCAAGGTGCACATTGGGTCATTCAGAATAACTTCACACACACGCTTCTGTGCATTTCCAAGTCTAATTCTGTCACTAAATCCATACCGGTCACCCAGCGCCTAAATACTAGGCCTCAAATTTATATCCCGCTGAATTTGAATACAATACATTGGGCCAAATAATATATTTGTTGTTGTGGTGAACCATAACAATGAGAAAAACATCTAGTAAGGGACGCGGACGTGGACATGGTCGTGGTGGTGTTAGTGGACCCTCTGGTGCTGGGAGAGGACGTGGCCGTTCTGCCACATCCACACGTCCTAGTGTACCAACTACCTCAGGTCCCAGTAGCCGCCAGAATTTACAGCGATATATGGTGGGGCCCAATGCCGTTCTAAGGATGGTAAGGCCTGAGCAGGTACAGGCATTAGTCAATTGGGTGGCCGACAGTGGATCCAGCACGTTCACATTATCTCCCACCCAGTCTTCTGCAGAAAGCGCACAGATGGCGCCTGAAAACCAACCCCATCAGTCTGTCACATCACCCCCATGCATACCAGGGAAACTGTCTCAGCCTCAAGTTATGCAGCAGTCTCTTATGCTGTTTGAAGACTCCGCTGGCAGGGTTTCCCAAGGGCATCCACCTAGCCCTTCCCCAGCGGTGAAAGACATAGAATGCACTGACGCACAACCACTTATGTTTCCTGATGATGAGGACATGGGAATACCACCTCAGTATGTCTCTGATGATGACGAAACACAGGTGCCAACTGCTGCGTCTTTCTGCAGTGTGCAGACTGAACAGGAGGTCAGGGATCAAGACTGGGTGGAAGACGATGCAGGGGACGATGAGGTCCTAGACCCCACATGGAATGAAGGTCGTGCCACTGACTTTCACAGTTCGGAGGAAGAGGCAGTGGTGAGACCGAGCCAACAGCGTAGCAAAAGAGGGAGCAGTGGGCAAAAGCAGAACACCCGCCGCCAAGAGACTCCGCCTGCTACTGACCGCCGCCATCTGGGACCGAGCACCCCAAAGGCAGCTTCAAGGAGTTCCCTGGCATGGCACTTCTTAAAACAATGTGCTGACGACAAGACCCGAGTGGTTTGCACGCTGTGCCATCAGAGCCTGAAGCGAGGCATTAACGTTCTGAACCTGAGCACAACCTGCATGACCAGGCACCTGCATGCAAAGCATGAACTGCAGTGGAGTAAACACCTTAAAACCAAGGAAGTCACTCAGGCTCCCCCTGCTACCTCTTCTGCTGCTGCCGCCTCGGCCTATTCTGCTGCTGCCGCCTCGGCCTCTTCCTCCGCCTCTGGAGGAACGTTGGCACCTGCCGCCCAGCAAACAGGGGATGTACCACCAACACCACCACCACCACCTCCGTCACCAAGCGTCTCAACCATGTCACACGCCAGCGTTCAGCTCTCCATCTCACAAACATTTGATAGAAAGCGTAAATTCCCACCTAGCCACCCTCGATCCCTGGCCCTGAATGCCAGCATTTCTAAACTACTGGCCTATGAAATGCTGTCATTTAGGCTGGTGGACACAGACAGCTTCAAACAGCTCATGTCGCTTGCTGTCCCACAGTATGTTGTTCCCAGCCGGCACTACTTCTCCAAGAGAGCCGTGCCTTCCCTGCACAACCAAGTATCCGATAAAATCAAGTGTGCACTGCGCAACGCCATCTGTAGCAAGGTCCACCTAACCACAGATACGTGGACCAGTAAGCACGGCCAGGGACGCTATATCTCCCTAACTGCACACTGGGTAAATGTAGTGGCAGCTGGGCCCCAGGCGGAGAGCTGTTTGGCGCACGTCCTGCCGCCGCCAAGGATCGCAGGGCAACATTCTTTGCCTCCTGTTGCCACCTCCTCCTTCTCGGCTTCCTCCTCCTCTTCTTCCACCTGCTCATCCAGTCAGCCACACACCTTCACCACCAACTTCAGCACAGCCCGGGGTAAACGTCAGCAGGCCATTCTGAAACTCATATGTTTGGGGGACAGGCCCCACACCGCACAGGAGTTGTGGCGGGGTATTGAACAACAGACCGACGAGTGGTTGCTGCCGGTGAGCCTCAAGCCCGGCCTGGTGGTGTGTGATAATGGGCGAAATCTCGTTGCAGCTCTGGGACTAGCCAATTTGACGCACATCCCTTGCTTGGCGCATGTGCTGAATTTGGTGGTGCAGAAGTTCATTCACAACTACCCCGACATGTCAGAGCTGCTGCATAAAGTGCGGGCCGTCTGTTCGCGCTTCCGGCGTTCACATCCTGCCGCTGCTCGCCTGTCTGCGCTACAGCGTAACTTCGGCCTTCCCGCTCACCGCCTCATATGCGACGTGCCCACCAGGTGGAACTCCACCTTGCACATGCTGGACAGACTGTGCGAGCAGCAGCAGGCCATAGTGGAGTTTCAGCTGCAGCACGCACGGGTCAGTCGCACTACAGAACAGCACCACTTCACCACCAATGACTGGGCCTCCATGCGAGACCTGTGTGCCCTGTTGCGCTGTTTCGAGTACTCCACCAACATGGCCAGTGGCGATGACACCGTTATCAGCGTTACAATACCACTTCTATGTCTCCTTGAGAAAACACTTAGGGCGATGATGGAACAGGAGGTGGCCCAGGAGGAGGAGGAGGAGGATGAGGAAGAGGGGTCATTTTTAGCACTTTCAGGCCAGTCTCTTCGAAGTGACTCAGAGGGAGGTTTTTTGCAACAGCAGAGGCCAGGTACAAATGTGGCCAGCCAGGGCCCACTACTGGAGGACGAGGAGGACGAGGATGAGGAGGAGGTGGAGGAGGATGAGGATGAAGCATGGTCACAGCGGGGTGGCACCCAACGCAGCTCGGGTCCATCACTGGTGCGTGGCTGGGGGGAAAGGCAGGACGATGACGATACGCCTCCCACAGAGGACAGCTTGTCCTTACCCCTGGGCAGCCTGGCACACATGAGCGACTACATGCTGCAGTGCCTGCGCAACGACAGCAGAGTTGCCCACATTTTAACCTGTGCGGACTACTGGGTTGCCACCCTGCTGGATCCACGCTACAAAGACAATGTGCCCACCTTACTTCCTGCACTGGAGCGTGATAGGAAGATGCGCGAGTACAAGCGCACGTTGGTAGACGCGCTACTGAGAGCATTCCCAAATGTCACAGGGGAACAAGTGGAAGCCCAAGGCCAAGGCAGAGGAGGAGCAAGAGGTCGCCAAGGCAGCTGTGTCACGGCCAGCTCCTCTGAGGGCAGGGTTAGCATGGCAGAGATGTGGAAAACTTTTGTCAACACGCCACAGCTAACTGCACCACCACCTGATACGCAACGTGTTAGCAGGAGGCAACATTTCACTAACATGGTGGAACAGTACGTGTGCACACCCCTCCACGTACTGACTGATGGTTCGGCCCCATTCAACTTCTGGGTCTCTAAATTGTCCACGTGGCCAGAGCTAGCCTTTTATGCCTTGGAGGTGCTGGCCTGCCCGGCAGCCAGCGTTTTGTCTGAACGTGTATTCAGCACGGCAGGGGGCGTCATTACAGACAAACGCAGCCGCCTGTCTACAGCCAATGTGGACAAGCTGACGTTCATAAAAATGAACCAGGCATGGATCCCACAGGACCTGTCCGTCCCTTGTCCAGATTAGACATTAACTACCTCCCCATAACCATATATTATTGGACTCCAGGGCACTTCCTCATTCAATCCTATTTTTATTTTCATTTTACCATTATATTGCGATGCTACCCAAAGTTGAATGAACCTCTCCTCTGCCTGTGTGCTAGGCCTAAATATATGCCAATGGACTGTTGCAGTGGTGGCTGACATGAAGCCTGATTCTCTGCTATGACATGCAGACTAATTCTCTGCTGACATGAAGCCAGATTGTCTGTTACGGGACCTCTCTCCTCTGCCTGGGTGCTGGGCCTAAATTTATGACAATGGACTGTTGCAGTGGTGGCTGACGTGAAGCCTGATTCTCTGCTATGACATGCAGACTGATTCTCTGCTGACATGAAGCCAGATCCTCTGTTACGGGACCTCTCTCCTCTGCCTGGGTGCTGGGCCTAAATTTATGACAATGGACTGTTGCAGTGGTGGCTGACGTGAAGCCTGATTCTCTGCTATGACATGCAGACTGATTCTCTGCTGACATGAAGCCAGATCCTCTTTTACGGGACCTCTCTCCTCTGCCTGGGTGCTGGGCCTAAATTTATGACAATGGACTGTTGCAGTGGTGGCTGACGTGAAGCCTGATTCTCTGCTATGACATGCAGACTGATTCTCTGCTGACATGAAGCCAGATCCTCTTTTACGGGACCTCTCTCCTCTGCCTGGGTGCTGGGCCTAAATTTATGACAATGGACTGTTGCAGTGGTGGCTGACGTGAAGCCTCATTCTCTGCTATGACATGCAGACTGATTCTCTGCTGACATGAAGCCAGA
This sequence comes from Bufo gargarizans, assembly GCF_014858855.1. NCBI lineage: Eukaryota > Metazoa > Chordata > Amphibia > Anura > Bufonidae > Bufo > Bufo gargarizans. The sequence goes on along the minus strand of NC_058082.1, from coordinate 368,817,154 downwards.
TCCTCTGTTACGGGACCTCTCTCCTCTGCCTGGGTGCTGGGCCTGAATATATGCCAATGGACTGTTGCAGTGGTGGGTGACGTGAAGCCTCATTCTCTGCTATGACATGCAGACTAATTCTCTGCTGACATGAAGCCAGATTGTCTGTTACGGGACCTCTCTCCTCTGCCTGTGTGTGTGCTGGGCCTAAATATATGCCAATGGACTGTTGCAGTGGTGGCTGACGTGAAGCCTCATTCTCTGCTATGACATGCAGACTGATTCTCTGCTGACATGAAGCCAGATCCTCTGTTACGGGACCTCTCTCCTCTGCCTGGGTGCTGGGCCTAAATTTATGACAATGGACTGTTGCAGTGGTGGCTGACGTGAAGCCTGATTCTCTGCTATGACATGCAGACTGATTCTCTGCTGTCATGAAGCCAGATTGTCTGTTACGGGACCTTTCTCCTCTACCTGGGTTCTGGGCCTAAATTTATGAAAATTGACTCTTACAGTGGTGGGTGACGTGAAGCCTGATTCTCTGCTATGATATGAAGACTGATTCTCTGCTGACATGAAGCCAGATTGTCTGTTACGGGACCTTTCTCCTCTGCCTGGGTTCTGGGCCTAAATTTATGAAAATTGACTCTTACAGTGGTGGGTGACGTGAAGCCTGATTCTCTGCTATGATATGAAGACTGATTCTCTGCTGACATGAAGCCAGATTGTCTGTTACGGGACCTTTCTCCTCTGCCTGGGTTCTGGGCCTAAATTTATGAAAATTGACTCTTACAGTGGTGGGTGACGTGAAGCCTGATTCTCTGCTATGATATGAAGACTGATTCTCTGCTGACATGAAGCCAGATTGTCTGTTACGGGACCTTTCTCCTCTGCCTGGGTTCTGGGCCTAAATTTATGAAAATTGACTCTTACAGTGGTGGGTGACGTGAAGCCTGATTCTCTGCTATGATATGAAGACTGATTCTCTGCTGACATGAAGCCAGATTGTCTGTTACGGGACCTTTCTCCTCTGCCTGGGTTCTGGGCCTAAATTTATGAAAATTGACTCTTACAGTGGTGGGTGACGTGAAGCCTGATTCTCTGCTATGATATGAAGACTGATTCTCTGCTGACATGAAGCCAGATTGTCTGTTACGGGACCTTTCTCCTCTGCCTGGGTTCTGGGCCTAAATTTATGAAAATTGACTCTTACAGTGGTGGGTGACGTGAAGCCTGATTCTCTGCTATGATATGAAGACTGATTCTCTGCTGACATGAAGCCAGATTCTCTGTTACGGGACCTCTCTCCTCTGCCTGGGTGCTGGGCCTAAATTTATGACAATGGACTGTTGCAGTGGTGGCTGACGTGAAGCCTGATTCTCTGCTATGACATGCAGACTGATTCTCTGCTGACATGAAGCCAGATTCTCTGTTACGGGACCTCTCTCCTCTGCCTGTGTGTGTGCTGGGCCTAAATATATGCCAATGGACTGTTGCAGTGGTGGCTGACGTGAAGCCTCATTCTCTGCTATGACATGCAGACTAATTCTCTGCTGACATGAAGACAGATTCTCTGTTACGGGACCTCTCTCCTCTGCCTGGGTGCCGGGGCCTAAATATCTGAGAATGGACTGTTCCAGTGGTGGGTGACGGGAAGCCAGATTCTCTGCTATGGAACCTCTCTCCAATTGATTTTGGTTAATTTTTATTTATTTAATTTTTATTTTAATTCATTTCCCTATCCACATTTGTTTGCAGGGGATTTACCTACATGTTGCTGCCTTTTGCAGCCCTCTAGCTCTTTCCTGGGCTGTTTTACAGCCTTTTTAGTGCCGAAAAGTTCGGGTCCCCATTGACTTCAATGGGGTTCGGGTTCGGGACGAAGTTCGGATCGGGTTCGGATCCCGAACCCGAACATTTCCGGGATGTTCGGCCGAACTTCTCGAACCCGAACATCCAGGTGTTCGCTCAACTCTAATAACCACATATTAAGGTATACTTTATGCTGTGTGTATCTCTCTGAATGGATATAGTCTTAGAAGGCATAGAAAACACTAAGGTTTTCTACTAATGGAAGTTTCTCAGAAAGTCGAATGTTATTTCAGGCATCGTTACTCAATAGCTTGGACAGTTAGCTATAGAAACCCACAGTGCGAGTGTAAGGCCCATTGCATTTCTTATCTGGCCAAAAATAAGATGGTATGGGAACTATCAAATTGGTTCCACTAAGTCTGGAAAGATTACTTCCAAGTGTTAAAGAAGCATCCCTCCTCTTTGATATACGTGAGAAAGGTCAAAGGTATAATATGTAGCAAAAATCTGAAGTCTGATGTTGCAACAGTGCCATCTGGAGGCAGATAGACAATATTATATTACTTTACCATTTGTTTTATACCATGGTAAGGGTTAATATGAAATTATTGTGTTATTAGCATACAAATACACCCACCTTACCTGATTGGAAATCCCTAATCCAGAAGGGGATGATTCTTAGATAAGGTGGGGAATAAATACTCGTGTGCAGAGCATCAACTCAAACAAACTCACTCACAAAAATCAAAAGAAAAACTCACAAAGGAAACTGACCACAAGAAAAATATACCAAAAGAAACTTGGACTATTTTTTGGCTACTAGGAAGGTTCTTGAGAATTGGTCCCGTCGGAAACTCTGTCTACTTCTGACCCGGTAACGTATACTGTGTTTACTGCTCGTGATATTAATAAGATATTTGTCTCGGTATATAGCCAAAAGTCCCCATACTGTGGTAATATATAGTGTTAGGCGCCTCCATAATGCTGATTATTCTCTTAGCAAAGATGCATATTGCTAATGGAAGATCTGACATTATTTGAAAAGAGGACTAAACCCATGGAAAGTTATTTTCCATAGTCTGATTGCCGAGCTTGATATTTTGTCGTATTAATATCATATATTTTTGATTGGTCATAGGGAAACAGAGTCAAGGGATAACAATTATTTTTCCTATATTAATCCGTGTTTTATTGTTATAGCCTGTTTGGTAAACAGAAGATCCTAAGTTTCTCCTGGTATATAAATCATTTGTCTGTTAAAAGTATAGCACTGGTTTTGTCATAAGTAACTAAGTTGTACTGTGCTGGTGAGATAGGGGTGTGTTAGCACCACCGTGTGGCATATTTTGGGTATTGTTTTACAGCTTCATTGTTTGTATTTATATTCTTGATTTGTATTGTGTATAATAAACTATATATTTTTGCATAGACAATTGTCCCTTTGTTTCACTGCTTGCACAAGTCAAATTAAGATACTCGATAAAAAGAACTATGTCCACCTGAAGGATCATATAATATTTTATATAATTTTTATATATATATACACAGTACAGACCAAAAGTTTGGGCACACCTTCTCATTCAAAGAGTTTTCTTTATTTTCATGACTATGAAAATTGTAGATTCACACTGAAGGCATCAAAACTATGAATTAACACATGTGGAATTATATACATAACAAAATAGTGTGAAACAACTGAAAATATGCCATATTCTAGGTTCTTCAAAGTAACCACCTTTTGCTTTGATTACTGCTTTGCACACTCTTGGCATTCTCTTGATGAGCTTCAAGAGGTAGTCACCTGAAATTGTCTTCCAACAGTCTTAAAGGAGTTCCCAAAGATGCTTAGCACTTGTTGGTCCTTTTGCCTTCACTCTGCGGTCCAGCTCACCCTAAACCATCTCGATTGGGTTCAGGTCTGGTGTGAGCCAGTTTCTTTGTAGCGCTTGATGGTTTTTGTGACTGCACTTGGGGACACTCAAAGTTTTCCCAATTTTTCGGACTGACTGACCATTATTTCTTAAAGTAATTATGGCCACTAATTTTTCTTTAATTAGCTGCTTTTTTCTTGCCATAATACAAATTCTAACAGTCTATTCATTAGGACTATCCGCTGTGTATCCACCTGACTTCTCCACAACGCAACTGATGGTCCCAACCCCATTTATAAGGCAAGAAATCCCACTTATTAAACCTGACAGGGCACACCTGTGAAGTGAAAACCATTTCAGGTGACTACCTCTTGAAGCTCATCAAGAGAATGCCAAAAGTGTGCAAAGCAGTAATCAAAGCAAAAAGTGGCTACTTTGAAGAACCTAGAATAGAATATTTTCAGTTGTTTCACACTTTTTTGTTATGTATATAATTCCACATGTGTTAATTCGTAGTTTTGATGCCTTCAGTGTGAATCTACAATTTTCATAGTCATGAAAATAAAGAAAACTCTTTGAATGAGAAGGTGTGTCCAAACTTTTGGTCTGTACTGTATATATAATTTTTTTTTGATCCTCTCTATTAGGCCGAATGCACACGGCCGTGAGCGGCCTGGCATCCTGCTGACAGCAGGGGCGCACTGCGTCATTGGTTGCTATGACGCCGTGCGCCGTGTGTATTACTGTAGTGCAGCGGAGGCATGAAGCAAACGGCATCATAGCAACCAATGACGCCGTTTGCCCCTGCTGTCAGCAGGATTCCAGGCCGGGATACCACGGACCGCTCACGGCCGTGTACATTTGGCCTTATATGAAGATTATTTTTATATAGAAGATATTCGACAGGAGGGAGGAGAGAAAATGGAAAAATTCATAAAACATTTTCCTAAAAAATCCCTGAAGACTATACGGTGTTATACACAGGGTGTTTGGCAAACATTTTGCTGAACTGACCCTCGACAAGTTCTCTCATCTCTAATGCCAATGCCATCTTCTAAACTCCCAGCTAGCCTCATCTCAGATTACCTAACATGTGGACACTTCTCATGGCCTCTGGCTCCAATTTAAGTATTTTACCCACAACACTTAGATCCCCAGATAAAGACATAATTATGCAAGTGAGAGAAATATCCTGGCAAACGACAACTTTTCCCATTTTTTTATACAAAGTTGGCATTTGACCAAGATATTTTTCTCACCCAGCATGGGTATATGTAAAATGACACCCCAAAACACATTCCCCAACTTCTCCTGAGTACGGCGATACCAGATGTGTCACACTTTTTTGCTGCCAAGGTGGGCAAAGGGGCACATATTCCAAAGTGCACCTTTCGGATTTTGCAGGGCATTTTTTACACATTTTGATTGCAAGGTACTTCTCACACATTTGGGCCCCTAAATTGCCAGGGCAGTATAACTACGCCACAAGTGACCCCATTTTGGAAAGAAGACACCCTAAGGTATTCCGTGAGGGGCACTGCGAGTTCCTCGAATTTTTTTTTTTTTGTCACAAGTTAGCGGAAAATGATGATGTTTTTTTTTTGTTTTTTTTTTCTTACAAAGTCTCATATTCCACTAACTTGCGACAAAAAATAAAAAATTCTAGGAACTCACCATGCCCCTCACAGAACACCTTGGGGTGTCTTCTTTCCAAAATGGGGTCACTTGTGGGGTAGTTATACTGCCCTGGCAATTTAGGGGCCCATATGTGTGAGAAGTACTTTGCAATCAAAATGTGTAAAAAATGGCCTGCAAAATCCGAAAGGTGCACTTTGGAATATGTGCCCCTTTGCCCACCTTGGCAGCAAAAAAGTGTGACACATCTGGTATCGCCGTACTCAGGAGAAGTTGGGGAATGTGTTTTGGGGTGCCATTTTACATATACCCATGCTGGGTGAGAGAAATATGTTGGCAAAAGACAACTTTTCCCATTTTTTTATACAAAGTTGGCATTTGACCTAGATATTTATCTCACCCAGCATGGGTATATGTAAAATGACACCCCAAAACACATTCCCCAACTTCTTCTGAGTACGGCGATACCAGATGTGTCACACTTTTTTGCAGCCTAGATGCGCAAAGGGGCCCAAATTCCTTTTAGGAGGGCATTTTTAGACATTTGGATCCCAGACTTCTTCTCACGCTTTAGGGCCCCTAAAAAGCCAGGGCAGTATAAATACCCCACATGTGACCCCACTTTGGAAAGAAGACACCCCAAGGTATCCAATGAGGGGCCTGGCAAGTTCATAGAATTTTTATTTATTTTTTTCCGCATAAGTTAGCGGAAATTGATTTTTTTTTTTTTTTTTCTCACAAAGTCTCACTTTCCGCTAACTTAGGACAAAAATTTCAATCTTTCATGGACTTAATATGCCCCTCAGCAAATACCTTGGGGTGTCTTCTTTCCAAAATGGGGTCAGTTGTGGGGTGTTTGTACTGCCCTGGCATTTGAGGGTCTCTGCAATCATTACATGTATGGCCAGCATTAGGAGTTTCGTTAATTTCTAACGATAATTTGTTTTCCCTTAGTCCTAACAGCAGCACAGATGGGGTTAACTGCCCCCCGTGGACTGGTAGGACCGGCGGAATGTTTAATGAGCCCAAAGAATAAACCAATAAAAGAACTCCAGCTCCCTTAAAGGGAGGGGTTCATCCCCCAGCCCACCGTGTATATCACAAGAAAAAAATGCTTTAGGGCGGGAAATTTGTGTGCTGCTGTTAGGACTAAGGGAAAACAAATTATCGTTAGAAATTAACGATTCCCTTACGTCCTACCAGCAGCACAGATGGGGAGATAGCAAGAAGAATCCCCTAGGGAGGGTCCTCATGCTCGGCAGAAGCAAGAACTGTCTTCCCAAAGGCCGAAAACTCTGATACCCTAGCATCAATCCTATAATGGGAGATGAAGGTTGATTCAGAGCTCCAGGAAGCTGCCTTACAGATCAACTCTAGGGGGAGAAGACTTCTCTCCGCAACAGAGGTAGCTACGGCCCTTGTAGAATGGGCCCTCACAAACTCCGGAGGATCTAAGGATTGAGAGGTGAAAGCTTCCCTGATAGCTTCCTTGACCCAGCGACTAATAGTCGTTTTAGACGCCTTACGGCCTTTAGACTTACCGGCAAACAGGATAAAGAGATTTTCATCCAACCTGAATTCTTTGGATCTATCCACATAGATCTGAAGGCATCTAGATATATCCAGTGGATGTCGCACTGGGACATCAGAGGAGGAGGCAGAGAGTAATACAGGTAGAGAGACTACCTGATTAATATTCTGAAAGGTTGAAACCTTAGGTCTAAAGTAAGGTAGAAATTTTAAAAGGACCCTATCCTGTAGAAACATGGTATATGGGTATAACGCGGAGAAAGCTTGTAGCTCCGAAATTCTTTTGGCCGAAGTTATGGCCAGAAGAAAGACCATCTTAAGTGTTAAAAATTTAAAACTTGCCTCCTCCAAGGGTTCAAAGGGGGGGGATGCTAGCCCCCTGAGAACAACTGACAAATCCCATTGAGGGACGGGTTTCAGTATTGTAGGCTTCAATCTTTCCGCTCCTTTAAGGAAGCGCTTGATGAGAGGGTCCCGAGAATATGGTCTGTTAAGACAGGCCGAGATGGCAAACACTTGGACCTTTAGGGTAGATGGGGCGAGACCTCTGTCCATCCCATCCTGAAGGAACTGTAAGATCGCTGCGAGGGGCGGATCTGCAAACGCCACCTGGTTGGAGCTACACCAAGAGGTGAAGATCCTCATGATCCGGGAGTAGGCCTTTTTAGTAGACTCTGCTCTGGAATGCGATAAAGTTCTCAGGACCGACTCAGAGAGCCCATCCACTCTGGGAAGGGACTGATCAACCTCCAGGCTGTCAGGTTGAGTCTGTGCAGATCTGGGCAGAGATGCGTGTCCCATGACACCAGGGTCTGCTCCGGGGGGAGTCTCCAATATTGTCCCCGACTCATCTGAATGAGCTGGGAAAACCAGGATCTCTTGGGCCAAAATGGTATGATGGCTATTACCGAGGCCTGATCCTGACGGATTTTCATCAATACCCTCGGAATCATGGAAAGGGGAGGGAAGATGTACGCCAGCCTGAACCTCCACGGTGTTGTCAGAGCGCCTATCGCCAGGGGGTTGTCCTCCCTGTCTAGGGAACAAAGCCTCTGTACCTTGGCGTTGAACTCGGTTGCCATGAGATACTCCTATGGCATCCCCCATCTGAGGACTAACTATTTGAAGATCTCCGGATGTAGTGACCATTCCATGGTCGATAGGCCGCAATTTAGGCGGTGCGTGATGACGTTGAAGGAGCCTCAGATGTGAGTGGCGGATAGATGGGATAAGTTCAGCTCTGGCCACCGCAGAATTACCCCGATCACAGACGGAAGGGGTAAGAATCTTGTGCCTCCCTGCTTGTCTATATAAAGCACGACAGTCCTGTTGTCTAACGGGACTTTCACTGCTTTGCCCCGAATCTGAGGGGCGAAGTGAAGGAGGGCTAGCCGGATAGCACACATCTCGTGGAGATTTGAAAAAAGATGCCACTCCTGAGGAGACCAGGATCCCCGAACTGGGGACCCGTCTATATGAGCGTCCCAGCCTACTAGGGACGCGTCCATGGTCAATATGAGCCAAGCTGGTTGGGTCATAGACTTCCCCTGTGGTAGATAAAACCACCCTGTGGGGGAAAGTTGGGACTGGTTGAATAGGGGGCACAGGGAATCTAGCCCCAGGGGGCTGCCGTTCCGTTTGTTTAAGACCTCCGACTAAAGGGGCCGGAGGTGCTATAAAGCTCAAGGGACTGCATCCACAGTCGCTGACACGAGCCCCACCATCTTCATGAGGGTCCATATGGAGACTCGTTGTGGTACATAAGGGACCCTTACTAGGTCCTGTATCCGCATTCTTCTTTCTGGTGTCAACTGGAGGGACATCTCCAGAGAGTCGACTAAGAATCCTAGATGACGGATAGAAGTCGAAGGGCTCACGTTCGACTTCAGCCAGTTGACAATCCAACCTAGGTGGAGCAGAAGAAAAAATGCGACATGAAGAAGATGGGAAAGTAGAGGCCAGATGTCCAAGTAAGGGACAATGGTCAGATCTTGGAGTCTCAATGCTGCCACTACCGATACTATGACCTTGGTGAAGGTCAGGGGGGCAGACGAGATTCCGAAGGGAGGGGCGGCAAACTGGAGATGTCTGCCTACTCCTAGTATCTGGACCGTGATCGTGAAAAATTTCCCAGCCTTGAGGTCCAGAATGGCCATCACCTCCCCAGAGCTGAGGAGGTGGCTGACCGACCTTATAGTTTCCGTGTGGAATCTGGTCCTCCTTAAAAAGGGATTGAGAAGTATTCAATCTATGATCGTCCGAAGATCTCCCGTCTTCTTGGGAACCAGGTATACTGGAGAATAAATCCCTAGACCCTTCTCCCCTGCCGGTACCTCCTCCAGGGTTCCCTTGGAAAGGTAGTCTTGAACATAGACCTCCAAGATTCTTTGTCTGGCCGGCAAAAAACTGCGAGTAGCAATGAGTCTTCCTGGGGGGAGAAAAACAAGGTCTATTAGATTGCCTATGGCAACGATATTTTGGACCCAAGGATGCGGGATTTCTTGGGCCCATAAGAGTCTGGATAAAAGACGCCCCCTTAGAGGGAGGTGGAGAAGGGGTACGGGAAAAACCAGAAGTGTAACGACAGGGATAGCAGGGCTTATCCAAGAGCCTCAGAGAGGCCCATAGTCAGGAGGTTTGTTTTGCCTCCCTGGTGGGTTTACGGGAGCGCCTAGAAAATTTTCTAGGCGGCCCCCCCCAATCTCTGCGTCCAACCTGCTGTCCTGGCCGGCCCCCGCGGGCTTGTCTACCCCTGCCTCGAAAGGATTGTTGGGGGAGACTCTTCCCCTTTTTATCTGAAAGACCCTCCATAATGGTGTCTAATTCAGATCCGAATAGACGGCCAGGTTCAAAGGGGAGCCCACAGAGGTTATACTTGGACGCATTATCTGCGTTCCAAGGTTTCAGCCACAGAGGTCTCCTAGCGGCAGATACTAAAGCCATTGTTTTGGCTGCCAACTTTAACTGAAGTTGGGCTGTGTCACATAGGAAGTCCATGGCCAAATTGACGGACTTGAAGGCAGCGAGGATATCATCGCGAGAGACACTCTGGTCGACATCCGTCTGAATCTGATTCAACCTGGCTCTGAGGAAGGACGAGATCTCTGTGGCAGCAATGGAAGTCGAGGCGGAAGCGGCGGCAGCCGAGTAACCTCGTCTAAGGGTGCACTCTGTCCTTCTATCTAGAGGGTCCTGCAGGCTAGACCCATCGTCTGCAGGAACCAGAGTGCGCCTGGACAACTTGGCAATTGCCATGTCCACCTTAGGAATGGAACCCCACGATTCCACTAAGGGTTTAGCCATTGGGAACATTTGTTTGAATTTCCTGGTAAGGACTGGGCCTTTTTCCGGCTTTTTCCACTCTGTGCGCATCACAGAGAGAAGGGTCTCATCTGCCCTAAAGACCCGCTGGGTCCGGTAGGCGGGATCGGAAGACTCCCCTACGTCAACATCATGGTCCCCCGACCTGATGGACCTCAGAAGCTTCTGAGTCTTTTCCGGTGGAAAAAAGCCAGAAGTCGATTCTTCTTCCTCAGAAGAAGATGACCCCACAGAAAGGGGTAAAGGCCTATCGGGGCCCCCGCTCACCTCCATAGGAGCTTGGGAGGGAACAGGTAGCCTCTCATTAAGGAGACGTACGACCCCTTGAATGGAATCGTCAACATAAGTTTTGGCCCACTGGTACATGTCCTGCATCGAAGGCTCAGTAGCAGTGGTGGAACGACAACTGTCACACCTGGAGAAAGGGCAGCTCTCATCAAGAGGCGTATTGCAGTCATAGCAAGCCAGGTGTTTCCTCTTGGTAGCTGTTTTCCGTAGCTGATTGGGCTCTTGGGGAGAGGCCATAGCTGAAAATAGAAAGGGAAAACAATTAAAAAATCAAAACATCCTAAAAGAAATAAGGGAAAAACCCTCCATGATTTTTAGGAGCACGAACCAGAGGAGTCAGTAATAAGCTCTGAAAGGCAAAAAAATCCCGTCTGGATAGAGAAATATCACAGAAATGCAGGAGACTCTGGAGCTTGCTTGTAAGAGCAGCGCAGCCAGAGACCGACTGAATGGAAGCAGGGAGCTTAAATAGAGTAGCTCCGCCCAGGGGAGTGGTCTTTGTTAAAATAATCCTCCCCCTAACGATACTGCCATTCATCAGCTGTAGCCTTCCCTAAAAGAGAAGGTTAATGAATAAGTGGTGATCACCACCACACCTCCATCCCCCCTGGAGAAAGAAAAAAACCGGCCGGTACTTTATCCTGAATTTCTGCAGTCAGGACCGAACGGCCGGCCGAGGGACCGGAAGTGACGCCGCGGCTAGGCCCGCGTAACTTCCGGTCATGGCGGCGCCCATACCAGCCATGCAGCGGAGCGCTGCCGACTCACAGGGGGAGACCGAGGCAAGTAGAACTAATCCACTTGCAGAAAATGAGGCGCAAATATAAGCGCACTAACAACTGGAAAAAAAGGGGAACACTCATGGCTCTAAGAGTCAAAAAACGTCCCCAATTCTCAACAAGGAGAGAGTAAAACTCGCCAGTCCACCTGTCCAAAGGACAGAAAAAAACACGGTGGGCTGGGGGATGAACCCCTCCCTTTAAGGGAGCTGGAGTTCTTTTATTGGTTTATTCTTTGGGCTCATTAAACATTCCGCCGGTCCTACCAGTCCACGGGGGGCAGTTAACCCCATCTGTGCTGCTGGTAGGACGTAAGGGAATCTGCTATTCTCCTTATATTGAGCATACAGGTAATGAGATTTTTTTTTCCGTTCAGCCTCTGGGCTGAAAGAAAAAAATGAACGGCACAGATTTCTTCATTCGCATCGATCAATGTGGATGAAAAAATCTCTGCCAAAAAAATAAAATGGAGGAGAAAGGCGTCTGCCAGGACATAGGAGCTCCGCCCTACATCCATACCCACTTAGCTCGTATGCCCTGGCAAACCAGATTTCTCCATTCGCATCAATCGATGTGGATGAATAAATCATTGCCGGGATTTTTTTTTTATATATATATATATATATATACAAAGTGCTTGCCAAAGCATAGGAACGCCGCCTCCTCCTCAGCTCGTATGCCTCGGCAAACGTATCTGTCACTGCAGAGGAGAAAATCCCGTCTTGCAGCGCCGCATACACCGACTTGCGTGTAATCTGACAGCAGCGCAATGCTTCTGTCAGAATGCACATCGGTGCTGCAGCTAGTAGATCGGTTGGTCCACCTGGAAGGTAAAAAGACAAAAAAAAAAGAAAAAACCAGGCCACAACGCAATAATTTTATTAACTTTGGAACAGAACATGTAACTTTAACTTTTGGAACTAAACATTAACCTGTTTGCTTACCTGTTTTTTTTTTTTTTGTTTTTTATTTGTTTTTTTACCTTTATAGAACAAACCTCTCCTTCCCCATGGGTCAATGTGCAAAGCGCAAATCGCCCAAAGATGTGGCGAAGTGCATTATGCACTTTGTCCCATGTGAAAGGAGACGTTTGCAGCAGCTGTGAGTGAATGGGCCCTAATAGCCCTGTGTGCCTATCCTGGTGAGATGTGATCCCTATGCTAGGTGTACCTGTGTGTGGTACTTTCGGAAACACTCCCCTAAGCATAGGGCAGGGTGGTCGGGACAGTCAGGACAGAAATAGCGGGTGTCACGCCTTATTCCACTCCTGCTACAGACACGACATTTTTTTCGGGGTGGCGGTCGGTTTGAGGTACCAGCAACGACACTGGGGAAGTGTCGCTCGTGTAGACGGCTAACTACACTGGTGGATGGGGCCACGGAACCTCCTGGATACAGGAGGTTTGCGATGATCTCTTCCTGAAATTTGAGGAAGGATCCAGTTCTCCCAGCCTTACTGTAGAGAACAAAACTATTGTACAGAGCCAATTGAATTAAATATACAGACACCTTCTTATACCAGCGTCTGGTGCGTCGGGAAACTAAATACGGAGCCAACATCTGGTCATTGAAGTCGACCCCTCCCATGTGGAGGTTATAGTCGTGGACTGAGAGGGGCTTTTCAATGACACGGGTTGCTCGCTCAATTTGGATTGTCGTGTCTGCGTGAATGGAGGAGAGCATGTAAACGTCACGCTTGTCTCTCCATTTCACCGCGAGCAGTTCTTCGTTACACAGTGCGGCCCTCTGCCCCCTTGCAAGACGGGTGCTAACGAGCCGTTGGGGGAAGCCCGCGCGACTAGTTCGTGCGGTACCACAGGCGCCAATCCGTTCTAGAAACAAATGCCTAAAGAGGGCCACACTTGTGTAGAAATTGTCCACATAAAGATGGTACCCCTTGCCGAATAAGGGTGACACCAAGTCCCAAACTGTCTTCCCACTGCTCCCCAGGTAGTCAGGGCAACCGACCGGCTCCAGGGTCTGATCTTTTCCCTCATAGACCCGAAATTTGTGGGTATAGCCTGTGGCCCTTTCACAGAGCTTATACAATTTGACCCCATACCGGGCGCGCTTGCTTGGGATGTATTGTTTGAAGCCAAGGCGCCCGGTAAAATGTATTAGGGACTCGTCTATGCAGATGTTTTGCTCAGGGGAATACAAATCTGCAAATTTCTGGTTGAAATGGTCTATGAGGGGCCGAATTTTGTGGAGCCGGTCAAAAGCAGGGTGGCCCCTGGGACGGGAGGCGGTGTTGTCGCTAAAGTGCAGGAAACGCAGGATGACCTCAAATCGTGTCCTGGACATAGCAGCAGAGAACATGGGCATGTGATGAATCGGGTTCGTGGACCAATATGACCTCAATTCATGCTTTTTTGTCAGGCCCATGTTGAGGAGGAGGCCCAGAAAAGTTTTAAATTCGGAAACTTGGACTGGTTTCCACCGGAAAGGCTGGGCATAAAAGCTTTCCGGGTTAGCGGTGATAAATTGTGTGGCATACCTGTTTGTCTCTGCCACGACTAAGTCTAAAAGCTCCGCAGTCAAGAACAGCTCAAAAAATCCCAGGGCCGAATCGATCTGAGCTGTCTCAACCCGAACTCCAGACTGGGCGGTGAAAGGGAAAACTACGGGTGCGGCTGAAGTTGGGGACTGCCAATCAGGGTTTGCCAGCACCTCTGGGATTCTAGGGGCTCTACGGGCACGTCTTTGCGGTGGCTGCGACGGGGTCACTACTGCACGTGCCACCGTACCAGCTTCAACTGCCCTTCTGGTGCTCGCTACTTCACCAGGTTGTACGGCAGTGCTGGTACTAGGTCCAGGAAGGGCTGGGCTGCTGGTGTATGCCTCACCACGTAATCCGACAGCTCCAGCCCCACTCTGCTGCTCTTGAAGCGGATCCTGCGCAACCTGCGGTCTAGCGACACGGGGCCGGGTACGCCTGGTGCTATCAGGGACCTCAGCCTCCTCGTCCGAACTTTGGGTCAGAGAGCCACTGCTTTCTACAGGTTCGTATTCTGACCCGCTGGATTCATCAGATGAGGGTTCCCACTCCTCATCCGACTGGGTCAGAAGCCTGTAGGCCTCTTCAGAAGAATACCCCCTGTTAGACATGTGGGCAACTAAATTTCAGGGTATTCCCTGAGACTACCCAAGAAAAAAAAAGCAAGCCTGTCTTACAAATGGGAGGCTAGCGAAGTACCGGAGGCTGCTGCGGTTGATAAAAAATATCAAAACTGATTTTTTTATCGCCGCAGTGCGTGTAAAGTGAATGTGCAGCGATCAAAAAAAAAAATTTTTTTTTGTCACTGCGGTGGGGCGGGCGTGGGTGTACGCACGTGTGGGCGACCGATCAGGCCTGATCGGGCAAACACTGCGTTTTGGGTGGAGGGCGAACTAAAGTGACACTAGTACAATTATAGATCTGACCGTGATCAGTTTTGATCACTTCCAGATACTATAAAAGTACAAATGCTGATTAGCGATACGCTAATCAGCGAATAACGGACTGCGGTGCGGTGGGCTGGGCGCTAACTGATCGCTAACTACCTAACCAAGGGACCTAAACTATACCTAAAACCTAACGGTCAATAACAGTGAAAAAAAAAAGTGACAGTTTGCACTGATCACTTTTTTCCTTTCACTAGTGATTGACAGGGGGGGATAAAAGGGGTGATCAAAGGGTTAATTGGGGTGATCTGGGGGCTAAATGTGGTGTGGTGGGTACTCACAGTAATGATGTGCTCCTCTGCTCCTCTGCTGGAACCAACCGACCAAAAGAAGGAGCAGAGGAGCACAGCAGTCATATAACCCCATCATATTTACTAATATGTGGGGTTATATGGCTGCTGATTGTTTTTTTTTAAAATCAGCAGCCTGCCAGCCAATGATCGTGGCCGGCAGGCTGCTGACGAAATACTCTTCTGCGAAATGCCGGCCCGCGATGCGCATGCGCGGGCCGGCTGTGACGTAATCTCGCGTCTCGCGAGAGGACGCGCCGATGCGTTTAGGAGGAACTAATCAACCACCTCCCGGACGCATCGGTGCGTACAGCGGTCGGGAGGTGGTTAATTAAAACGTTTTGGAATCAGCTACATATGTCTATTTGGAAGGTTTGCTCAGCAAACACATCTTTCTTAGCAAAATTGATTCTCCATCAGATACTACCTTTTTACATTTTAAAGTAATAGGCATAGACCTGTATCCTGTCATTACCACTATTTAACCCCTTTGCGACACAGTCAGCACTTTAAAGATGAAGCTGCTTATGTGTGCAGTAGGTACCATATCCGCTGTAATATCCCAGTGATGGCTTAGAGTGATAGGCTCCGATACCCATCACTGGTATATACCAATACAGGCGAGCAGGTGGCAGCACTGTATTAGCATATAGTAAATAGTGTGTTGTGTGATGGATATATACCCATCACAGAACACAATTGCCATTCATAGTCACCTAGGGTGACTTAAAAAAAAGTTTTAAAAAAGGTTCTTAAAAATATAAAATATAAAAGTTCAAATTACCCACTCTTTTCACAAAATAAACAATAAATAAAAAATTTTATAGGCATTGTCGCATTCAAAAACACCCGTACTATTAAGATATAACAATATTCATCCTATACGGCGAATGACGTAATGGGAGGAAAAATATATCTACATATTTTTATAATTTTTATTTTTTATTTTTCTTGTCTGTCAGAAGAACAGAAAAAATAAATTAAAAAATGGATCCTCTATTTCGAGCATCTGTAAGGCCTCTATCACACAGTCATTATTTGATCAGTATTTGTAAGCCAAAAGTAGGAGTGGGTCCAAAACACAGAAGAGATGCAAATATTTCTATTACATTTTATCTCTGTTTTGGACCCACGCCTGGTTTTGGCTTACAATTACTGATCAAATACTGATAGAGGCCTTACGGATGCTCAAAATACAGGCTTGTTTTTTTAGTTTTCTACTAGCGCCACAGTGTATAACGCAGGCGCGCCGGACTGCAGACACTGCTGGCAGTTTGGGAGTTAAAATCCCACTGTCTTCCTGCTAAAGCTACATAGCTGGTTGTTGGTGTTCGCTCCCCCCCTCCCTTGGGGGGCGGGGTAATGGGTGAAGATACCACCCTTAGAGTTAATAAAAAGGAGGGTCATCCCTGTGTCCTGCCTCTTAGTCTCCGGCACCTCTGGAAGGAAGCTTCCTAACAAGGTATGGCCGACGACAGAGCCCTCCTGGCAGCCCTAGCTGCTAGAGTCCAGGAAAACACAGCTTTCCTGACATCCCTCATTGCTGGCTTGCAGGAGCCCCCTCCTGCTATGCCTGCAGGGGACTCTTTAGTTTCTGGCCGCCCTAAACGGCGTACTAGAGCCCCAGCCAGACTCAGCTCTCCCTCCCTCCCTCCTCCACGTGGGAGAGGTTCAAAGCAGGGGTGCGCAGCCTCCAGCGTGTGTGCAGGAGTGTTATCAGCTCAGCCTGCAGCACGTTCTGGTCTCCCGCCCCCTGCTTCTTTCATTAACCCCCGAGCTTCCTCTGTCCCCTTGCCTGAGCTAGTGCCTAGTAACACTGCTAGTGTGCCCACATCTGCTGTGATCTCTGCCCCCACTCTGGCACTATGTGCCCAGGCATCCCAGGTCCCTGGAGGGCAGCATACAGCTACGCTCACCTGTGTTAATGAACGGGGTAGCGATGTTTCCAGAGCGCTGGCCGGAGTGCAGTCAGTGCTTCCGGCAGCGTGGTCTGTGGCTCCGCCCCCCTCCAGTCCTCAGCAGTTTCCCGCTCCCTGGCAGGCAAGCTCCTCTCTCCTTAGCTCCCTGCTGCAGACTGTCACCCCAGGGATTATGGGCAATAGAAATTCCAATGTGTCATCTCTAGATGAGCCCAGGGATGCCCCCTCTACCGAGGCACAGGCTCCTGGGAGTGCCAACAGTTGCACTAATGCCCCTGCCAGCCCACCCCCCCTACCCCCCAATTTCACTCAGGCCACCCTGCCTGACTTTATTGTAGCCAATCCCAATCACTTCCTCATCGCTTATGGCACATTTAGGGCCCCCTACTGGGGTCTCTGTCCCTATTGCGCATATGGGGGAACGCCCCAATTCCAGAAGGTGCTCATCTGATGTATCCGACCGCCGTTACCATCGCAGGTCGGCAGCTTGTCATCCACGTTGTTCCCGTCATCGTTCACGGTCTGCGCGGCGGTCCCACAGAAGTGCCCGCTCCAGATCGTCTCGCTGGCGGTCACCTTCATCATCGGAGGTCAGCTCCTGCAGCGATACCGCTGGCAGGTCTCATTCACGACGCAGAAGGGGTGCCCATGCATCAGCTGCACGGTCTTCTCGCGGTGCCAGCCGGGCCAGCGCGGTTCAGGATCCGAATCCTCCAATCGCTCCAGTCGAACCTCCAGGTCCTTCTACTACTGGTGAGTTGAATTTTACGGGGGCTTGGGGGGCCTCTTTGGGTCCTCAGTTGGTGCCGCGGTACTTAAATCTTTATTGTCGCACTTGGACGGGAGTAATGCTGCTGTAGGTAAGCCCCCTCCTTCTGCCCCGCCTAGGGCAGGTGATCATAAAGAATCGCTATTCTGCGGCCTGTCTCCTTTGGGGGCGCACTTGGACATGGACACTATGGAGAAAATTTGGGCTAACCAATACATAGACATCTGGTCATTAGTTACTGTAGACCAGCATACTGTCGATAAAGAGCGCCCCCCCAATTCAGACAGGTTCATCGATCGCCGCCCCAAGGTGGCGCGCACCATGGGTAATTGGCTACAGGCCTTCTCGGTCTTGGGTTATGTCATGGCACAGAAGCACCCGGAGCGCTGCAGTGAATTATTTCTGTATTTGGAATCCGTTTATAGCGCCTATAAGTCCCACGGCGGTTCCGCCTGGTGGCGCTACGACGAGGAGTTCCGTAGGCGATTGGCGCTTCAACCGCATATCGGTTGGGGTGTCAAATCCACAGACCTCTGGTTGCGACTGATGCTGTCACAAAAATCTGTGCCCTTTCAGTCAGCGGCCCCCGGCCTCACTTCCAGCGGTCAGGGGCCTGTGTCAATCCGCAGGCCAGGATCCTGCTGGATGTATAACGAAGGCCACTGTAGGTTCTTCTCTCTATGTAAATTCAAACATGAGTGTTCCGTCTGCGGGGGATCTCATGCGGCCATTCGATGCCCTAAACAGCAGCCGGCCAGATCCAACGCATCCTCTACCGCAAAAGAGCCCAGTGAGCGTAGCAGAGATGTCCCCGTGGCTAGAGCTGTACCCCAATAAAAGGGCTTCCGCTGAGCTTAGGTTTGGTTTTTCCTTTGGTTTTTCCATCCCTTTTCGGTTATCCTGTCGCCCTAGCTGGGCGGGCAACCTTCCGTGTGCCTCCCGGTATTCGGAGGTTTTGCGGTCTAAAATTCGGAAGGAGGTTGAGTTAAGTAGAATAGTTGGCCCCTTTTTTCATCCCTCCTTTTGATAATATCCGGGTTTCTCCATTGGGCAGTTTTTAGACATCATTTGTCCTTCCCCAAAGGCGATTCTGTCAATGACGGGATTTCTAAGGAGGACGCTACAGTCTCCTGTGTTTCCTTTGACAGGGCAGTCTCTTTAAAGCTTAAATGGGACTTCCAGGTGGCGCAGTTTTCTGCTTTCTTACAACGGCCATACGTGCTGGCAGCTCCCGGATATTTCCAGCCCGACCTGTCCCTGTTTACTGACTCGGCAGGTTCTGTCGGTTTTGGTGCCATCCTAGGTACGCAGTGGTGCGCATCTCCCTGGCCTCAGGAGTGGCGCACGGCGGGCCTTTGTTCCAATATTACTTTGTTGGAACTTTTTCCCATTATAGTGGCCATCGAATTATGGGGACCTTCGCTACAAAATAGGAGGGTATGTTTTTGCACGGATAACATATATGTGGTTCATTGCGTTAACCGGTTTTCTTCCTCATCCCCCCCCCCGGTTTGGGCTTTGTTCGGCACCTGGTGTTAAGATGTTTACAGGATAATATTTATTTTCGTGCCTCTCGTGTTCCAGGTATCATTAACAGCGCTGCTGATGCGCTTTCTCGTTTCATTGGCAGGAGTTCCGGACCCTAGTGCCAGCAGCTTCACCGGAGGGCTCCATGTGCCCGGCCCATCTCTGGGACATCCCGCTGAGCGAGTGACTCCTCTCATCAGAGCCTCAGTGGCTCCTAGTCCCTGGACGGGTTATGGTAAGGCCTGGGCTGGCTGGGTAGCGCTAGCAGGGACCCATCTGGTCCATTCCTCTGTGTCGGATCGTCTGAGCGTAACCATCGACTTTATTTTGCAGGGAAAGGAAAGCCGGCGTTTCCGCGTCCGTTATCCATCGCCGCTTAGCCGGGGTTAGCTTTTATTTTAGGTTATTGGGTTGGGCGTACGTCACCAAATTTTTCTTAGTCCGCCAGGCCCTTAAGGGCTGGCGGAAGGGGGCTGTGCGGCAAGAGCATCGGCGCCCGGTTACATTTCATCTACTGGTCCAACTGCTTCAGGCCTCGCAACAAGCTTGCCCTTCCCCGCAAGAAGTCTTGTTGTTTTGCGCTGCATTTTGCCTTGCATTTTCTGAGCTTTTCGGATAAGCGAGCCCCCCCCCCCCGTCCAAGTTCCGGCCAAGGGATGTTTTACAAGAGGATGTCCTTATTACGGATTCCTTGGTGCGCATTCGCCTCCGCCGGTCAAAAAACTGATATTTTGGCCGGGTTTCTAGCGTGTCGTTATATCGCATTCCCGGCTCTGCTTGCCCAGTCGCGGCGACCTCGGAATTTGCGGCATCTCGCCCTCCATGCCCCTCGTTTTTATGCCATGCAACGTCCTCCCCTCTCACCCGCTTTCAATTTTGCTCGGTTTTTCGGCGCTGCTTAACTGTCCTCGGTTGCCTGCCGGTGGATTATGGGTCACATTCTTTCAGGATTGGCGCGGCGACGGAGGCTGCCAGGGCGGGGTTACCTGATGCTGAAGTGCAACGTATTGGTCGCTGGAAGTCTAATTGTTTTGTGTCTTATGTCCGCCCTGACTTGCTTTAATTTTCTTGCAGATTCCCCTCGACCCACAGTCTGTTTTGTGGGGCATTCGTACCTGTCCTGGGCTTGTCAGAGAGCTGAATCAAGACCCGGCGGTCGGTGCCTGGGTTTACGGAATGTGGAAGTCATTTGGCGTGGCCTTCGCTGGTAGCAGGTTTTGCTGGAAACGGTTCACCTCAGCACGTTTGCACGCTCCCCTGTGATTCTGGTGATCCATGCTGTGGGTAATGACCTCTGCTTGCTGAAAGTAGCAGAGCTCATTACCCTCATTAGAGCGGATTTGGAAAGAATTCCTACTTTCTTTCCCAAAGTGGTTATTGGATGGTCTGAGATGATCACCAGGGTCACTTGGCAGGGTGCGAGGGATTCCGGTTCAATTGAGAGGGCCAGAAGGTCCATTAATGCTAGAATATCCCGTTCTGTTCGATCCCGGGGTGGAGTAGTTATTCGCCACTACCAGCTGGAGGGTGACGACGAGCGTTTGATGCGGCCCGGTGGTGTGCACCTCAATGATATTCGCTTAGACATTTTCCACTCTGGCCTGCAGGATGGGGTTAAGCAAGCCTTGTTTTTTCTGGGTGGGGGTCGGAGCGCCGTGTAGAGGTACACGGGCTCCTCCGTGGAGGTCGGAGGATTACAAGAGTTACAACGGAGGGGAAGGCGGACTTGCGCACCAATGTTTGGTGTGGCATCGCGCTTCTCGCACTCCGGGGACCGGCTTTGGGCCGGGCAGTTTATAGTTGATGGTTATTCTCAAAGGATTGAGTCTAAAATAATGAATAAGAATAAAGCTGTGACCGACCTTCCACCCACAAAAATTTGGCTGTTAGTGTCGTTTTTCCAGGCAGAGAGACAGGAGTTTGTGTGAGGTGTGTCAGTTGTCTGCAGTCTGTTCTTCTGACGGATCAAAAGAAAGGAAAAATAAACAGTGATGTGAACACAGCCTCCCCATTCTGTCATGGGGCCAATATTGTCACTGTCACTGCTGCTGCCCTCCATCCCCACTGTGTCAATGGGGTACTATTGTCACTGTTACTGCTATTGCTGCTGCCACCCTGCCCACTCTCTTATGAGGTCACTACTTGAATCTTAGGGCACTGCACGGCTAAGTCTACAGTGAAAATTAGGACTAATCGTAACAGTGACCTATAATACTGACACACATTAAATCTACAGCTAACAGAAGGGATTAAAAAGCATGTGTTTGGACTGCCACAAAATGCTTTAAAAGAATGATTTCTTTTTCTCCACTACTTTATTGGCACTGCCTCTATTTCTTTATTTTGTTCCACTAAGGAGCCATTTGGACACAGCTCCTGAAGGGGTGCTGTATGCTTTTCCTTTCAATCTTGGTGCGCTACACAGTGATGTAGACAGCTATAAATTCCACTTGTATTACTGATGGCACAGTACCTACAGAATGGACTAGCTATGAATGTGGGTGCTCTAGAACGTAATGAACATGGCGATACACTCTTCCTACAATCTCCCTGCAGTTTATGTCATTTCCAAGCCTTCACATTGAGATTGGGCCACCTGATTTATCTCTATTCATGACAAATTAATTAATAACAAATCAAATTTGTTGTTGAAGTTCGGCGAATCGACCAAATCAAATTTTTCTAAACTTCACTATTCTCTAGCAGCCTCCAAAGTACACACGCTTATCTCTGCAAAGAAAAAAGTAGAGGTTAGTCAGCACATCCCCACATCGCCAAAGCTGAAAGCACAAAAGCCAAAACAAACACAATTCAACAGCACTCTGCAAGCACAAATAAAGTAAATACAATAGTGCCATACTCACTATAGAAAATGTACTAATGCTATGTTCTAAGTGTAAGATTCTTGGCAAATACATTTTGTACACAATTATTTGTGCCTGTCCGCCAACGACAAGGGCATCTCTTTAGGACAGGAACCTACACTAAATACTACCTCCTCTGCTGCCATACTGGCCTCCATTAAATTTCGGGAATGTGGATTCCACATGCATGTTGAGCCCACTCTGTATTTTACCTCTTTAGGTGCCACAATGTCCTCCAATAATTGCAGGGAGAGCAGGCTACAGCTTTATACTTGCACTAATTGAAATCAGCCTATGGGACAGGTAGATTAATTGGGAGTGCATGACCAATGGAGTCAGACCACCCCCCCCCCAATGCAGACTGCAAAATAAAAAAATGGGGGTTAGTTAGCACATCCCAGTAGTCAGGTGCATATCACCATGGCTGAAAACGCAAAAGCAAAAACAAACACAATGTAACAGTACTTTGCAAACACAAATAGTCAAGTAAATACAATAGTGCCATACTCACTATAGAAAATCTACTAATGCTACGTTATAAAGGTAAGATTCTTGGCCAATATATTTTGTGCAAAATTATTTGTGGCTGTCCGCCAATGACAGAGTGAAACATTTGCATGTGTATTACAGATCCTGAACTATTGAGCGAGCCCCTGAGGATCTGTAATACTTTCTGTCCCTGAGCTAAAGGCTGCGGTGGATGTAGCTATGTAGAAAATCTCCAGGGTTACTGTGTGTAAAGGGGCGATATTAATCACCAATATTATGTAAATATTGATAATTAATATTCATAAATAGGAGGAGCCGTCTAGTGATGACTCCGCCTATTTATGCCTTTATATAATAAATACTTTCGCTATACTCTACACTAATCACTACACTAGCTGCATGCGCCTTACTAACTTACTACCGCTAACAATTACACTAACAATTACACGCTACACAAAGGGTACAAATATTACGGTATTTATTAACGCCTGACGCACAAGATATACAGTAAATACACAGCACTACACATATACAATCCTAAACTACACTACACGTTCCCAAATTCCACCCATAAACTATCTATACAATTCACACATACAGGTATATTCACAGCCCACCCACCTGGTTCTATTTACTATCCCTATGGGGTACGACGAGGGTTAAATATGATCTATACAGTGGAAATATCTAGGGGTAAGCACAACAGGCAGGGACCAGGGTAAATCAGGGAAATCAGGTACAGGGTAGCAAGGGTATCAGGGCAGGGACTAGGGTAAATCAGGGCAATAGGGTTACAAGGGGCAGTATGGGGTCAGGGATTTAAAGGGTAAAACATTTGTGGGATAGTAATGGGGATCAAGGGTATAGGGTATCAGGGGTTATAGGGTTCAGGAGTTATAGTGTTAATATATGATGGGGAGGAGTGGGGGTTCATTGGTGGGATAGTGGGGGGTTAATGGAGTGGGGGTTCATTGGTGGGATAGTGGGGTTAATGTAATGGGGGTTCGTTGGTGGGATAGTGGGGTTAATTCGTTGGTGGGATAGTGGGGGGGATACTTAGTCCTTCCGCTCGTTGCCTAGAGGATGCTCGTCGTCCTGGGGATGATTCGGCCGGCTCTCTTCTACTCAGTGCAGGGCCTGCCGGACTTATATGTCCAGCCACCCGCACTGCCGTACCGCCCACACAGCGGCGCGTGAGCGCGCACCACTGTGAAGGACACGTCATCTCACCGCGCCTGCCAACGCGTCCCTGCACGCGCGCCGCAGGGCCGTGTGCACTTGCTGACAGGCGGGAGATCCTTTGATCTCCTGCCTGTAGCTTTCGGCATTCCGGACAGCGCAATGGTAATTGCGCTACCGGAATGCGCATAATAGAGGGAGGGGAGGTATCTCCTCTCTCTCTATTATGCCTAATTATCTCCAGCTGGGCTGCAGATAATTAGAACAAAAGGATTCAAATTCTTTAGAATTTGAATCCTTTTGTGTTCACCAGAATGACCAGACCTTGTCCGGTCATTCTGGCGCCTTCACCCAGATTACATCAATGTGAATGCTTGGGGCACAGTCACATTGATGCATCTGGGTCCATATAACAGGAGGAGGGGGGGCATTTATATGATAAGGGGCTTATATAATTCTTTATATGATAAGGGGGCATATCATATTCAGGGGGCACATATATATTGATTTATATGATAAGGGGGCATGTCATATTCAGGGGGCACATATACATATATATATATATATATATATATATATATATATATAGGAGTGAAAAATAGGCAGCAGCACTCCAAATCAATTCAAAAGTTGATGATTTATTGGACCCAAAATCAGGCGACGTTTCAACAGCTTGTTGCTGTCTTTATCAAGCACAGTGCACATGTGTTACAGACACACTTTAAATAAGGGCATCAATCAAAAATAGATTAACATCAATTGAGCATAATACAGTGAATATACAGTGAACGAACAATACATGTGATCATAGAAAATACATATAACAAATTGGCCTCATTTGGCAAAAATAATACATCAAACTAAAACTACATTAATTCCACACATCGTGATTTATATGGAATATAACATAATAAGTGTCAGTGATTACCCTAATAAGGTGAATTAAAAACTCACTGTCAGGTGGGCAGCTGCATGGTTGGCGTTGAACATGCTCCATTGGCGTCCCCATGTACGATTTGCGCATGCGCGAAAATACTATACGTAATTAGCGCATGCGCGAAAATCTCGTGATTAGCGCATGCGCGAAAATACACGTGATTAGCGCATGCGCGAATATATCAAATCTCGCGATTCCTCCGTTTTCGAGCGGCTGGCTAACGCCCACAACTAAGATGGACGAAACTGGATCAAATGCATTGTGCGCATGTCAGAGCAGTAATGGGTGCCACCCAACACATATCACATGATCAAAGTGATCTCAATAGAGCTGCTAGTCCATGGAACCCGATACTATAAATGAATGGGTCCTAGGGCAATGCCGCACGGCCACCCACATGTCAAAGCACGTATGGTAGTCGGGCACAGTGCCCCAAAGATCCAAAATCTAAACTATAAATTTTTTTTTACATGGTTTGTATATGAATGTCACATATTGATTGACAATTCATAATAATGAGATATCGGCGTGAACAATGGGAAAACAAACCTACATCGCAGGGGGATCCCCACGGAACGCCACTATTCTCTCAAAAAGTAACAACATTGATACCCATAAATGAATATAAGCATTCAATTCAAGGAAAAAAGGGGAAGAACAACCATAATAATACAGGCGCCATGGTCAAACGGATCAAATTTTTCTATATGAACGGTATACGGGGGCATCCAGAACAATGTACAACAAATTCCGCACAAATAGTAAAGCACTGAACCAGGCATATATTGGTTGAATAGAGTAAATAGATATTGGGGAGCCAACTGGAACCAGGATGAACGTCACATCATGCAGTGCCTCCGCCAAGGCAGTGAGATCAAAATGAATCTAAAAACAAAAAGAGAAAATTTTAGCAATTCTCATAAAAAAATATACTTGATTCAAGATAATGATTCAAATGCAGAAACACACGTGCATTTGACCTACAGAAAGGGATACGGATCCTGCAGAGTAGAGAAGGCATAAGATATGGGCAGTGCCAGGGCCAAACTACACTAATCCACCCTAAAGTCCACGTTTAACCCATTAGGTTTTAACGTCTTTAGGGTATATATCCAGTATAACTCGCGTTTTTTAAGGATAGCCTGTCTATCTCCACCACGCCTCCCCAATTCTACCTGTTCCAAAATACGAAATCTCAAATCACTCTGTGTGTGCCCTGCCTCTTTAAAATGTTTGGACACTGGTAAATCCATCTTTTCTTTCCTGATGGAGTAGCGATGTTGATTCAATCGTGTCTTTACATCCCACGTGGTCTCACCAACATACCACTTCCCACACGGGCAGGTCAGTTGGTAGACCACGTAGGATGAGTCACAGGTCAAGAATTGAGTGATTTTCATCATCCCACCAGTGGCCGGATTTAAAAATGTATCTCCTTTGATCATAAGTTTGCAATTTATGCAATGATAGCAAGGGTAGCAGCCAGTACGAGTAGAACCACACATTGTCCTCACATTGATCCTGGCATTGCCCACATCCGCCTTCACCAATCTATCACCCACGTTCCGTCCTCTCCGATAGGAGAAAAGAGGGGGTGATTTAAATTCCGCAATTTCGGGAAAACTATTCCCTATCAATCTCCAATGTCTCCGAATGACACCCGCAATTTGCGGGCTGTCAGTCGAGAAATGGGAGATGAAGGGAATGCGAGGACTTTGGGCCTCTTTCTGAACGATAGTATCAGTGAGTTGATTCCCCAATCTATCAATGGTGTTTCTGATCAGCTTTTTCGGATATCCACGTATGGCAAATTTCTGACTCATTTCTTGGAATCTAGTGTGTCTCACTTGTCTATCCTTAACTATGCGATGTACTCGCAAGAACTGGCTGTAGGGTAGAGATCGGATCATGGAACGAGGATGGTGGCTGTCATATCGTAACAGAGTGTTCTTGTCAGTAGGTTTGACAAATAAATCAGTACTCAAACCTCGTCCCATGATCCGGACCTCTGTGTCCAGAAACTGTAGTTTATCCATGGACTGCACCATAGTGAATTTTACAGTGGGGTCGATTTCGTTGAGAAAAGCATGGAACGCAAGGAGGTCCAACGTGTCGCCCGTCCACACCAAGAAGATATCGTCGATATAGCGCCACCACCCCAGAACATGTCTGAAGTGGTGGCTGCCATAGATCGACGACTCCTCGAGGTGGGCCATGTAGATGTTTGCATAAGTGGGCGCCACGTTGGACCCCATCGCGGTTCCACGCAACTGAACAAAGAAATCGTCCTGAAAAAGAAAATAATTTTTCGTGAGAACAAATCTTAATAATGAAAGTAAAAATTCTTGACAAATTTCGGAATAATCAGAACTTCTAAGACACGCCTCAACAGCCTGCAGGCCGAGCTCATGGTCAATCGACGTGTATAAACTACACACGTCGAATGACACAAGAGCCGAGCCTGCAGGGACCTCAAGTTCATTTATTTTGGACAAAAAATCACCCGTGTCTCTGATGAATGATCTGGTGGAGATGGCAAAACGGCGCAACATTTTATCAAGAAAAATCGCTACATTGTAAAAAAGGGATTCCCTCCCAGATACAATTGGGCGGCCAGGCGGGGGCGAAACCCCCTTGTGTACTTTTGGCAGGGTGTATAACAGAGGTGTACAGGGCTTATCCCGATACAAGTAGCTGAACAACTTGTCATCAATAATTTCCGCCTCACGGGCTTGATTTAGAATATCTCTTAGCTCCCTTAGTAAGCCAAATTTCGGATCCTGTGCGACCCGTTTATACACCTGCGGATCGTTAAGTTGGCCATGAATCTCCCGAATGTACTCACTGGTGTCCATTACCACAACCCCACCACCTTTGTCCGCGGACTTGATGGTGAGGCTGTGGTCGGAGGCCAGAGAGCACATTGCAGTCATCTCGTCAGAGGTGATATTAGCAAATCTAAGATCATGGTGTTCAGAAACCCTTTTCAATTCATTTAGGTCCCTGCGTATGGCTAGAAAAAAGGCATCAACAGCTGGATGATCAATCACAGGGTTAAAATTACTTTTGACATATAGACCTGTATTATGCAAAGACAATTCTGTTGATCTATTACCTTCACCTCTCACAGTTTGAGATCACTTTGATCATGTGATATGTGTTGGGTGGCACCCATTACTGCTCTGACATGCGCACAATGCATTTGATCCAGTTTCGTCCATCTTAGTTGTGGGCGTTAGCCAGCCGCTCGAAAACGGAGGAATCGCGAGATTTGATATATTCGCGCATGCGCTAATCACGTGTATTTTCGCGCATGCTCTAATCACGAGATTTTCGCGCATGCGCTAATTACGTATAGTATTTTCGCGCATGCGCAAATCGTACATGGGGACGCCAATGGAGCATGTTCAACGCCAACCATGCAGCTGCCCACCTGACAGTGAGTTTTTAATTCACCTTATTAGGGTAATCACTGACACTTATTATGTTATATTCCATATAAATCACGATGTGTGGAATTAATGTAGTTTTAGTTTGATGTATTATTTTTGCCAAATGAGGCCAATTTGTTATATGTATTTTCTATGATCACATGTATTGTTCGTTCACTGTATATTCACTGTATTATGCTCAATTGATGTTAATCTATTTTTGATTGATGCCCTTATTTAAAGTGTGTCTGTAACACATGTGCACTGTGCTTGATAAAGACAGCAACAAGCTGTTGAAACGTCGCCTGATTTTGGGTCCAATAAATCATCAACTTTTGAATTGATTTGGAGTGCTGCTGGCTATTTTTCACTTCTAGTACATTGGACCAAGGTGCTGGTCCACACTGGCCGGACGTGCACCCCCTGCTTATACAGTGTGCTGCTTCCTCACTTTCTTCAAACTATATATATATATATATATATATATAGAGAGAGAAAGTGTGGGCAGCACCACTATCTGTAAGGTATATGCGGAGTGCCAGCGGCTGGGTAGGCGATCCACCTCCAAACGTATAAAAATAAGAAATTCCGCAGCACATCCAGGTTGTAAGAAAGTAAAAAAAGACTTTATTCACCAAGCATGCGACGTTTCAATCCTCTCAATGGGATTTTCCTCAGGCAGTGACATAGTAAGCAGTGCAATGTGCGTATTTAAACGCTTTCACATCATTAAACAATCAAATAATCAAAGTACATCCATTTAAAGAAAATACATTTAAAAATAGTGATACAAACAGTATTATCAACATCCTGATACATTCACATTGTATCCCCGAATTCAATTCAATGATGCAGTGTTAATCATTCCCATAACCAATTCGGCATATCATGTACAGCATAAAATATTTTAATTATGACAATTATCAATCCAGGTGCATATCTTCTATGAAAATTAAATGTGCAGGTGTACCTTCAGCAGAGTGATGAGTCCGCTCATAGGAGTGTGCGATGGGGCCGATACACATGGGTCCCGGCGTCCCGGGTATACT
The DNA here is from genome assembly GCF_014858855.1 of Bufo gargarizans. NCBI lineage: Eukaryota > Metazoa > Chordata > Amphibia > Anura > Bufonidae > Bufo > Bufo gargarizans. The sequence goes on along the minus strand of NC_058082.1, from coordinate 368,788,041 downwards.
ACTGCGCATGTCGCAGGACCTTCCTAGGGGTTCCGATCACATGACCATCACAATGTGCTGATGGTTGAAGTGCGCATGTCCAAGGACCTTCCGACATGTGACCGCAGTCCGCACTAAACCCTCCGGTCACGTGATTAGATATATCACATGCTCTGGGCTAGATGATGTTGCTTGAGTGTATCACATGATCGGAACTCCATGGTAAGGCAATAGAAAAGTATGATAATATTCAGGACACGCAATGTAAATGTAAATGTGTCATGAAACATCTACATCTCGAAAATATGGCTATATCTACATCATCATTTACGTCCTAAAAGGCAATAACTCATCAAACAATAAAAAATAGACATACAGATATAGACCTGAGCATGCGGCTGATCCACTACACGTACTGTCACTGGTCCTAGTGGAGTCTTACTGTGTATCGCATGCTCACCTTCCACACATGTCAGTATCGATGGGTCAGAGGTCAATCAGAGGGGATAAAGGTGATTGTATATCGATGGAAGTACCATCATTATACAAAGAGAAATAATGAGTGTTATGCGTAAATACCGCCATTTCTCTTTTAAAGTACTGAAATCAGTATATTTCGTTACAAGATCGTCCCCTAGTCTACTCGAGGAGTTCAGTACAAGTGGCCCATGTTGTCACCATAAAGCCCAAAGCTGAGATGTCCCGCCTGTCAGATGGATACCATCCCTGGAAATCCAGCATGTCAGGTTTGGGATCATCCTCTAGATTCCGGGGATAAACCTGTACAATTCCATTATAATGTCACCAATCCCCAATGAGATCAGTGGCTCCAAAGATTCCCCCATATGTTGGATCCGAGCATGCGGATAAGACAATCAAGACATCCCAAGTGTCCAATAGCTTTATCGTGTGTGGTCATATTCATGCATAACAAGAAGTATTTAATGAGTATAGTTATTCATGTGTCCATGAAAAAATCGTGAAAAAAAGTTTTTTGCGTTCCGTCATAATTTGGTGGACCGACCTCCCATCGCTCACTCCTAATGTGAACAGTGTTCACCACAATCCTGAGGATAATAAAAACAAGACAAAATATAAGATCACCTTGTTATATAAACAAGGGGCACTACTACTTAAAACTCAACTAAAGAACAGGCGAGCAGAATCCCGGGCGCAACCATCAGGACAATAACCAGGGTCTGTAATCCACATTTAATCCCAGTGGTTTCAATGTATTTAATTTAGCAATCCATTGCATCTCACATTTTTTCAGTAAAGTGTGTCTGTTACCACCCCTGCGTGGAGTGGGAATATGATCAACCAGCATACATTTAAGGTCCCTCTCCTTGTGGCCCATGTCAGTAAAATGTTTTGGGACTGGGAGGTCCATGCGTTTTTTGCGAATCGTATATCGATGTTGATTGATTCGACTTTTAAAATCACATGTAGTCTCACCAATATATAATAACTGACATGGGCACCAAAGGATGTATATGACGTATGACGATTCACACGTCAAAAAATACTTAATGTAATATTTTTTCTGTGTCAAGGGATGTAAGAAAAAGCTACCCTTTTGCATATATCGGCAATTGATGCAGTTTAAGCATGGAAAACTTCCTAATTTAGGAGTATGCAAAAAAGTCTGGCCAGACTCCTTTTGTGTACCTATGTCCGTGTGGACTAATTTATCTTTGAGGTTTCTGGCTCTCTTGTATGACATGAGGGGAGGAAGAGAAAACTCTTCAATCCCCCCATGTCCACTTTTCAAGACTGACCAGTGTTTCAAAACAATTTGTCGAATGTATAAGCTATCCTCTGTGTACACAGTGACTAAAGGAATTCTCTTCATTTCTTTATTAGTATTCTCCTTCTTCTTAGTAAGGAGGTCTCTTCGTGATTTTTCTTGAATAGTAGTAAGATGTTGATCCAATAGGGCTATGGGGTAATCCCTGTCTATAAAGGACTGTGTCATACGCTTAAGAGTCCCCTCCAATTCATCGTTATTGCTAACTATGCGTTTGGCACGATAAAATTGGCTCAGGGGGAGGGATTTCACCATAGCCCTAGGATGTGCACTGTGATAACTTAACAACGTGTTGCGATCGGTGGGCTTGGAGTATAGGCCCGTCGATAGCTTATGATTGTCCAAAGTCACCACAGTGTCCAAAAAATGTATTTGGTTACGTGAGTGTTCCAACGTGAATTTAATATCAGAGTCAATGGTGTTCAAGAATTGGAAGAACTCCATGAGCGTGTCCTCTGAGTCCACCCAAATCAAAAAAATATCATCTATGTATCGCCACCACCTCAGAACATGTCGGAAGTGGGGCGATACATAGATGTAGGTCTCCTCGAGGAAGGAGACCGCCATGTTGGCATAAGTGGGGGCCACATTGGACCCCATGGCGGTCCCCTTCCTCTGGAGATAAAAATGATCTCCAAACAAAAAATAATTGCATGTCAATACCAGATGTAACAGCTGTAATATGAAGTCCTGACATTCAGCTGTATAAGTGGATTGAGACAAGGCCTTAGTTACCACCTCTATCCCAAAATCATGTCTAATTGAGGTGTATAGGCTAGCAATATCTAGCGATGCTAGGATTACATCACCTGATAAAGTAACTTCTTCTAGTTTATTTAAAAAATCTGAAGTATCCTGAATGTAGGACTGAGCTGACAATGCATACTGTCGTAATACTCTATCAAGGAAAATAGAAATATTAGACAGAAGGGATCCACGACCGGACACTATCGGTCTGCCAGGAGGGTTATTAAGGCTCTTGTGGATTTTAGGCAACAAGTATAAAAAAGGTGTCATAGGATGTGAAATGGAAAGGAAAATCTTAAGCTTGTCATCAATGATGCCGGCATTGCTGGCCTCTTGTAGCAAGCTCTGTATCCTCCGTTCAATGTCCCATCTAGGATCCGTATTTAATTTCTGATAGACCTCACAGTCCTCCAACTGTCTGTTGGCCTCTGCAATGTATTGATGAGTGTCCATGACCACAATCGCACCACCCTTGTCCGCAGACTTGATGGTGAGACTGTGGTCATGGACCAACTCATCAATTGCGTGCCACTCAATCTGTGTTATATTAGGATGTGTGAATTTTTTCTTTTCATTCAATTTCAACGTATTCACATCCTTCATTACCGCATCAATGAACAAATCAATTGCAGGGGATGACACAGGTGGACTGAATTCACTTTTGTTAAACAAATTATAATCACTCAGTTTCAATTCAGTATTAATACAAATTTTGTCTGCAGTTGGATGTGTTGAAAACCAGGTCCTAAGCTTCAGTCTACGGAAGAATTGATGTAAATCGGCTTCAAGTTGAAGCCAATCCGTCTTGTTGGTAGGACAGAAGCCTAGGCCCTTGGCCAACACATCCAACTGTACTTGTGATAGAACATGTGAAGAGATATTTACCACAATGTTGGTATCATTTAATTGCGTTTTTTGGCTAGTGGTTTCTTGCTCCTCGTTTTTGTGTCGGTGGCGGTGACGTTTTCGTCCTCCACGCCGCGTTCGTTTCTTCCTATTGAATTCATTGTGTACTCTAAAAAAGGTTCCGTGGTGATGTTATTTTGTTGAACTTGCGTCAGATCCCTAATGGGATTTTTCTTTCCAATTTTCTGAGCACGTTGTTGTGGTTGGTGATTAATTGTCCAGTTATATATATTCCCAGTGTTGTAATCCAACGCGTCGCGTTGCCACTTGCTACGTTTTGTGTCCTGGATTTCAGATTTCAATTTATCCAAGTGAGGTTGTAATTTGGACAAATAATCCTGGTGTTCCTCTGTAGATAATAAGGAATGTAATGTAGCTTTTAAGGATTCATATTTTTCTGTGGTCTCAGCCAAATCTTTTTGCAGAAATTCCATGTTTAATAGTATGAGATCCAGAGAGAATTTGTTTGCAATGGATTCATACTTAATGCGGAATTCATTTTCATGCATGTACATTGTTGGTTGTGAATGTGTCCGTAAGCCACGGGGTACCCTGCTGGTTTTAAAGTATTCACCCAATGTAGTAAGATGTAGATCAAGACTCACCAACTTTTTAGCAATGCGTTCAAAGTCCCGTTTCGTATCTGCAATGTTGGGAGTGGACAAAAACTCTGCATCTCCTTTATGTGCGCCAAGGATTCTGCTCGCCTGTTCCTGGGAGTAAGAAAAAACGCCTGGTGTAGACAGGTCCTCAGTGGGAAGATTCGTATCTGAAGTCATCTGGTGAATCGTTGGTGTGCACAGCTCCACTGATACAATTTAGATAGAGAGAAAGTGTGGGCAGCACCACTATCTGTAAGGTATATGCGGAGTGCCAGCGGCTGGGTAGGCGATCCACCTCCAAACGTATAAAAATAAGAAATTCCGCAGCACATCCAGGTTGTAAGAAAGTAAAAAAAGACTTTATTCACCAAGCATGCGACGTTTCAATCCTCTCAATGGGATTTTCCTCAGGCAGTGACATAGTAGGCAGTGCAATGTGCGTATTTAAACGCTTTCACATCATTAAACAATCAAATAATCAAAGTACATCCATTTAAAGAAAATACATTTAAAAATAGTGATACAAACAGTATTATCAACATCCTGATACATTCACATTGTATCCCCGAATTCAATTCAATGATGCAGTGTTAATCATTCCCATAACCAATTCGGCATATCATGTACAGCATAAAATATTTTAATTATGACAATTATCAATCCAGGTGCATATCTTCTGTGAAAATTAAATGTGCAGGTGTACCTTCAGCAGAGTGATGAGTCCGCTCATAGGAGTGTGCGATGGGGCCGATACACATGGGTCCCGGCGTCCCGGGTATACTACTGCGCATGTCGCAGGACCTTCCTAGGGGTTCCGATCACATGACCATCACAATGTGCTGATGGTTGAAGTGCGCATGTCCAAGGACCTTCCGACATGTGACCGCAGTCCGCACTAAACCCTCCGGTCACGTGATTAGATATATCACATGCTCTGGGCTAGATGATGTTGCTTGAGTGTATCACATGATCGGAACTCCATGGTAAGGCAATAGAAAAGTATGATAATATTCAGGACACGCAATGTAAATGTAAATGTGTCATGAAACATCTACATCTCGAAAATATGACTATATCTACATCATCATTTACGTCCTAAAAGGCAATAACTCATCAAACAATAAAAAATAGACATACAGATATAGACCTGAGCATGCGGCTGATCCACTACACGTACTGTCACTGGTCCTAGTGGAGTCTTACTGTGTATCGCATGCTCACCTTCCACACATGTCAGTATCGATGGGTCAGAGGTCAATCAGAGGGGATAAAGGTGATTGTATATCGATGGAAGTACCATCATTATACAAAGAGAAATAATGAGTGTTATGCGTAAATACCGCCATTTCTCTTTTAAAGTACTGAAATCAGTATATTTCGTTACAAGATCGTCCCCTAGTCTACTCGAGGAGTTCAGTACAAGTGGCCCATGTTGTCACCATAAAGCCCAAAGCTGAGATGTCCCGCCTGTCAGATGGATACCATCCCTGGAAATCCAGCATGTCAGGTTCGGGATCATCCTCTAGATTCCGGGGATAAACCTGTACAATTCCATTATAATGTCACCAATCCCCAATGAGATCAGTGGCTCCAAAGATTCCCCCATATGTTGGATCCGAGCATGCGGATAAGACAATCAAGACATCCCAAGTGTCCAATAGCTTTATCGTGTGTGGTCATATTCATGCATAACAAGAAGTATTTAATGAGTATAGTTATTCATGTGTCCATGAAAAAATCGTGAAAAAAAGTTTTTTGCGTTCCGTCATAATTTGGTGGACCTCCCTCCCATCGCTCACTCCTAATGTGAACAGTGTTCACCACAATCCTGAGGATAATAAAAACAAGACAAAATATAAGATCACCTTGTTATATAAACAAGGGGCACTACTACTTAAAACTCAACTAAAGAACAGGCGAGCAGAATCCCGGGCGCAACCATCAGGACAATAACCAGGGTCTGTAATCCACATTTAATCCCAGTGGTTTCAATGTATTTAATTTAGCAATCCATTGCATCTCACATTTTTTCAGTAAAGTGTGTCTGTTACCACCCCTGCGTGGAGTGGGAATATGATCAACCAGCATACATTTAAGGTCCCTCTCCTTGTGGCCCATGTCAGTAAAATGTTTTGGGACTGGGAGGTCCATGCGTTTTTTGCGAATCGTATATCGATGTTGATTGATTCGACTTTTAAAATCACATGTAGTCTCACCAATATATAATAACTGACATGGGCACCAAAGGATGTATATGACGTATGACGATTCACACGTCAAAAAATACTTAATGTAATATTTTTTCTGTGTCAAGGGATGTAAGAAAAAGCTACCCTTTTGCATATATCGGCAATTGATGCAGTTTAAGCATGGAAAACTTCCTAATTTAGGAGTATGCAAAAAAGTCTGGCCAGACTCCTTTTGTGTACCTATGTCCGTGTGGACTAATTTATCTTTGAGGTTTCTGGCTCTCTTGTATGACATGAGGGGAGGAAGAGAAAACTCTTCAATCCCCCCATGTCCACTTTTCAAGACTGACCAGTGTTTCAAAACAATTTGTCGAATGTATAAGCTATCCTCTGTGTACACAGTGACTAAAGGAATTCTCTTCATTTCTTTATTAGTATTCTCCTTCTTCTTAGTAACATCGATATACGATTCGCAAAAAACGCATGGACCTCCCAGTCCCAAAACATTTTACTGACATGGGCCACAAGGAGAGGGACCTTAAATGTATGCTGGTTGATCATATTCCCACTCCACGCAGGGGTGGTAACAGACACACTTTACTGAAAAAATGTGAGATGCAATGGATTGCTAAATTAAATACATTGAAACCACTGGGATTAAATGTGGATTACAGACCCTGGTTATTGTCCTGATGGTTGCGCCCGGGATTCTGCTCGCCTGTTCTTTAGTTGAGTTTTAAGTAGTAGTGCCCCTTGTTTATATAACAAGGTGATCTTATATTTTGTCTTGTTTTTATTATCCTCAGGATTGTGGTGAACACTGTTCACATTAGGAGTGAGCGATGGGAGGTCGGTCCACCAAATTATGACGGAACGCAAAAAACTTTTTTTCACGATTTTTTCATGGACACATGAATAACTATACTCATTAAATACTTCTTGTTATGCATGAATATGACCACACACGATAAAGCTATTGGACACTTGGGATGTCTTGATTGTCTTATCCGCATGCTCGGATCCAACATATGGGGGAATCTTTGGAGCCACTGATCTCATTGGGGATTGGTGACATTATAATGGAATTGTACAGGTTTATCCCCGGAATCTAGAGGATGATCCCGAACCTGACATGCTGGATTTCCAGGGATGGTATCCATCTGACAGGCGGGACATCTCAGCTTTGGGCTTTATGGTGACAACATGGGCCACTTGTACTGAACTCCTCGAGTAGACTAGGGGACGATCTTGTAACGAAATATACTGATTTCAGTACTTTAAAAGAGAAATGGCGGTATTTACGCATAACACTCATTATTTCTCTTTGTATAATGATGGTACTTCCATCGATATACAATCACCTTTATCCCCTCTGATTGACCTCTGACCCATCGATACTGACATGTGTGGAAGGTGAGCATGCGATACACAGTAAGACTCCACTAGGACCAGTGACAGTACGTGTAGTGGATCAGCCGCATGCTCAGGTCTATATCTGTATGTCTATTTTTTATTGTTTGATGAGTTATTGCCTTTTAGGACGTAAATGATGATGTAGATATAGCCATATTTTCGAGATGTAGATGTTTCATGACACATTTACATTTACATTGCGTGTCCTGAATATTATCATACTTTTCTATTGCCTTACCATGGAGTTCCGATCATGTGATACACTCAAGCAACATCATCTAGCCCAGAGCATGTGATATATCTAATCACGTGACCGGAGGGTTTAGTGCGGACTGCGGTCACATGTCGGAAGGTCCTTGGACATGCGCACTTCAACCATCAGCACATTGTGATGGTCATGTGATCGGAACCCCTAGGAAGGTCCTGCGACATGCGCAGTAGTATACCCGGGACGCCGGGACCCATGTGTATCGGCCCCATCGCACACTCCTATGAGCGGACTCATCACTCTGCTGAAGGTACACCTGCACATTTAATTTTCACAGAAGATATGCACCTGGATTGATAATTGTCATAATTAAAATATTTTATGCTGTACATGATATGCCGAATTGGTTATGGGAATGATTAACACTGCATCATTGAATTGAATTCGGGGATACAATGTGAATGTATCAGGATGTTGATAATACTGTTTGTATCACTATTTTTAAATGTATTTTCTTTAAATGGATGTACTTTGATTATTTGATTGTTTAATGATGTGAAAGCGTTTAAATACGCACATTGCACTGCCTACTATGTCACTGCCTGAGGAAAATCCCATTGAGAGGATTGAAACGTTGCATGCTTGGTGAATAAAGTCTTTTTTTACTTTCTTACAACCTGGATGTGCTGCGGAATTTCTTATTTTTATACGTTTGGAGGTGGATCGCCTACCCAGCCGCTGGCACTCCGCATATACCTTACAGATAGTGGTGCTGCCCACACTTTCTCTCTATCTAAATTGTATTAGTGGAGCTGTGCACACCAACGATTCACCAGATGACTTCAGATACGAATCTTCCCACTGAGGACCTGTCTACACCAGGCGTTTTTTCTTACTCCCAGGAACAGGCGAGCAGAATCCTTGGCGCACATAAAGGAGATGCAGAGTTTTTGTCCACTCCCAACATTGCAGATACGAAACGGGACTTTGAACGCATTGCTAAAAAGTTGGTGAGTCTTGATCTACATCTTACTACATTGGGTGAATACTTTAAAACCAGCAGGGTACCCCGTGGCTTACGGACACATTCACAACCAACAATGTACATGCATGAAAATGAATTCCGCATTAAGTATGAATCCATTGCAAACAAATTCTCTCTGGATCTCATACTATTAAACATGGAATTTCTGCAAAAAGATTTGGCTGAGACCACAGAAAAATATGAATCCTTAAAAGCTACATTACATTCCTTATTATCTACAGAGGAACACCAGGATTATTTGTCCAAATTACAACCTCACTTGGATAAATTGAAATCTGAAATCCAGGACACAAAACGTAGCAAGTGGCAACGCGACGCGTTGGATTACAACACTGGGAATATATATAACTGGACAATTAATCACCAACCACAACAACGTGCTCAGAAAATTGGAAAGAAAAATCCCATTAGGGATCTGACGCAAGTTCAACAAAATAACATCACCACGGAACCTTTTTTAGAGTACACAATGAATTCAATAGGAAGAAACGAACGCGGCGTGGAGGACGAAAACGTCACCGCCACCGACACAAAAACGAGGAGCAAGAAACCACTAGCCAAAAAACGCAATTAAATGATACCAACATTGTGGTAAATATCTCTTCACATGTTCTATCACAAGTACAGTTGGATGTGTTGGCCAAGGGCCTAGGCTTCTGTCCTACCAACAAGACGGATTGGCTTCAACTTGAAGCCGATTTACATCAATTCTTCCGTAGACTGAAGCTTAGGACCTGGTTTTCAACACATCCAACTGCAGACAAAATTTGTATTAATACTGAATTGAAACTGAGTGATTATAATTTGTTTAACAAAAGTGAATTCAGTCCACCTGTGTCATCCCCTGCAATTGATTTGTTCATTGATGCGGTAATGAAGGATGTGAATACGTTGAAATTGAATGAAAAGAAAAAATTCACACATCCTAATATAACACAGATTGAGTGGCACGCAATTGATGAGTTGGTCCATGACCACAGTCTCACCATCAAGTCTGCGGACAAGGGTGGTGCGATTGTGGTCATGGACACTCATCAATACATTGCAGAGGCCAACAGACAGTTGGAGGACTGTGAGGTCTATCAGAAATTAAATACGGATCCTAGATGGGACATTGAACGGAGGATACAGAGCTTGCTACAAGAGGCCAGCAATGCCGGCATCATTGATGACAAGCTTAAGATTTTCCTTTCCATTTCACATCCTATGACACCTTTTTTATACTTGTTGCCTAAAATCCACAAGAGCCTTAATAACCCTCCTGGCAGACCGATAGTGTCCGGTCGTGGATCCCTTCTGTCTAATATTTCTATTTTCCTTGATAGAGTATTACGACAGTATGCATTGTCAGCTCAGTCCTACATTCAGGATACTTCAGATTTTTTAAATAAACTAGAAGAAGTTACTTTATCAGGTGATGTAATCCTAGCATCGCTAGATATTGCTAGCCTATACACCTCAATTAGACATGATTTTGGGATAGAGGTGGTAACTAAGGCCTTGTCTCAATCCACTTATACAGCTGAATGTCAGGACTTCATATTACAGCTGTTACATCTGGTATTGACATGCAATTATTTTTTGTTTGGAGATCATTTTTATCTCCAGAGGAAGGGGACCGCCATGGGGTCCAATGTGGCCCCCACTTATGCCAACATGGCGGTCTCCTTCCTCGAGGAGACCTACATCTATGTATCGCCCCACTTCCGACATGTTCTGAGGTGGTGGCGATACATAGATGATATTTTTTTGATTTGGGTGGACTCAGAGGACACGCTCATGGAGTTCTTCCAATTCTTGAACACCATTGACTCTGATATTAAATTCACGTTGGAACACTCACGTAACCAAATACATTTTTTGGACACTGTGGTGACTTTGGACAATCATAAGCTATCGACGGGCCTATACTCCAAGCCCACCGATCGCAACACGTTGTTAAGTTATCACAGTGCACATCCTAGGGCTATGGTGAAATCCCTCCCCCTGAGCCAATTTTATCGTGCCAAACGCATAGTTAGCAATAACGATGAATTGGAGGGGACTCTTAAGCGTATGACACAGTCCTTTATAGACAGGGATTACCCCATAGCCCTATTGGATCAACATCTTACTACTATTCAAGAAAAATCACGAAGAGACCTCCTTACTAAGAAGAAGGAGAATACTAATAAAGAAATGAAGAGAATTCCTTTAGTCACTGTGTACACAGAGGATAGCTTATACATTCGACAAATTGTTTTGAAACACTGGTCAGTCTTGAAAAGTGGACATGGGGGGATTGAAGAGTTTTCTCTTCCTCCCCTCATGTCATACAAGAGAGCCAGAAACCTCAAAGATAAATTAGTCCACATGGACATAGGTACACAAAAGGAGTCTGGCCAGACTTTTTTGCATACTCCTAAATTAGGAAGTTTTCCATGCTTAAACTGCATCAATTGCCGATATATGCAAAAGGGTAGCTTTTTCTTACATCCCTTGACACAGAAAAAATATTACATTAAGTATTTTTTGACGTGTGAATCGTCATACGTCATATACATCCTTTGGTGCCCATGTCAGTTATTATATATTGGTGAGACTACATGTGATTTTAAAAGTCGAATCAATCAACATCGATATACGATTCGCAAAAAACGCATGGACCTCCCAGTCCCAAAACATTTTACTGACATGGGCCACAAGGAGAGGGACCTTAAATGTATGCTGGTTGATCATATTCCCACTCCACGCAGGGGTGGTAACAGACACACTTTACTGAAAAAATGTGAGATGCAATGGATTGCTAAATTAAATACATTGAAACCACTGGGATTAAATGTGGATTACAGACCCTGGTTATTGTCCTGATGGTTGCGCCCGGGATTCTGCTCGCCTGTTCTTTAGTTGAGTTTTAAGTAGTAGTGCCCCTTGTTTATATAACAAGGTGATCTTATATTTTGTCTTGTTTTTATTATCCTCAGGATTGTGGTGAACACTGTTCACATTAGGAGTGAGCGATGGGAGGTCGGTCCACCAAATTATGACGGAACGCAAAAAACTTTTTTTCACGATTTTTTCATGGACACATGAATAACTATACTCATTAAATACTTCTTGTTATGCATGAATATGACCACACACGATAAAGCTATTGGACACTTGGGATGTCTTGATTGTCTTATCCGCATGCTCGGATCCAACATATGGGGGAATCTTTGGAGCCACTGATCTCATTGGGGATTGGTGACATTATAATGGAATTGTACAGGTTTATCCCCGGAATCTAGAGGATGATCCCGAACCTGACATGCTGGATTTCCAGGGATGGTATCCATCTGACAGGCGGGACATCTCAGCTTTGGGCTTTATGGTGACAACATGGGCCACTTGTACTGAACTCCTCGAGTAGACTAGGGGACGATCTTGTAACGAAATATACTGATTTCAGTACTTTAAAAGAGAAATGGCGGTATTTACGCATAACACTCATTATTTCTCTTTGTATAATGATGGTACTTCCATCGATATACAATCACCTTTATCCCCTCTGATTGACCTCTGACCCATCGATACTGACATGTGTGGAAGGTGAGCATGCGATACACAGTAAGACTCCACTAGGACCAGTGACAGTACGTGTAGTGGATCAGCCGCATGCTCAGGTCTATATCTGTATGTCTATTTTTTATTGTTTGATGAGTTATTGCCTTTTAGGACGTAAATGATGATGTAGATATAGCCATATTTTCGAGATGTAGATGTTTCATGACACATTTACATTTACATTGCGTGTCCTGAATATTATCATACTTTTCTATTGCCTTACCATGGAGTTCCGATCATGTGATACACTCAAGCAACATCATCTAGCCCAGAGCATGTGATATATCTAATCACGTGACCGGAGGGTTTAGTGCGGACTGCGGTCACATGTCGGAAGGTCCTTGGACATGCGCACTTCAACCATCAGCACATTGTGATGGTCATGTGATCGGAACCCCTAGGAAGGTCCTGCGACATGCGCAGTAGTATACCCGGGACGCCGGGACCCATGTGTATCGGCCCCATCGCACACTCCTATGAGCGGACTCATCACTCTGCTGAAGGTACACCTGCACATTTAATTTTCACAGAAGATATGCACCTGGATTGATAATTGTCATAATTAAAATATTTTATGCTGTACATGATATGCCGAATTGGTTATGGGAATGATTAACACTGCATCATTGAATTGAATTCGGGGATACAATGTGAATGTATCAGGATGTTGATAATACTGTTTGTATCACTATTTTTAAATGTATTTTCTTTAAATGGATGTACTTTGATTATTTGATTGTTTAATGATGTGAAAGCGTTTAAATACGCACATTGCACTGCCTACTATGTCACTGCCTGAGGAAAATCCCATTGAGAGGATTGAAACGTTGCATGCTTGGTGAATAAAGTCTTTTTTTACTTTCTTACAACCTGGATGTGCTGCGGAATTTCTTATTTTTATATATATATATATATATATATATATTCAGGGGGCATATACATGAATTCCCACAGGGGCATGCATGAGCCCCTGGGGAATATCAGAGGAGGATGGGCGCAGGTGCTGGGCACATCTGCGCACATCGCCCTCTGAGGGGACCATCATGCACCACTAACATATATATATATATATATATGCATGCCCCAGTAGGCATGCATATATATTTATGCATATCTGCCACCCTTCCTCAACAATCCCCCTGTTGTCGGAAATACAACAATATCTTGGGGGGAAGGGTGGAGGCATCTTTGCCCCCCTCAACCCCATCCTCGGTGATGGTCCAGGAAAACCGGAGTGCACCCTGTCTCTTAGGTACCTAGACATCATCTAACCCAACGACTTCCTCCGACCTGCCCTTCACCGTAACCGACTCCTCCATCCACAGGATACACCGTCATCTTCTTTTCCCAGGAACTCTCTTCTGCCTTGATTGTTACGGTGTCAGCCCCTCCTACTGTCATCTCTTTCTGGACTTCCGGAGTGGCTTGACCCTCGCAGTCTTCGACTGGTCTTTCTCCTACTCTTCCGGTGTCGGTCACTCCTGATAAGTTTAGAATGACCACACCCTCGCCGTCTCTCGGCATTGCTGCCGATCTTCAGGTGTCGTCCACGCCCAAGGAATCTGGAGTGGGTCCACCCTTGCAGTATCAGTCTCCATTCTGCGCCAACTCTCCTTAAGCATGTCTTGTTCCATCTTGAACGAAGGATGGGTGCGGTTCTCCCATGGACAGCTGAATCGGTCTTTACAAGGCAGGTCAGATACTTTTATTTTTTTCTTCAATAGAGGTGATGTCACGGTACCTAAATTCTAACTACGGGAATAACTCTGTTACACTACACATCCAGGTTTTCCCTTATGATCCTTACCGTTCAGGGGTCAAAGTGGCAAATGGCAACCAGAGGGGGCCTGTCCCTATTGTTCCCTAATCTTATCCTTATTCACACCACCTATTTACACAATAACCCCCCCAACCCCCCTAAACCCAAGAGTTCAGTCGAATTGTCCTGTCTTTTGGGTGATTAGGCCTCAGGACTTTTTGTGAAGTCAAGTCCTGAGCCTTCAACAGTTGATTTCGTGAAGTGCCGTCTGGTTCTGGTTTAGTTGGTCCGTTAGTCTCTTGACTCTCCAATCCATCCACCATAGTCCAAGGTACATGAGTCCAACCAGAACCAGAAGCACTATCACCGGGTGTATCAATAAATTGAAAAATGACGTGGCCTTAGGACTGTATCCGAAAAGACTCTCCCACCACGAAACCTTTGAGTCCTTGTCCAATGCTGTGGCAACCGCGATAATCTAAGGGTGCAGTACGCTCCAGGCGGAGTGTTCCTCGTTTGGTGCAGTTAAGCCCAAAAATTGCATACGATAGATCACTCCCTTGGTACCAACACCAATACCCCTGCCCCAAATATTTCAAAGAGGATGAGGGCATTGGGTTGGCCTTCATCTCACAGGACCCCTCGGTGTTCCAACACTGGTGTCTAAGCACCCGCTCCCGACTACCCTGACAGAGGATGGCATTCTCCCTTATCCAACATCCCTCCGTAACAAACAAAGAGGGATGGCCCTCCTCATAGGTTAGAACGCCCGAGGGGAGCTGGGGATGAAGCACCGTCTGGTTGTTAATCACCGTTCTTAGATTGACGACACTGTATCCTTGTCTGATGCGACCGGACACAGGTGCCAGGGATGAAGCAGTGCAGGTTAAATTTTTACATCCATGCCACTGAACCACCCACCAGTTGGTGTGATTAATGGCAAAAGGAGAACTCAGTGGACTTATTCGCTGACGGAGGTTGAATGGGAAGTGGCCGTTGTGAAGTACCGTGACAATATGTTTAAGGTTGTCCGAGAGTACGCTCTGGACCTGCGTACACGCCAGAGCAAGCTGAGCCCGATCCTGCTCCTCCAAGAGACCCACAACTAACCTCCTAAACTTCTCACATATAGTAGAAGATAGAGAGGTAGTGGCATCAATGTGCGAGTGTTGTAAACCCTCTAAGATGTGGTCTACATCAATCTGGGTCTTGAATCCTTCCCCGGCATGTCGCGCAACCTCCCCAAGCTTACTTCTCAGGACTTCCATATCCATAGTGTTCAGGGCACCCACTTCCAAAGCACCTCCGCCAAGTCCCATAGCCACCAGGTCTCTCCTCCCCCAGTTCTTCCTGAGTCGAGAGTCATCTTTCCTGACCTCTTGCCCCGCCTCTATCCAACCTCTTACCATGTCAATTTGGTTCCTAACGAACTCCTCACACCTGTGATCCCAGTGATCAACTCGGAAGTCATCTACGGAAATTCTCCAGGTAAACAGGATGAATTTTGCATCCGTGATGCTCTTCCAGGGGGATGACAGTTGAGGAGCTACAGGGTCTGCCAATTGATGAATAGGGGTGGTGCAAGAGTCCAAATGTGGTCTTACTGGTTGGAGACCTTCTGTTTCGTAGGGGACCCTTACTACCGTAACACAGACCCGTCCCCGTCCTTTGAATGGATACCATTGTTCGTCTTCTCCAGCCTGTAACACTAGTTTCCCTACGGGTTTGGTTTGAGACAGATAGACCCATTGAGTAAAGGTCCAGCACCCTTCGTCAGCTGCCTCGCAAAAAGGCCATTTGAATGAACCATCTATATCGATGTCAAAGTTAATGTCCCTGCCCCTGGGGTCTGTCCAATCGAAAGACACATACCTACCCTGGTATTCCTCAGTCATAGGGGTACCATCTATCCATACATCCACTGTAGGGGTGTCCACCCCATTGCACACTAAATCCCACCTCCAGGGATTAGTGTCAAACATCACCATCTGGGTATCCTGTTCCCAGTGGGCATAGGTGACGAAATAGTATCCCGTCACCTCAGGAACGCAGTTGTCTCTCATGATCGTGATCATGAAAGACCGTATGGATGGAGACCCTTTTAACTGCGCATACCTTGGGTCCTTGGCATCGGTCCGTACCTTTAAAACTGTGGCTCGATACAAACCCTCCAGTTTTACCGGACCACTCTGATCATTCCAAATGGCCTGATCAGAGTCACTGCAGTTTAACTTTAACATCATTATGCTGGTTCGCAAGTAATCTGTAGATACATGTCCCTGTACATAACTGGATTCCCTGGTGATAATCATCTGGGAATCCCTCAACATGCAATAAGCCTTCAGGGTGCCTTTTACCGGAATGGGCCTATCAAAATATGTCCTAACCCTCAACCCGTCTCTGCTATCCTTCCCTAGGAAGGTAGCTTTCAGGATATACCAACCGCTGTACTCTGCCCCAGTGACATCTTCAGGACTCAGCAAACCCTCCTTGGTACACAACACTGTGGTAGTGTTGGCTCTCACTTGCTGGTAAGGGTGCAAGTGTGGATTCCTAGACACCCATCTTAAGGATTTGATAGGTACAGGGTCCAAGTCCTGAAAATGCCTGTATTCATTGAGACAGAGGGCGTGCAAGTCATGTTGTATGGCAGACACATTCTCCACCGGGGTATAATGCTGAATTACACCGTTGGCAAAACCCTCTCTCTGGAAACCATACAGATACCATTGACCTGGTGTAAAGGTAAGGTATGGTTCCAGGATTTTGCCACCCAAACATTCCACCATTAAAAGGCCGGGTCCATCAAGTAATATGCTGGCCATACCAATATTAGTCCCCAGGTCTTCCACTGAAGAGGCTGAGCCCGCCATCAACATGCTTACCACCAGTGTCACAAACTGGATACGTATCCCATTCAGAGGATGCCTAGCTCTTCCCTGGCAGTGTGGTCCCATGGAGTGTCTACCTCTTGTGTTCTGCAATGAGATGGAATGTGTTAAGTGTATTGGATTCACACTCGACCCACCAAGCCCTTTCCCCCCTCTCCCAACTCGGAACGGTATGCGTTATTGAGTTGGGGAGGCTCGGGTGGCTTTGGCCTGGTCAATGTGAATCTCAAAAACTTCCTGGGGTCTACGGGATTTCTTCTTGCTCGTGATAGGCCTTTGTACCTTCAGCATGGTGTCCCCCATCACTTCAAGGACCTTGTACGATCCTTCCCAGTTTGCGTCCCATGGGCTGACCCGACGAAAGACTTTCACCATTACCATTTCTCCTACAGAGGGCATAGGTATTTCCCCCTGTAGATACGGTTTGTGTAATCGTATAGCTGCATGAGGCAGTAACTCCTTCAGGTTCTGCTGAATCTGTTGGAGAAACATGTCTCTGTCGATGGCGTTCTTCGTGGGCTCCGACACTTGGGGTTCGTTTGGTAGACATAGGGGCATCTTACGTCCGGTCATGAGTTCAAATGGGGAGATACCGGTACTAGAGGCCTCTGTGGCTCGGATACCCATTAGCACAGCTGGAAGGGAGGTTACCCAAGAGGAACCTTTCTCCAGCAGTGCCTTGGAAAGCCGGGTTTTGATGGTTTGTTAAGGACACGGAGGTCTATGGTCAGCCTCCATGCGTTTGTGTCCTTTTTCTTAACTGGCCAGAGAGCATTGTTGCACTTTGAGTTGCCCTCAATGACCACACCCCTAGTCTTCAATTCAAGGACAGTGTCCATTATTGAATGGGTGGCCTCTGGTGGAAATCGATATTGGCGTTGAGGTGGGGGGTCAGGACCCTGTATGTCCACCAAAACGCCAAGCAATCTGCCACAGTCATTCTTACTTTGGGCCCACAGATCAGGGTGCTTGTACACAATAGGCTCAAGGTCTGGATTGTGTGAGACCTCAGGTCACTTGTGTTCCAGCACATCAGTAGAGTTATCTACTGCTGGCAAAGGTGGTCCCAGACACTGGCGTTGAATGACAAACACCTTGGCTCGTCTGGGACCCTTCCACACAATGCAATTTGCCAGGTCCAGGATCCACCCATTTTGTGTCATTACATCGGTTCCGATAATGTTATCAGAACCGGTGTAATACCACATGGGTATCCTGAGGGTAGTGCACCTGGTAATCTGAACGATTACCTCATCAATTCTGTGGGCCTTCACCCCCCCTTGTTGGTGATCAAATCTGATCACCACACACTGAGGGCTGTTGGGGAGTATATCATGTTTGATATTGGTAATGGAAATTTCCGCCCCAGTATCAAGCATGATTTCCGTTTCTTTATCTTTTATCGTGGCTTTTATATGGGGTCTCCCTGAAGGATCCAGTATGATTGGACATACTGGTGCCAACTCTTCAGGGACCCCTAATCCTCATTCGATATCCACCAGACTCCCAGTAGGTATTTGTGTGGTACATACTGTCACTCTTGCGCTCTCTTCCTGATCCTTGGCTGTGGAATCTCTTGATTCCACGCCCCCTGGGACATTCATGACCGCCAAGCATTTTGGTGCTTGACCTGATTAATGTCCCAGATTCATATCAACCTGTTCCCCCACAGGCGTGGCAAAATTAGGTTTCATCCTGAAACCGTTATTATTGCCATTTTTCTCCGAATTTGTCCGGTTAATCTTTAACCACTGTGGACAATTTATTTTTATGTGCCCCTCTTGTAAGCACAGGAAACAACGAAAGTTTCCTGCCTTTTCCAACGGTGGGGCCGTGGGGCGAACAGTTGATGCATACCTTGTGCGTTGTACCCGTTCGTCTTGCGACCTACCGTATACAGGCACATGCTCCCACACTTTCATAGACTTCTTACTGAGCAGTATGTCTTGTCTACACTGCTCAATAATCATGGCTGCGTCCGTGAGGGATGGCTCCCTAGCTGCAGTATTGCAGTATCAAGATATGGGAACTTTTCCACAAACATGCGCACCATGCCTTGTGAAATCCCAATACCCTGATCTTTAGTAACCCTCCTGTACATCGCTTCAAACCGACTACACAATGACAAGGGTTCATCATGTATAGTAGGCTTGAACTTTGACAGGACCTCTGGAGTGACATCCCAATGACCCGTGGCCAGTCTCGTGAGTATGGAGAGGCGCTCCTCCTTATCATGAAACTGGCCATTCGTGGGTTGCATCCTCCCCGTTACCTCATACCTTTGATTAAGGTGTGTTGGTAACCATAATCTGAACAGCTCCATGCGATATTCCGGAGCCACTGAATATTTGTTACAGTGACCTTCGAAAATATCACATGAAGCGAACGGATCTACATGGGAATCATATTTCGGGATCTCCTTGCAGATCCGTAACAGGAAGTTTTTTTCCATACTGGAATAGTTAAGATACACCTCTTCCTGTTTCTCCGGACGTGTTGGAGGATTGGAAGCAGAATATACCCCTCCACTTTCCTCTCCCCAACCGTTGTCCTGTTCCTGGTAAGGGTTGCTATTCCTATTCTCCCCGGGTGACGGGGGAAATCGTAGAGACCGCTCCACCTGTCCCCTAGTGTCTACCACTGCGGATGTATGATCCGTCGAAGACCTTGGTGCTGTCGCCGCTGTCTCCCCCTGTGCCGTTCCCGAAACACAAACTTGTTTTGTGGGCACCATACCGTTGGTACTAGGCCTGGACAAATTGGAGATTGCCCGCTGCAAGTCTGCAATGGTTTGCGTCTTTGCAGCAAGGTCCTCCCTCATCTGAACAATCAGGGCATCCGTAGATACCGTATTGTTCCTGTACTAATTAATCTCAGTGTACAGCCGGAGTAGCTCTCTGTCCATGTCAGAGTAGAGACTGTCCTTATCCGAGAGTCTCGACTCTAACACACAGATTTCTCTGCCCCTCTCGACTGTGTGTGAATTCTTCTAAAGTTATCAACACAACAATTGCAGTGGAAGTTTGCTTTGTCCGCAACCTCCCCTGCCTTTCTTGTGTTGGCAAGTGTCTCTGTGTGTTCCGCCTTCCAAATGGTATCCTCATAGGAAAGAACCAATTTGGCTAGCATTTGGAGGCGTTTGGTGGTCTTGTTAAAGACACTCCTACTAATACAAACCCGGTCATGAGTGTACACCTGGTCCAGTAAAGCGGACCACAGCAGCTCAGCGGATTTGTATGTAGTAGGAACAATGGGATTAAAAGTGCTGTTTTTGGCTAAGTGTTGGAGTGTGGAGAAGTTCATACTCACATTTTTCTGAGCCTCCATCTTCTTGTTGGTGCTGTACTTTCCCGTCCCCAGCAGCTGCTTGAAAGAAGTCCTTTTCTTCCGGATCGCTTCTTCCCGACCAGCCGGACTTTTATGTACCTCCAACGAAGATGGATCTCTTTCCGTGACGTATCCTTCTTCTCTTACCCCAGCGACGGTGACCGTGTAAAGCAAATACAAAAATATTAGTACACAGATAGATTATAGATTCTCTGCAAAAGATTTTGTTTTATTTCTGGTACTCTAAGGGAAGTATCGCTTCTCCTGTACGAATTATCGGGTCCTAGACGCTCAGACACTCCACTGACCGCGTCTCTCCTGCCCGCTAATTCACAGTCCCAGCGACCCTCAGCCTTAAGACAAAAAATAAACACAAAATCCACGCAGTGGGCCTGGCTTGCCAATGTGAAGGGGGGATATTAATCACCAATATTATGTAAATATCGATAATTAATATTCATAAATAGGAGGAGCCGTCTAGTGATGACTCTGCCTATTTATGCTTTTATATAATAATTACACAATAATTTCGCTATACTCTACACTAATCACTACACTAGCTGCATGCGCCTTACTAACTCACTACCGCTAACAATTACACGCTACACAAAGGGTACAAATATTACGGTATTTATTAACGCCTGATGCACACGATATACAGTAAATACACAGCACTACACATATACAATCCTAAACTACACTACACGTTCCCAAATTCCACCCATAAACTATCTATACAATTCACACATACAAGTATATTCACAGCCCACCTGGTTCTATTTACTATCCCTATGGGGTACGACGAGGGTTAACTATGATCTATACAGTGGAAATATCTAGGGGTAAGCACAACAGGCAGGGACCAGGGTAAATCAGGGAAATCATGTACAGGGTAGCAAGGGTATCAGGGCAGGGACTAGGGTAAATCAGGGCAATAGGGTTACAACGGGCAGTATGGGGTCAGGGATTTAAAGGGTAAAATGTTGGTGGGATAGTGGTAGGGATCAAGGGTATAGGGTATCAGGGGTTATAGGGTTCAGGAGTTATAGGGTTAATATATGATCGGGAGGAGTGGGGGTTCGTTGGTGGGATAGTGGGGGGTTAATGGAGTGGGGGTTCGTTGGTGGGATAGTGGGGTTAATGTAATGGGGGTTTGTTGGTGGGATAGTGGGGTTAATTCGTTGGTGGGATAGTGGGGGGGATACTTAGTCCTTCCGCTCGTTGCCTAGGGGATGCTCGTCGTCCTGGGGATGATTCGTCAGGGTGGGCGGCCGGCTCTCCTCTACTCAGTGCAGGGCCTGCCGGACTTATATGTCCAGCCGCCCGCACTGCCGTACCGCCCACACAGCGGCGCGCGAGCGCGCACCACTGTAAAGGACACTTGGGCCGGCGCGGTGAGATGACGTCACCGCGCCTGCCCGCGCGTCCCTGCACGTGCGCCGCAGGGCCGTGTGCACTTGCTGACAGGCGGGAGAACCTTTGATCTCCTGCCTTTAGCTTTTCGGCATTCCGGACAGCGCAATGGTAATTGCGCTACCGGAATGCGCATAATAGAGGGAGGGGAGGTATCTCCTCTCTCTCTATTATGCCTAATTATCTCCAGCAGGGCTGCAGATAATTAGAACCAAAGGATTCAAATTCTTTATCATTCTGGCGCCTTCACCCAGATTACATCAATGTGAATGCTTGGGGCACATTCACATTGATGCATCTGGGTCCATATAACAGGAGGAGGGGGGGGGGCATTTATATGATAAGGGGCTTATATGATTCTTTATATGATAAGGGGGCATATCATATTCAGGGGCACATATATATTGATTTATATGATAAGGGGGCATGTCATATTCAGGGGGCACGTATATATATATATATATATATATATATACATATATTCAGGGGGCATATACATGAATTCCCACAGGGGCATGCATGAGCCCCTGGGGAATATCAGAGGAGTATGGGCGCAGGTGCTGGGCACATCTGCGCACATCGCCCTCTGAGGGGACCATCATGCACCACTAACATATTTCATGACTATGAAAATTGTAAATTCACACTGAAGGCATCAAAACTATGAATTAACACATGTGGAATTATATACATAACAAATAAGTGTGAAACAACTGAAAATATGTCATATTCTAGATTCTTCAAAGTAGCCACCTTTTGCTTTGATTACTGCTTTGCACACTCTTGGCATTCTCTTGTTGAGCTTCAAGAGGTAGTCACCTGAAATGGTTTTCACTTCACAGGTGTGCCCTGTCAGGTTTAATAAGTGGGATTTCTTGCCTTATAAATGGGGTTGGGACCATCAGTTGCCTTGTGGAGAAGTCAGGTGGATACACAGCTGATAGTCCTACTGAATAGACTGTTAGAATTTGTATTATGGCAAGAAAAAGGCAGCTAAGTAAAGAAAAACAAGTGGCCATCATTACTTTAAGAAATGAAGGTCAGTCAGTCCGAAAAATTGGGGAAAATTTGAAAGTGTGCCCAAGTGCAGTCACAAAAACCAAGCGCTTCAAAGAAACTGGCTCACATGTGGACCGCCCCAGGAAAGGAAGACCAAGAGTCACCTCTGCTGCGGAGGATAAGTTCATCCGAGTCACCAGCCTCAGAAACCGCAGGTTAACAGCAGCTCAGATTAGAGACCAGGCCAATGACACACAGAGACACATCTCTAGAACAACTGTTAAGAGGATACTGTGTGAATCAGGCCTTCATGGTAGAATATCTGCTAGGAAACCACTGCTAAGGACAGGCAACAAGCAGAAGAGACTTGTTTGGGCTAAAAAACACAAGGAATGGACATTAGACCAGTGGAAATCTGTGCTTTGGTCTGATGAGTCCAAATTTGAGATCTTTGGTTCCAACCACCATGTCTTTGTGCGACGCAGAAAAGGTGAACGGATGGACTCTACATGCCTGGTTCCCACCGTGAAGCATGGAGGAGGTGGTGTGATGGTGTGGGGGTGCTTTGCTGGTGACACTGTTGGGGATTTATTCAAAATTGAAGGCATACTGAACCAGCATGGCTACCACAGCATTTTGCAGCGGCATGCTATTCCATCCGGTTTGCGTTTAGTTGGACCATCATTTATTTTTCAACAGGACAATGACCCCAAACACACCTTCAGGCTGTGTAAGGGCTATTTGACCATAAAGGAGAGTAATGGGGTGCTGCGCCAGATGACCTGGCCTCCACAGTTACCGGACCTGAACCCAATCGAGATGGTTTGGGGTGAGCTGGACCGCAGACTAAAGGCAAAAGGGCCAACAAATGCTAAACATCTCTGGGAACTCCTTCAAGACTGTTGGAAGACCATTTCAGGTGACTACCTCTTGAAGCTCATCAAGAGAATGCCAAGAGTGTGCAAAGCGGTAATCAAAGCAAAAGGTGGCTACTTTGAAGAACCTAGAATATGACATATTTTCAGTTGTTTCACACTTTTTTTGTTATGTATGTAATTCCACATGTGTTAATTCATAGTTTTGATGCCTTCAGTGTGAATCTACAATTTTCATAGTCATGAAAATAAAGAAAACTCTTTGAATGAGAAGGTGTGTCCAAACTTTTGGTCTGTACTGTATATGCATGCCCCAGTAGGCATGCATATATATTTATGCATATCTGCCACCCTTCCTCAACACTGCGCATGCCCTGAAGAAGTTCTATATCGGAAACAGGCGTCGTTCCACTAGAGAACAAAAAGAATGGCGCACCATAGGGTAATAACGTCAAGAGATAAGAAAAAATAGGTATCTCCACTGGGGAGGCTCACCTGATGGAGTTGTGCTAGTTTAGGCACAACTCTAATGAGGACATATGTTGAATTTCCATAAACTCCTTATAACGGGTGGTATGCAGCCCGGGATGGATGCTCCTGTTCAGGGATGCCTGGAATCCCGCAGAAAGCCAGTAATTCAAATAAAGGAAAAAGGTATCCCACGGCGCAAAATCACCCAACAGTCGGAGTAATAATGATTCTTCTTTAATTGAGGCAAGTGGTACAACGCGTTTCGGGGTTTAACCCCTTCTTCAGGTACAATTGTCTTGCATATATACAGATAAACATGCATACATTTAAATATAGTAAAAAAAAAAATGCCAAAAACACAAGGGGCGGGGTAGGGGCGGGTCAGTGGGCGGTACTGAATAAGCTATTGAGGCTAGATGAACAAAGGGGTTAAAAAACTCAGCTGCTTGTTAAACATATTTTCAATATGTGTCTACAGTATCCCTACCCAAAGGGAGATATCTCACAATGCTGCGATTTTTATTAATTGTTAAAATACATGCATATTTAATTAAAGAGTGCCGGACGATCTAGGACCTTGAGAAGTCATGTGAGGCGGTCACATGACTGTGCCATGTGATCGCCGTCAGTAGAAGACTGTGGACGTCTGTGGGGAGAAGAACGGCCGCTGGATACAAGGGGCGGTCACCTGGGGGGAGCCGCCGGTCACGTGTAAAGTGACGTCACGCTCCGTCTCTAGGTAACTGGACGCTTCGGCTGCGTTATAAGACGGAGGGGGGGGGGGAGTGTCAGGCCGGACTGGTTTACAGATCAGTGTGTCCGTGCTGCATCGGCTGAATACAGTGGGACCTAGCGATATCAATTCATGCAGAGAGACCTATTGGGGGGACATAGTTTAAGATAAAAATATATGGTAAATAGTGGATAACTGACATAATTAGAAACCACTAAAAACTGAATTAGACTATTTTAAGATAAGTCAGGGAATTTGGACATGAAATTATATCCATTTTAGACAGCTGAAACCTAATGCTTCGGAGCCAACTATATTAAATATATGAACAAAAAATATAATAAATAAATAAATAAATAAAGGATTAAAAATGTGTACTAAATGTATAAGACACATCTATTTGTTTCATAGAGTGGCAACAGAAGCAGGATCCAAGGGAAGTAGATAAAAGCGTAATATATAAAATATCTGATTTGTTGGGTGACTTCATTGTGCCCGGTTTATTACATGCTGTAGGGGGGGGGGAGGTGGTTGATGAAAGGTGAGTGTCCATTTGTGATGTGAGAGAAAGAAAGGGACACGATTGGGTTATACACGGGTCATACACGGAAGGGGTTGTGAGGGCTGTAAATATTGGTGTATATGAAGGGAGGCGAGGGAAAGTACTGGGTTTCATAAATTGATTTCAAAAGCCTCATTCAGGCCGTATGGTTTAAGGCAGTTTAATTTATATATCCAGAACATCTCGCGTTTCCTCAAAGTTTGAATGATATTATATCCGTTCGATCGGACTTGCTCGATCGGGGTCACCGAGAATCCCAAAAAAGAGCCTTGGTGATGGACAGTAGCATGTCTGGAGACGCTATGCTGGAGGAATTTTTTCTTCACATTGGATCTATGTTTATTGAGTCGGTTGCGTAAGGTCTGGATGGTGCGCCCTACATAACGGAGATTGCAAGGGCATGTAATAAGGTAAATGATGTTGGAAGAACCACAATTTAGTTCGTCCTTGATTTTAAAAGATTCCTTATTTCGACCTGGAATTGCATATAAATGATGGATCCATCGACACACGAACATTTTTTAAAGAAGTGGACTGCAACAGTTACTTAGACTATTCAAGTGAACATTTCAAGAAGTGGAAGAAAAATATTCCGTATAGCCAATTTAAGCGTATTAGGCGGAACTGCTCCAGGAACGAAGATTTTATTACACAAAGTAACGTAATTCGGTCCAGGTTTCTACAAAAGGGCTATCCGACAGATGTCATAGATACAGCTTTTAATAAGGCAAAAGCGTTGTCACAACTAGAATGTTTGGTGGGAAGCAAGAAGCAAAACGATACCAAATACCACAATACCAATTTTCTAACCACTTACAATAGCAATCTTCTGTCCAGGCACTGGTATATCCTAAGAAAAGATCCGTTCTTGAACTCTGAGATAACAAGACAACCATCTCTAGTTTTCAGACGAGCAAAAACACTAAAGAATCTGCTAGCCCCAAGCAAACTGAAGAACAAATGTGAAGATACAGCCAGCCAAGCTGGTATCAAGACCCCGGGGAGCTTTAGATGTAACCAATCAAGATGCCTCTGCTGCAGATCTCTCAATATCACCACTTCCTTCTTTGGCCAAAATAAGGAATCTTTTAAAATCAAGGACGAACTAAATTGTGGTTCTTCCAACATCATTTACCTTATTACATGCCCTTGCAATCTCCGTT
The DNA here is from genome assembly GCF_014858855.1 of Bufo gargarizans. Taxonomy (NCBI): domain Eukaryota; kingdom Metazoa; phylum Chordata; class Amphibia; order Anura; family Bufonidae; genus Bufo; species Bufo gargarizans. Next base: position 368,761,367 of record NC_058082.1, on the reverse strand, counting down.
ATGTAGGGCGCGCCATCCAGACCTTACGCAACCGACTCAATAAACATAGATCCAATGTGAAGAAAAAATTCCTCCAGCATAGCGTCTCCAGACATGCTACTGTCCATCACCAAGGCTCTTTTTTGGGATTCTCGGTGACCCCGATCGAGCAAGTCCGATCGAACGGATATAATATCATTCAAACTTTGAGGAAACGCGAGATGTTCTGGATATATAAATTAAACTGCCTTAAACCATACGGCCTGAATGAGGCTTTTGAAATCAATTTATGAAACCCAGTACTTTCCCTCGCCTCCCTTCATATACACCAATATTTACAGCCCTCACAACCCCTTCCGTGTATGACCCGTGTATAACCCAATCGTGTCCCTTTCTTTCTCTCACATCACAAATGGACACTCACCTTTCATCAACCACCTCCCCCCCCCTACAGCATGTAATAAACCGGGCACAATGAAGTCACCCAACAAATCAGATATTTTATATATTACGCTTTTATCTACTTCCCTTGGATCCTGCTTCTGTTGCCACTCTATGAAACAAATAGATGTGTCTTATACATTTAGTACACATTTTTAATCCTTTATTTATTTATTTATTATATTTTTTGTTCATATATTTAATATAGTTGGCTCCAAAGCATTAGGTTTCAGCTGTCTAAAATGGATATAATTTCATGTCCAAATTCCCTGACTTATCTTAAAATAGTCTAATTCAGTTTTTAGTGGTTTCTAATTATGTCAGTTATCCACTATTTACCATATATTTTTATCTTAAACTATGTCCCCCCAATAGGTCTCTCTGCATGAATTGATATCGCTAGGTCCCACTGTATTCAGCCGATGCAGCACGGACACACTGATCTGTAAACCAGTCCGGCCTGACACTCCCCCCCCCCCCCTCCGTCTTATAACGCAGCCGAAGCGTCCAGTTACCTAGAGACGGAGCGTGACGTCACTTTACACGTGACCGGCGGCTCCCCCCAGGTGACCGCCCCTTGTATCCAGCGGCCGTTCTTCTCCCCACAGACGTCCACAGTCTTCTACTGACGGCGATCACATGGCACAGTCATGTGACCGCCTCACATGACTTCTCAAGGTCCTAGATCGTCCGGCACTCTTTAATTAAATATGCATGTATTTTAACAATTAATAAAAATCGCAGCATTGTGAGATATCTCCCTTTGGGTAGGGATACTGTAGACACATATTGAAAATATGTTTAACAAGCAGCTGAGTTTTTTAACCCCTTTGTTCATCTAGCCTCAATAGCTTATTCAGTACCGCCCACTGACCCGCCCCTACCCCGCCCCTTGTGTTTTTGGCGTTTTTTTTTACTATATTTAAATGTATGCATGTTTATCTGTATATATGCAAGACAATTGTACCTGAAGAAGGGGTTAAACCCCGAAACGCGTTGTACCACTTGCCTCAATTAAAGAAGAATCATTATTACTCCGACTGTTGGGTGATTTTGCGCCGTGGGATACCTTTTTCCTTTATCTGAAGAAGTTCTACACAGAATACCAGCGCTGATGCAAGGTAGGCAGGACGGGAACTGGTGTGTCTGCGTCCCTATGCGTGCTCCCACGATCTCGGCCACTATGGGGAACAGAACCATGTCAAGTACTGTGCAACCCCAGCCACCGCAGCTAGATTGCAGCGGTGGCCATAACCCATGACAATGAGCAATGAATAAAGGTGTTGAAGAATTCAGAAATTAGCCAAAAGGAGGATGTTTTCCTAAAGGACATATATTAGGAAGTAGCTTTTATTGACAGGTTGGGCATGCTGGGAGCCATTTTATGTGGTGAGACAACGCATTTAAGGGTCGGACACTGTGGAGGTCACAGTTAAGGCTGTAAGGCACTGTGGAGGTTACAGTTAAGAGGGCAGGGTGCTGTGGTGGTCACTGTTAAGTGGGCAGCGCACTGTGGAGGTTACAGTTAAGGGGGTGGAGTGCTGTGGAGGTCACAATTAAGGAGCAAAGGCTCTGTGGAGGTCATTGTTAAGGGGACGGGGCGCTGTGGAGGTCACAGTTATGGGGAATAGTTATAAATAAAATAAACAGTGTAATTGCTGGGGTATATAGTGCTACTAGTGATTTTCCCATTTAAAAAAAATGAGGGCATGGATTGAACACACAAACAGATCAGCACTTTATATTCGGGCAGCGACGGCTAATTTTTGCAATATAAATATATATATATATATATATATATATATATATATTATATATGTGTGTGTGTGTATATATATATATATATATATATATACATATACATATATATACATAATATATATAGATATATATAACTTTATTTAGATAAATATCTTTTATCTAATCCTTGAATACACCTTCATTCCGCAGAAGACTATTCATGTTCCAAACTGTCATATTGGTATTTTATCTCCAAGCTATCATTAAGCCCATAAATTCACCCACAGATTAAAACAATTCATTCAGAAATATTGAGCTTCTCCTGGACACTAACATTAGAACCCACTGTCTCTATTCTATTTAGAATAAATAACACTTTTGATATCTTGGTCATGAATAAAAACAATATAATGAGATATACTCCAAATATAAGCTTTTTGTGCATTATAAGATGGTGAATCATTCCACTGTAGAACAAACCATCTGCATTCAGCACCATGATGCTCTTATTAAGATAAATATCATGACATCTGGAAGTCCAGCATTTTTATAAACTGTATATTGCAGTGCATTTAAAAATGACCGGATACCTCAAAACCAAAGCACTCCTCTGCCTCTTGAAAGATATGCAGGATTGCAGGGACTACTAGAACCCAAACCCAAATTGAGGCTCCTGATAAATAATGATGCTACTTTAAGTTTATGTTCTAAATGGGGATGGCCACAGCTTTTATTAAAACATTATGGAGGTCATTTATTAGTATTATGCTACTTTTGGCATATTTAGGGTGCATATTTTCTCGCAAAGGTGTTTTGCAACAAAATCTGTACCTTTACCCCGCCTGCACCACTTTTGCAAAGTGGCGGAAGAAGGGAGGTATAGCATGGGCAGGGAAGAGGGTGGGTTGGCCAGCCCGTCTCATTCATCATTTTCCACACCAGGGAGCTGGCATAGTTTAAAGCATGCCACATGGCTGGCTGTGGTGGGTTAATCTTTGCCCCTGAACATGGATTTCTTTCCTAGCACCACATGCCTTTCTTTGTTTAGTGGTTGGAATTGTGAGCACTTAAGTTTAAAGTGTTGTGAATTGACATGATAGATAAGGACAAGGTTATCTTAAAGCCATAATGTTTTAATAAAAGTTGTCGCTATCCCCACATATACCATATACTTGTAGTAGTGTTGTTATTTATAAAAGGCCTAAATTCGGGTTTGGGTTCTCACAGTCCTTGCAGTCGGATGGGCACTAAATGGTATAGCAAATGTGAAGGGGACTGCAGGGAAAAGCAGCCATAATTTCAGAAATATAGTGGAGGGAAAAGAGGTCCCATGTCTCACTGGTGGAGAGTGAGGTAGAGGGAGGGATTGAGATAGGTATTTAGTGAGCTGTGGTGTGAAGTACACAGTCTTACCTTTTACCCACCAGTGAGAAGACATGCTCCCTCAAGCTATTTGGCTGGAGGTTTGATCCTGGGCTTGGAATTTTTGTAGTCTACATTTCCTTCTGTGTTTTCTCTGTTTCAGATCCCACAGTTGATGGGTAGATCCTTGCCCTTCAATATGGATTTCCCTTCTAGCACTTTTACAATTTAAAAGTGTAATGAATTGACATGATAGTTATACATCAGTCTTAATCCCTCTGCACTGCTGGGTGGATGTGCCAAAGTGGTACCTTGGAATCGAACCCGAGTTCGGTAAAAAGTTTGTAACAGTATAAATTAATTTCTGAAGTTATTACCCAAAGTCTCGTGAGACTTCGCAAAGTAATAACTTCGGCTCATCTGAGCCAATACATTCTAATACTGTACATAGCGCTCACTCCGTACAGTATTCTAACAAAGTTTTTTGTGAATCGACTTCGGATGTTTCATCCACAGTCAATTCGTTCATCCCTAATACTAAGCCCCCATGACACTGGGCAGCACCAACCCACAGGCACAACACCACAGCAACAACAGCTGCCATGCAGCACAGAAACATGTGAACAACGCTCACTTTTGGGGTTGAGCGAACTTTGTGTTTCAAGTTCAGCGTACAAAGTTCAGGTTTGGGTTATCTAAGAATTCCGTTATGGATTCCGCTATCAAGGACCATAAGTTATGGTCCGTGGTAGCAGAATCCATAACGGAATTCTTAGATAACCCGAACCCTATACACCATATACCCTATCTGTCACAACCAGACAGCTGAGAAGGTCTGACAGAAGCCTTTCAGAACCTCCTCCTTGAGTTCTCTTTGTTGTGCTGTTCAGTTCCTCATCTCGTTAGCCTCTCTCAGCTGTCATGTAGTTGGACTAATTGCTTCCCTTTAAATTCCGCCCCATAATGCATTACTGGGCGGCTTACACTACTTCCTGGAGTGTGTGTGCATGCTGATCTTGTTTTCCAGTCTGCTACAAAGTTAATTGCTGAACATTTATCTGTTATTTTCTGTTTGCTGGATCCCAGGTGACCCTGACTCCCTCCGTGTCTGGTGTAGGGAGCCGGTGGTCGTGTCCCCTCACTATTGTAGGGTGTTCAGGGGTTATATAGTCGAGGTACGTGGATATGCAACCTTCCACCTCTGGGATCTTTGCATAGGCTGAGCAGCCAGGGAAAGTCTCAGGTCTTGTGCAGGGGTCTCCCTTTTGGTTCCTTAGCTTTGGATCCACTCAGTCATATATGCATGTTGCTTTGTCTTGTTTCCTGTACACCGTCCGTGACATTATAAGCCGCCAAAACCGTCTCAAGCATGGATCCGGTTTCACTTTTGGCTGAACGCTTCCAGAGTCTTTCATTGGAGGTAGCTGATCTCCGTAAGACTTTTTCTCAGCTTCAAGTGACCGGTTCAGCTTGCGTTCATGGAGTTTGTTCTGAGCCTAAGATCTCGCTCCCGGATACGTTCTCCGGGGGTAGTGAGAATTTTGTGCGTTTTAGAGAGGCTTGCAAACTCCATTTTCGCCTTCTTCCCCATTCCTCTGGTGATGAGGAATGGAGGGTGGGGATCATTATATCGCTGCTCAGGGGTAACGCTCAGTCCTGGGCCTTTTCGCTGCCGGAGGGGGCACGGCCTCTCCGTTCAGTGGATGAATTCTTTTTAGCCCTGGGTCAGATATATGATGATCCGGATCGTATTGCTCTGGCTGAGTCTAGACTACGTCTATTATGCCAGGGTAAACAATCCGCAGAAATATACTGCTCAGAATTTTGGAGATGGGCAGTTGATACTGGTTGGAATGATGCTGCACTCCGAAGTCAATTTTGCCATGGTCTTTCAGAGGGATTGAAAGATGCATTTGCCTTTCATGAGAGGCCTATTTCTTTGGACTCTGCCATGTCTCAGGCCGTTCGTATTGACAGGCGTCTTAGAGAGAGAGGAGAGATGTCCCCTTCCTGTCATACTCAGTCCCAGGACAGTGCAGCGGTCCCCTTCTGTGCGCAGGGGTCTCAGTCGCTGTCAGCCCCTTCTGAGCAGGAGCCCATGCAGCTGGGGTTGATTGCTTCTGACAATAGAAGATTCAGCTCGCATGGGAGGGTTTGTTTTTGTTGTGGAGGTATAAATCATTTGGCAAATATTTGTCCCTCTAGGAGATTCAGGCAGTTTTCTGGGAGTAATAAAGAAACAAACAGGAAAAAATCTTTTAAAAATGTTCCGTCTGTTACTATTGGCAGGGTTGAGGCGGAAATTGAAGGTTTTCCGTTTGCTTGTAGTTCCCGTTTTGTCCTGCCTGCTAGGGTGGCGCTAGAGAGCAAGAACATTTTTTGTGAGATTTTTGTGGATAGTGGAGCAGCGGTCAATCTCATTGATAATCAATTTGCGATAACTCATGGTTTCCAGGTGCGCACTTTGGGAAAGGATATTCCGGTTTTTGCTATTGATTCCGCTCCACTTTCTCAGAAATCATTAAAGGGCATAGTTCACAATATCCATTTAATTGTGAGTGATGCTCATGTTGAGGATGTGTCATTTTTCGTCCTTAGCGGTTTGCCTACTCCTCTAGTGTTGGGGCTACCCTGGCTCACTAAACATAACCCCACCATTGATTGGCAAGCGAGGCAAATAAATGGTTGGAGTGACTTTTGCAGAGAGAATTGCCTCACGACATCTGTTTCTGAGGTTGCTACTAAGACTGTACCATCTTTTCTCTCTGAATTTTCGGATGTCTTCTCTGAGAGTGGAGTTCAGGATTTGCCCCCGCACAGGGAGTACGATTGCCCTATTAATCTCATCCCAGGCGCCAAACTGCCTAAATCTCGTTTATACAATCTTTCCCAACCTGAGAGGATCGCTATGCGTGTTTATATCTCTGAGAGTCTGAGAAAAGGACACATACGACCCTCGAAGTCACCTGTTGCCGCTGGTTTTTTCTTTGTTAAGAAAAAAGATGGTTCTTTAAGACCTTGTCTGGATTTCAGGGAGCTGAACAGTATTACTATTCTTGACCCTTATCCGCTTCCTCTGATCCCGGACCTGTTTAACCAGGTTGTTGGGGCTAAAGTCTTTTCCAAATTAGATCTAAGAGGGGCATACAACCTGGTCAGGGTCAGAGAAGGAGACAAATGGAAGATGGCCTTCAATACCCCTGAGGGCCATTTTGAGAATTTGGTTATGCCTTTTGGTTTGATGAATGCCCCAGCCGTTTTTCAGCATTTCGTGAACAGCATTTTTTATCATTTGATGGGAAAATTTGTATTAGTGTATTTGGATGACATTTTGATTTTTTCTCCTGATTTCAAAACTCATAAGGAACATTTACGTCAAGTCTTGCTCATCCTGCGGGAGAATAAATTATATGCGAAACTGGAAAAATGTGTGTTTGCGGTTCCAGAAATTCAATTTCTGGGGTTTCTTCTCTCCGCTTCTGGTTTTCGCATGGACCCCGAGAAGATCCGCGCTGTGCTTGAGTGGGAGCTTCCTGAGAATCAGAAGGCGCTGATGCGGTTTTTGGGCTTTGCCAATTATTACAGGAAGTTTATTTTGAATTATTCCTCTATTGTTAAACCACTCACTGATATGACCAGAAAGGGGGTAGATTTTTCTTCTTGGTCAGTAGAGGCGCGTAAGGCTTTTTCTAATATCAAGGAGAGTTTTGCTTCCGCTCCCATCTTGGTGCAACCTGATATTTCTTTACCCTTCATAGTCGAGGTTGATGCTTCTGAGGTGGGTGTGGGGGCGGTCTTGTCTCAGGGTTCCTCTCCTGCCAAATGGCGACCGTGTGCCTTTTTCTCGAAAAAACTCTCCTCCGCAGAGAGAAATTATGATGTGGGAGATAGGGAATTGTTGGCCATCAAGTTGGCTTTTGAGGAATGGCACCATTGGCTAGAGGGAGCCAGACACCCTATTACCGTATTTACTGACCATAAAAATCTGGCCTTCTTGGAGTCAGCCAAGCGACTGAACCCGAGACAGGCCAGATGGTCTTTGTTCTTTTCTAGGTTTAATTTTGTGGTCACGTTCCGCCCTGGAGTTAAGAATGTGAAGGCAGATGCCCTGTCACGTTGTTTTCCGGGAGGCGGGAATTTTGAAGACCCGGGTCCCATTTTGGCTGAAGGTGCGGTGGTCTCTGCTCTCTTTTCTGAATTGGAGGCAGAGGTGCAGGCAGCGCAGTCAGAGGCTCCTGATCTTTGTCCTCCTGGGAGGTTGATTGTGCCTCTCGCTTTAAGACACAATATTTTTAAGGAACACCACGATACGGTCCTTGCTGGGCACCCGGGGGCAAGAGCCACACTGGATCTCATCGCTCGGAGATTATGGTGGCCTGCGCTTCGTAAGTCGGTTGAGGGTTTTGTGGCAGCCTGCGAGACTTGCGCTCGTGCCAAAGTCCCTCATTCACGGCCATCAGGTCCTCTACTTCCCTTACCCATTCCTTCCCGTCCTTGGACACATCTGTCCATGGACTTTATAACGGACCTGCCTCGTTCCTCGGGGAAGACTGTGATTCTGCTGGTGGTGGACCGTTTTAGCAAAATGGTGCATTTCATCCCTTTTCCTGGTTTGCCCAATGCTAAGACGCTGGCGCAGGCATTTATTGATCACATTGTCAAATTGCACGGTATTCCTTCAGACATAGTCTCTGATAGGGGCACGCAGTTTGTTTCCAGATTCTGGAAGGTTTTCTGTTCTCGCTTGGGGGTTCGGTTGTCATTCTCTTCTGCTTTCCACCCGCAGTCGAATGGCCAGACAGAGCGCGTCAATCAGAATCTAGAGACATATCTGCGCTGTTTTGTGGCGGAGAATCAAGAGGATTGGTGTTCTTTTTTGTCCCTTGCTGAGTTTGCTTTAAATAACCGTCGTCAGGAGTCCTCTGATAAGTCACCATTTTTTGGTGCATATGAGTTTCATCCGCAGTTTGGGACTTTCTCGGGAGAGGGGTCTTCTGGTTTACCTGATGAGGACAGATTCTCCTCGTCTTTGTCATCTATTTGGCAAAAGATTCAGGATAATCTAAAGAGCACGAGTGAGAGATATAAGCGTGTGGCAGATAAGAGACGTATGCTTGGTCCGGACCTGAATGTTGGTGATCTGGTGTGGTTGTCTACCAAGAATATCAAATTGAAGGTTCCCTCCTGGAAGTTGGGTCCTAGGTTTATTGGGCCTTACAAAATCCTGTCTGTCATCAATCCTGTTGCCTACCGTCTTGATCTTCCTCAGACTTGGAAGATCCATAATGTTATTCATAAGTCCTTATTGAAACCTTATGTTCAACCCATTGTACCTTCTCCTTTGCCTCCTCCTCCGATTATGGTTGATGGGAATCTTGAATTTCAGGTCTCTAGGATTGCGGATTCTCGTCTTGTCCGCGGTTCTCTTTAGTACCTTGTTCATTGGGAGGGTTATGGTCCTGAGGAGAGGATGTGGGTCCCAGTGGCGGACATTAAGGCCTCTCGTCTCATCAGGGCTTTCCATAGGTCCCATCCTGAGACGGTGGGCTCTGAGTGTCCGGAGTCCACTCGTAGAGGGAGGGGTACTGTCACAACCAGACAGCTGAGAAGCTCTGACAGAAGCCTTTCAGAACCTCCTCCTTGAGTTCTCTTTGTTGTGCTGTTCAGTTCCTCATCTCGTTAGCCTCTCTCAGCTGTCATGTAGTTGGACTAATTGCTTCCCTTTAAATTCCGCCCCATAATGCATTACTGGGCGGCTTACACTACTTCCTGGAGTGTGTGTGCATGCTGATCTTGTTTTCCAGTCTGCTACAAAGTTAAGTTCTGAACATTTATCTGTTATTTTCTGTTTGCTGGATCCCAGGTGACCCTGACTCCCTCCGTGTCTGGTGTAGGGAGCCGGTGGTCGTGTCCCCTCACTATTGTAGGGTGTTCAGGGGTTATATAGTTGAGGTACGTGGATATGCAACCTTCCACCTCTGGGATCTTTGCATAGGCTGAGCAGCCAGGGAAAGTCTCAGGTCTTGTGCAGGGGTCTCCCTTTTGGTTCCTTAGCTTTGGATCCACTCAGTCATATATGCATGTTGCTTTGTCTTGTTTCCTGTACACCGTCCGTGACACTATCCTAGTTGAACTTTGCATCTGAGAGGTTAAATTATCACCAATCTTGATCATTGCAGCCGCATATGGAGAAGCCTATAGACTCCTTTGGAAAATGGAAGGTGGAGTCTGCTTGCTATGGGCAATTAAGCCCATTTTCCTTTTCACCAGTTTTGATAAATCTCCGCCTGTGTCTGCAAGAAGCATCAACAACTTCTGCCTGAGGGTTTAATTACAGAAATCTGTGATGGTGGCATGGAACAGTGTGCTAACGGTGCCTTCACACGCTGCAGATTTTGAGGTAGAAAATTCTGTGACTGAAAATCAGTTCAATTCACCTTATTGGAGCTTGCAGATATCCATATGCTTGCTGTCCCATTTAAATGAATGTAACTGATTTTCAGTTGGATAATTTTCTGCCACAAAATTTTCCGCGTGTGAAGGCACCCTAAGTCTAATGAGAAGAGCATCTAAAAGGAGGAGATCCTCCAAAGTTAGAAGATACATTAATTTTTATCTTGCCTGAGGAGTACCATCTGATAGCTGTGCAGATTGTGCAGTTCCCAATGATGATGTTGATGAAGATCAAAAAGATAGCAATGAAATTTTCTCCCAGCTGAAAGCTAATTCATCTAAGAGTAATAAAAATTTCAAACGTGCCAAAGTACATGTGGCTATATCTCCCTCTGACTCCCTATCCTTTGATATTTCATTCCAGTCCTCAGAATCAGATGTGACTATTTCTGAAGATAATTTCCAGTTTAAAGGATAACTGTAATATTTATTTATTTGCTAGTTTATTAGCGCTAGGCATGTATACCTGAGTTAGTCTGTCAATGAAAGTCAAAAGATCTGTAATTACCTTATAATAACAGCTTTCATTAATGTTTTCTGTCCCTTTCCACTGCTCCCTTAAAAGACTGTTGCTATGGCTCATCTGTCTCCGGCTAGGAAGACAGGGGGGTGGTCCTTCACACTGCATGCTTGCATTAGGTTTCAGAGTGAGGAGATGTGTCTCTCAGTAATCCAATCTGATTGGCTGGCAGAAAGCTGCTGGCTACAGCAAGTTTGTATGTGACCTGAGGGAATGCAGTTTTGGCCTCAGAGAACTGGTAGAGGAGCCATCTTGATAAGATCTTCATAATGTAGGATTCAAAACAGCCGTAACTAAGGGGAAAACTCAAGGAAAACAGTGGAAAGTAAAGAAACGAAAGATTGCATAATGCTGCTACATCACTAACAAATGCTACATTATTTTTTTTTTTTTAAATGAAAATATGACAGTTATCCTTTAAGAAAGAGAATATTGATCATTTGGTTTAAGAGTAGGGATGAGCGAACCCGAACTGTATAGTTCGGGTTCGTACCGAATTTTGGGGTGTCCGTGACACGGACCCGAACATTTTCGTAAAAGCCTGCGTTCGGGTTCGGTGTTCGTCGCTTTCTTGGCGCTTTTTGAAAGGCTGCAAAGCAGCCAATCAACAAGCGTCATACTACTTGCCCCAAGAGGCCGCCACAGCCATGCCTACTATTGGCATGACTGTGATTGGCCAGTGCAGCATGTGACCCAGCCTCTATTTAAGCTGGAGTCACGTAGCGCCGCACGTCACTCTGCTCTGAACAGTGTAGGGAGAGGTTGCAGCTGCGACGTTAGGGCGAGATTAGGCAGTGATTAACTCCTCCAAAACAGTTAAGTCAGTGATCGATCTGCAGCTGTGGATCATTGAACTGCTGCTATTCAATTGCTCACTATTTTTAGGCTGCCCAGAGCGTTTTTCATTCACTTTTTTCTGGGGTGATCGGCGGCCATTTTGTGTCTTGTGGTGTGCCAGCACAAGCTGCCACCAAGTACATTTAACCCTCAATAGTGTGGTTGTTTTTTGGCTATATCCTACATCAGGGTCAAGCTGTCACACCAAGTGCATTTAACCATCAATAGTGTGGTTATTTTTTGGCCATATACTACATCAGGGGCAAGCTGTCACCAAGTGCATTTAACCCTCAATAGTGTGGTTGTTTTTTGGCTATATCCTACATCGGTCAAGCTGTCACACCAAGTGCATTTAACCATCAATAGTGTGGTTATTTTTTGGCCATATACCTCATCAGGGGCAAGCTGAGCCTTTCACCAAGTGCATTTAACCCTCAACAGTGTGGTTGTTTTTTGGCTATATCCTACATCAGGGTCAAGCTGTCACACCAAGTGCATTTAACCATCAATAGTGTGGTTATTTTTTGGCCATATACTACATCAGGGGCAAGCTGTCACCAAGTGCATTTAACCCTCAATAGTGTGGTTGTTTTTTGGCTATATCCTACATCGGTCAAGCTATCACACCAAGTGCATTTAACCATCAATAGTGTGGTTATTTTTTGGCCATATACTACATCAGGGGCAAGCTGAGCCTGTCACCAAGTGCATTTAACCCTCAATAGTGTGGTTGTTTTTTGGCTATATCCTACATCAGGGTCAAGCTGTCACACCAAGTGCATTTAACCATCAATAGTGTGGTTATTTTTTGGTCATATCCCAGTCTAATTCTGTCTGTAAACATATACCTGTCACCCAGCGCCTAAATAATAGGCCTCAAATTTATAGTCAGCTAAATCTGTGGGTATTGCTGTAGCTGGGCAAGTTATTTAGTGACCGTCAAAGCACAGTTTTTGTTCTGGGTTGAAATACAATTCCCAATTTAGCAATTCTCTAAATTAGTGGTTTCTGCTGTATCAGGCCTACTTTAAATCTATCCCTGAAAGGGTATATTAGATTCAAGGTGCAGATAGGGTCATTCTCAATAACTTCACACACACACTACTGTGCATATCCCAGTCTAATTCTGTCCGTAAACGTATACCTGTCACCCAGCGCCTAAATAATAGGCCTCAAATTTATAGTCAGCTAAATCTGTGGTTATTGCTGTAGCTGGTCAAGTTATTTAGTGTCCGTCAAAGCACAATTTTTGTTCTGGGTTGAAATACAATTCCCAATTTAGCAATTTCCTAATTTAGTGGTTTCTGCTGTATCAGACCTACTTTAAATCTATCCCTAAAAGGGTATATAAGATTCACGGTGCAGATAGGGTTATTCTCAATAACTTCACACACACGCTACTGTGCATATCCCAGTCTAATTCTGTCCGTAAACGTATACCTGTCACCCAGCGCCTAAATAATAGGCCTCAAATTTATAGTCAGCTAAATCTGCGGTTATTGCTGTGGCTGGGCAAGTTATTTAGTGTCCGTCAAAGCACAGTTTTTGTTCTGGGTTGAAATACAATTCCCAATTTAGCAATTCTCTAAATAAGTGGTTTCTGCTGTATCAGGCCTACTTTAAATCTATCCCTAAAAGGGTATATAAGATTCAAGGTGCTGATAGGGTCATTCTCAATAACTTCACACACACGCTACTGTGCATATCCCAGTCTAATTCTGTCTGTAAACGTATACCTGTCACCCAGCGCCTAAATAATAGGCCTCAAATTTATAGTCAGCTAAATCTGTGGTTATTGCTGTAGCTGGTCAAGTTATTTAGTGTCCGTCAAAGCACAATTTTTGTTCTGGGTTGAAATACAATTCCCAATTTAGCAATTTCCTAATTTAGTGGTTTCTGCTGTATCAGACCTACTTTAAATCTATCCCTAAAAGGGTATATAAGATTCACGGTGCAGATAGGGTTATTCTCAATAACTTCACACACACGCTACTGTGCATATCCCAGTCTAATTCTGTCCGTAAACGTATACCTGTCACCCAGCGCCTAAATAATAGGCCTCAAATTTATAGTCAGCTAAATCTGCGGTTATTGCTGTGGCTGGGCAAGTTATTTAGTGTCCGTCAAAGCACAGTTTTTGTTCTGGGTTGAAATACAATTCCCAATTTAGCAATTCTCTAAATAAGTGGTTTCTGCTGTATCAGGCCTACTTTAAATCTATCCCTAAAAGGGTATATAAGATTCAAGGTGCTGATAGAGTCATTCTCAATAACTTCACACACACGCTACTGTGCATATCCCAGTCTAATTCTGTCTGTAAACGTATACCTGTCACCCAGCGCCTAAATAATAGGCCTCAAATTTATAGTCAGCTAAATCTGTGGTTATTGCTGTAGCTGGTCAAGTTATTTAGTGTCCGTCAAAGCACAATTTTTGTTCTGGGTTGAAATACAATTCCCAATTTAGCAATTTCCTAATTTAGTGGTTTCTGCTGTATCAGACCTACTTTAAATCTATCCCTAAAAGGGTATATAAGATTCACGGTGCAGATAGGGTTATTCTCAATAACTTCACACACACGCTACTGTGCATATCCCAGTCTAATTCTGTCCGTAAACGTATACCTGTCACCCAGCGCCTAAATAATAGGCCTCAAATTTATAGTCAGCTAAATCTGTGGTTATTGCTGTAGCTGGGCAAGTTATTTAGTGTCCGTCAAAGCACAGTTTTTGTTCTGGGTTGAAATACAATTCCCAATTTAGCAATTCTCTAAATAAGTGGTTTCTGCTGTATCAGGCCTACTTTAAATCTATCCCTAAAAGGGTATATAAGATTCAAGGTGCTGATAGGGTCATTCTCAATAACTTCACACACACGCTACTGTGCATATCCCAGTCTAATTCTGTCTGTAAACGTATACCTGTCACCCAGCGCCTAAATAATAGGCCTCAAATTTATAGTCAGCTAAATCTGTGATTATCGCTGTAGCTGGTCAAGTTATTTAGTGTCCGTCAAAGCACATTTTTTGTTCTGGGTTGAAATACAATTCCCAATTTAGCAATTTCCTAATTTAGTGGTTTCTGCTGTATCAGACCTACTTTAAATCTATCCCTAAAAGGGTATATAAGATTCACGGTGCAGATAGGGTTATTCTCAATAACTTCACACACACGCTACTGTGCATATCCCAGTCTAATTCTGTCTGTAAACGTATACCTGTCACCCAGCGCCTAAATAATAGGCCTCAAATTTATAGTCAGCTAAATCTGTGGTTATTGCTGTAGCTGGTAAAGTTATTTAGTGTCCGTCAAAGCACAGTTTTTGTTCTGGGTTGAAATACAATTCCCAATTTAGCAATTTCCTAATTTAGTGGTTTCTGCTGTATCAGACCTACTTTAAATCTATCCCTAAAAGGGTATATAAGATTCACGGTGCAGATAGGGTTATTCTCAATAACTTCACACACACGCTACTGTGCATATCCCAGTCTAATTTTGTCCGTAAACGTATACCTGTCATCCAGCGCCTAAATACTAGGCCTACAATTTATATTCAGCTAAATCTGTCGTTACTGCTGTGCCTTTATTAGTGTAATACGGTACCTAAATAGATAGCCAGATAGTGTTAGGTGTCTGTAAAAAAAGGCCTGAATTTGAATTCAATACATTGGGCCAAATAATATTTTTCTTATTGTGGTGAACGGTAACAATGAGGAAAACATCTAGTAAGGGACGCGGACATGGTCGTGGTGGTGTTAGTGGACCCTCTGGTGCTGGGAGAGGACATGGCCGCTCTGCCACAGCTACACGTCCTAGTGTACCAACTACCTCAGGTCCCAGTAGCCGCCATAATTTACAGCGATATTTGGTGGGGCCCAATGCCGTTGTAAGGATGGTAAGGCCTGAGCAGGTACAGGCATTAGTCAATTGGGTGGCCGACAGTGGATCCAGCACGTTCACATTATCTCCCACCCAGTCTTCTGCAGAAAGCGCACAGATGGCGCCTGAAAACCAAGCCCATCAGCCTGTCACATCACCCTCATGCATACCAGGGAAACTGTCTGAGCCTCAAGTTATGCAGCAGTCTCTTATGCTGTTTGAAGACTCCGCTGGCAGGGTTTCCCAAGGGCATCCACCTAGCCCTTTACCAGCGGTGGAAGACATAGAATGCACTGACGCACAACCACTTATGTTTCCTGATGATAAGGACATGGGAATACCACCTCAGCACGTCTCTGATGATGATGAAACACAGGTGCCAACTGCTGCGTCTTTCTGCAGTGTGCAGACTGAACAGGAGGTCAGAGATCAAGACTGGGTGGAAGACGATGCAGGGGACGATAAGGTCCTAGACCCCACATGGAATGAAGGTCGTGCCACTAACTTTCAAAGTTCCGAGGAAGAGGCAGTGGTGAGACCGAGCCAACAGCGTAGCAAAAGAGGGAGAAGTGGGCAAAAACCGAACACCCGCCGCCAAGAGACTCCGCCTGCTACTGACCGCCGCCATCTGGGACCGAGCAACCCAAAGGCAGCTTAAAGGAGTTCCCTGGCATGGCACTTCTTCAAACAATATGCTGACGACAAGACCCGAGTGGTTTGCACGCTGTGCCATCAGAGCCTGAAGCGAGGCATTAATGTTCTGAACCTTAGCACAACCTGCATGACCAGGCACCTGCATGCAAAGCATGAACTGCAGTGGAGTAAACACCTTAAAACCAAGGAAGTCACTCAGGCTCCCCCTGCTACCTCTTCTGCTGCTGCCGCCTCGGCCTATTCTGCTGCTGCCGCCTCGGCCTCTTCCTCCGCCTCTGGAGGAACGTTGGCACCTGCCGCCCAGCAAACAGGGGATGTACCACCAACACCACCACCTCCGTCACCAAGCATCTCAACCATGTCACACGCCAGCGTTCAGCTCTCCATCTCACAAACATTTGATAGAAAGCGTAAAGTCCCACCTAGCCACCCTCGATCCCTGGCCCTGAATGCCAGCATTTCTAAACTACTGGCCTATGAAATGCTGTCATTTAGGCTGGTGGACACAGACAGCTTCAAACAGCTCATGTCGCTTGCTGTCCCACAGTATGTTGTTCACAGCCGGCACTACTTCTCCAAGAGAGCCGTGCCTTCCCTGCACAACCAAGTATCCGATAAAATCAAGTGTGCACTGCGCAACGCCATCTGTGGCAAGGTCCACCTGACCACAGATACGTGGACCAGTAAGCACGGCCAGGGACGCTATATCTCCCTAACTGCACACTGGGTAAATGTAGTGGCGGCTGGGCCCCAGGCGGAGAGCTGTTTGGCGCACGTCCTTCTGCCGCCAAGGATTGCAGGGCAACATTCTTTGCCTCCTGTTGCCACCTCCTCCTACTCAGCTTCCTCCTCCTCTTCTTCCACCTGCTCATCCAGTCAGCCACACACCTTCACCACCAACTTCAGCACAGCCCGGGGTAAACGTCAGCAGGCCATTCTGAAACTCATATGTTTGGGGGACAGGCCCCACACCGCACAGGAGTTGTGGCGGGGTATAGAACAACAGACCGACGAGTGGTTGCTGCCGGTGAGCCTCAAGCCCGGCCTGGTGTTGTGCAGCTCTGGGACTAGCCGGTTTGACGCACATCCCTTGCTTGGCGCATGTGCTGAATTTGGTGGTGCAGAAGTTCATTCACAACTACCCCGACATGTCAGAGCTGCTGCATAAAGTGTGGGCCGTCTGTTCGCGCTTCCGGCGTTCACATCCTGCCGCTGCTCGCCTGTCTGCGCTACTAAGTAACTTCGGCCTTCCCGCTCACCGCCTCATATGCAACGTGCCCACCAGGTGGAACTCCACCTTGCACATGCTGGACAGACTGTGCGAGCAGCAGCAGGCCATAGTGGAGTTTCAGCTGCAGCACGCACGGGTCAGTCGCACTGCAGAACAGCACCACTTCACCACCAATGACTGGGCCTTCATGCGAGACCTGTGTGCCCTGTTCCGCTGTTTCGAGTACTCCACCAACATGGCCAGTGGCGATGACGCCGTTATCAGCGTTACAATACCACTTCTATGTCTCCTTGAGAAAACACTTAGGGCGGTGATGGAAGAGGAGGTGGCCCAGGAGGAGGAGGAAGAGGGGTCATTTTTAGTACTTTCAGGCCAGTCTCTTAGAAGTGACTCAGAGGGAGGTTTTTTGCAACAGCAGAGGCCAGGTACAAATGTGGCCAGCCAGGGCCCACTACTGGAGGACGAGGAGGACGAGGAGGAGGTGGAGGAGGATGAGGATGAAGCATGGTCACAGCGGGGTGGCACCCAACGCAGCTCGGGCCCATCACTGGTGCGTGGCTGGGGGGAAACGCAGGACGATGACGATACGCCTCCCACAGAGGCCTTCCTGTGCACTGGAGCGTGATAGGAAGATGCGCGAGTACAAGCGCACGTTGGTAGACGCGCTACTGAGAGCATTCCCAAATGTCACAGGGGAACAAATGGAAGCCCAAGGCCAAGGCAGATAAGGAGCAAGAGGTCGCCAAGGCAGCTTTGTCACGGCCAGCTCCTCTGAGGGCAGGGTTAGCATGGCAGAGATGTGGAAAAGTTTTGTCAACACGCCACAGCTAACTGCACCACCACCTGATACGCAACGTGTTAGCAGGAGGCAACATTTCACTAACATGGTGGAACAGTATGTGTGCACACCCCTCCACGTACTGACTGATGGTTCGGCCCCATTCAACTTCTGGGTCTCTAAATTGTCCACGTGGCCAGAGCTAGCCTTTTATGCCTTGGAGGTGCTCGCCTGCCCGGCGGCCAGCGTTTTGTCTGAACGTGTATTCAGCACGGCAGGGGGCGTCATTACAGACAAACGCAGCCGCCTGTCTACAGCCAATGTGGACAAGCTGACGTTCATAAAAATGAGCCAGGCATGGATCCCACAGGACCTGTCCATCCCTTGTGCAGATTAAACATTAACTACCTCCCCTTAACCATATATTATTGTACTCCAGGGCACTTCCTCATTCAATCCTATTTTTATTTTCATTTTACCATTATATTGCGGGGCAACCCAAAGTTTAATGAACCTCTCCTCTGTCTGGGTGCCTGGGCCTAAATATATGACAATGGACTGTTCCAATGTTGGGTGACGTGAAGCCTGATTCTCTGCTATGACATGAAGACTGATTCTCTGCTGACATAAAGCCAGATTCTCTGTTACGGGACCTCTCTCCTCTGCCTGGGTGCCTGGGCCTAAATATCTGACGATGGACTGTTCCAGTGTTGGGTGACGTAATGCATGATTCTCTGCTATGACATGAAGACTGATTCTCTTCTGACTTGAAGCCAGATTCTCTGTTACGGGACCTCTCTCCTCTGCCTGGGTGCCGGGGCCTAAATATAAGACAATGGACTGTTCCAGTTTTGGCTGACGTGAAGCCTGATTCTCTGCTATGACATGAAGACTGATTCTCTGCTGACATGAAGCCTGATTCTCTGTTACGGGACCTCTCTCCTCTGCCTGGGTGCCTGGGCCTAAATATCTGACAATGGACTGTTCCAGTTTTGGGTGACGTGAAGCATGATTCTGTGCTATGACATGCAGACTGATTCTCTACTGACATGAAGCCAGATTCTCTGTTACGGGACCTCTCTCCTCTGCCTGGGTGACGGGGCCTAAATTTATGACAATCCACTGTTACAGTGGTGGGTGACGTGAAGCATGAATCTCTGCTATGACATGCAGACTGATTCTCTGCTGACATGAAGCCTGATTCTCTGTTACGGGACCTCTCTCCTCTGCCTGGGTGCCTGGGCCTAAATATCTGACAATGGACTGTTCCAGTTTTGGGTGACGTGAAGCATGATTCTGTGCTATGACATGCAGACTGATTCTCTACTGACATGAAGCCAGATTCTCTGTTACGGGACCTCTCTCCTCTGCCTGGGTGACGGGGCCTAAATTTATGACAATCCACTGTTACAGTGGTGGGTGACGTGAAGCATGAATCTCTGCTATGACATGCAGACTGATTCTCTGCTGACATGAAGCCAGATTCTCTTTTACGGGACCTCTCTCCTCTGCCTGGGTGCCGGGGCCTAAATTTATGACAATGGACTGTTACAGTGGTGGGTGACGTGAAGCCAGATTCTCTGCTATGGGACCTCTCTCTAATTGATTTTGGTTAATTTTTTTTTATTTTTATTTTTATTCATTTCCCTATCCACATTTGTTTGCAGGGGATTTACCTATATGTTGCTGCCTTTTGCAGCCCTCTAGCCCTTTCCTGGGCTGTTTTACAGCCTTTTTAGTGCCGAAAAGTTTGGGTCCCCATTGACTTCAATGGGGTTCGGGTTCGGGACGAAGTTCGGTTCTGGTTCGGATCCCGAACCCGAACATTTCCGGGACGTTCGGCCGAACTTCTCGAACCCGAACATCCAGGTGTTCGCTCAACTCTATTTAAGAGGTGAAAAAAAGATAATGCTGTCGAAAAGTGTCAGATTAACTACAGAAGACAGAGACAAAGAACCGAAAGCAATGCGACTGGCAATTCAGTATTTCAAACTCTTGATTTCCAGCAGGTCAGTACTTATACAATCAGACAATATTGTCACACTGTGATACCTCAACAAACAGCAGGAACGAGAAGTTCTTGTCTCCTCAACGAATGCAAGAATGCAGGTAGATCTTTTCTGTAGACAAGAAGTGGCTTTGAAATTTCAGAGCCCGTCATATTGCAGGATCTGTGAATGTACTAGCGAACTTCTTGAGTCGGGAGAGGCTGATTCTTTCAGAGTGGAAGCTGAATCAGAAATGCTTCCAGGAAATAGTAGAAAAACGGGGATGTCAAGTATGGACTTCATGGCCATCAGAACCATTAATGTAGCTTCTGGCTAGTGTTGAGCAAAGTGAGCTTTGGATGCTTCATCCAAAGTCGCTTTGTTCAAAACTTCTGAATAATACTGTATGGAGATCTGTTTCCATACAGTATTAGAATATATGGGCTCTAATGAGTCGAAGTTAGTTATTCACAAAGTCACTCGTGACTTCGTTGAGTCACTCGATTAATACCGACTAGTAACTCGGAACCAAAGCCAAGGGTCAAGTCGGGGAGATTTATTTTCTAAAAACTGGCTTAGTTGCCCATAGCAACCAAACAAATAGTTTCTTGTATTTTCTGAAGGAGCTCTCAAATTCAAAAGGTGGATTCACATTGGCTGCTATAGGCAACTAACCCATTTTCCTTTTCAACAGTATTTGAAAATCTCCCCCATTGTTTTTACATTTATGTAACTGTTGTGGTTCTGCGTACTGTTTGTACATACTGCAGAATGTACACAGACATCTAAAATCTAGTGCCACACACATCAACATTTTACTTCACTGAAAGTGGGTACTTTTTGAGTAAATCTTCATGAACCCCTAGTCTCTTTACAGTTTGTTTGGAGGTTGTCCGGTGGAGGTCAGATACGGATATTTTGGTCTTAATGCCATATTTTAAATACATATTTTAACCCCTTTACACATTTGGACATAACTGTACTTCCAAATTGCAAGTAATTTAGTGCATTTGGATGTACAGTCATGTCTAGAGTTGAGCGAACCTAACTAAAAAGTTCGGGTTCGTACCGAATTTTAGGTTTTTCGTCACCTGAACATTTACATAAAAGTTTGGGTTCGGTGTTCGGCGCTTTATTTGCACTTTTTGAAAGGCTGCACAGCAGCTAATTAACAAGCTTCATACTACTTCCCCCAAAAGGCAATCACAGCCATGCCTACTATTGGCATGGCTGTGATTCGCCAACTGCAGCATGTGACCCAGCCTCTATTTAAGCTGGAGTCACGTAGCGCCGCCCGTCACTCTGCTCGGATTAGTGTAGGGATAGGCTGCAGCTGCTGTGAGGGAGAGATCATGGAGAAATCTTATGAAGAACTGCTTCTTTACTCAGCGATCTACAGCAAATGTGTTTTGTGGGTGCAGTGCACAATTGTTTTAAGCCTGCCCTGAGCCAACTACTACTGAAAACAAACTTTTTTTCCTTCAGTTAGTCAATATCAATACATAATTGGCAACCATTTTATGCAACAATAGTGCACCAGCACAGGATATCTGCATGTTTGCAAGTCCAGAAATACTGTTTTGAGACACTGGGGTTATAAAAAAACTTTTTTTCATATAGTGCACATCTAGGATTAGAGGTGCATAAGTGAGTGTCACATTTAGGCCAGAAATACAGCTTTTTGCTTACTGGGGTGAAAAAAAAACCCATCTGTTTCATATAGTGCATATCTAGGATTAGACATGCATAAGTGAGTGTCACATTTAGGCCAGAAATACAGATTTTTGCTTACTGGGGTAAAAAACAACAACTCTGATATACTGCACATCAGGGATTAGATGTGCATAAGTGAGTGTCACATTTAGGCCAGAAATACATTTTTTTGCTTACTGGGGTGAAAAAAAAACCACATCTGTTTCATATAGTGCACATCTAGGATTAGACGTGCATAAGTGAGTGTCGCATTTAGGTCAGAAATACAGCTTTTTGCTTACTGGGGTAAAAAAAACCACATCTGTTTCATATAGTGCACATCTAAGATTAGACATCCATAAGTAAGTGTCACATTTAGGCCAGAAATACAGCTTTTTGCTTACTTGGGTGAAAAATAAAAACATCTGTTTCATATAGTGCACATCTAGGATTAGACGTGCATAAGTGAGTGTCACATTTTGGCCAGAAATACAGCTTTTTGCTTACTGGGGTGAAAAAAAAACCATCTGTTTCATTTGGTGCACATCTAGGATTAGACGTGCATAAGTGAGTGTCACATTTAGGGCAGAAATACAGCTTTTTGCTTGCTGGGGTGAATAAAAAACACATCTGTTTCATATAGTGCACATCTAGGATTAGACGTGCATAAGTGAGTGTCACATTTAGGCCAGAAATGCAGCTTTTCGCTTACTGGGGTGAAAAACAACCATCTGTTTCATATAGTGCACATCTAGGATTAGACATGCATAAGTGAATGTCATATTTAGGCCAGAAATACAGATTTTTGCTTACTGGGGTGAAAAAACCCTCTGATATACTGCATATCTGGGAATAGACATGCATAAGTGACTGTGAAATTTAGGCCTCAAATACGACTTTCTCATACTGGGGCATACTGTGGTGAAAAAAAAACATCTGTTTCATCTAGTGCACATCTAGGATTAGACATGCATAAGTGAGTGTCACATTTTGGCCAGAAATACAGCTTTTTGCTTACTGGGGTGAAAAAAAACGCATCTGTTTCATCTAATGCACATTTAGGATTAGACGTGCATAAGTGAGTGCACCTTTAGGCCAGAAATACAGCTTTTTGCTTACTGGGGTGAAAAAAAACCATCTGTTTCATATAGAGCACATCTAGGATTAGACATGCATAAGTGAGTGTCACATTTAGGCCCGAAATACAGCTTTTTCTTACTGGGGTGAAAAAAAATATCTGTTTCATATAGTGCACATCTAGGATTAGACATCCATAAGTAAGTGTCACATTTAGGCCAGAAATACAGCTTTTTGGTTACTTGGGTGAAAAATAAAAACATCTGTTTCATATAGTGCACATCTAGGATTAGACGTGCATAAGTGAGTGTCACATTTTGGCCAGAAATACAGCTTTTTGCTTACTGGGGTGAAAAAAAAAACACATCTGTTTCATATAGTGCACATCTAGGATTAGATGTACATAAGTGAGTTTCACATTTAGGCCAGAAATAAAGCTTTTTGCTTACTGGGGTGAAAAAAACCCCCATCTGTTTCATATGGTGCACATCTAGGATTAGACGTGCATAAGTGAGTGTCACATTTAGGCCAGAAATACAGCTTTTTGCTTGCTGGGGTGAATAAAAAAACACATCTGTTTCATATAGTGCACATCTAGGATTAGACGTGCATAAGTGAGTGTCACATTTAGGCCAGAAATGCAGCTTTTCGCTTACTGGGGTGAAAAACAACCATCTGTTTCATATAGTGCACATCTAGGATTAGACATGCATAAGTGAGTGTCATATTTAGGCCAGAAATACAGATTTTTGCTTACTGGGGTGAAAAAACCCTCTGATATACTGCATATCTGGGAATAGACATGCATACGTGACTGTGAAATTTAGGCCACAAATGCGACTTTCTCATACTGGGGCATACTGTGGTGAAAAAACCCCCATCTGTTTCATATGGTGCACATCTAGGATTAGACGTGCATAAGTGAGTGTCACATTTAGGCCAGAAATACAGCTTTTTGCTTGCTGGGGTGAATAAAAAAACACATCTGTTTCATATAGTGCACATCTAGGATTAGACGTGCATAAGTGAGTGTCACATTTAGGCCAGAAATGCAGCTTTTCGCTTACTGGGGTGAAAAATAAAAACATCTGTTTCATATAGTGCACATCTAGGATTAGACGTGCATAAGTGAGTGTCACATTTTGGCCAGAAATACAGCTTTTTGCTTACTGGGGTGAAAAAAAAAACACATCTGTTTCATATAGTGCACATCTAGGATTAGATGTACATAAGTGAGTTTCACATTTAGGCCAGAAATAAAGCTTTTTGCTTACTGGGGTGAAAAAAACCCCCATCTGTTTCATATGGTGCACATCTAGGATTAGACGTGCATAAGTGAGTGTCACATTTAGGCCAGAAATACAGCTTTTTGCTTGCTGGGGTGAATAAAAAAACACATCTGTTTCATATAGTGCACATCTAGGATTAGACGTGCATAAGTGAGTGTCACATTTAGGCCAGAAATGCAGCTTTTCGCTTACTGGGGTGAAAAACAACCATCTGTTTCATATAGTGCACATCTAGGATTAGACATGCATAAGTGAGTGTCATATTTAGGCCAGAAATACAGATTTTTGCTTACTGGGGTGAAAAAACCCTCTGATATACTGCATATCTGGGAATAGACATGCATACGTGACTGTGAAATTTAGGCCACAAATGCGACTTTCTCATACTGGGGCATACTGTGGTGAAAAAAAAACCATCTGTTTCATCTAGTGCACATCTAGGATTAGACATGCATAAGTGAGTGTCACATTTAGGCCAGAAATACAGCTTTTTGCTTACTGGGGTGAAAAAAAAACCCATCTGTTTTATATAGTGCACATCTAGGATTAGACGTGCATAAGTGAGTGTCACATTTAGGCCAGAAATACAGATTTTTGCTTACTTGGGTGAAAAAAAAACCATCTGTTTCATATAGTGCACATCTAGGATTAGACGTCCATAAGTAAGTGCCACATTTAGGCCAGAAATACAGCTTTTTGCTTACTGGGGTGAAAAACCCCACTGATATACGGCATATCTAGGATTAGACATGCATATGTGACTGTGAAATTTAGGCCACAAAAACGACTTTCTCATACTGGGGCACACTGGGGTGAAAAAAAAACCATCTGTTTCATATAGTGCACATCTAGGATTAGACATGCATAAGTGAGTGTCACATTTAGGCCAAAAATACAGCTTTTTGCTTACTGGGGTGAAAAAACCCCTCTGATATACAGCACAACTGGGATTAGACATGCGTAAGTGACTGTGAAATTTAGACCACAAATACAGCTTTCTCATACTGGGGCATACTGGTGTGAAAAAAAACAACTGTTTCATATAGTATACATCTAGGATTAGCGGTGCATAAGTGAGTGTCAAATTTAGGCCAGAAATACAGCTTTTTGCTTACTGGGGTGTAAAAACCCCATCTGTTTCATATAGTGCACATCTAGGATTAGACGTGCATAAGTGAGTGTCACATTTAGGCCAGAAATACAGCTTTTTGCTTACTGGGGTGAAAAACAACCATCTGTTTCATATAGTGCACATCTAGGATTAGACATGCATAAGTGAGTGTCATATTTTGGCCAGAAATACAGATTTTTGCTTACTGGGGTGAAAAAACCCTCTGATATACTGCACATCTGGGATTAGAGGTGCATAAGTGAGTGTCACATTTAGGCCAGAAATACAGCTTTTTGCTTACTAGGGTGAAAAAAAAAAATCTGTTTCATATAGTGCACGTCTAGGATTAGACGTGCATAAATGAGTGTCACATTTAGACCAGAAATACAGCTTTATGCTTAATGGGGTGAAAAAAAACCATCTGTTTCATATAGTGCACATCTAGGATTAGACGTGCATAAGTGAGTGTCGCATTTAGGCCAGAAATACAGCTTTTTGCTTACTGGGGTGAAAAAACCTTCTGATATACTGCACATCTGGGATTAGACGTGCATAAGTGAGTGTCACATTTAGGCCAGAAATACAGCTTTTTGCTTACTGGGGTTATAAAAACCCTCTGATATACTGCACATCTGGGATTAGACATGCATAAGTGAGTGTCACATTTAGGCCAGAAATACGGCTTTTTGCTTACTGGGGTTATAAAAACCCTCTAATAGACTGCACATCTGGGATTAGACATGCATAAGTGAGTATCACATTTAGGTTACAAATGCGGCTTTTTGCTTACTGAGGTTATAAAAACCCTCTGCTATACTGCACATCTGGGATTAGACGTGCATAAGTGAGTGTCACATTTAGGCCACAAATACAGCTTTTTGCTTACTGCGGTTAAAAAACCCTCTGATATGCTGCACATCTGGGATTAGACATGCATAAGTAAGTGTCATATTTTGGCCAGAAATACGGCTTTTTGTTACTGGGGTTATAAAAACCCTCATATATACTGCACATCTGGGATTAGAAGTGCATAAGTGAGTGTCACATTTTGGCCACAAATACGGCTTTTTGCTTACTGGGGATAAAAAACTCTCTGATATACTGCACATCTGGGATTAGACGTGCATAAGTTACTGTGAAATTTAAGCCACAAATACCGCTGTTATATAGAGTTAAAAAATAAATAAATTGTGCAATACCCTATTTCAGGGTTTTTATTGGCGGTTATTTATTTTTAACAGACTTAACCCCTTTTTACTTTGCTTGGTGAACGCTAACTCTGAGGCAAACATCTAATAAGGGACGCAGTCATGGTCGTGGTGAAGGTGTTGGTGGATCCTCTGGTGCAGGGAGAGGACGTGGCCGTTCTGCCACAGCTACACGTCCTAATGAACCTACTACCTCAGGTCCCAGTAGCCGCCAGAATCTACAGCGATATTTGGTCGGGCCTAATGCCGTTTTAAGGATGGTAAGGCCTGAGCAAGTATAGGCGCTAGTCAATTGGGTGGCAGACAGTGAATCCAGCACGTTCACATTATTTCCCACCCAGTCTTCTGCAGAAAGCGCACAGGTGGCACCTGAAACCCATGCCTATCAGTCTGTCACATCACACCTGTGCATATCAGGGAACCTGTCTGAGCCTCAAGTCATGCAGCAGTCTCTTATGCTGTTTGAAGACTTTGCTTGCAGGGTTTCCCAAGGGCATCCACCCACCCCTTTCCCAGGGGTGGAAGACATAGAATGCACTGACGCACAACCACTTATGTTTCCTGATGAGGATACGGGAATACCACCTCAGCACGTCTCTGATGATGACAAAACACAGATGCCAACTACTGCATCTTTCTGCAGTGTGCAGACCGAAAAGGAGGTCAGGGAGGAAGACTGGGTGGAAGACGATGCTGGGGCAATGAGGTCCTAGACCCCACATGGAATGAAGGTCGTGCCACTGACTTTTAGAGTTCGGAGGAAAAGGCAGTGGGAGACCGAGCCAACAGCGTAGCAAAAGAGGGAGCAGGGTGCAAAAGCAGAACAGCCGTCGCCAAAACAGTTCGCCTGCTAATGGCCACCATCACCAGGGACCGAGCACACCAAAGGCAGCTTCAGGGAGTTCCCTGGCATGGCACTTCTTTACACAATGTGCTGACGACAAGACCCGATTGGTTTGCATGCTGTGCCATCAGAGCCTGAAGCGAGGCATTAACGTTCTGAACCTTAGCACAACCTGCATGACCATGCATCTACATGCGAGACACGGGCTGCAGTGGAGTAAGCACCTTCAAAACCAAGAAAGTGCTCAGGCCCCTCCTGCTCACTCTTCTGCTGCCGCCTCGGCCTCTTCTTCCACCTCTGGAGGAACGTTGGCACGTGCCGCCCAGCAAACAGAGGATGTGCCACCAACAACACCACCTCTGTCACCAAGCATCTCCAACATGTCACACGGAAGCGTTCAGGTCTCCATCTCACAAACATTTGAGAGAAAGCGTAAATTCCCACCTAGCCACCCTTGATCCCTGGCCCTGAATGCCAGCATTTCTAAACGACTGGCCTTTGAAATGCTGTCATTCAGGCTCGGTGGAGACGGACAGCTTCAAATAGCTCATGACGCTTGCTGTCCCACAGTACGTCGTTCCCAGCTGCCACTACTTCTCCAGGAGAGGCGTGCCCTCCCTGCACAACCAAGTATCGGATAAAATCAAGTGTGCACTGCCCAACACCACCTGTGGCAAGGTCCACCTAACCACCAACGTGGACCAGTAAGCACGGCCAGGGATGCTATATCTCCCTAACTGCACACTGGGTAAATGAAGTGGCAGCGGGGCCCCAGGCGGATAGCTGTTTGGCACACGTCCTTCCGCCGCCAAGCATCGCAGGGCATCATTCTTTGCCTCCTGTTGCCTCATCTTCCTACTCGGCTTCTTCCTCCTCTTCTACCACCTCCTAATCCGGTCAGCGACAGACCTTCACCACCAACTTCAGAACAGCCAGGGGTAAACGTCAGCAGGCCATTCTGAAACTAATGTATTTGGGGGACAGGCCTCACTCCGCGCAGGAGTTGTGGCGGGGTATAGAACAACAGAGCGACGAGTGGTTGCTTGCCAGTGAGCCTCAAGCCCGGCCTGGTGGTGTGCGATAATGGGCGAAATCTCGTTGCAGCTCTGGGACTAGCCGGTTTGACGCATATCCCTTGCCTGGCGCATGTGCTGAATTTGGTGGTGCAGAAATTCATTCACAACTACTCAGACATGTCTCAGCTGCTGCATAAAGTGCGGGCCGTCTGTGCGCACTTCAGCGTTCTCATCCTGCCGCCGCTCGGCTGTCTGCTTTACAGCATACCTTCGGCCTTCCTGCTCACCGCCTCATATGCGACATGCCCACCAGGTGGAACTCAACCTTGCACATGCTGGAGAGACTGTGCGAGCAGCAGCAGGCCATAGTGGAGTTTCAGCTGTAGCACACACGGGTGAGTCACACTGCAGTAAATGTAGTGGCGGCTGTAATGGGGTTAAGAGGGAGGGAGCTCCCTCTCTCTATCACTGGGCCACCGCTGATGCAATGGCAGTAGCCCGATTGTTACCATGGCAACTGGACACCTTACAAAGGCGTCCAGGCTGCCATGTACCTAAGCCTGATCAGACCCTGAGAGTATGATCAGGCTTAGTGTTAGTGTAATAATGACAAAACAGTTCATTGCAATAGATTAATGTATCAATGCACTGTATAGCCATCAGACCCACTGGATCTTCAAGCTCCAAATGGGTCTGGCTAAAAAGGAAAAGTGTAAAAAAAAATTGTCTTTTCTCATATTCGTTCATTTATGTCATTAAATTGTTTTGTCACCTCACCTTCACAAAAAAATAAAAAAAGTGATCAAAAAGTCATATGTACCCCGAAATGATACCAATAAAATCTACAGCTTGTCCTGCAAAAAACAAGCCCCCACACAGGTACATTGGTGAAAAATAAAAAATGTTATGGACTTTTGTATATGGCGATGCAAAATATCATTTATTTCCCACAAGAGGGATTTTATGCTAAGAAAAGTAGTAAAACTTAAAAAAAACTATATAATTTTGGTATCATCATAACTGTATCAGAAGTAGCACAAGCAGATGGATATATCAGCATCACCAGCTCAATAAAATGCTGCCTTCAGATTCCAATGCATTTTGTGGTGACATTTAAAAATAACCAAGCAAAATCCCTCACACAGTGCGTCCTGCTAAAGGTGGGATGATTTTAAAATGCATCAGCCAATTTTCAGCATTTTAGACAAGACAGCATATCGCTGAGTGCATCAACCTCTTTGTTGGAAGCACTTTTTACAGTCAGACCTACACTTAAACTGTTGTGATGTGACTAGAGATGAGCGTATTCACAAATTTGATTCGGATGGTTTGCCGAATTTTCCAAACAGGTCCATAAATATTGGGACATCGACCCAATTCTAACATTTTTGGCTCTATACACCACCACAATGGATTATTTGAAATGAAACAAACAATATGTGCTTTAACTGCAGACTGACAGCTTTAATTTGAGGGCATTTACATCCAAATCAGATGAACGGTGTAGGAATTACAACAGTTTACATATGTGCCTCCCACTTGTTAAGGAACCAAAAGTAATGGGACAAAATAATAATCATAAATCAAACTTTCATTTTTTAATACTTGGTTGCAAATCATTTGCAGTCAATTACAGCCTGAAGTCTGGAACGCATAACCATCACCAGACACTGGGTTTCATCCCTGGTGATGCTCTGCCAGGCCTCTACTGCAACTGTCTTCAGTTACTGCTTGTTCTCGGGGCATTTTCCCTTCAGTTTTGTCTTCAGCAAGTGAAATGCATGCTCAATGGGATTCAGGTCAGGTGATTGACTTGGCCGTTGCATAACATTCCACTTCTTTCCCTTAAAAAACTGTTTCTTTGCTTTTGCAGTATGCTTTGGGTCATTGTCAATCTGCACCGTGAAGCGCCGTCCAGTGCGTTCTGAAGCATTTTGCTGAATATGAGCAGATAATATTGCCTGAAACACGTCAGAATTCATCCCGCTGCTTTTGTCAGCAGTAACATCATCAATAAATACAAGAAAACCAGTTCCATTGGCAGCCATACATGCCCACGCCATAACACTACCACCATCATGCTTCACTGATAAGGATGGGATGCTTAGGATCCTAAGCAGTTCCTTTCCTTCTCCATACTCTTCTCTTCCCTTCACTCTGGTACAAGTTGATCTTGGTATCATCTGTCCATCGGATGTTGTTCCAGAACTGTGAAAGCTTTTTTAGATGTCATTTGGCAAACTCTAATCTGGCCTTCCTGTTTTTGAGGCGCACCAATGGTTTACATCTTGTGGTGAACCCTCTGTATTCACTCTAGTCAAGTCTTCTCTTGATTGTTGACTTTGACACACATACACCTAGCTCCTGGAGAGTGTTCATGATCTGGCCAACTGTTGTGAAGGGTTTATTCGGTCATTCACCATAGTTGTTTTCCGTGGTCTTCCGGTCTTTTGGTGTTGCTGAGCTCACCGGTGTGTTCCTTGCTTTTAAGAATGTTCTAAAACATTGGCCGCGCCTAATGTTTTTGCTATCTCTCTGATAAGTTTGTTTTTTTCAGCGTAATGATGGCTTGCTTCACTGATAGGGACAGCTCTTTGGATCTCATCTTGAGAGTTGACAGCAACATATTCCAAATGCAAAAAGCACACTTGAAAGGAACTCTGGACTTTTTATCTGCTCATTGGAATTGGGATAATGAGAGAATATCACACACCTGGCCATGGAACAGCTGAGAAGCCCATTGTCCCATTACTTTTGGTGCCTTAACAAGTGGGAGGCACATATGCAAACTGTTGCAAGTCCTACACCGTTCATCTGATTTGGATGTAAATATCTTCAAATTAAAGCTGACAGTCTGCAGTTAAAACACATCTTGTTCGCATCCGCTGTGGTGGTGTACAGAGCCAAAAATGTTAGAATTGTGTCGATGTCCCAATATTTATGGACCTGACTATATGTTCAGCAGAGGGGGCATCCCCCCTGAGGCTCGTGGCATTGTTCCATTGGCTAGAATACTAAAATAAGAAAAGAGATAACACTTAGCATCTGCGCATTGTGCATTGTTTTACTAACTTTGGTATGCAAACTATGTAAACATCTAAGTGCAATTTTGTAATAGCTTCACACTAACAGCAGTACAGCACACGTCATGAGTAAGAGAAGAACTTGTAGAGGGGCCAGGGGTGTCCTGGAGGGGCCAGGGGGTGTACTGGAGCCAGACAGTCCACCCTTCACACAATATTTATTAACCCCTCTCAGCAGTCCCCCATTCCCAGTATTTATTAACCCCTTTTGGCAATCCCCGGCAGCACAGACCAGTTAGTAGTACCTAATTTCCCCCCTTCCATTGTTATTCCAGTAAGTCCCCCACTACTCCCCCCATGAACAAACTTCCACCCGGCCCTTTCAGTTTCAGCAATCTCCATTCCCAGGCCACAGCAAAGTCTTCAGTCTCAGACCAAGTTGACAGTGACACTAGAAACATAGAATATGTCGGCAGATAAGAACCATTTGGCCCATCTAGTCTGCCCAATATACTAAATACTATGGATAGCCCCTGGCTCTATCTTATATGAAGGATGGCCTTATGCCTATCCCATGCATTCTTAAACTCCTCCACTGTATTTGCAGCTACCACTTCTGCAGGAAAGCTATTCCATGCATCCACTACTCTCTCAGTAAAGTAATACTTCCTGATATTACTTTTAAACCTTTGCCCCTCTAATTTAAAACGATGTCCTCTTGTAGCAGTTTTTCTTCTTTTAAATATTCTCTCCTCTTTTACCTTGTTGATTCCCTTTATGTATTTCAAAGTTTCTATCATATCCCCTCTGTCTCGTCTTTCTTCCAAGCTATACATGTTAAGGTCCTTTAATCTTTCCTGGTAAGTTTTATCCTGCAATCCATGTACCAGTTTAGTAGCTCTTCTCTGAACTCTCTCCAAAGTATCAATATCCTTCTGGAGATATGGTCTCCAGTACTGCGCACATTACTCCAAATGAGGTTTCACCAGTGCTTTGTAGAGCGGCATGAGCACCTCCCTCTTTCTACTGGTAATTCCTCTCCCTATACACCCAAGCATTCTGCTAGCATTTCCTGCTGCTCTATGACATTGTCTGCCTACCTTTAAGTCTTCTGAAATAATGATCCCTAAATCCCTTTCCTCAGATGCTGAGGTTAGGACTGTATCACTGATTTTATATTCTGCTCTTGGGTTTTTACGTCTCAGGTGCATTATCTTGCACTTATCAACATTAAATTTTAGTTGCCAGATTTTTGACCATTCCTCTAGTTTTCCTAAGTCCTTTTCCATTTGGTGTATCCCTCCAGGAACATCAACCCTGTTACAAATCTTTGTGTCATCAGCAAAAAGACACACCTTACCATTGAGGCCTTCTGCAATTTCGCTGATAAAGATATTAAACAATATGGGTCCCAGAACAGATCCCTGAGGTACCCCACTGGTAACAAGACCTTGGTCTGAATATACTCAATTGACTACAACCCTCTGTTGCCTGTCCCTCAGCACTGCCTAATCCATTCAACAATATGGGAGTCCAAGCCCAAAGACTGCACTTTATGGATAAGCCTTCTATGTGGGACAGTATCAAAAGCCTTACTAAAGTCTAGATAAGCAATGTCTACTGCACCTCCTCCATCTATTATTTTAGTCACCCAATCAAAAAAATCAATAAGATTAGTTTGACATGATCTCCCTGAAGTAAACCCATGCTGTTTTTCATCTTTCAATCCATGGGATTTTAGATGTTCCACAATCCTCTCCTTAAGTATGGTTTCCATTAATTTCCCCACTATTGTTTTTTAATTTTAAACTTTTATTTTTTTTATTATCATACAAAATATACATACCAATATTCCATTTACAATAAAATCCAAAAGTCCATCAATTCTAGTTTTTTAACCGAGGTTAAATATAATTTCATGCAAGTACCCATAATTATATGCATATTAACTAAATCCAATAGAGGTCTCACTACCTGGGAAGAAAGCAGGGCCCACCCGGCATCAAGAGCTTTAACAATGCAGATAAAGAAAGACATCTTATTTAAAATTATTATCTCTGTGCGGGGAGGGAACAGAGGCCCGCGGCCCGGGCGGACCGCCGAGCAGCGGCCACGCACCCCATACGGCCTCCCTCAGACATAAGTAGCCACCGACAGGATCAACACTCGTGTGACGAATCATCTTGTGCTCACATAGACCGTGCGGGGCAGACTCACAGCGATCTTTAATCGCACACTTCCGTAGAACCAAAGGAGAACAGAAGGGGGTCCAGCAGTCTTCTATCACAGTGGTATAAAAACCCACTCACGGATTTTACTGCCTCATCCCCATATAGTTAGATTGAGTGTTAATGCCCTGTTTAAGCATAACTCGCATAGGTCTATCACGATGTCTCATGAAAAGAGAACTCGGGTCAAATGTCGCTCAGCAATCTCCGGCAATTGAAGAGAATAACAAAGCCAACCGGCACTGTCTCATTAAGAGAGCAGAGCCCAACACCGACTCCAGTTCATTAAGAAAAGACAGATGTTAGAGCCCAAACCACACCTGTGTCAGATCACTGCCCGTAGTTGAAACTCACGTCCAATAGAAAAAGCCGCATCCCGGGTCGCAACCGATGCCCGGACCCCCCAAGGTCCCGAGCCCTGAACCCTCACCCAAGTGTTTACTCAGTATTTTAGGTAGATCAAAAATTCACCAGTATCTGATGCCGGTGAGTCCCGCCAACCCCCAACCCTTCTAAAGAGACTCCAGTGCTCCACTATAACCTCACCTTCTGCACTAATACATTGCATAAAAAAAAAAAAAAAAAAGCCGGACTAATTGGATCTTCCCCAAAGACCCCCCACCATCCCCCCTCCCCCCCCCACCTTGCAGAGAAAGAAAGAAAAAATAAAAATAAAAAAATAAAATAAATTAAAACCCTAATTAATTAATCATGTCCCAATCTTTCCACAGTTTATTCCACTTTAAGTAGGATCCCCGTTGTTTGTACAAGATCTTCTCGTAGCTTTTCACCTTCTCAACCAAACCCAACCAATTGTTACAGTCTGGAGCGGAGGAGCAAAACCATGCTCTAGAGAAGCCTAGCCAAAAACATCACCTTAATCAACAGTCGACCATTTGTGGGTTGGTAATTGACCTCCGATATCCTGGGAGTAAAAGGAACAACAATGTTGAGTTGACAAGCCAGATTGGTTTGAACCGATCTCCAGTACCTGCTCACCATTGAGCAGTCCCAGAACAGATGTAAATGATCTGCCTCGGATTCACCACAGCGTGGGCAGTCAGAGGAGGTTCTAAGTCCTCTCCTATATAACCATATAGGTGTCACATATATTTTGTGCAAAACAAAACAGTGTGGTTGAAATTATGCGAAACCAATTTTAAACTTTCCCCTATATTCTCCCAGTTTGGAGAGCCCGTCTCTGAAAGCAAAGATGACCAGGCTCTCTGTCCTGGTGAAAAAACATCCGAAAAAAACTTTTTCATTAAGTGTCTATAACAGTGAGATACTTTAATTCTCGTGGCAAATTTCTTGCAAATTAAATCATGTAAAAATTCAGGAGTATCTATAGTAAGAAGATAACGATTCACAGTGCTAGAAAGTGCTGACCTTAATTGAAAATATGCATACCAAGCCACCTCACCTAAATTTGCCCCTTGCTTTAATTCCGCAAGGGGCAAAATGTGTCCACCAATGACCACTTGATGCAGGTACTGAACATTCTTGGTCCTCCAATACTGGCTGCAACTCAGGTCATTTAAGTTCAAAAGCTTTGGATTATGCCATAATGGAGTGCAAATGAGTGATGCCCCAGCTCCACACCAATTCCTTATATTTCGCCAAGACTTTGTGGCCATTCTGCAGAAAAGTGTATACCCATTTAATGCATTTAATAAATAATCTGACTCAAGTACTGTAAAAAAATCTGCAAAGCCTGAATCTTTCACCACCTTACTGCAGAATTGGCTATTTTCCCACTCATTAAACAAGCAGAGTTGGGAGGCCACAAAATAGCCCCTAAAATAGGGGAGGTTGAGACCTCCCCGATTATAGGGCATAGAAAAATAAAGTACCTTCAGTCTCACACGCTTCCTCCCCCATATTAGATCATTAAGCATCCGCTCTATCAATCTGAAGTACTTATCCACAATCCATACAGGCGTGTTGCGCAAGATATAAAGAACCTGGCGCAGCACTACCATTTTTATTAGTGAGATTCTGTCGGCTCTCGCTGACAGGATTTTTTGCCATATCTTAATTTTAGCCCTCAGCTTTATCAGCAGAGGAAGCAAATTGAGTTGTAGATATTCCTGTGGTTTGGCAGAAACTGTTATACCCAGGTACTTTATTGAATCTGAGATCGTTAGCTGGTTATACCGTTCGCCCCGCAATTCGTCTATAGGGAGAAGAACGGTCTTCTCCCAGTTGATCTCCAGACCGGAAGGACCGGAAAAGAGACCAACCAGGTCCATTATACGAGGAAGAGTGGTGTCTGTTTGATGCATAAAAATCAAAATGTCATCTGCATAAAGTGATACTCGATCGTAATCCCCCATTGTGCCAAAGCCAGCCACCCTCGGATCTTGCCTAATACTAGCCGCTAAGGGTTCAATATAAATATTGAACAACAGGGGGGAAAGAGGGCAGCCCTGGCGGGTACCTCTTCCTAATATAAAGCTCTCTGTAATCATCTCATTAATCCTTATCCTAGCAACTGGGGAGCTATATAGGAGCTGTACCATCGCCAAGAATCTTGGGCCAAAGCCCATTTTTTTCATCACCTCCCAGAGAAAGGTCCACTCCACCCTGTCGAAGGCTTTGGTAGCATCCAACGACAAGATGGAGCGGGCGCCGCTCCCCGGGGCCTGAATATTCATGAATAGCCTATGTAGGTTATGATGGGTGCCCCTTCCTGGCATAAACCCATTTTGATCTGAGTGGATAATAGTGGCTATAACCCGCGAGAGTCTCCTAGCCAAAATTTTTGATAGTAACTTAACGTCAGTATTTAATAAAGAAATTGGTCTATAGGAGCTCAATTCTACCGGGTCTTTATCCTTTTTCGGAATTAAAACAATAAGAGCCTCCATCATGGAGCATGGTAAACCCCCTCCCTGTATTGCTTGGGAAAACACCTCAAGCAGCCGGGGGAGGAGCGTCTCACCATACTTACGATAAACTTCATATGGAAGGCCATCCAATCCTGGCGATGAGCTCCCCGAGATAGACCCCAGAGCCTCCTTCAGCTCAGAGAGAGACAGCTCCTCTTCCAAAAATTCTATTTGAGCTTCATTCAAAATAGAAAGTGGAATCCTCTCCAAGAACCGCATCGCTAGTTCGGGTGTCATGCCAAGGGGGGGTCTGTATATCTGAGCAAAATATTGTAGAAAGGTATCCCTAATCCCCTCTGGATTTGTTATAGTTTCCTCCTCTAAGTTACGGATTGAAGTGATAGATTGGTTTTTCCTATCTTGTTGTGTGATTATTCTTGCTAAGAGCTTACCAGGACGTCCGGACTCCGAAAAATATTTGAGCCCCTTAAAGAATACTCTGTGATTTGCTTTCTCTGCTAAATACTTCTCCAAGCAGCAGCTAGCCTTCTGCATCTCTTCCCTATTGTGTTCCGTGGGTTGGCTGGTAAAGCGCTCAGTTGTAGATACAGCGATCTTAACCAGTTCCTCTTCTCTTCCCCTAAATGTTCTCCTTGCCGCAGCGATCTCACTTACAAAGACCCCTCTTATATATGCTTTCAGGGCGTCCCATACTATGTTGATGTTAGCAGAGGGAAAATTCACCTCCCAAAAGGAGGATATCAGTAGGTTGATAGACTGAGGATTCTCCATAATGGTGAGCCAATATGGGCCTAACCCCCTTCTATCCTTATTCTCCCCAGTGCGAACCTCGACCAGTACGGGTGAGTGGTCCGAAACGGTTCTTACTCCGTATCGAATCTTACTGATATTACTCAAGTTGCTCTCATTGGTGAGTGCGAGATCAATCCGAGACATTGCTCCCCCCCCCCTACTGACGCAGGAGTATACTCTCTTACCTCCGCCGAGGTGTTCCCATATATCTACCACTCCTACCTCTAAACAAAACTGGGGCAACAAGGAGTTACAAGGGTTCCTCCCCCGCTCTGTATCTAAAGTGAATCTATCCTTATTGGGGTCCATAACCGCATTAAAGTCCCCCATCAGGATTAACCGACATTCTGATCTATTTTCAGCAAAGAGCAATAGCTGAGTCAATGGGTACATTGAAAATGGAGGGGGTATATAGAAGAAAGCCAAAATGTAACTGTGGCCATACAGCTTACCGTGTAGAAAAATAAATCTACCCTGATCATCTATATGGGATTTTATAAGGATGAAGTCTACAGAATTATGAATCAGGACTGAAACGCCCCTGGAAGATCCGCTGAAGGTGGAGTGATAAGATTGGGAATGCCATCCCGTTGCCAAATGGCGCAGGGTTTCTTTAGTAAGATGAGTTTCTACTATACAAATAATTGCTGGAAGGTATCTTTTTACTGCATCGATAATAGCTTGCCTTTTAACCCTTTCCCCGAGCCCTCTGACATTCCAAGATACAATTCTAATAGACATCAATCAAACAAAACAGGAAGAAAAAAAAGAAAAAAACAACCTGCAAGGTGGGTTCCCAACCCCGCCCCCCCTCCCATCCCCCCTCTCCCATCCCCCCTCTCCGTTGATCCGCCCAATCTAGTCAGCGAACCTCTAACCTCCGGCCATTCTCCCCCAGCCTAACCCCGCCTCCCAGCCATCCCTTCAAACATAATAATACACAATTTCAAATGCCCGTTTGGTCAATCCAGTCTGACGCTTGTTGTGGTGTCTCAAAAAACAGGGAAGTCCCATTGTAGATCACTCTTAATTTCGCTGGATACTGTAGAGAATATTTGATATCTTTTAGCGCCAGGCGCTTCTTTATCTCTATAAAATTGCGTCGCCTTTCCTGAGTCTGCCGCGCAAAGTCAGGAAAAAAGAGCAACCTAGAGCCCTGATATTCAATGGGTGTGCATTCTCTAGCTCTTCTTAATATCATGTCTCTATCAGCGGACAGTAATAATTTCATTAAAATTGTGCGCGGCGGCCTCCCTGGAATAGATTTTCCTCCTGGTATTCGGTGGGCTCTTTCTATTAAGAACATAGAAGAAAAATTATCGCTGCCTAGATTGTGCATAACCACATCTTTGAGTTGCTCCTCTAGCTGCCGGCCCTCAGCCCCTTCTGGGAACCCAATTATACGGACATTATTCCGCCTTGACTTATTCTCAAGATCCTCTAACTTATGTTGTAGCACTTGATTTTCTGAGGCG
Organism: Bufo gargarizans; assembly: GCF_014858855.1. NCBI lineage: Eukaryota > Metazoa > Chordata > Amphibia > Anura > Bufonidae > Bufo > Bufo gargarizans. The sequence goes on along the minus strand of NC_058082.1, from coordinate 368,722,899 downwards.
AGAAGCAGAGTTTTAGATTTTAGGGTGGCAATATCGGTTTGCAGGGAAACAGCAGATTTTTCCACATTGAGGACTCGGTCACAGATCTTTACTAAATCTCCTCTAATTAAAGAGATATCGCTCTGCACTGAGCCCAATTGAGTGGACATCCCCTGCACCAAAGAGCCGTTGTTTTCCACGGCACAAAGAATCTTATCCAAAACAGATGGATCATATTCTGTTCGCGTTTGTGCAGGGAGCCCCTCCTCTGCCGCCTCCTGATCTGCCTCCTTTGATCCATCCTCAGAGGGTTCCTCAAACTGGGATATTTTAGCATTTTTCTTCGCATTAGCAGAGAGTTTAGTTTTAGATGGATTTTTCTCATTAAGGAAGGGTGATTTCAAGAACTTATCGATCTTGTTTTCTGGTGTTTTGGCCCCTAATTTAGTTGCCGAGGAGTCCACTGATCGTCGCTTTGGGGCCATTCTCTTCCCTTTTTTCCCCTTCGTTTTCTCCCTTTTTCATAAATTTTGTGCGTTCTTTATGTTCCCCTTTTTCATAAATTTTGTGCGTTCTTTATGTTCCCCCTTTTTTTTTTTCCTTTCTCCCCCTTCTCTTTTAAAAAAAAATTTTTTTCCCTTTTTTTTTCCCTTTTTTTTCCCCCTTTCCCCCCTCCCCCGGCTCTCCGCACCTCACTCCCTCTTTCCTTTTTCCAACTTATATTCTCCTTTATATCTCCCTATAGCTTCTTTCTCGCCTTGTTTACCCCCTTTTAGCCCCTTCCTCTCCTATTCCTCTCTTCCCCTAACCTCACAAAAGGAAAAAGGAAAAAGTCTGAGCAAAAGGTACGTCCTCCCAGCAAGCACAGAAACCAGCACTATATAGAAAGGTAAAGTCAGCAAAGGCTATAATCTCACGTGTCCAAGAGTGGCAAGGAATCCAAATTACGGGGAGACAGCAGAGGAGGAGCAGCAGGCAAAACAGCAAAGCCACCGAATCCAGAGGCAAGGAGAGGAGGAGAAACGATCCAGCCAGCCGGCGAGAGAGGCAGAGAGGAGGTCCCTGGAGCAGCGAGGCAGCCGGAGCCTGGAGCAGACGAGAGACGAGCAGTCAAAGCCAAGCACAAAGCAGGAGAGAGGACCGACGGCAGGAGAAGAGCAGCGGAGGGTCCCATGCAGAGCGTCCAACAACCAGGCACCCCCGAGCGGCAGGTAAGGCAATCCAGAATCCAGAAGCCAGCCCACGTCCAGCGCAGAGACGCCGCTCAATACATCGGCACTTCGGCGTCAGCTGCGCAGCATCAGCTGTTCAGCTGATCGGATGTGCTGGGAGCTTGGAGAGAGGAGGCCGGCGAGGGAGAGCGAGACGTGCTGTGCTCACGTCATCACGCCGCCAATTTCCCCACTATTGATGTCAGGCTTACTAGCCTATAGTTGCCCGATTCCTTCCTACTACCTTTCTTGTGAATTGGCACAACATTTGCTAATTTCCAATCTTCTGGGACGACTCCTGTTGCCAGTGATTGGTTAAATAAATCTGTTAATGGTTTTGCTAGTTCACCGCTGAGCTCTTTTAATAGCTTTGGGTGTATCCCATCAGGCCCCTGTGACTTATTTATATTAATTTTAAACTGTTGACTTAGAACCTCTTCCTCTGTAAAGACACATGCATCAAAAGATTAATTAGTCTTCTTTCCTAACTGAGGTCCTTCTCCAACATTTTCCTTTGTAAAAACTGAACAGAAGTATTTATTGAGGCAGTCAGCTAGTTCTTTATCTTCTTCCATATACCTTCCTTCTTTTGTTTTTAAATTGGTAATTCCTTGTTTTAGTTTCCTTTTTTCATTTATGTATCTGAAGAATGCCTTATCGCCTTTTTTCCCTGACTGAGCTAATTTCTCTTCTGCCTGTGTTTTAGAAGCTCTTATAACTTGTTTGGCCTCTCTCTGCCTAATCTTATAAATTTGCCTGTCATCCTCTTTTTTTTTTTTTTATAATTCCTAAATGCTATCTTTTTGTTTTTAATGATTTTGGCCACTTCTGCTGAGTACCACAGTGGTCTCTTCCTTTTTTTTTTTTGCTTTTACTGATAAGCCTAATGCACTTTTCTGTTGCCTTCAATAGTGCCACTTTTAAGTAGTCCCATTTCTCCTGGACTCCAATGAAACTGTTCCAGTCTGATAGGGACTCGTATACCACTAATCTAATTTTAGAAAAGTCAGAATCTAAAACTTGTTTTTGTGTGGTGTGACTCATAGTAAACCACACTGACTGGTGATCACTAGATCCCAAGCTTTCCCCTACAGAAATATCAGATACCAAATTCCCATTTGTGAATACTAAATCTAAAATGGCCTCCGGGTTGGCTCCTTCACTACTTGCTGTAGAGATAATCCCAGTTGGGAATTTAGAATATCTGTACTCCTGGCAGAACTAGCTATTTTGGTTTTCCAGTTTATATCTGGAAGATTGAAGTCTCCCATAATGATAACTTCCCCCCTTCAATGTCATTTTAGCTATTTCCTCAACTAGTAGATCATCTAATTCTTTGACTTGGCTAGGTGGTCTATATATCACACCTACACGAGTTACCTTATGATTATCAAGCTGCAAGGTAACCCAAACTGACTCTAAATTGTTCTCGCTAACTTGTATCAAATTAGATTTTATGCTATCTTTCACATACAGGGCCACCCCTCCCCCTTCTTGCCTTCTCTGTCTTTCCTGTATAGAGAGAACCCTGGTATTGATATATCCCAGTCATTACTCCCCTTGAACCACGTCTCAGTAACAGCCACTACATCTATATTCTCAGATGCCATTATAGCCTCAAGTTCATTGATCTTATTCCCTAGACTGTGAGCATTTGTAGACAAGAATCTGAGCTTGTCATTTCTTAGCCTTTGTGCTACTGGCCTCTTCTGGCATTGTTCCGGGGGGAAGTCGGACTGCTGGATTATCACTCTTTTGCCCCCCTTTCCTAGTTTAAATGCTTCTTAGCAAATACTTGGAACTGTTCACCGAGGACATTCGTTCCCTTGAAAGAAAGATGCAAACCATCTTTCTTGTACAGTTCTTTTCCATTCCAACAAGAGCTAACATGAGACACAAAGCCAAACCCTTGGTTCAGACACCATTCACCAAGCCATACATTGAATTCCTTAATGCACATCTTCCTGTCATGCTGAAGGTTATGCATAGGCAAAACTGCAGAGAATGAAACCTCATTGCAAGCCAGATTGTTTGTCCCAAGATGGAGAATAACATCCACTTCCCTTTCCTGCTTTGCTTGCCTAACAATATTAAGGATCCGTCGTCTATCCCTTCTAGCGGTAGCACCAGGGAGACATCTCACAACACCATTCTCCTCAAACTTCACACCTCTTATGATGGAATCGCCCACCAACAGCTGCTTACTATCAATCTTCACCTTCTCCTTTTTGTCTTTGGCTGCAGTCTTACATACTTTAGGCATGGGAGATGATTGTTTCTCACCCACTGTGCTTGAGCCATCCTCCATGTTGCTCTTGCACTCTGAAAGTGCTGCAAATGAATTATGGATAGCCACAAACTGTGGGACATGCCTTCTATCCACAACTCTCAGTCTACCAGAATCTACAGTAACCCATCTTCCATTTCTAGGGGGCCATTGCAATGTACTCAGCTTGAGTTTGTTTAGTGGTTAATTTAAAAATCTCATATTTCAAAAATGTAATTTCTTGCTGCATTATAGAGAGCTGTCTACAGATCAGAAGAGTGGAACCTGAAATAAAAGCACAACAATTTCTGCGCAGAATTAGGTCTGCCATTGTAAAGAGGGGAAAGATTTTAAACAAACAAATCTTACTTGTTTAGATTGTATCCACCGTTAGTGGTCGCTACGCAAGCAACTCAGCATGCATCTGGCCAATTGCACAAGTGACTCGGAGGGACTCCCTGCCTACATCTTCCCTGAAAGACCCAATAATTTCGGACGTGGGAGTCGCATGAACGGATTAACAGATATACTTATGTATAATAGAACTTGAGCACCCAAAAATCTGTAGTATTAGGCCATAATTTCACCCCAATTACACAATTAAGGATTAAGGGATATACTTATGTATAATAAAACGTGAGCACCCTAAAATCTGTAGCATCAGGTGGCAATTTCACCCTATTTACACAATTAGGGATTAACGGATATAAAGTGCTCAGTACACCCCTTGAAAAATTCCTTGGGGGGTAAATTTTCCACAATGGGGTCACTTTTTTTCACTGTTGGGGTGCCTCAGGGTGTCTTCAAATGTGACATGGTGCATGAAAATTATTCCAGCAAAATCTGCTTTCCAAAAGCCATACAGTTTTCCTCCCATTCTCAGCCCCGCTTTGCACCTATATTGCACTTTACAACCATATATGGGGTGTTCCTGTAAACTTATAAATCAGAGTAACAAATATTAAGGTTTATGTTGCTGTTAACCCATGCTGGGTTGTAGGAAAATGGATCTAAATGGAAAAATCTGCAAAAAAAGGGAAATTTAAAAAATTGACCTCCATTTTCCTTTAATTCTGGTGGAACACTTAAAGGGTTAACAAAGTTTGCAAAATCAGTTTTGAATAACTTGAGGGGTATCGTTTTTAAAATCGGATCTTTTTTTGGTGGTTTCTACTATGAGTGCCACAAAGTGACTTTATAACTGAACTGGTCCTTTATAACTAAACTAAAGTGGGTTTTGGAAATGTTCTGAAAACATTAAAATTTTCCTTCTAAAATTCTAAGCCTTCTAACATCCTAAAAAAATTAAATAACATTTACAAAATGATGTAAACATAAAGTAGACATATGGGAAATGTAAAGTAATAGCTATTTTGTGAGGTACCACTATTTTCCATAAAACCAGACAAATTCAAATTTTGAAAATTGCTAATTCCAGAGTTATTAACACATAAAGTAAAAAATGTCAGATATGCAAAATGTGGCTTGGTCCTGAAGGTAAAAACTGGCCTGGTCTTGAAGAGGTTAATACCATCTCTGATTGTGATCATACACAATTCCATTCTTCATATCCACTGTGCCTTTTTTCAGCTATGAGTTACAACCTGTAACTCTCCATATATGCAGAACTTGCCTGTATTAATTTATCCTTCATTTTCCTAATTTCCCTCTTTTTTTGCCTAGCCATATGCATGATTTTTTTCTTTTTGTTCCATATACGGTTACATAATGTATTCTTATATGTTTCTTTATTTCCTTTGCCAGTAACTCTGTGACCAAGGTCTGGAATTTGACCGAAATGTCAGGAATAATAGTTATATGTTCATAGAGCTAATGCTCTCTTAATATGACAATTTATTTAGAGGATTTATCACTAGAGATGAGCGAATCGAAGTTGACGATGTGGAATTTGATCCGAATTTCAGGAAAAATTTGATTCGCACCGAATCCGAATTTTCTTACGCTTCGTGGTAAAGAATCTTATTTTTTCCTAAAATTGTTGCTGCACATGTTAGGACATGGAGCAAGGAACTCTGGGAACAAGGGATCACCCACAATGCCATGCATGCAGCCAATCAGCAGCCAGCCAGCCCTGTAATGTCACAGCCCTATAAATAGCCTCAGCCATCTTGGATATTGGATTCATACATTTTCCAGTGTACTTAGTGCAGGGAGAGATGTCAGCAGGCGCTAGGGACAGTGCTAGGAAAGACTTGAAAACTTATATTACAAATATTTTGCTCAATAGAAGTTCAGAGAAAGAGCATTAGAAGTGTAGGGAAAGGTAAGGGAGGAATCATTACACAGTATTAAAACAGAACAGGGTTCAGTAGGGGAGTTTACAGCCTGGGTAATAGGAACAATCCTATTACACCTTGCTGCGCTGTCTGCGGATCCAAATTTCCATTATACAGCTCTGTAATTCCAGCAAACCATTTTTGTTATTGGGGTGCAAGTGCTGTTTGATACAGCCATTAAAAGGGTTTATTAAAAGGAAATATTTCTACCTCTTATTTGCCCTTGTGCGGTGCAGTTATATGTTGTAAAGCCCTTCTTGGCATGTATTAGTGGCTAAAAATATATATTTGATGGTCAGCGGTGCAGTTATATGTTCTAAACCACTTTTTTGTGAAGGAGAGAATGAGAAATATATAGTGTAATGCCACCTGATTATACCAGACAGTACATTCCTAAATTGTATGTGTGTGTACACATTCCTGAGGTGGGGCATAGCTCACTTGGGTGAGGGGCTATAGATTAGATGAAGCAAGCATTGGTAATGAATAACAGATTTTGGCCAAGAAGAACATGAAGCGAGCACGCATTATCCATATATGGAGATGTCCAATGGGGTTGTAGAGAGAGAGTTTAACCTATCCAATGAGGATAAGACAAGTATGTAAAGTTTAGGGTGGTTATGTGTATAAGACAAGTGTGGGCCTCTGCCTCTTTGAGCATTTTCCTTTGTGCGATTGAAGCGTTAATGCTCCCGGCTAGCCGCAATAAACCTTATTCTTCCTGAAGAATGCGTTTCCTGAATGGTTTTCCACAACATTAATTGGTGACCCCGACGTGATCCCAGATACTCGAACCCTACGTGCTGGCAGTGTGACCATTAGAAAAATCTCAGCAGTGCAGGCCTGCACAAATTACAGGTAAGCAGACACCATGCTTTGCTAAAGTCTGTCTGCACTGTTTTTTCCAGTGGCCACCATAGTCCAGTAAGTAGGGGGGTTAGTTCGGGAGAAGACACACACAAAAAAGAAAAAAATAGTTTTTAGTTTTTTTTGCCATTCTGAGGAAGAGTAACGTTTATTAATAGAATATTTAATATTTATGAGTAAAGGGTAACAGTCAGGTTCGCGTCACTGCTGTCCAAATCTAAAATTGGATTAGATATATTTTTTATTAATTAATTAATGATTAATCGATTGAAAAAAAAAATGGGTCCAATTTCGATTTGGTTCTAAATCCCTAATGAAAGAAGACGGAGGTAACAGATCGGGTGATCCACTACTGTCCAGGCCTGGTTCTAAATCCCATGTGAGAGAAAGAGATACCCTATTGGTTACAGACCAAAACCTTGGTTTCAGACCAAAGTAGAAAGAGGTCAGTTACGGTTAGAGGTATGGCTCATTGGTTACATAAACCGATGCAAAAGACCCAGAAATGTGCAAAAAATCCCTTGGGTGATGTATTCTTTTGTATATGTCGTTGTAATTATGTTGTGATTGTTGTGTTAACTGTCTGCACTAACCAGTCTGTACTAACCATTTGTTGCATACGCTGAGTGATTGAAACTCCACGTTTTGGTAAGCAGACACACCTTTGGTGTGGTCTTTTGGACTTTACTGTGAGCACTGTGGAGGAGTAGAATTCGCAACTCTGTTGTTACCTCAGCTTGCATTAAGGTAAGGGGACACTTGCTGTGTAGCGAGTGGTGTCTGTATACTTTACCCTGAGCAAGGCAAGTGAGGTTAAGTAAACTAACTATTGTACTAACTGGTGCCATATTACTAGGATTGGTACCTAGCAGAGCATTGCACATCGTTCTGCTGGAGTGTTTGTGACCTTAAGTTACTCCTCCATTAAGGACATCTATTACTAATATCTTTTACGATTTAAGATTGTGATCAGACCAAGACATCTCCAATAAGAGTCACGTGTCAGGAATACCCTGAAGATAAAACTGAGTTAGAGAAGTGGTGTGGGAAGTGGCACAAAGGGACATTATCGCTTACTGTCTCCTGGCCAGAGGCAGTAAACTTTTCTAAAGTCCATTTGAATCATTTGCATACGTATATTGAAGCCACCACATAAGTGATAGACCAGCAACTACAAATACAGTAGCTGAGAAAAAAAAAAGACATAGGGAACAACAAGAGGCTTTATGTATACCATCTACAGATGGTGAAGAACAAAAGCCTACTGTAGCCCCATCTGTCCTCCCCTCTGCCCCACCCCCATATCATAAACCCCCCAACTATAGTAAACTTCTAGTGCCAGCTAAACAAATCTCTACTGACAGTGACTTGGTGGGACACATGGGAGATATCCCACTACCTGCTGAGGGATATAAGAATCCACCAGTAATTGTAAGGGATTCTAAGATCAGACCCAAGGTTGAATTGGGAAGTAACAACAGTAAAAAAAAAATGAAAAAAAATTGCTTTTCTTCAGAAGAAGAGGGGGATTTGTCAGGTTTGGGGGGAGTTAGGAGATAATATATGGGTTAATGTTTTTGGTTTAGTTTCTCTTAAAAAACCCTGACACTGCTTAAAAAACAGTCTGTGTGAGGGGAGAAAGCCAAATAAATCAAGTCTCCCTGGTTCAAATGTCATAGAGTTTGAAGTTACATAGACTCCTAAAGTCAAAGCCTTCTCTATGTGCTACCTTCCCCCCTCATCTGTCTATTGACCTTTACATTAAGGTAGGGCAATGGTTCTGTGCTAGTCTGAAGATAAACAAAGTGGCCAGAGGAGGAGGAGAGGGAAAGAAAGAAAGCTGAAGAGTTAATAATTGTAATGTGTAAGTTGTAACTGGCTTTTTGATGCATTTTGCAATACAATGTGTGGGTTCAGGAACAGCAGACCATAGCAATGCAAGTAGAAAAAGAATTGTATGTGGATTATGAAGTGATTGTGAGGTTAAGGTCGGCATACGCTCTACTATGGAGGTTTGATGAGTGTAGATGTAGGTGAGAGCAAACTAATTCCATAAACTGCATGCTATACTATAACACTTTGGAAAGGATTAAGGGTATGCTGATTGACATATAAGACTGTATAAGACCTGATAGTAGATTTCCCAGTTTACAATTGTGAGTGAGAGTGAAGCTAGAGAGTTAGTTAGGTGAAGCTAGAGGGTTTTGTTCTCTAGCAGGGAGTCAAAATATGAGATGGATGAAAGTAAGTGATATGGGTCGAGGTATGTGATAAGCTCTGGTTAATCCAGTATAATGTGCGGTTTATGAATTTGATGTAATGATATTAATTAAGATCTTTGTTCTCTTTCCTAGGAGATGAAGATGCTGTGACATTTACCATTGCTTTATTGTGTGAATGAAGAATGCATCGAAAGTAGGGTGTGGTGTGTGGTATAACTGAGAATGTCAAGAGTACTCTCCTAATAACTATACATCGTAATCAGAGATCCTAAAAATAAAAACATAAAATAAATTGGATAATAAATTCACGTGTTAAAAAATTTGCCAATTCTTAAATGTAATAGTGGGTAAATATGGTTCTTTAATTATGAAAATAACTGTTTGATGAGTATTATTTTGCAGCTGTATCTAACGGACATCAGGAACGCTTGGAGGCTTCTTGTTAATTACTTTTACTTTCTCCCAAATGATTGATTAGGTGAATGTTTTATTTGTAGCAACAATAAATACCCTAGCAGAATGGATAAAAAATTGGTTGGGAGTACCAATTAATATTTTTATGTTGGATGGTGTTATGTCAAAAGGGGCCCTTTGTCTGTTTTATGTTGGTATTGTGTGTTATATGTTGTATGTTATATATGTTGTGTGTTGGGACATCTGATTAGGATCAGTGCACTGTTATACACCAAGGCAGGACTGACTTAGGAAACATAGTACATTTCACCAGACCCCAAGGGGTGTGGACAAGTGATGTAAAGGGGAGGAGGAAATGTGGGATATTGTAATCAGTGGACATCCAATACCTCCTCTCTACTGATACATGATCCTATAGGCAGAAAGAACCTTCTTAACAACTGTAGGAAAGATGTTCAAACAATCAATTGTATCTAACCCAAACACTGAGATTTCTCCAATGCAGCAAGAGTCCTTCCTTAAATTTAATGTGACGAAACACTTTAACAAACTCACTGTGAGCACATATTTACTTTAAGTCTCTGTCCAGTTAGGAAACTTCCCTTCTCAGCAGCATTTTAAAGGGAAACAATCAGGTGGAAGTATGGGTTATCAAAGTATTTGCACCAACAGAATATAAGGGGAATGCAACATTTCCAATTAATAATCCAGACTGAGTTTCTTGTAGTTGGTTTCAGGTTATTCAAAGATGAATAATCTCAGACAGGATATGCTGCCTCTACCCAAACTGATGTTGTCAAGTAAGAACCACTCTCTCCAGCAATGTCAGTGCAGGAGACAGAGCTGAAGGCACTCGCTGAGGTTTGTAAGATGGCTCAGGGTAAGACGTATAACATTAATATAGATTCTAGGTATGCCTTTGGTATCACCCATTATTATAGTGTAATCTGGAGGAGCAGAGATTTTGTTCGATTCATGGGTAAGCCCATCAATAATGAATGTTGAATATGTGACAGCTGTTTGATTCCTTGATGCTATCTGAGAAGCTAAAGGCTAAACTATTACCTGAAGCCTACCTTAAGTGGAGGTCTATGTGATACAGGCTGGTTTAGGGCCAGTAGACTTCCAAAATGTGAGTCCGATACAGGCTACAGAGGCTGAAAGGAAAAATGGAAGCAAGAAGTAGAAGTGATGAGTGAGAATGAACTCTGGAGGGTAATAAACTCCTCCTTCAGAGGGCACTCTACCTAAAGAGGATGGATTTAGAGCATGGGCAAAAAAAAGAGAGGGAATATGTGATTGGGTTCAGTGGTGGATGGCTCCTGGGTTCAACAATGCTGCCACTACGTTAGTTGGAGGTGTGTTATAATAATGATGGGAGAACTATGGGAGTTCCAGGAAGGCATATGCCCAGGTCATCTTACCCATTTCAGAGACTGCGTATTGACTACATTCAGTTACCAAAGGTATAGCAGTGTGAATATGTCCTTGTCTGTATTGATCTCTTTCCAGGATATTCAAAAACCTGGCCTGTAGCAAAGGCAACAGCAAAGACTACAGCTATGAAGATACTAGCTGAGGTAGTATATAGATATGGGGTTCCAGAGAGGATGGAGGGTAATAAGGGAACTAATTTCACAGAAGAACATTGAGTATGGTGGAAAGATAGAATAATGACATGTTATTAAAAGATCAAGGCAAAGGGAAATAATGTCATTCCATAGTTCTGTATTCAGGAAGGATCGTGCCTCAGAAGAATATCTTCCTGTCACCGTATAAGATATCTCCAACAGGCCCAGATACTGTATTTTTAATCTTACTACCTATTGTTATGGTATGAGGCTTCTAACCTATGAGGATCAGAGACACCAAAGTGGGGAAGTCAGCTATACTTTGTACAAGATACAGGCTGTACTATTAATCAGAAGACAGGTTGTGGTCTTGGACAAGTTTGTAGAGATCTGTAATACAGTATAGAATGTATAGTTATTTTAGAGAGAAGCAGTATATACAAGCTGCTAGTGTGACATCTGTATGGGAGTCCTACAAAAACAACTAATTGCTGTAGATAACTGTGTCATTCTGTCACGGCTGAGTATGGGGGAAACCCTCAGCCGTGCGATGCCAGATGATGTCATGGCTGCTCAGCCAGGAGAACAGGATAGGGAGCAGGTCACCTCCTACAGCGTCCCTAACCTGACCCTAAATCCTACCTGCATGGGCCGACCTTTAAGGTAGGAGGACCCATGCGTGGGAACCTCGGAGCCCTGACTTACCCTCCGCAGATCCCTGAGCTAGGAGCTGGGTAAGACGACCTACTCCTCCAAAGTACGGAGGAGCGGGAGTCTCAATGGCCAAGCTGTTGGGAAAAGGGGAACACAAACAGCTTTACGGGAATGGCAGGCGAACTAGAAGTTTCACCAACCTGCCACAGCCTTGCTGACTGGATCCCTGTGCAAACAGGAATCCAGAACCGTAAACTGCACAAAGTCACAAGGAAGGTCCCAACAGAACATCACATACAACATGACATACAAGAAGACATAAACATAACGACAATATCTTTATGACCACAGGGGTGGCTCTCACTGGCAGGTAATATGCACAGGAGGCTGCTCCAGCCAAGCATGACTGAAGCAACCCTCAGACCTGAACTAACAGTGAGGCTTTATAGGCCAAGAAGCCACACCCCACAGTCGGACACACCCAGTGACATCAGACACACACTGGGAAGGGAATTAACCCTTCCGGCACCACAGAAGGGAAACACACATAAAGGGGAAGTGACCAAACTAAGATCACACTGTGGCTGTTGCCGCAGGCAACGACATGGGTGGCAGCCGTCCTGGGAGACAGCCCAAAGGCCGGGACACTGCCACCACATGTACAACATTCCAAACATTGCCACGGGCAGCCACAGAGAAAGGAAGATGTCAAAGTGCACACCAGACAACACAAAGTGCACACCAGACATACAAATGTGCATACACACACGCACACAACTCCCAGGGAACTGCACACATCACTGTTGTCCACGGCAACCGCACTTGAGGCAAACAACAACATGCCTCAAGCTGCGGTTGAAACAACCACCCAAACCGCGGGCAACTGTATGCGGCTCCCAAGGTGTCACGGCCATAACCGTGGCCGTGACAGATTCCCTTCCAGATATGAATTAAGTGGCTTTACCTTTCCACAAACCTTGTGAGCATTGATGATTGGGCATGTGTTAAGAGACATAAGGAAAACTTTGAATTACTGATTTTATCACTTCAAAATTAGTGAAGCGTTTGAAGGAGAAACCAACTGGAGACACACCGACCATTACAAATACATCTGTAACTAAAGGGAAACACAAGAAGAGTTTTTCAGTCTCTGCAGTGTGCTGCTTATTGGACTTCTGAGGTTTAAAGGACATTTAGGATAATACATTTATTAATCATCATATGGCTACTGTAAAAATGTACAAATTGTTCAAATGATTCCAATGTTATGTTTTCTATTCCTGTTACTGAGGAGGAGCTGATGACACCATATTGCTGGAATTTTATACTGTATAATGTGAATAAGTGGGTGTTAGTCTAATTAGTGTTACTGATGTATAATGATGTCTATATAACATATGTATTTTCAGGTTTAGCTGAATATAGATTAGGAATATTGGTAGGTTTCGTAGAAGTATTGTGGTTGTGCAGGCCAGACTCTTTGGAACTTCACTTCCGATTCCAGTTTGGTAAACAATATTGATTGGTGTAAAAAAGTATGGAGAGATTTTGCAACCTCATTAACATGGAGTGAAGATCCAGAAGAGAAAGGTCTCAGAAGTCACAGAAAAGAGGGAATTTAATATTATGGTATACTGGGAATGGGCAAAGGATGGGAACAAACACACAATGTAAGTTGGTCAAATATGAAAAATATTTGAGTCAAGAGACTGCTGTACTGATGGATGTATATTGGCAATGTGGTAGTCTGACATATACCAGACTCCCTGGAGACTGGTCAGGTGTGTGTTCAATTGTTAAATTAATCCACCCCTTGTTGGTAATCCCTAAGCACACATGGGTTCCAGGTGAGAGTATGTGTGAATCAAGAGAAATCCATATTTCGCTACAGAGTAGGTTCCAGGTGATTTTAAAATATTTTCAAAAGCTGAAATCTTTTTTTTGCAAGTTGGTTGACTCCTGGTGTACAAGCAGTGGCAAATGCACAATGTATCCAGAAAAACAGGTGCAAACGATTAAAGTTTATAAATATTACAGATAAGGCCTTGCATGCCATCAAGGAGGAGCTCAGAGGTCTGAGACTGACAGCGGTACAGAACCGATATGCTCTCGACATGATTCTCGCTTCTCAAGGAGAAGTTTGTGCAGTTATTGGATACTCTTGCTGTACTTTCATCCCAGCGAATGATGATGAGAAAAATGGGACTCTTGTTAGGGCCTTCGGGCACCTCCATTCCTTGAATAAGCAAATGATTGAGGAAGCTGGAGTCACAGGTGACTGGTTCTCAGGGTGGTCTTTGACTCTTCCATCTTGGTTCTTGTCATTACTGAAGACTGTCATGCTTGCATGTGTTCCAGTATTGTTATTGTGTCCTATTATTGTTTTTGTGTTGTAAAATACTGTTCTTGAAAGCCACAATGATGCTCACCTACACACCTGTTGCTACAGAGAAAGTCAAGGATCCGGAGTGTGAACATTGTTCATTGGATGAGAACATCATATATTGAATTGCGGAAAGCCAGAGACAGTGTGTAGTATAAATGTCAGTATCTGTGTATCTGTTGGGAAATCCAACAACAGGGGGGAATGAAGGAGAAAATGATAAATATATAGTGTAATGCCACCTGATTATACCAGACAGTACATTTCCAAATTTTATGTGTGTGTACACATTCCTGAGGTGGGGGATAGCTCACTTGGGTGAGGGGCTATAGATTAGATGAAGCAAGCATTGGTAATAAATAATGGATGTTGGCCAAGAAGAACATGAAGCGAGCACGCATTATCCATATATGGATGACCAATGGGGTTGTAGAGAGAGTTTAACCTATCCAATGAGGATAAGACAAGTATGTAAAGTTTAGGGTGGTTATGTGTAAAAGACAAGTGTGGGCCTCTGCCTCTTTGAGCATTTTCCTTTGTGTGATTGAAGCGTTAATGCTCCCGGCTAGCCGCAATAAACCTTATTCTTCCTGAATAATGCGTTTCCTGAATGGTTTTCCACAACATGTGCGTGTATTCGTGGCAAAAATATCTATTATTTGTTTAATAGTGCAGTTATATGTTCTAAAGCCCTTTTTGGTGTGTATTAGTGGTAAAAAAATATATATTTTTTGCCGTTCAGTGGTGCAGTTATATGTTCTAAAGCCCTTTTTGGCATTGTGACACAGTGAGAGGTTTGGTCTGGGAAAACAGGTATTTGCCTCCCAGCATGTGCTGCTGGGCTGATTTACAGCCAGGTGAGGTCAAATACCGGACCGGATTTTAAATGCCGCTCCGGGTTTTGGCAGCACCTGGATGTCCTTAAATAGGCACCTGGGCTCAGAAGCCATGTCTCTGTGTTAGGATCTGGGAGAATTGTGTCTGGATGAAAGCTTGCTACCTGTTTGGCATGAAAACAGGTTGGTGCTGCTATCAGCAAGGACTCTTTGAAGCAGAAATGCCGCATGGTGTGAATTACCACCGGAAGGTGACTTTTTGTTTGAATATGACTACTTGTTTTGTTACTTGCCTAAAGTGTGAATAAAACACTTAACTAATTGATCCAAAGAACTTGTTTTTGCCTCTATACTGCGTCCGCTAATCCTGTCTACCAGAGTGAGTCCCCACAATTGGTGGAGGATGCGGGCAAGAGCAGGGAAGCTGGCATGAATGCCGATATTTTGGGTTTCTGCATTTTTCAGTCATGGTTGTATGTTGTACATTAAACCAGCTATATTACAACCAGTGTCCCACAACAAAATGGAGGCTGTTGTGAGGGCCCTCATGGAGGCTAATCTGTAGCAGTGAGAGACAAACCTGCAGCAACGCAAGGCTAAAAAGCAGCAGCAGGAGACTAACACGGGATGACTTTGCAGACAGCAGGAGAAACCCAGAGTGTCCACAATGCCCGGAAAGCAGTCCGTGCTGCGATTCCTAAGATGACACCCACAGACGACAATTAAACCTACCTGGCGATGTACAAGAAAGTGGCCAATAGGGAAAAGCTACCCCGTGACCAGTGGGCTGAGGTTGTCGCTCCATTCCTGGCATCCAATTCCCAGCGGGTGTATTTCGACTTTCTGGACGATTAAGCGTCCGACTACCAAAAAGTAAAGGGTGAGATTTTGGCAAGACTGGGGGTGAATGTGTTGGTTCAGGCCCAGTGGGTACATCACTGGGGGTTTAAGCCGGCTCAGCCTGCGAGGACCCAGTATTATGACTTACTCCACCTCTTGCAAAAGTGGCTACAGCCTGATGTGCTGAGTCCCCCAGCCATGTTGTATAGACTATTAGCCGATATGTTCTGGAGGGCTTTGCCATACCCTCTCCAGCACTGAATCGGTCAGGTGTCTACTGGCAATGCCCTTGAGATGGTGGACCTGGTGGAATGCTATGAAGCTACCAGGAATCTAAAGGAGGGTTCTGTCTGCCTTACTGTAGAGAACAATTATACAGAGCCAATTGAATTAAATAAACAGACACCTTCTTATACCAGCGTCTGGTGCAGTGGGACACTAAATAGAGAGCCAACATCTGGTCATTGAAGTCCACCCCTCCCATGTGAAGGTTATAATCATGGACAGAGAGGGGTTTCTCAATGACTCTAGTTGCCCTTTCATTTTGTACTGTCGTGTCTGCATGAATGGTGGACAGAAGGTAAACGTCCCTCTTGTCCCTCCACTTCACCGCGAGCAGTTCTTCGTCACACAAGGCAGCCCTCTCCCCCCATGCAAGTTGGGTATTAGGTCGCGCGGTGCCACAGCATTGAATTCCGACTAGATGTAAATGCCGAAAGAGGGCCATGCTTGTGTAAAAATTGTCCACGTATAAGTGGTACCCCTTGTGGAGTAAGGGTGACACCAAGTCCCAGACAATCTTGCCACTGCTCCCCAGGTAGTCAGGACATCCGACCGGCTCCAGTTTTGAGTCTTTTCTCTCGTAGACCCTAAAACGATATGTATAGCCTGTGGCCCTTTCACAGAGCTTATACAGTTTGACCCCATACCGGGCGTGCTTGCTGGGGATGTACTGTTTGATGCCAAGGTGCCCGGTAAAATGTACTAGAGACTCGTCTATGCAGATGTTCTGATTGGGGGTATACACATCTACAAACCTGGTTGACAAACGGTCTATGAGGGGCCGAATTTTGTGGAGCCGGTCATAAGCAGAATGGCCTCTTGGATGACAGGTTTTATTGTCAGTAAAATGCGTAAAGCGCATGATGCCCTCAAAATGTGCCCAACAGCAGAGAACATGGGCATGTAATGTCCAATAGGACCGCAATAATTTTTTTTTAGATAGACCCATGCTAAGGATAAGGCCCAAAAATAATTTCAATTCGGAAACTGTGACTGGTTTCCACTGGAAAGGCTGGGCATAGAAGCTTTCCGGATTGCCGATTATAGACTGTGTGGCGTAGTAGTTGGTTTCTGGCACAACTAAGTCATAGAGATCCGCGGTGAAGAACAGCTAAAAAAACTCGAGGGCTGATTCTAAATGAGCTGTCTCCACGCAAACTCCAGACTGGGCGGTGAAAGGGGGCAATACGGGTGCGGCGGAAGCAGGGTATTGACAATTTGGGTTTGCCAGCACCTCTGGGAGACTAAGGGCTCTACGGGCCTGTGAACGTGGTGGCTGCGAGTGCCACCGTACTAGCTTTAACTGCCCTTCTGGTGCTCGCCACTTCACCAGGGAATATGGCAGTGCTGGTAGAAGGTCCAGGATGTGCTGGTTTATGCCGCACCATAAAAAAGATCAGCGCTAGCACCACTCTGCTGCAAATCAGGCTCATCACGCGGGGTATGCAGAACACTGACATGGTATCGGGTACGCCTGACTGTAGCAGGGACCTCAACCTCATCATCTTCACTAGCGGTTGCCACTGCCACTGCTGTCTACAGGTTCATATTCTGAACCACTGGATTCAGCGGGTGAGGAGTCCTCATCGCTTTCTTTCATCATGGCCAGAATCCTGTAGCCCTCTTCAGTGGAATACCCCTTGTTTGACATTTTGTGCTAACTAAATTTAGGAGGTATTCCTCTGAGACTACTCAGGAAAAAGAGCAAACCTGCCTAGTAAAAAGGAGTGTTTGTGAAGTAAAGCTGCGATCGCTAATAAAGATCCAGTAAGCTCAAAAGTGATCTTTATAACGCCGCAGCGATTTTACGGTGTTTTTGCAGTGATCAGGAAAAAAAACATTTCTGTCACTGTGGTGGGGAGGACTGAACGCAAGGGTGCGCACAAGATCAGGCCTGATTGGGCGAACACTGCATTTTTTGTAGAGCCTAAGGTGACCCTAATGTACTGATATAGATCTGATTGTGATCAGTCTTGATCACTTACAGATACTATATAGTACTAGTGCTGATTAGCGACAGCAATGACGCTAATCAGCGACTAATCAGTGACTGCGGTGCGGTGGGCTGGGCGCTAACTACCTAACAAGTAGCTAACTACCTGGCGGTGATGAGGGACCCTTACAGGGGGGTTATCAATGACAGGGGGGTGGCAGGGGGGTGATCAGGGAGTCTAATATGGGGTGATCAGGGGTTAATAAGGGGTTAATAAGTGAAAGGGGTGTGTGTAATGTGTGTGTGTGTGGTGATTGGTGCTACTTACAGAGCTGCCTGTGTCCTCTAGTGGTCGATCCATGCAAAAGGGAACACCAGAGGACAAGGTAGCATCTGACATACCCATTTCATTGGTTATTTTAAAAATCTGTGAACTGTGCGATCCTCTGAACACTCGCTCCTGTGAGTGTGCGTTCACAGGAAATCTTGGGTCTCACGAGATGACGCCAATAGGCGTCGCTGAGTCTGAGACTGCCGCCGCCCAGACGCCTATCGACGCGTGCGGCAAGTGGTTAAGAAATCAAATACTGTCTTTTTCCGTGACAACTCAAAATCGAAACCATGGTGACCGACAACGGGAATAACATGGTGTTAGTGCTGCGTCAAGGAGGGCTGAGCCATGCTCCCTGCATGGCACACATGTTCAATCTGGTTGTCAATCGGTTCCTGAAGTCTTCCACCCATCTTCAAGACATTCTAAAAATGGCCAGGAAACTTTGCATGCACTTCAGCCACTTGCACACCGCAAAGCACAACCTCCTTGAGCTGTATCGGCAGAATGGCATCCCCCAAGATAGGCTGATATGCGATGTTTCCACTCATTGGAATTCCACACTCCACATGTTGGACCAACTATACGAACAGAGAAAGGCCATAAGTGATTTCTTGATGATCCAAGTGGACAGGGGTACTCCCCTGTGTAACTTCGATGTCAGCCAGAGGCAGCTCATGCATGACACCTGCCGTTTGCTCAGGCCCTTTGAGGAGGCCACGTTATTTGTGAACTATGGGATGACAAATGTCATTCCACTGCTTCATGTCCTGGAACAGATGCTGGTAAATCTGTATGGTCAGGGTACTGGAGACTTGGCGCCTAGATCTCACGGCCACATGAGACTTGTGGAGGCTGAATTGGAGGTGGAGGAGGACATTGGAGCACAAGCAATGTGTAGCGAAATGGGTTGTTTTTCTACACAGGTGACAGGAGAGGAGGAGCATCCAGAGGAGCTACAGGGGAATAAGGAAGACGAGGCAGAGGACCCAGACACACCATGGCAGTAGGCAGTGGAGATGGAGGCAGGGAGTCCTTCTGAGTCACTTGCACAAATGGTCCGATGCATGCTCACTTGCTTTCATAGTGACAGCCGAATTGTAACCATTTGGTACAGGGATGACTTCTGGCTCTTCACCTTGTTTGACCCTAGCTACCGGTCCATAATAGGGGCCTTTTTAACACCTGCTGAGAGGAAGAACAAACTGAACTACTATAGAGACATCCTATGTAGTCAGTTGTCCGCTGCCTATCTCCGCCATCGTCCATCCTCTCGCCGGTCTGACCCTTGAAAAGCTGTCCTGCCTGGCCAGTAGTGTGGCATCAGAGGGGGTGTTTAGTGCAGTGGGGGCCATATTTACCCCAAGAAGAACTTGCCTGTCCACCCAAAATATGGAGAGACTGACCTTTGTCAAGATGAATTAGGCGTGGTCTCCTGATGCTGCTGCCACCTCCCCACTCTGTCACCTTGCCACTCTGTGGTCTCCTCATGCTGCTGCCACTTCCACACTATGTTACCTTGCCACTCTGTGGTCTCCAGATGCTGCTGCCACCTTCACACTATGTCACCTTGCCACTCTATGGTCTCCTGATGCTGCTGCCACCTCCACACTATGTAACCTTGCCACTCTTTGGTCTCCAGATGCTGCTGCCACCTCCACCGTATGTCACCTTGCCACTCTGTGTTCTCCTGATGCTGCTGCTACCTCAACACTATGTCACCTTGCCACTCTGTGGCCTCCTGATGCTGCTGCCACCTTCACACTGTCATTGTGCCACCCTGTGGCCTTCTCCTGAAGCTGCTGCCGACACCTCCACACTCTGTCATTGTGCCACTCTATGGCCTCCTGATGCTGCTGCCACCTCCACACTGTCATTGTGCCACTCTGTGGCCTCCTCCTGATGCTACTGCTACCGCCATCTCCGCACTCTGTGGCCTCTTGACGCTGCTGCCAACTCCACACTGTAATTGTGCCACTCTGTGGCCTCCTCCTGATGCTGCTGCCACCTCCAGACTGTCATTGGGCAACTCGGTGGTCTCCTCATGCTGCTTTCACCTCACCACTATGTCATAGGGCCACTCTGTGGACTTCTCATGCTGTTTCCACCCACTTCATGAACTGGGCCACTATTTTGCCTTTTGGCCTGGCTGACATCATCATTTATTTAAGCCTTCTTCTGATCTGTCAGAAGGAAGGAAACATGAGACGCACAACCGATCCTATTTATGTAACTGCTGTAAGGCCTGCATGACATGGTCCCTATTTTGCATCATAATTGGCTTATGATTTGGCAATCAAAAGCAAGAGTGGGTAGAAAACACAGAAGACATGCAAATATTTCATTCACATGGCATCTCTGTTTTGGATCCACTCCGAGTAAAGGTGGATGCTCCACAGTCAGGATCCATTTTTTGGGGTTATTGTTCTGATTAATCAAAGGGCAAAATAATCAGTGACATCCACACATACAGTCAGGTCCATAAATATTGGGACATCGACACAATTCTAACATTTTTGGCTCTGTACACCACCACAATGGATTTGAAAAGAAACCAACAAGATATGCTTTAACTGCAGAATGTCAGCTTTAATTTGAGGGTATTTACACCCAAATCAGGTAAATGATATAGGAATTACAACAGTTTGCATATGTGCCTCCCACTTGTTAAGGGACCAAAAGTAATGGGACAATTGGCTTCTCAGCTGTTCCATGGCCAGGTGTGTGTTATTCCCTCATTATCCCAATTGCAACGAGCAGATAAAAAGTCCAGAGTTTCTTTCAAGTGCTATTTGCATTTGGAATCTGTTGCTGTCAACTCTCAAGATGAGATCCAAAGAGCTGTCACTATCAGTGAAGCAAGCCATCATTAGGCTGAAAAAACAAAACAACCCATCAGAGAGATAGCAAAAACATTAGGCGTGGCTAAAACAACTGTTTGGAAGATTCTTAAAAAGAAGGAACACACCGATGAGCTCAGCAACACCAAAAGACCCGGAAGACCACGGAAAACAACTTCACAACAGTTGGCCAGATCATGAACACTCTCCAGAAGGTAGGTGTATGTGTGTCAAAGTCAACAATCAAGAGAAGACTTGACCAGAGTGAATACAGAGGGTTCACCACAAGATCTAAACCATTTGTGAGCCTCAAAAACAGGAAGGCCAGATTAGAGTTGCCAAACGACATCTAAAAAAGCCTTCACAGTTCTGGAACAACATCCAATGGACAGATGAGACCAAGATCAAGTTGTACCAGAGTGAAGGGAAGAGAAGAGTATGGAGAAGGAAAGGAACTGTTTATGATCCTAAGCATCCCACCTCATCAGTGAAGCATGGTGGTGGTAGTGTCATGGCGTGGGCATGTATGGCTGCCAATGGAACTGGTTCTCTTGCATTTATTGATGATGTTAAAGGGGTTGTCCCACTTTGCTTTTTTAATCTTATCAGCAGTAGATGTCCTGATAACTTCCTGGTTCTCAGGCAGTTGAGTGAAGGCCACGCCTCCTCATGACTCACCCTGCGTGCTCGTTCATGTGTATGAGGTCATCCACATGGAGCCGTATGTGAGGTCCCGCCCCCCCCCCAGTATAATAAACATTGAGTGCGGCCCCCCCCCCCCCAGTATAATATACATTTAGTGCGCCCCCCCCCCCCCAGTATAATATACATTCAGTGCGGCCGCCCCCCCCCCAGTATAATATACATTCAGTGCGGCCACCCCCCCCCCAGTATAATATACATTCAGTGCGGCCACCCCCCCCCCAGTATAATATACATTCAGTGCGGCCACCCCCCCCCCCAGTATAATATACATTCAGTGCGGCCACCCCCCCCAGTATAATATACATTCAGTGCGGCCACCCCCCCCCCCAGTATAATATACATTCAGTGCGGACCCCCCCAGTATAATATACATTGGTGGCGCAGTGGGAAGTGCCAATGAGGGTTAAAAAAATAAATAAAAAATTAACTCACCTCCTCCAATTGTTCGCGCAGCTGCCGGTCTCCTGTTCTATCTTTAGGACCTGTGAAAGGACCTTTGGTGACATCACTGTGGTCATCACATGGTACATCATATGATCCATCACCATGGTAATGGACCATGTGATTAGCTCAGTGACGTCACCAAAGGTCCTTTCACAGGTCCTAAAGATAGAACAGGAGACCGGCAGCTGCGCGAACAATTGGAGGAGGTGAGTTAATTTTTTATTTATTTTTTTAACCCTCATTGGCACTTCCCACTGCGCCACCAATGTATATTATACTGGGGGGGTCCGCACTGAATGTATATTATACTGGGGGGGGGGTGGCCGCACTGAATGTATATTATACTGGGGGGGGTGGCCGCACTGAATGTATATTATACTGGGGGGGGGGGGGTGGCCGCACTGAATGTATATTATACTGGGGGGGGGGGGGGGTGGCCGCACTGAATGTATATTATACTGGGGGGGGGGGGGCGCACTGCGCCACCAATGTTAATACAAATGCAGGAGGTGGGTGCCGGAGTGAAATAGCCGGCACCCGACCTCTATGATAGGGGGCTGCGATCAGCGGCAGTTAACCCCTAAGGTCCCGCTCCCTGTCATAGAGGTCGGGTGCCGGCTATTTGATTCCGGCACCCGCCTGCTGTATTTGCGCATGCGCGGGCGTGCGCGTACTTGTAGGAATGGAGAGGCGGCCCGAGTACTTGTTCAGCCGTTGTGCGCAGGCGCGGCACAGCGATGCGGCCGGACGAAAGAGGCCGTATCCATGGGATACAGAAAACAACAAAGGAATCGCTTTACATGATTTTTTGAATGAAAGGTAGCTTTTGGATAATAACATGGATAGGAAGATATGTTGTGTGGGGGTAAATAGATTAGATAAAACCTATTTTATGAAGTGGGACAACCCCTTTAATGCTGACAAAAGCAGCAGGATGAATTCTGACGTGTTTCAGGCAATATTATCTGCTCATATTCAGCTAAATGCTTCAGAACTCATTGGACGGCGCTTCACGGTGCAGATGGACAATGACCCAAAGCATACTGCAAAAGCAACCAAAGAGTTTTTTAAGGGAAAGAAGTTGAATGTTATGCAACGGCCAAGTCAATCACCTGACCTGAATCCGATTGAGCATGCATTTCACTTGCTGAAGACAAAAATGAAGGGAAAATGCCCTAAGAACACGCAGGAACTGAAGACAGTTGCAGTAGAGGCCTGGCAGAGCATCACCAGGGATGAAACCCAGCATCTGGTGATGTCTATGCGTTCCAGACTTCAGGCTGTAATTGACTGCAAATGATTTGCAACCAAGTATTAAAAAATGAAAGTTGTATTTATTATTATTATTATTATTCTGTCCCATTACTTTTGGTTCCTTAACAAGTGGGAGGCACATATGCAAACTGTTGTAATTCCTACACCATTCATCTGATTTGTAAATACCCTCAAATTAAAGCTGATAGTCTGCAGCTAAAGCACATCTTGTTTCATTTCAAAATCCATTGTGGTGGTGTACAGAGCCAAAAATGTTAGATGTCCCAATATTTATGAACCTGACTGTACTTACTGCTGACACCCTCTCCACTCTGTCGGGGGGGGGGGGGGGGGGGCTCTACTTGTATAAGCATTTAATAGAACAGGTTCTGTAGACATCTATGTGGAATAAGCTGTTGAAGGTGTAAATGGAGTGCGCTTCTTCTTGACGCGAAATAAGTGAAGTGTGTAGTGATACTAAGAGCGCCGCCTGTCATCTGCATGTCATACTGACTCACAGTATTGTTTCACTACCACAGCATACTCCCTATGCGTGTTACTGCAAGGAACAGTGTTCTACATTACTATAAAGGCTCTCTGCAGCCGTTCGAAAAATTCGGCGAACCGGCTGAAATTACTTTTCGAGAAATTCGCTTATCTCTATTTATTACTATAATAAAATATATTTTACTTAAGTGTGCAGTGGTATTTCATTATATTGAAGCTGTGGAACATATCCCTTACACCTTGCATCTCATAGCTGTGGGACATTGAGTGCAACCCAACTTTTACACAGTCAAGGATTGCTGGAATTACTTATGTATCATAGAATAGAAACAACCTAAAATCAGTAGTATTAGAACACTTTTTAACCCCAATTAGTGCAGCAATGGTAATAGAATGGCTCCTATTAGCCAAGCTTTACACTCTTCTAATGGCTCCTGCTCTCTCCCTATAGTGTCGATAATGCCTCCCTATTATTATCCCTACACTATCAATATGAACTGCTCAATAGGATTTTTTGTGAATAAAGTCTTTCCTAATCACTGTCCCTAGTGCCTGTCACGTCTCACACTGCACTAAGTTCACTGGAAAATGGCGGATCTACTGCCAGCTAATAAGGCTTTATAAAATGGCACCAAGAATCCAAATGCTCGATAAACAATTTTTTTTTTTAATATTAGATATTTTAAAAAATTTAAGATCATAAAGTTCCCTGGTAAACTGGCTAGTGAGATTTGAGAGCTGACAATTGCCCTCAGAAGAATGGCCAGATGCTGTATAATCTCCTACATTGTAGGAAAACTGTTCTCTCTCATGAGAGTATAAAGTTTGTGATGGATGGTACAAGCTCGGAGGAGGCTGTTGGGGCACAGTAGTTATGCTACTTGTGGAAGGCCAATTCATCATGCAGTCATGTGGTTTTTCTATACAATGAATCACTTCAATTGGCTCCTGGGGACCAGCAAATAAATCGATAACCAGATCAAGCATGTAAATGCACCTGTTTTGTCATTCATGAGGCACACGTTTCAAATAATAGGGCAAGACTTTTCAAAAAACACTCCTCCTTACTATCAGCATGATTTTGATTTAGATACTTGAGAAGCTGTGTGTCAATCAGGGCTCGAGTATCTAAATCAGAGCGCCCCCTACGTCTGCCTGATGAACGACGATGTGATATGTTTTAGAATAGTGGTACACTCTCCAGAGACATTTAGCCAGGATTTCTCACTTGGTTGGGACATCTCAGCAAGCTGTGAAATCTGCACAGGCTCAAACATCTCTGGTTGATGTGATGTGACCTGAGCCGATAAATTTGATGGTTCCGATGTTGCAGCAGATACTTCATCAGAAGCTCTTGCTTGAGGTTCTCGTTGACTGTTATCTGAATCTACTGCTTCATCTGCAAGATTGTCCACAGTGCTGTGGAAATATGAAATATATATATTTTAAATAATAGTAAAAATTTTCAATAGTTATACAACTATCAGACTTCTGATGTGAATTCCTGTAGGCTGTTTCGGCAGAGAACATCCTGCCAGAATTAATCAGATATGTCACAACCAGATGCGGACAAAATGTCTGCCGTCCTTATTAAGTCTAATGGGGTCTGGCAGAGAGCCATATGCATTCCCCTGCATGATACGGTTTGCGTCTGTCAGATTCTTCACTTGTCTGCCTGAAGAGCAGTGCCAGAAGTTCACACTGAAGGTATAAAACTAGCCTTAGTGCTGTTCCTCACTAGTGATAGACGAACGGTTCTAGAACTCAAATGTGCATTCGCGATCAAATGTTCCCCATTGACTTTAATGAAAAACCTTCAGGTCATAATTGCAACCACCAAATACTTACTAGAAAATGCACAAATAGTCCCACAACATGGACAGTGACATACCAGAGGGGGATCATGGGCAAAAATTCCAACAAAAAAATATGTATTTTAATCAGGTGCCATTTTTATGCATCTTAAAGGGAAACTCTCAAAAATGGGAGTACAGGCCCTAAAAATTAGGCATTCACCTGACAGAAAAGAACTTGTGATTATGTGACTGGAGGTACATTAGGCGGTCACTGGATAAAAATTTTGCTGTAGGCCAGTAAAGGCCCCAAAAATTAGGCATTCACCTGAGAGAAAAGAACCTGTGATTATTAGTGTTGAGTACGAATATTCGAATAGCGTATTTGTATCACGAATATCGCCACTTTGAGAATTTTTGGAATATATTGCTATGTATTCGTTATATTGAATATTAGGCGTTTTCTTCCATCTGAACACATGATTCCACTCTGCTTCTTGCTCGTGGGCCAATGAGAAGGAAGCAATTTCAAGTGCACAACAATACTTAGTGCACCAATCAGTAATCTGTAGTCAGACCTGCTAAAATGTGAAGTTGCACGTAGTGCGAAAACATATTCTAATCACTGCCGATTAGCTCAATCGCAAATATATTGGAGCACTTCACTCTATCTGCATATAAAGCTATTCTAATGTTCTTCCGTGCCAACCATTTTTTCTAGTCTTAAGAAACTTATACCAGCTTGAAAAATGTAGCCGAAGTGACCCACGTCTGTATTTTGCGTTACGAATTCGCATTACGTGATTTTTACATTGCCGATTTTTCGCATTCAATAAAATAATCTTGAATTCGTGAAATTCGCGAAAAGATGACAAATATTCTACAAAATTTTCGTGAAATATCGCGAATTCCACTATAGCCCCTGCCGCTCATCACTAGTGATTATGTGGCTGGAGGTACATTAGGCGGTCACTGGATAAAAATTTTACGGTAGGCCACTGGAGTACAGGCCCCAAAAATTAGGCATTTCATTAACAGAAAAGAACATGATTATCTGGCTGGAGGTACATTAGGCGGTCACTGGATAGAAATTTTACTGTAGGCCACTGGAGTAGAGGCCCCAAAAATTAGGCATTCACCTGACAGAAAAGAACTTGTGATGATGTAGCTGGAGGGCTGGAGGTACATTAGGCGGTCACTGGATAATAATTTTACTATAGGCCAGTAAAGGCTCCAAAAATTAGGCATTCATCTGACAGAAAATAACTTGTGATGATGAGGCGGGAGGTACATTTGGCAGTCACTGGCTGGATAAAAAATTTACTGTAGGCCACTGGAGTAGAGACCCCAAAAATTAGGCATTCACCTGACAGAAAATAATTTGTGATGATGTGGCTGGAGGTGCATTAGGCGGTCACTGGATATATTTTTTTACTGTAAGCCAGTACAGGCCCCCAAAATTATGCATTCACCTGACAGAAAAGAACAAGTGATTATGTGGCTTGAGGCACATTAGGTGGTCACTAAATACATTTTTTACTGTAGGCCAGTACAGGCCCCAAAAATTATTCATTCACCTGACAGAAAAGAACAAGTGATTATGTGGCTGGAGGTACATTAGGCGGTCACAGGATAACATTTTTACTGTAGGCCACAGGAGTAGAGGTCTAAAAAATTAGGCAATTAACTGACAGAAAAGGCCTTTTATGCCGCTGTATATACATAAGAAAAGGACCATTCTTTGTTCTGGGTGGTGGCGGATATGTGTGGGCTGGCATGAAGAAATTCAATTACATGTGGTCATCACAGGTGTTGAATTCCTCCAAGATCCATGCCTCATTCATTTTTAGAAATGTGATGTAGTCCATACTGCCGTGAGCTAAGTGAGTGTGCTTATTGGTCATGATCCCCCCTGCTGCGCTGAACGTCCTTTCAGACAGGACACTCGTTGAGGGGCAAGCCAAGAGTTCCATGGCAAATTGTGCCACCTCTGGTCGAGGTCAAGCCTGCACAACCAGTAGTCCAGGGGTTCCTCGCTTCTCAGCCGTTAACCCAATGTAGTCAGACACCTGTCGGTCTAAGCTTTCCCTGAGGCTGTAACTGGAGCACAGCTGTCGATGGGTTGGCTGCAAGAATGATCTCATATCCGAAGTGACCAACACATCTTCAAACCGCCCTCTTTTTGCAGGCGCAGTAGGATTGGTACACACACCTGTTTTGCTGTGGGTTGAAAATCCTCTGCCATGGCCGCAATAGCAGAATGCAGCGTCTCTCACAGCAAGGCCTGGAAGTGCTGCATTCTGGCAGCCCCCTGTGATGCTGGTAACATGTCCACCATTTTGTGTTTGTATCAGGGGTCCAAGTACGTTGCCATCCAGTACTGGTCCTTGACCCTTTATGTTTTTTAAACAGGTCCCTCTTCAAACACTGGAGCATGAAGGCCCCCATTAGCACTAAATTGGAAGCATTGGAGCGCCCTGGCGAATGTCGTCCTTGGTCTCCTCTTCCCAGCCACGGACAACACCAGGGATCCCCGAAAAGTTTAAAATCCCCCTCAAACCCTGCTCTTCTTGCTCCTACTCATCCTTCCTCCAGCCACATCCTCCTCTGACTCCTCTTCAGACTCCTGCTGACTTGTCTCAGATGGAGTAGCCTCCCCTGGAAATTCATTCAGCATTACGACTTCCTCATCTTCCAGCTCCTGCTCCTCGATGGGTTGATCAATGTAACAACGCAATGCACGCTCTAGAAAGAAGGCGTAAGGTACGATGGCGCTGATGGCTCCCAGGCTGCGACTGACCAGTTTGGTGATCTCATCAAATGGCCGCAGAAGTCTATCTGCGTCGCACATGAGTAGCCACTGGCGCGGTGAAAATAAACCAAGCTCCCCAGAACCTGTCCTGCTGCAGAGTTCATACAGGTAGTCGTTAACAGCACGTTTCTGCTGGAGCAGCCTATAAAGCATATATAAGGTGGAGTTCTAGCATGTCGGGAAGTCACAATTCAGACATCTTACGGGCAAGTTGTGTTGACGCTGAACATCAGGAAGGCGAGCCACGGCCATATAAGATCTTCTAAAATGGCCAGAGATTTTTCTGGCCTGCCGCAAGACGGGGTATTTGACAATGAATTGCTGCACGACTAAGTTCAGGACATGTGCCATGCCCGACACGTGTATCATTTTGCCCTGTTTTAGCGCGCTCAGCAGATTGGCACCATTGTCGCACACCACTTTACCAACTGTCAAATTCAGTGGGGTTAGCCACTGATCGGCCTGTGACCGCAGAGCTGAAAGGAGTGCAGGACCAGTGTGGCTCTTGGCTTCCAGGCACAACAGCCGCGGTACAGCATGGCAACGTCTCACCTGGGACGTCAAATAGGTTCTGAGGAGCTTGGGGGCGCAGGGGAAGAGGCGGTATCAGTGGAAAAGAAGGAGTCAGTGGAGGAGGAGAGGGAGGATGGAGTAAGAACAGGAATAGAAGAGGCAGGCCTGCATCCAATCCGTGGCGGTAACACCAAATCCACACGGGAGCAACGGGTGTCAGAACGTTCACCCAGTGGGCAGTAAAAGTTATGTACCTTCCCTGCCAGTGTTTGCTAGACCACGTGTCTGTGGTCAAATGTATCTTGACACCGACACTGTGTGCCAGAAATGTATTGACTTGCCGCTGAACATGGCCATATAGCTCTGGGATGCTGGGAGAAATATTTCCCTCCGCGGACCTTCCATTGCGGTGTGCCAATGGCCACAAATTTTCTAAAGGCCTCAGAGTCCACCAGTTTATATGGCAGTAGTTGGCGCGCTAGCAGTTCCGACAAGCCAGCGGTCAGCCGTCGGGCATAAGTGTTATCCAGCGTCATTAACTTTTTTACGCTCAATATTTGGTGGAAACAGGTATATCAAACCCCTTAATCAGTATTTTCTGGAAGCAGGTATATTGCAGGCCTCAATCAATATTTGGTGGAAACAGGTATATCGAACCCCTTAATCAGTATTTTGTGGAATCAAGTATATTGCAGGCCTCAACCAATATTTTGTGGAAGCAAGTACAGTTTATCAATCCCCTAATCAGTATTTTGTGAATGCAGGTAAATTGCAGGCCTCAATCAATATTTGATGGAAACAGATATATCGAACACATTAATCGGTATTTTGTGGAAGCAGATATATCACAGGCCTCAATCATTATTTTGTGGAAGCAGGTATATCAAACCCCTTGATCAGTATTTTCTGGAATTAGGTATATCGCAGGCCTCAATCAATATTTGGTTGAAACAGGTATATCAAACCCCTTAATCAGTATTTTATGGAAGCAGGTATATCGCAGGCCTCAATCAATATTTGGTGTAAGCAGGTATACCATATCCCTTAATCTGTATTTTGTGGAAGCAGGTATTTCGCAGGACTCAATCAATATTTGGTAGAAACAGGTATAGTGAACCCCTTAATCAGAATTTTTGGGAATCACGTTTATTGCAGCCCTCAATCAGTACTTTGTTGAAGCAGATATATCAAACCCCTTAATCAGTATTTTGTGGAAGCAGGTATATTGCAGGCCTCACCCTATAAGACGCATCGGCCCATAAGACGCACCTAGGTTTTTGAGGAGGAAAATAAGAAAAATAAATGTTTTGATCAAAAGGTGTGCTTTTGGTGGGTTTTGAACTAATGGTGGTCTGTGCATGACTCTACTATGGGGGATCTGTGGATAACACAGTTATGGGGGGGATCTGTGGGTGGCACTGTTATGGGGGATCTGTGGATGGCACTGTTATGGGGGGGATCTGTGGATGGCACTGTAACTCACTGATGTCACGTGCCTGTGCCACCTACTTTATGAATGAAGTAGGCGCCGCAGGCATGTGACATCAGTGAGTTACGGCTGGCCGTCCGCCCTGCTCTGCCTGCTATAGGACATTTAGTAAGTAGTACAGATGGGGCTGGGGATCGGAACTTCAATTAAAGTTATTATTATAAAAGGTTTAGGCATTAAGGAAGTAAGTGAGCGGCGGGGCCGGAGTACAGTGACCCCCCCTGCAGCTGATACATAGCAGTCTGCGATGTAAAATGGCAGCATTCGCCCCATAAGACGCAAGGGCATTTTCCCCCCAATTTTGGGTGTATGTGCGTCTTATGGGGCGAAAAATACGGTATATCGCACCCCTCAATCAATATTTGGTGGAAACAGGTATATCAAACCCCTTAATCTGTATTTTGTGGAAGCAGGTATTTCGCAGGACTCAGTATTTTGTGGAAGCAGGCAATGTATATCAAACCCCTTAATCAGTATTTTGCGGAAGCAGGTATATCGCAGGCCTTAATCAATATTTGGTAGAAACTATTTGGTGGAAACAGGTATAGCAAACCTCTTAATCTGTATTTTGTGGAAGCAGGTATATCAAACCCCTTAATCAGTATTGTGTGGACTCAGTATTTTGTGGAAGCAGGTATATCAAACGCCCCAATCAGTATTTTGTGGAAGCAGGTATATCGCAGGCCTTAATCAATATTTGGTAGAAACAGGCATATCAAACCACTTAATCAGTATTTTGTGGAAGCAGATATATTGAACCCCTCAATCAATATTTGGTTGAAACAGGTGCATCAAACCCCATAGTCAGTATTTTGTGGAAGCAGGTATATCATAGCCTAAAATCAGTATTTTGTGGAAGCAGGTATTTCGCAGGCCTCAATCAATATTTGGTAGAAACAGGCATATCAAACCACTTAATCAGTATTTTGTGGAAGCAGATATATTGAACCCCTCAATCAATATTTGGTGGAAACAGGTGCATCAAACCCCATAGTCAGTATTTTGTGGAAGCAGGTATATCATAGCCTAAAATCTGTATTTTGTGGAAGCAGGTATTTCGCAGGCCTCAATCAATATTTGGTAGAAACAGGTATATTGAACCCCTTAATCAGTATTTTGTGGAAGCAGGTATATTGCAGCCCTAAATCAGTATTTTGAGGAAGCAGGCATATCAAACCCCTTAATCAGTATTTTGTGGAAGCAGGTATATCGCACCCCCCAATCAATATTTGGTGGAAACAGGTATATCGAACCCCTTAATCTGTATTTTGTGGAAGCAAGTATATTGCACCCCTCAATCAATATTTGGTAGAAACAGGTGCATCGAACCCCATAATCAGTATTTTGTGGAAGCAGGTATATTGTAGCCTTTAATCAGTATTTTGTGGAAGCAGGAATATCAAACCCCTTAATCAGTATTTTTTCAAAGCAGGTATATCGCAGGCCTCAATCAATATTTGGTGGAGACAGGTATATCGAACCCCTTAATCAGTATTTTGTGGAATCAGGTATATCGCAGCCCTCAATCAGTATTTTGTGGAAGCAGGTATATCAAAGCCCTTAATCAGTATTTTGTGGAAGCAGGTATATCGCACCCCTCAATCAATATTTGATGGAAACAGGTTTATCAAACCCAGTTATAAGTATTTTGTTGAAGCAGGTATATCGCAGGCCTCAATCAATATTTGGTGGAAGCAGGAATATCAAACCTCTTAATCAGTAGTCTTGACCGCGAATATTCGAATCATGATTTTTAATTGCGAATATCGCCACTTCGAGAATTCACGAATATTTAGACTATAGTGCTTTATATTCGTATTTGCGAATAGTGTTAATCGCGAATATAGTAATCATGAATTTATCATAAATTTATCATGAATATCAGCACTTAGCAATATCCCTAGCAACCAATAGGAAAGTTGTCTACTACTCCACAAAATTGGCCTTTATGAAAGAATATCAACAAGAAAGCTATTTTTGAAAGCAAGCTATAAGAAGTCCTGTTGCAGTTTGCCACAAGATACGTAGAGGACACAGTAAACGTGGAAGAAGGAGATTTGGTCAGATGAGACCAAACTTGATTATTATTTTTTTGCCTAAATGCAAAACACTATGTGTGGCAGAAAACTAACACTGCACATTATCCTCAACACACCATCCCCACCGTGAAATATGATGTGGCACCATCATGCTAAATACAGGGTAATCCTGGAAGAAAACCTGGTAGAGGCTGCATTAGATTTAAGACTGGGGCGGAGGTTCACATTCCTGCAGGACAATGACCTAAAATATACAGCCAGAATGGCAGCAACCTTTGGCAGTCAAGCTGTTGGGAAACTACAACTCCAAGCATGCGCCATTTACTTTTATGGGAGTTATGGCAGCAGCCAAGCAAGTATGAATGCTTGGAGTCGTAGTTTCACCACAACTGGAGTGCTGAAGGTTTCTGATCCCTGGTTTAAGTCAAAGCATATTCATGTGTTAGAATGGCCCAGACAAAGTCCAGACCTAAATCTCATTGAGAATCTGTGGCCAGGCTTGACAATTTCTTTTTTACAACCAATGACTGGGCTTGAGCTATTTTTGCAAAGAAGAATGGGCAACAATTTCAGCCTCTATAAGTGCAAAGCTGGTAGATACATACCCCAAAAGACTTGCAGCCGTAATTACAACGAAAGGTGGTCCTACAAAACATTGACTCAAGGGGGCTGAATACAAATCCACTCCACACTTTCCAGATTTTTCGGAAGAAAGCAACACTTTATCTCCAGGAAATAAATATTGAGAAATCCAATGTCTGTGATCATCGACTCTTTTCATGTGAGAAGAAGTCTTGGAGTAGTTGACAGCTGACCCACGGGGGTCAGAGACAACAGTGTAAAGCACCAAGGACTCAGGCAAATGGCATAGTCTGAATGCAGTCCAAGGTCAGGGCAGGCTGAGTATGTACCTATTCCAGTTACTATTCCATGGTCGGGGCAGGAGGCAAATAGTGTAATCTCATACACTTTGCTGGTACTATATTACGCTGCTGTTTCTCCAAACATAATCAGCACTGTGTGCAGGCACCCTTAAAGCCTCACCTGCTGCGTCTGTTTCCACGAAGAGGTCTGCGCCACCAGAAAAGGGTTTTCAACAATAGACTGGATCATGCATGTAATTATGTGCAATGTGCCTTTGGCATGTTGTGCTGTAAATTGAGGGAGGGTGTTTTTCTCATCTATGCAGCTTGATGTTGTCACTGTGGATGAGGTGATCAAGGGCTGCTCCATTTTACATAACTTTATTCTTGACTACACCCATCAACCCAGACAATTAAACATCACCATGCCTTTGGTTTTTTGACGACATTACCATGCCCCATGGCCATCCCTCAAACATGGCTTTACAAGTTCAGAATCAGTTTGCAGTCTGTTTTATGTCTCTCCATTCTACTTGGTTTTAGTTTTTGTGTAGTAATTCTGATTTATGAATCCATATATTTTAACCCCTTACGGATCCCTGCAATTTTCCATTTTCATTTTTTACTCTCTGCTTTCCCAGAGCCATAACTTTTTTATTTCTTGGTTCATATAGCTGTATTAGGGCTTGCTTTTTTTGTGGGACAGGTTGTACTTTTTAATGGCACCCATTTACTATTGCATACAATATTGTGGCAGTCTGAAAAAAAATCCAAATGAGGTGGAATTGGAAAAATAAACTGACCTGTGCCCTTCATTCTCTGGTTCAATTTTGGTGTTTTCGGAGGCTGGCAAGGGCCATGATGGTTGTTTTCTATTGTTATTTATTATTTATTCTAGAGAAAAGGAGGTGATTTATATATTTTTTTATTTTCAATTTTTTTTATATTTTTTTTAAACTTTTAAACTTTTTTTTTTTTAAAGCCACCATAGGTGACTATAAAATGCAATCAATTGCAACCTGTATCCAGTAATGCCTATCTATGCATTACAGAATACTGGATTCAGTATAGTCTAATGCTGTGCTGCCACCTGCAGGCCAGCATTGGAATATACTCGTAATCGGATTGACCACAGCATCTGTGGGGGTTAGATGGCTGCAATCGGCCTTAGCACTGATCACAGATATTAGCCCTGGACCTCTGCTGTGTGAAATAGCAGAAACCCGGCAATAATGAAGTCTGCTGCACTTGCGAGCAGACAACATCTTTAAATTCCGGACTTCCACCGTGTATGTATGGTGGAGATCTGGAAGGGGGTAAAACCAGAACAAGGTACTCATGTGTTTTTTTTTATCTTTATGTTTGCCTGCATTCTTTCTTTTTGTTATTTATTATACATAGTTTACCATTCTTGTCATTCACTTGCAAATAGTTTTGTGTTTTAACCTTTTTGAGATAAAACTCATATTGATACAGCATGTGTTCTGTAAATTGGATGCAGAGCTGTCTCAGTTGGGTGGTTCGGGTAGGGGAGAGGGACTTCTTATTTAAGGACTCTAATGAGTGTATCTTGGCTATGTAGATCTCTGTTCCCTGGCTGTGATGAGAACACAGTCCTACCACTTTACAAATAACTAGTCAGACCACACATGGAGTACTGTGTACAGTTCTGGGCTCCTGTGAACAAGGCAGACATAGCAGAGCTGGAGAGGGTTCAGAGGAGGGCAACTAAAGTAATAACTGGAATGGGGCAACTACAGTACCCTGAAAGATTATCAACATTAGGGTTATTCACTTTATAAAAAAGACAACTGAGGGGAGATCTAATAACTATGTATAAATATATCAGTGGACAGTTCAGAGTTCAGAGATCTCTCCCATCATCTATTTATCCCCAGGAAATAAGATTTGCGCACAAACATAGTAAAGGATTCTTTACAGTAAAAGCAGTGAGACGATGGAACTCTCTGCCGGAGGAGGTGGTGATTGTGAGTACAATAAAAGAATTCAAGAGGGGCTTGGATGCATTTCTGGAGTGTAATAATATTACAGGCTATAGCTACTAGAGAGGGGTCGTTGATCCAGGGAGTTATTCTAATTGCCTGATTCGAGTCGGGAAGAAATTTTTCCCCCAAAAGTGGGGAAAATTGGCTTCTACCTCACAGGTTTTTTTTGTGGCCTTATATACTATGTTGCTATGTAACATGATGTCACGGATGATGTTGCAGATAGCTTGATCCCAAACTAAGGAGCATATAGGTGAGCCCTATAAATCCCTAAGAGCCCTACCTGACTGCTAAGCACATACAAGGGTCTTGAAGGTAGACGATTGTATGCCCCCGTACCTAGACAGAGTGACACCTGAAAACCCTATAATAGCGAGGGGACACGACCACCGGCTCCCTGCTCTTAATACGGAGTGAGTCAGGGTCACCTAGGATCAATACAAGAAAAAGACTTATCTGAACAAGTAGCTACTGAAGCCTCCAGCAGAAAACTTTAATCCAGGAAGTAGTATAAACCGCAAAGTAAGGCAGTATGGGAGGGAATATAAAGGAAGAGGATTAGACTAAATAGGTGACACCTGGGAGAAGGAGATGAGAAAGTGAAACCAAAACAAAGAACATCATGAAGGAGGTAGAGAAGGATGTCTGACAGATCTTCTCACAAAGCTGGCGGTGACACATGACCTTGCTTGACCTTATCTACTCTCCTTGACAGCTTAGTAAGGAAGGATAGTTGATATCTGTTTGGGGCATACACAGCCACTAAAGTATATGTCACATTATTGAAGGATCTCACCAACACAATATATCTACTGTTGGGGTCTAGAATTGTGGAAATTGTCTGGAATGCTATCGAACTCCCAACTCCCAGCAGAATACCCCTTTGCTCTTTGCGATAATGGGATTGCAGAATATATGGAAAGGAGCGATGGTGAATGCAGTGCGTATCTTCTTATTTTGAGTGCGTTTTGTGAGCACTGAATATGTTGCACTACAAATCCATACCTTTACTCCACAGAAATGAGAGTTTCTGTGGACTGTTCAGTCCCTTTAAATTTAGGGAGGTGACCTTAATCACCATTGTATAGAAAGGGCACAATCAAAGTGTCGCTGGAGAATTTGAAGAGTTTCCCAATTGACAAAAGGGGACCTTACCCCCCAACTTGACTCCTGCTTGTTCTGTATCACTAGCATTATTTGTCTGGTAAAGACCGCATGATGTGGTGAAAAGACAATAAAGCCTCATGCACACCACAGTGAATAATGTCCGTGTGACAGCCGTCTAAGTAACGGCCGTCACACGGACATTTTTAGTACCAATGAAAGTCTATGGGGCTATACACATGGCTGTTCTTTTAATGGCCAGTGAATAACGTCCATCCAACATGTCCTATTTTTGTCTTTTTTCACGGTCAAACGGACCCATTGAAATCAGTGGGACAGTTTTTAACGACCGATTGACAGGAGTTCACACGTCTAACGGCCGTTAAAAACAGGTACACTTTACCCAGGTGGGGTTAAAAAAAATAAAAACTCACCTCATCCACTTGCTTGTGTGGCACTCTCTTCTCTCTTTATTGAGCAGGACCTCAAAATCAACAAAAACAAGCAAACCTGTAGTGAGCCATTATGAGGGCATTATTTAAACCATGGGGGAAATTATTTAAGATGGGGCCCTACATTGGAGACATTATTAAAGCTGGGGACATTACAAAAATTATTTCTACTGTGGTAAGGTGAACAGAAAAGTGTATGGTAAAGTCCTGGAAGGGGTGTATATCCCACCCAGCTTCCTCAACTGGGTGAGGTAAATAAAATCCAGGACAGGTTTTCCCCTAGCCTGAGGGATCCCAGCTGAAGCCAGCTGGGATCATCAAGGGGAAATAAAGCACAGTCTGGGAAGAGGAATGCCTGGAGAAAGCCTGGGAAACTGGCTGCCCTGCTGGCTAGAGAAGCTGAGTTCTCTGTGTGACCTGTGTTCAATAGGTGAGCTAGGATCCTTACTGTATTAGCCAGGGCCCAGACGGGCAGATGTTTATTTTAGTTTGGTTTATGTTTTGTGGTGCTGGTCCTTCACCTTACCCAGTGAATTATAACTGGGGTTGCCTGTATTGCCAGAGTGTGATAAATAAAGCAGCATTTGGACTTTAACCCTGTGGTCTGCAAGAGAATCTGTCATCGCTGCCCAGCCTGAGAATGTAACCCCTTACAATTGGTGTCGGATGCGAGCAGGCATACCTGCTGAAAAAGGCAACAGTCGGTTGCTAAGGGCAACGGCGTGACAGTTAATGATTTAATGTCCTGGGTGACAGCTGCTGCAGCTTTGCAAAGTTCACCAAATACCATGGAGGAAATTATGAAGATGTTGTTACAGGCCAATCTGGAAAAAAGGAAAAGACATGCTGAGGATAAAAAGAGACACAAAGAATCCTTACGTGTCCAACAACAGGCTAATGCGCAGCAACAACAGGCCATGGCACAGCAGCAAGAAACTAATCGTTTGTTGATGGAGCAGATTGCTGCAATAAGAGAGACTGCTGTAACTCCAGCCCCACAAGTGGAGGTAAGCCCCCCAGAGACTTTGAATATGAGGAGGGTTGTGCAGCGGGCCTTGCAAAAACGGACACTTGATGATGATATTGAGGCCTACCTGACTGTATTTGAGAGGGTGGCGGAAAGAGAGAGGCTGCCACAAAAGGCCTACTATGACCTCAGGGAGCAGGATGTCCGGGACTATGTCAAATTAAAAATGGAGATCCTGGCTCATTTGGGCGTTACACCAGCGGTTCATGCCCGGAGGGTCCACACATGGAGCTACACCATGGACAAGCCTGCCCGATCTCAGGTGTTTAATCTCCTCCATCTTGTACGGAAGTGGCTGGAACCTGAGACTTCTACACCAGACCATATTGTGGAGAAAATAATGGTGGATCACTACTTTAAAGCCCTCCCAGCAGAGCTGCAACGGTGGGTCGGACATGGGGACCCCAAAACTGCAGACGAGCTCATAAACCTGGTGTAAAGGTTCCTGTCAACGGAGGAATACCTCCGTGACATCCCTACCGCAGCAAGGGTGGATAAGAGAGTTCCGGCTGTTGGGGGGGTGTGGAAGGGTGCAAGAGGGAATAAGGCTCTAGAGGTTTGGCGTGGGCATAAGGCTGAGTCTCCCGGGCAGTCCAGACCCGGAGAGGTTTTCTCACCTAGAAGACCTGGGGCGACCCAGTGCTGAAGGTTCCGTGAGTGGGGACACATTGCTGCCTATTGCCCTCTGACCTCA
Organism: Bufo gargarizans; assembly: GCF_014858855.1. Lineage (NCBI taxonomy): Eukaryota > Metazoa > Chordata > Amphibia > Anura > Bufonidae > Bufo > Bufo gargarizans. Next base: position 368,684,271 of record NC_058082.1, on the reverse strand, counting down.
GAGTCCATGGAGTGTGCCGGGAGCCGGAGACAGTCGCCGTATGCAGTGCCAGTGTGTGCAGCCTTCCCAGGACTAGAGACTGAGCCGCAGATGTGTACCCTGGTGATAAATGACTGCTCTGTCAGGGCTCTGTTGGACTCCGGTAGTCTGGTCACCTTAGTGCATGCCAGCTTCGTGGCTGGTAATTATGTGCTGGACAAAAGAGTAAGTGTGCTGTGCATCCATGGGGATGCAAAATCATACCCGGTGGCTTGCGTTAATCTGGAGACTCCGGCTGGGACTGTATCTTATGAAGTCGGGGTAGTAAAAAGACTTATGCATGACATGATATTGGGCCGGGACTTCCCCTTGTTGTGGGAGAAGAGAAACATTCCTGCAGAATCTGCTCTGTCTCCTTTAAATAATCATTGCTATGAGCGGCCCATTGAATCCAATGGTTTAAAGGAAAACACCATTGAAAACAATGGCGCCGATAAGGTGCAAAATGAAGATGTCATGGTAACTGAAATGTCTGATGAAAATATGGGGTTATGCGACGTAACTGATAATGACACTTTTCCATTGCAGGTGTTAGCTGGTGAAGATGAAGCTTCCCCAACTGGGGAAAATGTGTTGGACTTAGGGGTGTCTCGGGGTAACTTTGGTACAGAGCAGTTGAGAGACCCCACTCTCATGAGTGCTCACGAAAATGTTACCGTGATAGATAGTGTACCACAGCTACCAGAAGCTGACCAAAAATGTCCTCATTTTGCCATGAATGGAAACCTGCTGCATCGAGTTAATAAATGCAACAATGAAATTGTGGAGCAGCTTCTGGTGCCAAAACCCTATAGACGTATGGTACTAGATCTTGCACATAACCACATACTTGGGGGACATTTGGGTGTTAGCAAAACACAGGAGAGGTTACTACAAAGATTTTTCTGGCCTGGAGTATACAAGGAAGTGGAAATATACTGCGGGTCCTGCCCAACCTGCCAGATAAGTGCCCCGATCTCACATTTCCGGAGTCCCTTGGTGCCTCTTCCCATCATTGAGGTACCTTTTGAAAGAATTACCATGGACTTGGTGGGTCCCATTGTTAAGTTAGCTAGGGGGCACCAGTATATCTTGGTTGTGTTGGACTATGCCACACGATACCCGGAAGCGGTACCCTTGCAAAACATGGCGTCCAAAAATATTGCCCGGGAATTATTTTTCATGTTCTCCCGCACGGGGATCCCAAAATAAATTCTCACGGACCAGGGTACCCCTTTTATGTCGAAGGTCATGAAAGAGTTGTGCAAGTTGTTCAAAATCACCTAGATACGTACCTCGGTGTACCACCCGCAGACAGATGGGTTGGCCGAGAGGGTTAACATAACGCTGAAACAGATGTTAAAAAGAAGTCGTAGAAAAGGATGGTCGGGACTGGGACTGCCTCCTGCCATACCTTATGTTCTCTGTTAGGGAGGTGCCTCAGGCTTCTACAGGGTTCTCACTATTTGATTTGCTATATGGCCGTCACCCGAGGGGTTTACTCGATGTAGCTAAAGAAACCTGGGAGGCTGAGGCTACTCCCTATAGGAGCGTCATTGAACATATGGTTGAAATGCAAGACAGGATAGTGACAGCAATGCCCATTGTTAAATAACATCTGCAAAGAGCCCAGGAGGCTCAAAGCAGAATTTATAACAGTTCTGCCAAAGTAAGACTTTAATCCTGGGACAGGGTCCTGATTCTAGTTCCCACTGTAGAAAGTAAGTTTCTGGCAAAGTGGCAGGGTCCCTACGATTTTGTGGAAAAAGTGGGCGAGGTGAACTATAAGGTGAACCAACCAGGAAGAAGAAAACCCTACCAGATTTACCACGTAAATCTGATTAAGCAATGGAAAGATCGGGAGTCATTGGTGGCCGCACAGACCATGAGTAAGGAGGTGTCACCACCAATTCCTCCGGTAAAAATTTGTGAGGCATTGTCAGTACCCCAGAAACAAGAAGTAAAGGAGTTTCTACAGAAAAATAGAGAAAGGTTTACTGACCTACCAGGCCGTACCCACCCGATAGAACATTCCGTGAGAACTGAACCCCACAGTAAGGTGAATCTAAAGCCCTGCAGGATACCAGAAACACACAGAAAAGCGGTATCCTCTGAGGTCAGGCGCATGCTTGAGTTAGGGGTCATTGAGGAATCTACCAGTGAGTGGTCAAGCCCTATTGTCTTAATCCCGAAGCCTAATGGGACTTGGAGATTTTGTAATGATTTCCGGAAGCTAAATGAGGTATCAAAGTTCGATGCGTAGAGTAGACAAACTAATTGAGAGGCTTGGGAAAGCAAGTTACATCACGACCCTTGACCTTACAAAAGAGTATTGGCAGATATCATTATCAGATGATTCAAAAGAAAAGATGGCATTCTCCACTCCAGAGGGGCTGTTCCAGTACACAGTGATGCCGTTCGGGTTACATGGAGCCCCTGCTACATTTCAGAGGTTGATGGACCTGATCTTAAAGTCACATCGTGACTATGCTGCCGCTTACCTTGATGATGTGGTCATTCTTCATCTGATTGGAGAAGTCACCTCTGGAAGGTACAGGCCGTTATAGACTCCATTAGTGATGCTGGCCTAACCATAAACCCTGAGAAGTGTGCAATGGGTCTAGAGGAAGCAAAATATCTGGGCTACATTATTGGTAAAGGGTTGGTTAAACCCCAGATCAATAAAGTAGAGGCGATACAAGACTGGCCTAGGCCCTTAACGAAGAAACAAGTCAGGGCCTTCCTTGGCATGACAGGGTACTACCGCCGGTTCGTACCAAATTTTGCCTCGATGGCAACTCCATTGACTGACTTAACGAAAGGCCCTAAGTCAGTAATGGTGAAGTGGACCCCAGAGGCAGAAAAGGCCTTTCAAAGCCTAAAGTCCGCTCTCTGTCAACAGCCGGTGCTCATTTCCCCGGATTTCAGAAAAGAGTTTCTGGTCCAGACTGATGCATCTGAAACAGGCTTGGGAGCGGTCCTGTCACAAGTGATAAATAGGGAGGAGCACCCAGTGATGTACCTAAGTAGGAAGTTGACCCCAGCAGAGAAAAATTATGCCATAGTGGAACGAGAGTGTCTAGCCATTAAATGAGCTCTGGAGTCACTTAAATATTTCCTGCTGGGTAGGAAATTTCTGTTGGTAACAGATCACGCTCCTTTAACTTGGATGAAACAAAACAGGGAGAAAAACGCAAGAGTGACCAGGTGGTTTCTCTCCCTGCAAAATTTTAATTTCAAGGTTGAACATAGGCCGGGGAAATTACAAGGGAATGCAGAGGCTTTGTCCAGGATACACTGCTTGTTGGCTAAAAATATACAGACCTCCGGTCTAGAGAAGAGGGGATGGGGATATGTGGTAAGGTGAAACGAAAAGTGTATGGTAAAGTCCTGGAAGGGGTGTATATCCCACCCAGCTTCCTCAACTGGGTGAGGTAAATAAAATCCAGGACAGGTTTTCCCCTAGCCTGAGGGATCCCAGCTGAAGCCAGCTGGAATCATCAAGGGGAAATAAAGCACAGTCTGGGGAGAGGAATGCCTGGTGAAAGCCTGGGAAACTGGCTGCCCTGCTGGCTAGAGAAGCTGAGTTCTCTGTGTGACCTGTGTTTAATAGGTGAGCTAGGATCCTTAGGCCTAGTTCACACGAACGTATGGCTTTTATAGTTTTTTGCGGTCCGTTTTTCACGGATCCGTTGTTCCGTTTTTGAGTTCCGTTGTGTTTCCGTTTCCGTTCCGTTGTTCCGTTCCGTTTTTCCGTATGCCATGTACAGTTTACAGTAATTACATAGGAAAAATTGGGCTGGCCATAACATTTTCAATAGATGGTTCAGAAAAAACAGAACGGAAACGGAAGACATACGGATGCATTTCCGTATGTGTTCCGTTTTTTTTGCGGATCCATTGACTTGAATGGAGCCACGACCCGTGATTTACGGCCAAATATAGGACAAGCTCTATCTTTCAACGGAACGGAAAAACGGAAAAACGGAAACGGAAGGCATACGGAACACATTCCGTTTTTTTTGCGGAACCATTGAAATGAATGGTTCCGTATACGGACCGTATACGGAACACAAAAAAACGGCCCGTACACCCGCAAAAAAAACATTTGTGTGAACTAGGCCTTACTGTATTAGCCAGGGCCCAGATGGGCAGGTGTTTATTTTAGTTTGGTTTATGTTTTGTGGTGCTGGTCCTTCACCTTACCCAGTGAATTATAACTGGGGTTGCCTGTATTGCCAGAGTGTGATAAATAAAGAAGCATTTGGACTTTAACCCTGTGGTCTGCAAGAGAATCTGTCATCGCCGCCCAGCCTGAGAGTGTAACCCCTTACACTACACTATGGAGGACATTATTTAAGATAATGGGGGCTTTTCAATTATTAAAGCTGGGTACAGTAAAAAAAAAAAAATATTCCTACGGGGGGGGGGGGGGCTTTATTTTAGCTGGGGTCCTTCATGGGGGTATTATTAAAACTGTGGGCGATATAAAAAATTATTTACACCTTGGAAGACATTATTTTAGCTGGGGACAAAATGGGGGGAATTATTAAAGCCTGGGGACAGTACAGTAAAAAAAAAAATTCTTACACTATGAGGGAAATTATTTTCACTGGTGCCCTACATGGGGGCATTATTAAATTTGGTGGCACCAACAAAAAAAATTCTTACTCTATGGGGGACATTATTTTAGCTGGGGGCCTACCATCCTGTGGGTGTTCTCAGAAGGGTGAGTCTAGAAATAACTGCCAATCAAATTAATCCGTTTCTCATGTACGTTTTTAACGGACATGAAAAACAGATGCAAAACGGACATTAAAAATGGACACCCCGCCAGAAAATGGATGCACACACTGATGCAATAAGGCCAAGAAAAACAGAGTGTCAGAGTGTCAGTTTTTAACAGACTTTTTTTTTCATGGTCGTGTGCAACAATAAAAGGATAAACAATAAAAAGAAATGTAACATAATATAAAAAACATATCCTTCTTTAGTTGGCTTTTCCAAATGCCGACTTAGATGTGTGGCGGTTACAAAACTCACGGTTCTGCACCTTCAGGTCCTTCGGGAACAACATTGTGACGAGTCAAGGTTTGGATTTAGGCTTAGACGTCACCACTCTCCACTCCTGATGGAGAAGGGATGTTGATGCATGTCTGCCCTGAGATGGATCCTGTATCGGGATATTCCAGGATTGCAATAGGCGCTGTTCTTTCTCCATGAAGGCGATGGTATGGAGAGTCACTTTATGGTGTAGTAGAATCTTTATTGGGAAGCCTCACCTGTATGGAATGGCTTGATCACTGAGAGCCACAGTAATAGGGGCCAGTGTTCTTTGCTGTAATGTTGCCACGAGAGGTCATTATAGAGCTTGATCTCCTCATATGGTGATTTCTTTAGCCTGGAAGAAATGGATTTGGGTGGTAAGTGCTCAGGACTTGCTACTCTGTGAGTTCTATCAATTCTGAAGTCGTGATCCGTAAATGTTGGGACCAGGGTTTTCATCAGAGTTTGCAAGTAGTCATATAGCTCTTGCGGAGCCACCTCTTCTGGCACCCCTCTAAGCTTCACATTTTTCCGGCGAGACCGGTCTTCTAAGTTGATCAGCTTATGTTTTATGGCTTCCAATTTCTCCGCCAGCTCGTTGTGTGCATCAATAAGGTGATTATGGGATTCCGCAAATTCTCCCATCTTACCTTCTACATGCTCCATCATGGTGCCAATCTCTTTAACAGTGGCTTGTAGTGATCAACAAGGTCAGGTTGTCCTGCATAGTTTTCCCGAATGCCACTAGCATGTCATTTTAGCAGAGTTCCAGATGCTGGGTTGTCAGTGGTGGGAAAGTCCTGGAACACCTCTGCTATTACTCGCGAGCACATCGGGGCAGCTGATAAAGTGAAGGTAGAGGGATTCAAATTCTGTCCCAAAAGGCGAGGCCTCTGTTTAGCTGGGCTAACTGCTGGAGAGGCGCCAGCGGTCAGCACGTGGGGCGTGTGCGTCACGTCAAGTCCAGTTTTTTCCCTGCGTTTTCAGGGATTTCTTGCCTCTTGTGATCATGGAGTTATGGGGAAAGTTGCGCCTTTTTGTCAGAGTAGGTCCCACTCAAAGAGGCGACCTTGGCGTGGTGAGTGGGCTTATGCCTTTTGATCAAAATGTACACTAATGCCTCTTGTACAGCATGCAGTATGGGGGGCTGTACACTTTAATATAGCACTGATAAGCGAGTTAGATCAAAGCATAGCATTGTGGATGTAGGATCCAGTTCTGTTTCTCTCCCCCTGGTATATTAATTGTCTATTTTTTTCTTTACTGGTATCAGCACTCCTCCCATTCGGCACAGGTGGTTTTAATCACACAAGTCTGCATATAGTAGTCATTGACCTGTAGCTCCTGATAGCAATGGACATGTTGTGTTAGACAACTGTTCACATGGTGCAGTACTGCGTGGTGGACTTTGTTTTTGTGGTGCTGTTCTGGTGGGTTGGTGGGACCCAGTGCCATGGGTGGCATTGTCAGACAGCAGGGTTGCTGTTTTGACTCCTGGGTCCCGCCGCCTACCAGGGCAGTGCCACTTTGTCACCGCACTGTGCTGCGCCTTTTTGTCAGAGTAGGTCCCACTCAAAGAGGCGACCTTGGCGTGGTGAATGGGCTTATGCCTTTTGATCAAAATGTACACTAATGCCTCTTGTACAGCATGCAGTATGGGGGGCTGCACACTTTAATATTGCGCTGATAAGCGAGTTAGATCAAAGCATAGCATTGTGGATGTGCGATCCAGTTCTGTTTCTCTCCCCCTGGTATGTTATGTGGGAAAGTTTCTTAGGGCTGGTGCTTTTGGTATAAATGCTGATAAAGTCGCTGCTTCTGGGTCAGAGCACCACTTTCAAACGGCCATCTTCTTCTGTCCCCAAACCACGTCCCTCCATAAAGGCCAGATTTGTGGAGTACACAACTAATAGTTGTCTTGTGGACAGATTCTCCCACCTGAGCTGTGGATCTCTGCAGCTCCTCTAGAGTGACCATGGGCCTCTTGGCTGATTCTCTAATTAGTGCTCTCAATTTAGGTGGATGGCCATGTCTTGATATGTTTGCAGTTGTGCCATATTCCTACCATGCTCTACATTTATGCACATCTTTATTTCTGACCTGTCTGGTGTGTTCCTTGGTTTTCATTATGCTGTTTGATCACTAATGTTCACTAACAAACCTCTGAGGCCTTCAGTTTGCGGTAAATTTCAAGGGGTATAAAAACTTTTCCAAGGCACTATATATAAATTTATACTTAGAACAGATGCTGATTCTCATGCTGCAGGGGACAATGGTGAAAGAGGAACAGCTAACACATCTTGCTGTCCGCCATGTTGCTGTTGGGGGCCCACAAGGAGAAACTTCCACGGAGGAGGAAGTGGTGGAGCATATGGAGTTTCTCCTGGAGGAGATAGAGGATGATAATGATGGTGATACTGGCCATGACACCTAATCATCTCAGTGGGAGGCGGAGCTGGAAAGAATTGTTTTATTTTTATTTAATCCAGTAAAGTACAAAAAGTGCAGTAGTAATACATTTAACAATTACATAATAAAAACATCAGGCATCAACCATGAGGGAGTAAGAGTGCTTAATACAATTGCACCAATAAAAGTAGCCACTAAAACACCCCCAGCTTTTAGACCCTTGCTATCAAATCAAAAATGGGGAAAAAAAATCCTCCCTCTGAAATGGAGGCTAAATTTTGTTATTACCAGGAAACACTGTGTTCGCAGTTTGCCACCATTGCATCTGAAAGGGAGCCCCTCTCCATTCCCCTCAGTCACCCACCTCCTGCCGCCACAAGTAGTAGAAGTAGGATCAGTAGTCAGTTCAGTCTCCTCAAAATGATGGAACCGTTTCTTTCAGGTTCTGCACCAGGCTGAGGATCAGCAAGCGTAGACCTCCTGGCTTAACACCCAAGTTCAGGCCAGAGCTACACTCTGGCCTGTTTCTGGCACATACCCTGTTCCCTGACCCCATGGACTTTTGGGCGGGCAGACTAGAACAGTGGCCCTAACTTGTACAGTATGCTCTCTGTCTTATTTCTTGTCCAGCCTACAGTGTCATCTCGGAGAGGGTTTTCAGGGGAAGCAAGGTGCAATGGACCAAGTTGTCCTCTGCCAGAGTCCAAAACATAATTTTTGTCAAAATGAATCAAGCATGGATTTTGAAGGATTTTCACACACTGAGGCAGATGAAAGGATCTGGTCTTGTTTACGGTGAACCATCTTGCCACTGTTGCTGACTGCCTGCTTGGCTGGCTACCATTATGTTCCCTATAGCAGCTGTATCTGCCTCCATCATGCCACTGCTGCCTGCCAACGTATATCATATGGCTGCTGCCACAGCTGCTACTCCTCGCTGCTAATCCCCTACTGCCACCATTATTAATGCTATGCATCCTCCACTACTCGTACTACAACTACTACCACCGATAGCCAGCCAATCTACTGCCTTGTATGTTCCATGATGTGCTGCTGCTGCTACTATTGTGGCCACGTGCCTCTAATATTCTACCCTTTCTACATCCACAATACACTACTTTTGTTCCTATTTAAAAGAGATAATTTTTCCAGGCTCATTAAAAATGAGACACTTTTTTTCCTGCCACTTGTGTGTGTCGTATGGTCAGGCATTTTGACCCTGTCATGGCATAATGCTTGGACCGTTGGTCCTAACAAGCCACAGTTTGTTTTTTCTTTGTGATGGTGCTGTGTATTTTAGCTACACTGTTTGTTAATGACTGTCAAACATGTGTTTACCCATAGCTATGCATGTCAGTGTCACTCAAACATCATTTACTATTGCTGTCATTTCATGTAAGAGCTTAACTAGGGGGGAGAGAAAAAGCTGAGATTTATAAAAACAGAGACTAGAGGTTGTTATACACCAATTTCCAGGTCAATTGTAGCCAATTTGGTTTTCTGATCTTTCTCTCTCTCTCTCTCTCTCTCTCTCTCTCGATATATATATATATATATTTTGTAGGAAGGCTCAAGGGTCCGTCATTGATGTAAGGTATGTGTCACCGAGATTCCTGGCCTCGGTGAGGTAAGAGCCGGTAATTTCATGTGTCAGCGGCAGCTAGTGCTGGCTGACATGGTTTTGCTATTTAGTATGGCTATAAAGCCAATCCGGGCCGGCTCTTACTGGGCGCAGCCAAAGTGCAGGTTGGGTGGCTTCTCCCCACGTTCAAGGCCGGGTCTTGGTTTGGGCTATAAAACACAGGCAGCACTGTCAGATGGTAGTAAAGCTCTGTCAGTCTCTGTGTTGGGACCTGGGAGTTTGGGCCTATCTTGTTGGTGTGAGAGCAGGTGGTTTCTGCTATGTCCAAGGACTTCTCCATTGCTGCATGGTGTGAACAAACACCAGACTCAAGGTGACTGTTTTCCTTGAAACTGACTTTTTGTTTTGCTTACCCTTATGTGTGAATAAACACCGAACTGTTTAAGTTAAAGACGTTGTCGTTGCCTCTATACTGCGTACGCAAGCCTGTCTACCAGAGCAAATCCCCACTATATATATATATATATTTATTTTATGCACTTATATAGCACTACTATATTCCGCAGCACTTTACAGACATTAGCATCCAACTGTCCCCAGTGGGGCTCATGATCTTAGGTCCCTATCAGTATGTCTTCGGAGTGTGGGAGGAAACTGGAGTACCCAGACGAAACCCACACAAACACAGGGAGAACATAGAAACTCCATGCAGATGTTGTCCTTAGTCAGATTTGAACCTAGGACCCCAGCACTGCAAGGCACCAGTGCTAACCACTAAGCCACCGTGCAATTATTTTTTTTTTTTTTACAGATTTAGATATGCTTTATGCATAGTATGTTGGCATCAAAAATTATTTTCACAGCACTGTCAGGACATTTGTTTAATGCTGTCACAAAGCAAGCTATATATTTTATTTTGGCACCAGTGATATTCTTAGTAAACTTCCTCACTACAGTGCATAGGCTTTACTATACCTTCTTATGCTTGTCTTAATGTCATGATTTAATATTGTAAAGTTGTGAACTAATACTGCTTTTAGATTAAATTTATTGAGATAAAAGAATAAATTAAAGCTTATATTTACATTTCAGCATTTAGCTGTTCACCTCTGGTGATGGATAATCTTTACAAGTCTTCAATTAATGTTAGTTGCTGCATCAGGTTATTGATTTTCTGTATTTAAGGTTATAATTTTCTACGTATATGTGTAGATTGCATTCCAAAGTATAACATTTCTTCTCCAACTTGGCAATTAACCAAGATGCGTCTCAAAGAGTTAACTAAATAGGTGTCTAGGTCCAAAAGGCCTCGTTTGAGAGGGAGTTTATGTGTCATTTTTTTGTAGTCATAGTTTCTGTTAAAGTAGTACCCAGCTTTCCTGTATGCAGTACTTTTAGTCCTGCTGCCTCTCGGCATGCGCTGCTGTGCTGCCACCGGAACTCCATACCCACCCCCATTATAGTCAATGGGGACGGAGAAGCAGTCCAGGGGCACATGTGAACTAACGGCAGGACAGATTCGACAGGCTGTTCACCATCAGAAGGAGTCCCCTGCCGCTAGTGTGCAAGTACCCTAAGCTGTGTACGAGCTAAATAACCAGTGTACATTTCACAAAAAAAAAAACAATAGTCTCAGCAGTTAACCCATTAGTAGAAAAGAGAAAGCTCATAGAAAACTAATTAATCAATAGATGGGTTCAGTTCTGACCAATTAGAAGTCTTATTTGTAAACCAATTATGTCAATAGAGGTTATGTAGTGTCCCACTAGGTAAAGGTGGGCACTGCACAGGTTAATGTGTTGCATTGCATTAAATGTCATGTGCATGTTTTTCCCTGTATTATCTGGGTGTCAGGCCTGTCAGGGTGTAGTTTAGCCTCCCAGACGTTAGAGGGAGCTGGAGAGCCCTAGTTACATATAGGAAGGCCCAGACAGGGAAGTGTTAGTTCATTCCAGGGGACTAGAGGAGTCAGCTCGTCCACCTGAAGCTCCTGAAGCTAGGATCAGCTCAGTAGAGATACCCCAGTTGCAGGATCCAACCTCCTGGGAGAAAACCTACAGTTACCCACCTGATAGGAGGAGGCGACCCAGGGTAAGCAAAGTGACCCTGATAGGCAGAGGAACTTAGGAATCATAGCAAGCAGTATAATACCTGAGGAAGGAAGTAACCAAGGATATAAGCCACCCTTTTAGGCATCCGGGCCTTGGGAGATATAAAGCCAGAGCAGGAGTTCTAGAAAGGACATTGTACAGTGATTCTGGGAAAGGTACAACCTGCTGCTGAGTGCTTGTGGAATTTACCCTCAGCGTATCTTGCATGACTATTGCCTGCCATACTTGTGAATAAGCCCCTTTTGTGGAACTGTAATCTGAAGACTGTGCTACACCTGCTGTACAAAGTTGGATTGTTCAGTAAAGTTACGTTTTGGTTCACTATATACTTGTGTACCTTCATCATTCCAACCACCAACCGGCGTGCCACCGTCCAAAGGCACTGGCGTCACGAATACCACAGGGACCTTGCCCCAGGCACACAAAATACCTGTAACATCCAGGGCACCTCAACTACCATCAGGCCTGGTCCCTATCTACAGAGCGTGCCCCAGAGGAACTGTGTCTACCTCTCCTTCACTGCCACGCGCCTGCCCAGGGTTCTTCAAATATAGTGAGTACCCTCGATTGCCCATAACTGTGACCTCACTTCGTCATACCCTGCAGGTCTGGCGTGTTGCAGTTACATCCTTGGAATGGGTATATATAAAGGGCCTAGGACATGCCCAATTTCGGATCCTGGCAGAATTTTAACTGTGTGCTGGCTTCTGTCATTTTCCTCCGTCGACGTCATTCACCTTGAACATGTGGCTCGATCCTCACATGACTGACACTAGGTCTGCCACAACAGTTTCACACTAGCATTCATAGATCTAGCAGATTGCCTAAATGCCTGCTTTTCCCAAAGAGAGAGCTGAAACGCTGAAACGTTGCTGCTAGATGGGTGAATAAACCGTCCACTTTTTTCATCACAACTTGGAGTGCTGCCTTTTTTCTCTTCTTTATATACTTGGGATCTTGGTCTCAGGTCCTCAGGAGGAATAGCACCCGTGCTTATTGTGTTATTGTGTGCTGCTTTTTTTCTTTTATATATATATATATATATATAAAAAAAAAAATCTAGAGTATATATTCTATATTTTTGTTTACTGATATTTAAACACCATATGAATTTCATGTATATAAGGACCCTAAATGTTGTTATTACCCCATCTTGTTCCTAAGACCCTGGTACTACAAAATAATGTTGCTAACAAGCAAAGCCTGCACATTTGATGGACAATTCACTATATGAATGGGATGTCTACTGGTTTGGTTTCTCTATAGACATGCAAAATAGCTATAATGTGTGCAGAATAATATCACTTTGATTAGTAAATTAGTGAGATATACAAACCTTCTTTTCTGTTATAAATTAAGTCTTTTTATATATATGCTTAGTGGTTATACCATCAACACAATATAAGATTTTATGTGTGTGTTTCTTTTTTACATTTTTGTCTTTATAAATTTGTGTGCCATCATTCTGATGAAATGTTCAGATCAACATATTACTGCTGATTTATAACAGCAATAACTAGTGGAACTGAGCTTTTCAGTGCATGTCATTTCTTTATTATGTTATTGAATCCATGTGAAGCTTTATAATTCACATTTATCATAATATATGCATAATATGGTATAAAATGCAGAAGGTCAGCAGAGTTTAGTACAAAATTATAATTGCTTACCTGTCAGGCAGATTTTAATACTAAAATGCAGAAATAAGTACAATGATGTTTTGAGCATTAATATACTGTATGTAAGAATTTCTCTCTCTATTCTATAACAAGGTTAAATTCAAGTGGTTGATGTGCTGCAGAAGTTTCTGCGACTGAATTGCTTTGATTCTGCAGCAAGCACATGGTTTACTGTAAGTCCCATTTATGAATGGGACATTCGTAAAAGTTTCCACAAAAAATCTGCGGCGTCCCCAAGTAGAGATTTTATTTCACAATATACCGTATATTGATAAGCTAAGGCCGATTTGTTTTTGTACTTGCTTTAGCCAATACTTACTTTAACCAATGCAACAGGAAACAAAAAAGCTATTATAAAATATACACTCCATCAAAATTCATTTTAAATTGTTAGTACTTTTTATGAGACTGAGAACAACATCTACCTTTACAATTCATTGTAATAACATAAAAGAAGTGGATTTATTTCTTCCTTGGGTCAACTGCTTATAACAAACGAAGCAGCAGCAATGAAGTACTAAACAAATTACAGATAATCTACAAATCTATTATTGTCTGCAAAGGCAAACCTCAGGATTGCAGACCTCCCAAGTGTCCCTCTTTTGGAGGGACAGTCCCTCTTTTGGACCCAAGTCCCTCTGTCCCTCTTTGCTCCTTAAAGGGAACCTGTCACCAGTTTTATGGTGTCCTAACTAAGGGCAACATATATAAGTGACTGATTCTCTTAGCAAAATGCTGGGTCACTTTCTTTAATTGACCCAGTCAATTTGCCAACATCTTGTATTGAAAAGCTCCAGCTGATAATGATGAGTCATGAATATTCATGAGCTCCTGACTCTCCCCGCCCACCTGCTGCTGAATGACAGTTTGTTTCCATAGGAATCAGCAGCAAGTGGGCAGGGGAGTGGCTATAGCTCTGAATTAAATATACACTGGACTCAATGACATCACGCTGGACTCAAATCAGCTCATTAGCATGCAGCATCTTTGTGTGTATATTATGAGGTAACCATCTGTCACACCAGTAAGTGAATACATCTAAGGCACTTTTTAGTAGTTAGTGATTGTATATAATTAGTTAGATTACAATCAAATATCCACATGACAGGTTCCCTTTAAAAGTCCCACTTTTTTTTGATCTGAGGTATAGATTTGCATTGTTACATTTCCAATATTAACCCAGAAAGTGTTTTTCGGGTTCCCCTCTGTATATTAGACCCCACCTATATTATTTCATAATTTGATGCAATTTGGATTTTAGAAATTTCTATATTCAGATAATTTTTTTTAGCTATTGTGCACTAAGAAAACTATTAAAGTGTATAAACATACAGGAAAAATAAACTTTTATGCAATGACCCATAAGTGTCCCTCTGACTGTCCAAAAAGTTGGGAGGTATGGGGATTGTACAGTTTATTTGCAGTGGGTTGCAAAAGTATTTTTCAGAATGACCATAATTGCAGAATATTATAACTAGTCTTGAGCGAAGTGCAAAAGTGAAAGTAAGATGCCCGGGAACGTGAGATCACCCATAATGCCGTGCAGCCAGCAAATTCACAGATAGCCATCCCCTATGATGTTACAGCCCTATAAAACCCTCATCCTATGGCGTCTCCGCCATTGTCCTGTGAGCTGAGCATAGGGAGAGACGTGGCAAGTGCTCATGTGAAAGGGACAGTGTTGCTGAAAATGATTAATAGAAGAATATCGGAGAGGGAGAGTGCAGGGAGACTTATTCTGTGTGAGTTTTCTTTCTTTATTTCTACATTTACTTATTCCTACATCAGCCATAAATGTATTTCAATACCAATAAGAAGGAAACCTTTATTATTCTTGTGCCAGTGTGCCAACTAATGCCATTCAGTCTGCACCCCTTAGCGGGGCCAGGTCTTAATGATGACCATCTTCATCTTTTGCTGGCTTTACTTCTTCCATATCATCCCTCAAAGTCCTCATGTCCTAGAAAAGTCAGCAGGATGCAGGGGCAGGAGAACACTGGGGTTGGAGAAGTGGGTATGCCAGAGCTGATTAATATTCAGTGCTTACTGTCAAATAACCTGCAGGAGATTTCAGGCAAGAACAACAATAATATACATATTGTGTCCCCACCTAACAATGACGGACTATACAGTGTGGTCTTTATTATTAAATGAAAGGCAGCTGTGGGCACATGTGGCCGTACCGTAAGGCAGAGTGGCCTGGGTATGCCTGATTTGTAGCCTTTCGTGACTTATTAATTCGTAACTAATTGAATTTCTTGGCTAACTTTGGCAAAGTTGCCGAATCTAATTTTTCGCTCAAAAAAAGGTATAGTAATAATACATAGTCAATACAATTGTCTTAATACACCAGTGTCAGTGTACAGTCAAGTTTATATATATCTCATGTAAAAAAATTAGATGTTTTTTTAAAGGTGAAGAAGAAAAGAAACAAGAGCACTCGAGATGCGATTACTTGTTGATATGGGACTGTGTATTTGTATACTCCATTATACTACTTACCTTGCTATATATGTATTGTCATAATGTATAAGTGACTGACCTGAGGTGGCTGCTCGTCTTGTGAGTGATGATTAATCTCCTATTTTAACTGTAAAAGTTAATTAATTTGATGTACCATAATAAAAAGCTAATACACACCTCAACATTAAAATTGCAACAGCAAGAAGAAAAAGTTGTGGAATTATAGAAATCACATAGATAGACATGTTAATGTTATGCAAATGATAATAAAATGGAAACAAAATACTCAAAACATCTCCACTTATTCAGTATTGAGTATGAGCATCACGTGGCAGAAATACACACACTTACACGACTTACACTTATTGATGATTGTCTGAGGAATGGCCTGTTACAGACTGAATGCAATTAGGTATATGTGCGCATTCGCTGCGGGCCCCATTCACTTTAATGGCAGACGAACCTGAAAAACCTTCAGGTTATATTTGCATCTAGCAAACTCTAGAAATAGACAAATAGTGCCACAACATGGACAGTGATATACCACAGGGGGATCATTGTCAAAAATTTCCACCAAAAATATGCATTTTAATCAGGGGCTATTTTTATCCGTCTTAAAGGGAAACTCTCAAAAATGTGCTCTCCTGGAGCCTAGAATTTTTTTTATTTTAGGCCACTGTAGTACGGGCCCCCAAAAATAGGCATTCACCTGACAGAAAAGAACTTATGATGATGTGGCTGGATGTACTTTAGGCGGTCACTGGATAAAAATAAAACTGTAGACAGAGCAATGTTGGGAGTTAGAGTTATTTAACTGGGACTGTATGTTAGGGCTGAAGGGAGAGAAGTTATTTACATCGGACAGTGGGGTGGAGTGATGTTATTTACATGGGACTGAAAGTTGAGAGAGTGATGTTATTTACATGGGACTATATATTGAAGGCTGCTGTGGGAGGGAGTGATATCATTTACATGGGACTGAATGTTGAGGGGTAATGTGATTTACATGGAACTGCATGTTGGAGGTGGCTGGGGAAGGGGTGATTTTATTTTCACGGGACTGTATGTTGAAGGTAACTGGGTGAGGAAGTGATGTTATTTATTTGGGACTAAATATTGAGGGGGTGATGTTCTATACATGAGACTGTATGTTGAAGGCGGCTGGGGTGGGGACTATGTTATTTACGTGGGACTGTATATTGAGGGGGGGCAGGAGAGATGGTGTGATGTTATTTACATGGGACTTTATTTTAGAGGGGGCTGTAGATAGAAAGGGATGTTATTTACATGGGACTGTATATTGGAGGGGGCTGGAGAGATGGTGTGATGGTATTTACATGGCACTCTATGGTGGAGAAGGGAAATAATGTTATTTACATGGGACTGTATGGTGGAGGGGCTGAGGAATTATCATTTTTGAGGACAGTAAACAGAGGAATATAACTACAGGGGGCACTGCAGGGGGCATTTTAAATACTGGGAGGGCTTCAGGGCGAGTATTATAACAGTAGGGGGTGATATAAATACTGGGGCACTTCAGGGTGAGCATTATAACAGTAGGCAGCATTATAAATACTGGGGGCACTGTGAAGGCATTTTAAATCCAGGAGACATTAGAGATTCTTATTTCTACTGGGGGCTCTATAGGAGGGACTTATAGATCTGCATTATTTCTACTAATGGCATTGTGGGGGTCTTATTACTACTGAGGCGTCAGTAGATAGCTTTATTGCCACTGTGGGAACAATAGGGGTGCCTTATTTCTACTAGAGGCTCTGTAAGGGCATTATTAATACTGGAGAGCTCTTCTACTAATGGGGACACTCTTGGAGAGCATTATCACAGTTGGGGGCACTGTAGGGGGCAGTATTACTAACGAGGGCATTCTAGAAGGGAATTACTATTGGTGGGACTATGAGGAGCACTATTATATTGGGAGGCACTCATTCTCTTCAGGATAGTATTTGGGGGTACGGAAAAATGAGGAAGCTAATATGTTTGTGTGTCACACTCTGTAGAGACGAGGCGGGGCTGAGAGAAGTTGTCCGGACGGAATGGAGAAGATGATGATAGAGAAGATCTACATCAGAGGAGACGTCACCTGGGAGGAACTGGATGTGAGAGGTATGTGCTGCTATATAGCTATAGCGGGCTTAGGGGTCAGTTGGTCGACTTAGGCCTCTTTCACACTTTCGTTGTCCGGATCCGGCGTGTACTCCACTTGCCGGAATTACACGCCGGATCCGGAAAAACACAAGTGTACAAAAAACATTTGAAGACGGATCCATCTTCAAAATGCTTTCAGTGTTACTATGGCAGCCAGGACGCTATTAAAGTCCTGGTTGCCATAGTAGGAGTGGGGAGCGGCATACTTACAGTCCGTGCGGCTCCCGGGGCGCTCCAGAATGACGTCAGAGCGCCCCATGCGCATTGATGACGTGCCATGCGATCACGTCATCCATGCGCCTGGGGCGCCCTGACGTCACTCTGGAGCGCCCCGGGAGCCGCACGGATAGTAAGTATACTGCTCCCCCGCTCCCCACTACACTTTACCATGGCTGCCGGGACTTTAGCATCCAGGCAGCCATGGTAACCACTCTAAAAAAGCTAAACGTCGGAACTGGTAATGCGCCGAAACAACTTTTAGCTTAAGGCCGGATCCGGATCAATGCCTTTCAATGGGCATTAATTCCGGATCCGGCCTTGCGGCAAGTCTTCAGGATTTTTGGCCGGAGCAAAAAGCGCAGCATGCTGCGGTATTTTCTCCGGCCAAAAAACGTTCCGGTCCGGAACTGAAAACATCCTGATGCATCCTGAACGGATTTCACTCCATTCAGAATGCATTAGGATAAAACTGATCAGGATTCTTCCGGCATAGAGCCCCGACGACGGAACTCTATGCCGGAAGAAAAAAACGCAGATGTGAAAGAGCCCTTAGAGAATTGGGCCATATGCATTGGGGCTTGGGCCCCAGATACTTTGAGACCCTAGCAACATCCCTGATTATAGGTATATCTGTAACACCCCAGAATTGTGTTATTACAAGCCTCTACCCCGCTACTATCTTCTAAGAGCCTTTATACTGTCATCAGATGTGATTTTGTTTATGTCTTCCACAAATGTGCATATAAATCTATGTTAAATGCAATTGTTCATGTAATTAGCCTGGTTACCAGTAGGTGGCAGCAACTCATTGGCAGGTACAAGTTACAGTTTAGTGTATCTGAGTTGCAATGGTCTATTCCAGCTTAGCTCCCCCTCTGTGGAGAAGTGGGCTGGACCCACATCCTGCAGCATGGCTGGAGAAGGAAGTTAGAGGGAGTGTACCAGCCAGCCCTGCTAGGGGAAGGCTGTGTGATAGTGTCCAGGAGAACCCCTTCTTAGGGAGGACAGCAAGGACATAGTCCTGGCTGAGACATGTCCATATATATCCCAGCTAGAGCACCTTCAGTTCTGCTCGATGAAGAAGCAGAAACTACAAACAAACTCCAGAGTTCCAGGAAGAAAGTATCCCCTGAGAATCCATCTGTGAGATAAGTCCTGTGCCTAGGAGAAGCCAATTCCTCCTCAGCTAGTCTGTCCCCACACAGCAGAAGTTACAGATAAGTGCAGAAGCTAACCCTGCCACAGTTACAGAGCTACCAAGGTGACGTTTATCCTGCAAGCTGCCCTGACCTCAACCCAATTGAGATGCTGTGGCATGAAACTCAAGAAAGCGATTCACACCAGACATCCCAAGAATATTGCTGAACTGAAACAGTTCTGTAAAGAGGAATGGTCAAGAATTACTCCTGCCCGTTGTGCACGTCTGATCTGCAACTACAGGAAACGTTTGGTTGAAGTTATTGCTGCCAAAGGAGGTTCAACCAGTTATTAAATCCCAAGGGTTCACATACTTTTTCCACCTGCACTGTGAATGTTTTCATGGTGTGTTCAATAAAAACATGGTAACATTTAATTCTTTGTGTGTTGTTAGAATATATTAGTATAAGCAGACTGTGATTGTCTCTTGTTGTGACTTAGATGAAGATCAGATGACATTTTATGACCAATTTGTGCAGAAATCCATATCATTCCAAAGGGTTCATATACTTTTTCTTGCAACTGTACCTGGCGATTGAGCCGTCTGAGTTTTGAAGAGGTGTCGGCCTCTACATAACTTCGAAGCATCCAGCGTCAGTCTAAATATAAGCTAGCTTCCTAGCTGTCTTACATTTGAACTATTTTCTATAGGTAAAACAGGCATAGAAGATGATGAATGAGACGGGTCTACCAGCCCCTCCCCTTCCCCACCCACACCAAGCACCACTTTTTTAGACCTGGTGTGAGCGGGGAAAAATTGCAAATTGTGGCTCAACTAGCTGTTGCGCTGCTAATATAGGTGTATTTCTTGATAATAAATGACCCACTAAGTTTTAATGTGGATTTGGAAGACAAATCATAAAGATATTTTTCAACATGATGGTTTTTGTTTGGTAAAAAAAAAATTTTTTAGGACCACTTTCACTAAGTAGAGCTAGCATAGTCTGACATAGTGTATTCACAATAAGCATATGCAAAAGAAAAGTAACCTCTATACAGTGCTTTCTTTTTAAAGCACGTGAATTGTTTTTTATCAAAATAAAATTATAAAAATATAAGGTAAATAGCCCTGAAACACATTATATGGACTTCTCAAAACAAGTAGTGTACATTTTATGTTATAACATAGTAACATAGTATATAAGGCCGAAAAAAGACATTTGTCCATCCAGTTCGGCCTGTTATCCTGCAAGTTGATCCAGAGGAAGGCAAAAAAAAAAACCTGTGAGGTACAAGCTAATTTTCGCCACTTAAGGGGGAAAAGATTCCTTCCCGACTCCAATCAGGCAATCAGAATAACTCCCTGGATCAATGACCCCTCTCTAGTAGCTATAGCCTGTAATATTATTACACTCCAGAAATGCATCCAGGCCCCTCTTGATTTATTTTATTGTACTCATCATCACCATCTCCTCAGGCAGAGAGTTCCATAGTCTCACTGCTCTTACCGTAAAGAATCCTCTTCTATGTTTGTGTACAAACCTTCTTTCCTCCAGACGCAAAGGATGTCCCCTTGTCACAGTCACAGTCCTGGGTATAAATAGATGATCGGAGAGATCTCTGTACTGACCCCTGATATATTTATATATAGTAATTAGATCTCCCCTCAGTCATCTTTTTTCTAAAGTGAATAACCCTAATGTTGATAATCTTTCAGGGTACTGTAGTTGCCCCATTCCAGTTATTACTTTAGATGCCCTCCTCTGAACCCTCTCCAGCTCTGCTAAGTCTGCCTTGTTCACAGGAGCCCAGAACTATACACAGTACTCCATATGAGGTCTGACAAGTGATTTGTAAAGTGGTAGGACTATGTTCTCATCACGGGCATCTATGCCCCTTTTGATGCAACCCATTATCTTATTGGCGTTGGCAGCAGCTGACTGACACTGTTTTTTACTGCTTAGTTTACTGTTTATTAAAATTCCTAGGTCCTTTTCCATGTCAGTGTTACCTAGTGTTTTACCATTTAGTATTATGTACTGGTGACTTGCATTATTCCTTCCTATGTGCATAACCCTACATTTGTCAGTGTTAAACCTCATCTGCCACTTCTCTAGTATTTTATTTTTTATTAGTACAATTTTATTTTGATAAAATTCATGTGTTTTAAAGGATTAACCCTAGTAAACCATATATACTGGTAGGGCTCATCATGCTAATTAAAACTATACCTTTCTTTTGTCTGTATGTTAAACAGCTGCAGAGAAATCAGTGTTTTTAGTCATATGCAAATGAGAAGCTTGTGTACCAGGAGGCAGGGCTAAACCTTTGAGCACTGCTTTGTAGCACTCCCTGTGCTCTGCACACGCTCCCATACCTTTAATTGACAGGGCTAGAGAGCAGGCTAAGGGCAGAGCTCTGTCCAAGAGTTGTGTGCTAGCATGTTAATATCACGTACACCAGGTACTATAGCTTCGCCACACTGAGATCTGCTCAGAAAGCTAAAATACATATCACTGCTTTATTCATAGGCACAGTATATGATTATAAAGACACCAGTAATATGTGTTAGCTTATAGGCATATAAAAGACATACCTGTCTAAGTGGAAATGTTATAGCTTTGTGATTAAGTGAATAGTCTTATATACTGTATATAGATCCTAGGTTTGAATCTTGGGAGAAACTTCAAAAAAATTTTTTTTCACATTTAACCCATAATAAAAGTCTATATCCTTATAATATTGAGAATAATGTTTTTTATTTTATTTTAGAAAGCTGATAAATATTACTGGTTTCTTCTTTTTAATCATATAGTGTGTTTGTGGAAAAAAAAAACAATAATGGGTTTTTAGCAAAAAACAAAACAAAAAAAATATTATTATTTATATGATATATATTATTTATTATAGTATAGCCTTTTAATAAGGATTAATTAAAAGAAAAAAAAAAACTTACAGTATCTTAGAAAAGTGAGTACACACCTCACAGTTTTGTAAATATTTAATTATGTAAAGATAGGTGTGGTAGATAGACTGGCACACTGGATCTGGAGACAAATAGAGAGCAGACAGGGTAGGTGTATTACAGTTTATTTTATTGCTCTTAAAATATAGTGTATAAAAAATATAGTATACAAAAAAACTGTGCAGTACCAGAAAAAAAGTACGGTAGCAGAAAAAGCGTCAATATCAACAGAAAAGGGAAACAAAATATTTATATTTCTTTTAAAAAGAAATATGGTGGTACAATCTTCGAAATATGCCTTCCCAGGGCCTAAAGAGTGAGAGTCTCAGTTCATCAATAATGCAATTGCCCTTAGGTGGCCCCTTGGTGGGTTAACAGTCAATGGCGGGTTAACAGACAATGCAGCCTGTGAATTAACGGATGTTAGGTTGTAAGTTGATCTGTGATATGCTTAATAATTTACTGAACAGGCGGGGATACTCCACTGGGTGGTTATAGCAGTGTGTTTATATAGCCAAAGGGGTGTACCTAGACTGGCTATGCCTGAAATGGCTGTTTGCAGTAGCCTAGCCTAGAATGACTATTTATGGTAGACAAAACTAGTATAAAATCAAATGAAAGGAATGGTAAAAAACTTGATTGCAGGCAGGTATTGTGAAGACCACTCTGGTGGCGTCCCACATGGAGGCAATACTCTGCCTGCTGTTACCTTTGAGCCGTCTTCTGTGTGCTGTCAGGCTGGGTTCTCTATTCCCAGTTTGTGTGCGGAGTGCGCGCGGCGATCTCTGTGTCCCACGTGGATTCGGCGTCCCACATGGTCTGAGATCGGCATCCCACGTGGTCTGGGATCTAAATATGCACGTCTGCTATGAAGGATGTGCGGGCTGGTATGTTCCTGGGAAGTGCTTCCTATTTATATTAGATGTCCTTTATTAGCGGGTCTGCGGGTCCACATTGACTCCTTCCTCAGTGGTGAGTCAGTGTGGACTCCGAAACCAAAACAAGTAGTTTTATTTGGTATTGTCGCATCCATAACAACCTGCTCTATAACAATAGCTCATGATCTAACTTGTCAGATGAACATTGTAAATAACAAAAAATAACAATGGTGCCAAAACAGCATTTTTTTTGTTACCTTACCTCACAAAAAGTGTAATATAGAGCAACCAAAAATCATATGTCCCCTAAAATAGTACATATAATAGTATTTTTTTTTTTTTTTTTTTTTTGTGGAGTTTCTACTCTAGGGGTACTACAGAATCAGGGTAATAAATATAAAGTTTTGTTTGGCTGTTTACCCTTGCTTTGTTACTGGAAAAAATGGATTAAAATGGAGAAATTTCATTACCATTTTCCTTTAATTCTTGTGGAACACCTAAAGGGTTAACAAAGTTAGTAAAATCAGTTTTGAATACCTTCAGGGGTGTAGTTTCAAAAATGGGGTCATTCGGTTTCTATTATGTAAGCCTCACAAAGTGACTTCAGACCAGAAATGTCAAGATTTGTTTCTAAACTTTTAAGCCTTCTAACGTCCCCAAAAAATAAAATGGCATTCACAAAATGATCCAAACATGAAGAAGACATATGAGAAATGTAAAGTAATAACTATTTTTGGAGGTACTACTGTCTATTATAAAAGTAGAGAAATTGACATTTGGAAATTTGCTAATTTTTCCACTTTTTGGGTACATTTGGTATCTTTTTTATAAATAAAAATGAAATCATTTGATTTAATTTAACCTCTGTCATGAAGTACAATATGTAACGAGAAAACAATCTCAAAAAGGCCTAGATAAGTAAAAGCGTTTTAAAGTTATTACCACATAAAGTGACACATGTCAGATTTGCCAAAAATGGCCTGGTCCTGCTCTCTATTTGTCTCCAGATCCAGTGTGCCAGTCTATCTACCACACCTATCTTTACAATTTTTTCCACTGGCTGGGTGAGCCAGTTAGACTTAGAGCACCTTACATGACAATAGACAGGTAAGCATCCACAAAACCCAGTGTCTGTCCCAGGGTCGTAGCTAGAACTGACTGGGCCCCATAACAAAATTTTGTATGGGCCCCCCTCCATGACTAGCCTGGCATCGTATGTGTGCATATATAAGGGAGGGTTCACATCACATTTTTGCCTTCCATTTGATGTATACGTTGGAAAAAAGGGATACAAAAAAAGCGCAGCACACTTTGCTTTTGTACCCTGCAAAGTCTTAAAAAAAAAAGTTAACGTATAATTTTTTTTTTTTTTTTTTTTACAATGGGACTTTATGGTGACGGATGCCACTGTATGGTGTCAGTCTGAGGCATCTGTTAACATATCCATTTTATATATACATTAGACGAATAGCAAAACGTGATGTGAAACCAGCCTTAGTGTGCCATGATAGTGCCAAGTGCTAGAAGCAGAGAAGGGAGGCTGCAATGTACTGCATGCTATAGTACAGAAGGCTGGCAGAGCACACAGCCTGGTCCTGGTGATCAGTGGTGTGGACTGTATTCTACAAGGCTCACTCCACAGTATCATGTACTGGAATCTACAGTAAATACTGTAAAGATATTAGCCCTACCTCTGAATAATAATAGATTTAGTGACTATATAATCACCAACATATAGAGACTAAATAATACCACCATATTGGATAATAGCTCATACCATGACTGGATAACAAAACACTGTAACGTTATAGCTCCATATCATGACTGGATAACTCCACCATACAGCGACTGAATAACTGCCGTACAGTGACTGGATAACAGTGCCATACAATGACTGGATAACACCGACATACAGTGACTGGATAACACTGCCATACAGTGACTGGAGAACAGTGCCATACAATGACTGCATAACACCGACATACAGTGACTGGATAACACTGCCATACAGTGACTGTATAACACTGCCATACAGTGACTAGATAACACTGCCATACAGTGACTGAATAACACTGCCATACAGTGACTGGATAAGACCGTCATACAGTGACTGGATAACACCGCCATACAGTGACTGGATAATGCCGCCATACAGTGACTGGATAGCACCGCCATACAGTGACTGGATAACGCCACCATACAGTGACTGGATAGCAGGGTATAAGGAGACACAGTACAGTATGCAACCAGGGGCACAGTATAGAGTATAAGAGGGCACAGTACATGGTATGATTAGGTGCACTGTACAGGCTATGGTAAGGGGGCACATTGCAGGGTATAAGGGCATAGTACCAGTTAGTAGGCACAGTATAGGGTATAAGAGGGCATAGAAGAGGATAGGAGGCATAGTACAGGGATATACCCTTATGCTCCTGTAATGTGCCTCCTACAGGGTATTATAATGGGGCATAGAGAAGGGTATAGGGCACGGTACAAGACAGACGGCACAGTACAGTATAAGGGGCACAGCATAGGGGGCACAGTACAGCATAGGAGGCACAGTACAGCATAGGAGGCACAGTACAGGGCAGGGGGCACAATACAGAATAGGAGTTACAGTATAGGACGGGGGCACAATATAGCATAGGGGATACAGTACAGGGCAGGGGGGACACAGTGCAGCATAGGGGGACGCAGTACAAGGTAAGGGGCACTATAGAGCATATCAGGCACATTACAGGGCAGGGGGCACACATAGTACAGCATAGGGGGCACAGTACAGGGCAGGGGGCACAATACAGCATAGTGGGTACGGTACAGGGCCTGGGGGCACACACATTGCAGCATAGGGGGCACAGTGCAACATAGGGGACAGAATACAGCATAGGGGACATAGTACAGGGCAGGAGGCAGAATACAGCATAGGAGGAATAGTACAGGGCAGGGGGCACAGACTCACCCTTGTTGGTCTGGCTGGCAGTGAGTCTGAAGGTTGGCAGCATTGGCTGGCAGGCAGGCTGCACAATACTCAGAGGGCTGAGCAGGAGGTCAGCTGGCACTACAAGTGAGGCGGGTGGGCAGGCAAGAAAGACAGTCTGCTAGGCAGGCAGGTGCGAGGACGGTCACATCCAGGGTCCACATGGAGCTTCTAGGAGTCTGGGAGTGGGCCCTGTTTGCACTTCTGGCCAGTAGGAGTCAGGACTGCTGCCCAGCCTGGGAGCGGGACCACTCCCTCTCCTCACTGCAGGTATGCCTCTCTGCCTCTGGCCACCCCCTATCGCACCGCCCACAGCCCTGCAGAGATGGCGCTTTCTCGGTCTATCCTGCTGGAGGGGCCTGCGATGCTACGCCTGTACGCCACTCGCCACATGAATTTAAGAAAAAAAATCCTCAGCCGGTGGCCCGGGCCCCCAGTGGCATAGGGCCCCATAGCCATTGCTATGGCTGCTATGGCGATCTCTACGCTAGTGGTCTGTCCAAATATTTTATTATATATTTTCATGTGACAACACGGAAGATATAACACTTTGAAACAATGTAAGGCCTCCAGCACACGAATGTGGATCTCACAGGCCGGAAGCTGAATGAGTTAGACTACATGCACACGACTGTGCTGTTTTTTTGCGGTCCGCAAACCGCAGATCCACAAAAAACGGAAACCGCCCGTGTGCCTTCCACATTTTGCAGAACGGAACGGGTGGCCCATTGTAGACATGCCTATTCTTGTCCGCAAAACAGAGAAGAATAGGACATGCTATATTTTTTTTGCGGGGCCACAGAACGGTGCAATGGATGCGGACAGCACACAGAATGCTGTCCACATCTTTTGTGGCCCTACAGGGAGTGCAGAATTATTAGGCAAGTTGTATTTTTGAGGATTAATTTTATTATTGAACAACAACCATGTTCTCAATGAACCCAAAAAACTCATTAATATCAAAGCTGAATATTTTTGGAAGTTTTTAGTTTGTTTTTAGTTTTAGCTATTTTAGGGGGATATCTGTGTGTGCAGGTGACTATTACTGTGCATAATTATTAGGCAACTTAACAAAAAACAAATATATACCCATTTCAATTATTTATTTTTACCAGTGAAACCAATATAACATCTCAACATTCACAAATATACATTGCTGACATTCAAAAACAAAACAAAACAAATCAGTGACCAGTATAGCCACCTTTCTTTGCAAGGACACTCAAAAGCCTGCCATCCATGGATTCTGTCAGTGTTTTGATCTGTTCACCATCAACATTGCATGCAGCAGCAACCACAGCCTCCCAGACACCGTTCAGAGAGGTGTACTGTTTTCCCTCCTTGTAAATCTCACATTTGATGATGGACCACAGGTTCTCAATGGGGTTCAGATCAGGTGAACAAGGAGGCCATCTCATTAGATTTTCTTCTTTTATACCCTTTCTTGCCAGCCACGCTGTGGAGTACTTGGACGCGTGTGATGGAGCATTGTCCTGCATGAAAATCATGTTTTTCTTGAAGGATGCAGACTTCTTCCTGTACCACTGCTTGAAGAAGGTGTCTTCCAGAAACTGGCAGTAGGACTGGGAGTTGAGCTTGACTCCATCCTCAACCCGAAAAGGCCCCACAAGCTCATCTTTGATGATACCAGCCCAAACCAGTACTCCACCTCCACCTTGCTGGCGTCTGAGTCGGACTGGAGCTCTCTGCCCTTTACCAATCCAGCCACGGGCCCATCCATCTGGCCCATCAAGACTCACTCTCATTTCATCAGTCCATAAAACCTTAGAAAAATCAGTCTTGAGATATTTCTTGGCCCAGTCTTGACGTTTCAGCTTGTGTGTCTTGATCAGTGGTGGTTGTCTTTCAGCCTTTCTTACCTTGGCCATGTCTCTGAGTATTGCACACCTTGTGCTTTTGGGCACTCCAGTGATGTTGCAGCTCTGAAATATGGCCAAACTGGTGGCAAGTGGCATCTTGGCAGCTGCACGCTTGACTTTTCTCAGTTCATGGGCAGTTATTTTGCGCCTTGGTTTTTCCACACGCTTCTTGCGACCCTGTTGACTATTTTGAATGAAGCGCTTGATTGTTCGATGATCACGCTTCAGAAGCTTTGCAATTTTAAGAGTGCTGCATCCCTCTGCAAGATATCTCACTATTTTTGACTTTTCTGAGCCTGTCAAGTCCTTCTTTTGACCCATTTTGCCAAAGGAAAGGAAGTTGCCTAATAATTATGCACACCTGATATAGGGTGTTGATGTCATTAGACCACACCCCTTCTCATTACAGAGATGCACATCACCTAATATGCTTAATTGGTAGTAGGCTTTCGAGCCTATACAGCTTGGAGTAAGACAACATGCATAAAGAGGATGATGTGGTCAAAATGCTAATTTGCCTAATAATTCTGCACTCCCTGTATTGAAGTGAATAGGTCTGCATCCGAGCCGCAAAAACGGCAGCTCGGATTCGGACCACAACAACGGTCATGTGCATGAGGCCTAATACACACTGTATTACTCATACAGCCAATGCATTCCAATACAGAAGTGTTGAATTGCATTATAATGGGGATCCGACCCTCAAAAGTTGAAGTCCCAAAAAGGGAAAAAAATTTAAGTGCAAAAAAAGTTGAAAAAATAAAGTTTTCCCCCCAAAAAATTAAAAGTTTCAAGAAAAAAAATAATAATTCCCCCAAATAAAGTTAAAAAAAAAAAGGTAAAAAATCGGAAAAAAACCTGTGAAAAATAAACCATTTTTTGGTCACCTTGCATCACAAAAAGTACAACAGTAAGCGATCAGAAAGGCGTATGCCCTCCAAAATAGTACCAATCTAACCATCACCTCATCCCGCAATAAATGAGCCCATACCTAAGACAATCGCCCAAAAAATAAAAATAAATATGGCTTACAATATGTAGACACTAAAACATCATTATATATATTTTTTTAAAGCTGTTATTGTGTAAAACTTTTAGTAAATTAAAAAAAACATACATATTAGGTATCGCCGTGTCCGTAATAACCTGCTCTATAAAAATATCACATGACCTAACCCCTCAGATGAACACCATAAAAAACACATCACAAAAAGTGTAATAGCAAGCGATCAAAAAGTCATATGCACCCCAAAATAGTGCCAATCAAACCGTCATCTCATCCCACAAAAAATGAGACCCTACCTAAGATAATCCCGTAAAAAATGAAAAAACTATGGCTCTCAGACTATGGAGACACTAAAACATGATTTTTGTTTAAAAAATGATATAGTGTAAAACTTACATAAATAAAAAAAGTATACATACTAGGTATTGCCAAATCCGTAATAACCAGCTCTATAAAATTATCACATGACCTAACCCCTCAGGTGAACACCGTAAAAAAAACTAAATAACAACAGTGTAAAAAAAGCCATTTTTTGTCACCTTACATCACAAAAAGTGCAATAGCAAGCAATCAAAAAGTCCTGCGCACCACAAAATAGTGCCAATCAACAGTCATCTCATCCTGCAAAAATCATACCCTACTCAAGATAATCGCCCAAAATTTGAAAAAACTTTGGCTCTCAGACTGTGGAAACACTAAAACATGATTTTGTTTTTTGTTTCAAAAATGATATTATTGTGTAAAACTTACATAAATAAAAAAGTATACGGTACATATTAGGTATCGCTGCATCCGTAATAACCTGCTCTATAAAAATATTACATGACCTAACCCCTTAGGTGAACACTGTAAAAACAATTTTTTGGGTCACTTTACATCACAAAAAGTGTAATAGCAAGCGATCAAAAAGTCATACGCACCCCAAAATAATGCCAATAAAACCATCATCTCATCTTGCAAAAATCATACCCTATACAAGATAATCGCCCAAAAACTGAAAAAACTATGGCTCTCAGACTATGGAAACACTAAAACATGATTTCTTTGGTTTAAAAAATGAAATCATTGTAAAACTTACATAAATAAAAAAATATATACATATTAGGTATTGCTGCGTCCATGACAATCTGCTTTATTAAATACCAAATGATCTAACCTGTCAGATGAATGTTGTAATTAACCAAAAAAATAAAGGGTGCCAAAACAGCTATTTCTTGTTACCTTGCCTAAACCTGCCTGTGACCTAAACTAGTATCAACAAAACTGACACCCTATCCCGTAGTTTCTAAAATGGGGTCACATTTTTGGAGTTTCTACTTTAGGGGTGCATCAGGGGTGTAAAAAAAAAACAGTCCAGCAAAATCTGCCTTCCAAAAACCGTATGACATTTCTTTCCTTCTGCGCTCTGACGTGTGCCCTACAGCAGTTTATGACCACATATGGGGTGTTTATGTAAACTACAGAATCAGGGCCATAAACATTGAGTTTTGTTTGGCTGTTAACCCTTGCTTTGTAACTGGAAAAAAAAATATTAAAATGGAAAATCTGCCAAAAAGTGAAATTATGACATTGTATCTCTATTTTCCATTAATTCTTGTGGAACACCTAAAGGGTTAACAAAGTTTATAAAATCAGTTTTGAATACCTTGAAGGGTGTAGTTTATAAAATGGGGTCACTTTTTGGAGTTTCTACTCTAGAGGTGAATCAGGGGGGCTTCAAATGGGACATGGTGTCAAAAAAACAGTCCAGCAAAATCTGCCTTCCAAAAACCGTATGCCATTCCTTTCCTTCTGCGCCCTGCCGTGTGCCCGTACAGCAGTTTACAACCACATATGGGGTGTTTCTGTAAACTACAGAATCGGGGCCATAAGTATTGAGTTTTGTTTGGCTGTTAACCCTTGCCTTGTAACTGGAAAAAAAATATTAAAATGGAAAATCTGCCCAAAAAGTGAAATTTTGAAATTGTATCTCTATTTTCCATTAATTGTTGTGGAACACCTAAAGGGTTAACAACATTTGTAAAATCGGTTTTGAATACCTTGAGGGGTCTAGTTTCTAGAATGGGGTCATTTGGGTGGTTTCTATTATGTAAGCCTCAGAAAGTGACTTCAGACCTGAACTGGTCCTTAAAAAGTGGGTTTTTGAAAATTTCAAGATTTGCTTCTAAACTTCCAAGCCTTGTAACATCCCCCAAAAATAAAATACCATTCCCAAAATGATCCAAACATTAATTAGACATATGGAGAATGTAAAGTAATGACTATTTTTGGAGGTATTACTATGTATTTTAGAAGTAGAGAAATTGAAACTTAAAAATGTGCAAATTTTTCAAAATGTTGGGTAAATTTGGTATTTTTCATAAATAAAAATGATTTTTTTTTACTCCATTTTACCAGTGTAATGAAGTACAGTATGTGACGGAAAATCTTAGAATTGCCTGGATAAGTCAAAGCGTTTTAAAGTTATCACCACATAAAGTGGCACTGGTCAGATTTGCAAAAAATGGTCTGGTCCTTAAGATGAAAATGAGCCTGGTCCCTAAGGGGTTAAAGAGGAGGCGCTATATACAGGTAACTTTTCTTTTGCATATGCATGTATCTTCACCCCAGGACTGTGATAACAACCATCCAGATGTGGTTAACCAATCCCAGCCAGCAAGCCTTTCCTTTCATGAGTCAACATACATGTACTTTCAGTTGTGATTACTCACAAAATGAAAATATTTGCTAGTTTTTGAGTGAATTGAAGCATCCGAAGTGGAATTCGATCCGAAGTTTCGGAGAAATTCAATTCACTATGAATCCGAATTTCTATGTGCTTTGTGGTAACAAATAGTTTTTTTTTCTAAAATGGCTGCTATAAGTGTTACAAAGTGAGGGTAAGAAGCCCAGGAATGCAATATGACCCATACTGCCGTGAAGCCAGCCAATCAGGCTGTGATGTCACAGCCCTATAAAAGCCTCATCCCACGTGGTCTCCGCTATTTCACTGTGAGCTGAGCTTAGGGAAAGATGTGACAAGTGCTTTTGTGTTAGGGAAAGTATTTCAGAAAGCTATTTATTGTAGAATATTGGATAGGGGGAGTGCAGGTACAGTGTAAGGAGATCGTAGGGAGAGTTTTTTGACACTGTAGGGCGAGCATAGGGAGAATGTAGGGACAGTGCAAGTTGAGTGTAATTGTCATGTGCATCTTGTTGAACTACTGCCATAATCCCCATTAATCTGTTAGCTTATACATAGAATTACTGTGCCTTCGTTTTAAATGACGGTCTAATATATTGCCGCATGCATCTTGTTGAACTGCTGTCACATTCTTAGTTATTCTGTTACATTATTGATACAAATGTAGACAACTGTAGAACTGTAGACTATGGCCAGCAGACAGTTGCCTGGGCCCTCTAAAGGAATGGGGAGTGGCAAAATTGTTGTTGTAGCTGCACAAGTAGCAGCAGAAGAAGCGGTGGTGGTAGAAGAAGAAGCGGTGGTGGTAGCAGTAGCCACATCAACAGGCCAGAGCTGCCACTGTCATCCAGCGGTCTTGTTTTGACCAACAATCCAGCTGTACAGAAATGGCTGACTTGCTCTTCAACATCATCTTAAATGACAATAGATACACACAGCCAGGAATTGGTGGATTCCTCTGACACCACCCATGGCCCAGGAACTGCCTCTGTGTCCTCACCTATCCTAAACCCGCCTCTTGCTTTTGCTTCCCTTTCTGCTAGCCAAGTAATGTATGCTGCCCACTCTGCTCCCCTTTTCAGCAAGGCTGCACTTTGTGAGGACAGTCAGCAGTTCCAAGCCAACACAGACTTGGAGGGGAGATCTGCTGTGGACTTCTCTAGGCTTGCTACCAATGATGACAGTCGGGAGGGAGCACATGTTGCAAGAAGTCAGGGATGTGTGCAAGAGACAGGGGAGGGTGACATACCTGATGACCAAACAGATTTAGATGATAATGTAGCTGATCGCACGTGGGAGCCGGGTGAAGAGGGGGCATCATCATTGAAAGGATTTGGACCTTTCTGGACTTCTATAACCACCTTGGTTTAATGTCTCTGACGTCAGGAGAGATATTTCTCAGCTAGCAATAACATGACAGACACACACACAGGTATCACTGATAAATACTCTAACTTTATTATGCTACTCCAAATAATTATTATAAACTCCCTGAGTCTATTTTTCAGGCTTAACAATGTATCCCGTATACATAAAAAAAAAGGATGCCTCTCTTACCGGACACGAGGATGGCCTTTTCTATCCCGGACGGAGCCCCCAAACTGAATGGATTTGGACCTTTCTGGACCACCTTGGTTTGATGTCACTGACGTCAGGGGAGATATTTCTCAGCTAGCAATAACATGACACACACACAGGTATCACTGAGAAATATTCTAACTTTATTATGCTATTGCTTGGCCTTATATAGGCAGTAGAAAAGTTTGCATAACAACAGCGTTAAACCAATCATATAGATAAACATTGGTGCTCATGCACATACTACCGGAACATCCTTATATGGTATGTGTACGTGCAGTGAACAAAAAGAATAGGTTTTAATCAGTCACATATAAGAATGTACACAGTTGTGCCGAATGACCCTGAATAAGGCAAGAACGTTTGTACTAGTTCTAGGAGATTCCCAGAATCTGTCCTGGGACAGATAAGCGAACCTAACTCACAGCGGAGGAACTTGAAACAGTGCGTGGGAGAGATGCTATAACAATTCTTTACATATTTAGAGCAAACAAGATGGATTCGCATTTCTCTTCAATCATCATCAGGGGGTGAGGTTGGCAGTGTGCCTGTGAGACAGCAGGGTGGAAGCATGCCCATGAGACAGCAGGGTGGAAGCAGTGAGAGATCTGTAGCCAAATGTGGGAGGGGAACACCGTTTGCTACTTGGGAGACAAGCTGTGAGGAACACATTAGCAGTGCACAGGTTCATAAAAGCAGTGGCAGGCAGACATCACACAGTGGTGGAGGGAAAATGCCATACTCGGTAGTATTGCAATTTTTCACCAACTGGCTGGGGGATGTTAAGGTGGCGGTGTGCAGGATATGTGGGCAGAAGGTGAGGCATGGCCAGGGTGGTAATTTTGGCCCTGTGTCAACACATGGAGTGTCATGATAAAGTGGAGTGGGAAAACTGTGCCACTTATTTAGTGTTACAGTCTGATGCAGCAACCGCTGCATCTCCCACCTTCCCAAAACCCCTATCTAGCAGTCAGGACTCTCCAGCGTCAGCAGAAGAAAGCTGTCTTTCCTTCCCATCGACTTCACTGTCATCTATTGCTCCTGGTGCTCCTCCTCCTACTCCTCATCACTTGCTTCGACAGCAATCAGTCACCATGGTGAAAAAGACAACAGTATGCTTGCACTCATCCAACAGCACAGAAGCTGAACATGCACCTGGCCAAGTTACAGGTATTATAGTCCCTCCCTTTCCATGTAGTTGACTCTTCACATTTCAGAGAACTGACGGCTTGTGCTCACCCAAGATTGAGAGTGCCAAATCGACATTACTTTTCCAAAAAAGCTGTACCAGCCCTGCACACGTATGTTGAGCAGAAGGTGGGCCAGTCCTTGGACTTCTCAATGTTTACTAGAGTTCACGCCAGCACTGACATATGGTAACTATGGTCAAGGACAATATATGTCATTCACAGCCCACTGGGTAAATGTTGTACCAGCCCAGACACCGTTGACAGTGGTCCTCCAACATATCACCTATGCAAAGCTAGGCGTTTTCCTGCAGTTCTGCACCTGGTCACTCTTGGTCAACAGAGCCACTCTTGGGAGGAACTGCTCCATGTCATCAATAAAGAAATCGAACACTGGCTGTCTCCTCGCCAACTGGAGATAGGAGTATTGTTACTGATGAGAAAGAACATTTTGTCTGCTTTGCGTGAGGGAGGGCTGACCCATGCTCCCTACAATCTTCAATCTCATTATCAACTGGTTTCTCAAGTCTTCCACTGAACTGCAAAAGCCGTTAAAAATGTCCAGGAAACTGTGCTTGTTCTTCAGCCACTCCTAGAGCTCATGCACACAAACACAATTTCTTTCCATGTCCGTTCCATTTTTTTTTTTTGCGGACTGTATGCGGAACCATTAATTTCAATGGGTCCACAAAAGAATGGAAGTTGCTCTGTAGTGCATTCCATTTCCGTATGTCTGCAAAGTACGGAATGCATACAGACGTCATACGCATTTTTTGTGGATCCGTGTTTTGCGGACTGCAAGATACATACAGTTGTGTCATGAGCCCTTACTGTGCAAAACATGCCGTCCTTGAGCTACAAAGGCAAAATGCTCTTCCCCAACATTGCCTGATATGCAATGTTTCCACCCGTTGAAACTCTATGCTCCACATGTTAGACTGCCTGTACAAGCAAAGGAAGGCAGTCAACGATTGCTTAATGCTGCAGATGGTCAGGGCTACTCCCCTGTGTAACTTCCCCGTTCATGTGTGACATGTACTCTTTGCTCAGGCCCTTTGAGGAGGCCACTTTATTTGTCAGTTGGCAAAACTACTGGATGAATGATGTCATTCCACTCCTTCACGACCTGTAGGACATGCTGTCAAATTTGATTGGCGAGGGGACAGAAGATATGACACCTCCATTTCATGTCCACCTGAGCCCCGAGGAGGATGAACTGGCAGTGGAGGAGGAATGGAAGAATCTTATACACAACTAGGTGGTTTATCTTCCCAAGTGACAGGAGAGGAGCAGGAGAAGCATGAGGAGCTGGAGGGCGATGACGCAGATGACCCAGACAGACTGTAGCATTATGCAGTGGAGATGGAGGCAGGGAGGCCCTCTGAGTACCTTGCAAAATTACCAGATACATTCTGCCACATTTGTGTATTGACAACCACATTTGTAGTGCCCTAGAGCAGAGGTACTCTGAAACCTGGACTTTTGTGAACATTAGCCCGTTTCACCTATGCAGCGTCTTACTTTATTTCAACCCTTTTTAAAAGGGTTAACTTGCACTGTTTAATACTGTGCAGCTGCATTTTATATGTATGTTGTGATATACATCTTGCTCATTTGCATTGTATTCGTGAGACTCTGTGGAAAGGGATAATGAATACTGAGAGAATTTTTTGACTTTGAATAAGGCTACTTTCACACTGGCGTTTCTGGGTCCGCTTGTGAGATCCGTTTCAGGGCTCTCACAAGTGGCCCAAAACGGATCCGTTGAGCCCCAATGCATTCTTAATGGATAAGGATCCGTTCAGAATGCATTATTTTTTGCTCCGTTGCATCTGTAATCCGCTAAGTTAGAGGTCACCAAAACACTGCTTGCAGCATTTTGGTGTCCGCCTGACGAAGCGGAGCCTAACAGATCTAAATAAATAGAGACGGATCCGTCGGTGATGGCTCCGTCAGAGGCGGATCCGTTTCCATTGATTTGCAATATCTGAGCATGCTCAGAATGTATTTAACCTCCCCCTGCATGTCTCCTCCCCCTGCAAACCCAGCGGCCATCTTGAATGCACAAGTCACAAACAGGTATGTACAGAAAAGTTCTGTCTCTCTCTCTATTTTTCGCTCGCTCTCTCTTTGTGTACATTTTCATAAAATCTTTCTATCTATCATGGGGGCATATAATGGCACTTGCCTGGGCGTGTTTTTGCAGATGTCAGCGAAGTGGTGTGGGAGCAATGGTATGGGGGGGTGTTTGGGTCATTGAGCATGGGCCTGATTATTGCAGGGGTGGGAAAGATGTCATAGAGGGGTCTGATTCCAGAGCAGTGTCGCTGATGGTGGGTTGGGGGTTTGTTGTGCGGGGGTGGGTCAAATATGGCACGGAATGGGGGCACATGGTACAGGTGGAGGCAAATGGCAATAGGGGTGGGCAGACGGCACTGAGTTTGGTAATAAAAAAAATGTCATGCATGTTTATTAGAATATTTATCTTTTTTTTTTTAGCATCTACAAGTCAAAAAATAAAATAATTGTGACGTCCGTAGAAAAAATAAAGTAGGTAACCAATTATAATGTTTTGCATGTTAAAATATACTTTTGCATTATATCTCTACAGATGTCCGAATCAGAACAAGGCGCAAGACCAAGGCCTTCAAGAAGGCGTCACAGAATTCAAGAACCGGTAAGTACACGCAACAATATATATATATTTTTCGAATAACATTCCTTTTTATTAAATATGATTTAAAAATGTTCTAGTCTTCATCATCGACCCGCTCTGCTGCCACGCCAGCAACATCATCTGCTGGGGCCAGGTCATCTGAGTCACCGAGGGGAGGTGGAGATAGGATTGACAAGGACCGGCAGCAAGTAAGTATATTTCTCTATATCTATATTATACAAAAACTTTAATGTTTTAACCATTCTTTTTTTATTGTTTATTAGGAAACTTCTACTAGATGCGCCAGTCAGGATCCCTCAGTCCCCTCCAGAGTCCGTGGGAAAGGCCGTGTCGGTCAGGGACGTGTAAGTATCAAAGACTTAGTTTTTTTTATAGAATTTTTCATTTGTACATTCTTTAATGTATCTTTTCCTTTTTCTTCCAAGGTTCCAGAGTCTCCCCCTGGGAAGATGGGGAGTTTGTTGTCCCTCGTACAGACAATGATCTCCTTATCCAGCTGATGGAGGCGTGTCCTGCATTATGGGACCACACCGACTGCCACCATGCAGACCATCACCTGACCCAGCGGCTCTGGAGGCAGATATCAGTTGCTGGGAGGATCTCAGTGCGGCGGATCAGAAAGAATGTGGTAAGTACAGCACTAACTCATGTATAATGTAAACCTAGTCCACAATAATATTCTTAAATTAACCATTTTCTTTGTGATCAATGCGGGACCGCTTCAAGAGAGACTACAACAAGGAAGTTCAGGCCCCGAGTGGTTCCGGAGCAACCTCAGGGTCGACATATGTCTACAGTGCGGCCCTGGGGTTCTTACTTAGAATGCTGGCACTTAGAAGGTAAATTTTTATTTTCTATTTTAAAATGATTTGGCTTTTATCACCTTCTGTCTGCAAAGGGTTGTCTGTGACAAAGGAAGGTTTGACACCTTTCTCTCATGCAGCCCCCTACATTATGAAGTAGACAATGTCATATACTGTAAGTATTAATACAAGGCCTTATTATTTTTCTCTCCACAGAACTGCAAGAAGAACTCAGGCGCCTGAACCATCTCTTGAAGCGGCCCCAGAAGCGGCCACCACCACCAACCCTCCTGTCCCTCCTGTACACCTGTTCGGGTCAATCCAGGTCCCCTACCGGGTCCCTCTTTTCAGTGAATGCTCTCAAATTGGAGACAAAATGTGAGAGCTACGCTAAATAGCAGGAGATCCAGTAGGAGCAGTCGGGAGGACTATGGGGACCTTGTAGAGATCGTTTCCGATGCTCTAGAAGGTTTTGCAGATGAGATGCGTTGTGCGTTGAATGACTTGGCACGCCAAGTGGAGGGGGCGGAGTCGGTGTGTCAACTCTCTGAGAATGAACATTACATGCTAGCCTATGTTCTTCGAATGGACCAAATGACTCCTGAACAGGTGCATGAGTTCAGAAATTTGATGGAGAACGGGTCGTGGGAAATTATGCACCGCTCCCCATCCACCACCTGCCCCCCATCTACCACCTGCCCCCCATCCACCACCTACCCCCATCCCACTCTTTTCAACATGCCCCATCCGCCAACCTTCCCATTTCCACCATCCATCCCTTTCCCAACCCCCCAAGCATGTGTACCATCTGCCTTATTTTTCTTCCACACCTTCTCCTCCTCACTATCATGCTCCAACTTCTTTCCCTACTCCTTCTTCTACACATGCTCGGGAACAATCCAGTTCCGACCCTTCCACTCTCCACACCCCCAGAATTCATCCTGCATCTTTTCCTGTGGTCCGTAGTTTTCATTCCTCAACAGAAGACAGGGGAACTACTGCTGCCGGTTCGCATAGGTCCACCCCTCAACGCTCCACCTCCCCTCACCATTTTTCAAACTTGACGATCAGGCACTACAGCCAATTAGAAAGGGGCTGCTTCAATGCAACTGTACAGCCCTGAGGAAAATTCTTAGAAGGAAATTGCCCTTTACTACATCTGAATAGCCCCCCTCAGACCCTATTAAATAACAGCACAAAACGCTGCAAGAATTGGAGGCTATTGTTTCACTGAATGCCTCAGACACATTAAATCTCAAGCTCTAATCTAGGCTGCTGACAATTGCTTTTAGCAGCAAAGGGATCCATCCTCCCTTTGCTGTCCCACTATGTCACACTTTATCTGATGTGAACAAGACTGAACAAACATATACAGTGATCAATTAGACAGCACATCCTGAGATTTATGAGAAGCTGTATCTATATCTGAAGTTTTAATTCAGTAAAAACAGAAAGACATTTCTGTTCAAATACAGTGCTACAACCATCAAATTACAAAATATGGCTTAAATTTACTCCGATGTAAATTTTGCCACAAGACCTATCCGCTGGTCATGCTAGATAAATAAACAGCCTCTCATGTTAAAAAGAGACATTTTCTCATAATAGCTGCCTTCTCCTTCTTCCCTTCACAAGATTTTTCTATTGTTTTTCTTTTTGACTCATAAGCAAATACACTGAAAGTATCTGTTTTGCTTATATACTGGAAAAAGTCCCGCCCAGGAAATGGGAAAACCAAAAGGTCTAGCAGAAGACACAAGAACACTAAAAACACCTAAAAAACAGACTGATTTAAGTAAATCATCAACAAATACAACTAATGAAGTGGATTACTCCAAAGATGCCATGAAAAGCCAAAGTAAATTCTTTGCAGCTCAAGGTCCAGGTTCAGATAGTGAAGATGAGGACTCTAACCAAGGCCAAGAGGACCTCAAAACATATATTAAAAACCTACCGACCTCTGAAAACATTAGAGACATGCTCCAAGAATTGTCTTCCACCATCAAAACTGAACTAACAGAAATCAAATCCGACATCAGACAAGTGTTCTACAGAATGGACTCAATAGAAGAAGTATCTGAGAAAGTAGTCCAACATGCATCCCATCTGTAAAACAAAGTCAAATCCCAACAGAAAGAAATATACGATCTACACCTTCACTTAGATGACTTAGAAAACAGGTCAAGATTAAACAACCTCAGGATAAAAAGGTCTCTCAGAACAAGTAGAAGACAAAGATATTACAAAATTCCTGACGAAGATTTTTCTGAAGCTACTTGGAAAAGAAGAAGAACCCCAAGACTTGGGCATTGAAAGAGCGCACAGAGACTTTCGTCCACGACACATGTCATCTGATGTACCTAGAGACATTCTTTGTTACATACTAAGTTTCCGCATAAAGGAGGAAATACTTAAAAAGGCGCGCTCTGAAAAAAAAGATTGAATACGACAAAAGGGAAGTCACCATTTTTCAGGACATTTCAAAATTTACATTAGATAGGAGAAGGCAGCTAATCCCCTTTACCAGGGCTCTGAGAGAGTGAAATATAAAATACAGATGGCTCTACCCATTTGGAATCCTTGTTACCCACAACGGTAGACCTTTAACCGTAAGGTCACCAGACGACCTTTCCCAAGTACTAGAGAAAAACTCTAGACAAACCTGGGACAAATTGAGATTAGGGATGAGCGAACTCGAACTGTATAGTTCGGGTTCGTACCGAATTTTGGGGTGTCCGTGACACGGACCCGAACCCGGACATTTTCGTAAAAGTCCGGGTTCGGGTTCGGTGTTCGTCGCTTTCTTCGCGCTTTTGTGACGCTTTCTTGGCGCTTTTTGAAAGGCTGCAAAGCAGCCAATCAACAAGCGTCATACTACTTGCCCCAAGAGGCCATCACAGCCATGCCTACTATTGGCATGGCTGTGATTGGCCAGAGCACCATGTGACCCAGCCTCTATTTAAGCTGGAGTCACATAGCGCCGCCCGTCACTCTGCTCTGATTAGCGTAGGGAGAGGTTGCGGCTGCGACAGTAGGGCGAGATTAGGCAGATTAACTCCTCCAAAGGACTTGATTAACTGATCGATCTGCAGCTGTGGATCATTGAGCTGCTGATCCTCAATTGCTCACTGTTTTTAGGCTGCCCAGACCGTTTGTCAGTCACATTTTTCTGGGGTGATCGGCGGCCATTTTGTGTCTTGTGGTGCGCCAGCACAAGCTGCGACCAAGTGCATTTAACCCTCAATGGTGTGGTTGTTTTTTGGCTAAAGCCTACATCAGGGTGAAGCTGTCACACCAAGTGCATTTAACCAGCAATAGTCTGTTCATTTTTTGGCCATATACAAAATCAGGGGCAAGCTGCGCCTGTCACCAAGTGCATTTAACCCTCAATGGTGTGGTTGTTTTTTGGCTAAAGCCTACATCAGGGTGAAGCTGTCACACCAAGTGCATTTAACCAGCAATAGTCTGTTCATTTTTTGGCCATATACTAAATCAGGGGCAAGCTGCGCCTGTCACCAAGTGCATTTAACCCTCAATGGTGTGGTTGTTTTTTGGCTAAAGCCTACATCAGGGTGAAGCTGTCACACCAAGTGCATTTAACCAGCAATAGTCTGTTCATTTTTTGGCCATATACTAAATCAGGGGCAAGCTGCGCCTGTCACCAAGTGCATTTAACCCTCAATGGTGTGGTTGTTTTTTGGCTAAAGCCTACATCAGGGTGAAGCTGTCACACCAAGTGCATTTAACCAGCAATAGTCTGTTTATTTTTTGGCCATATCCCAGTCTAATTCTGTCACTAAATCCATACCGGTCACCCAGCGCCTAAATACTAGGCCTCAAATTTATATCCCGCTAAATCTGTCCTTAGTGCTGTAGCTGGGCGAGTTATTTAGTGTCCGTTCAAGCACATTTCTTGTTCTGGGTTGAAATACAATTCCCAATTTAGCAATTTCATAATTTAGTGGTTTCTGCTATATCAGAGCTATTTGAAATCTATCCCTAAAAGGGTATATAATATTCAAGGTGCACATTGGGTCATTCAGAATAACTTCACACACACCCGCTACTGTGTATTTCCAAGTCTAATTCTGGCACTAAACCCATACCTGTCACCCAGCGCCTAAATACTAGGCCTCAAATTTATATCCCGCTAAATCTGTCCCTAGTGCTGTAGCTGGGCGAGTTATTTAGTGTCCGTTCAAGCACATTTCTTGTTCTGGGTTGAAATACAATTCCCAATTTAGCAATTTCATAATTTAGTGGTTTCTGCTATATCAGAGCTATTTGAAATCTATCCCTAAAAGGGTATATAATATTCAAGGTGCACATTGGGTCATTCAGAATAACTTCACACACACCCGCTACTGTGTATTTCCAAGTCTAATTCTGGCACTAAACCCATACCTGTCACCCAGCGCCTAAATACTAGGCCTCAAATTTATATCCCGCTAAATCTGTCCCTAGTGCTGTAGCTGGGCGAGTTATTTAGTGTCCGTTCAAGCACATTTCTTGTTCTGGGTTGAAATACAATTCCCAATTTAGCAATTTCATAATTTAGTGGTTTCTGCTATATCAGAGCTATTTGAAATCTATCCCTAAAAGGGTATATAATATTCAAGGTGCACATTGGGTCATTCAGAATAACTTCACACACACCCGCTACTGTGTATTTCCAAGTCTAATTCTGGCACTAAACCCATACCTGTCACCCAGCGCCTAAATACTAGGCCTCAAATTTATATCCCGCTAAATCTGTCCCTAGTGCTGTAGCTGGGCGAGTTATTTAGTGTCCGTTCAAGCACATTTCTTGTTCTGGGTTGAAATACAATTCCCAATTTAGCAATTTCATAATTTAGTGGTTTCTGCTATATCAGAGCTATTTGAAATCTATCCCTAAAAGGGTATATAATATTCAAGGTGCACATAGGGTCATTCAGAATAACTTCACACACCCGCTACTGTGCATTTCCAAATCTAATTCTGTCACTAAACCCATACCTGTCACCCAGCGCCTAAATACTAGGCCTCAAATTTATATCCCGCTAAATCTCTCGTTACCGCTGTCCTGTTGTGGCTGGGAAAGTTATTTAGTGTCCGTCAAAGCACATTTTTTGTTCTGGGTTGAAATACAATTCCCAATTTAGCAATTTCATAATTTAGTCGTTTCTGCTATATCAGAGCTATTTGAAATCTATCCCTAAAAGGGTAGATCATATTGAAGGTGCACATAGGGTCATTCAGAATAACTTCACACACATGCTTCTGTGCATTTCCAAGTCTAATTCTGTCACTAAATCCATACCGGTCACCCAGCGCCTAAATACTAGGCCTCAAATTTATATCCCGCTGAATTTGAATACAATACATTGGGCCAAATAATATATTTGTTGTTGTGGTGAACCATAACAATGAGAAAAACATCTAGTAAGGGACGCGGACGTGGACATGGTCGTGGTGGTGTTAGTGGACCCTCTGGTGCTGGGAGAGGACGTGGCCGTTCTGCCACATCCACACGTCCTAGTGTACCAACTACCTCAGGTCCCAGTAGCCGCCAGAATTTACAGCGATATATGGTGGGGCCCAATGCCGTTCTAAGGATGGTAAGGCCTGAGCAGGTACAGGCATTAGTCAATTGGGTGGCCGACAGTGGATCCAGCACTTTCACATTATCTCCCACCCAGTCTTCTGCAGAAAGCGCACAGATGGCGCCTGAAAACCAACCCCATCAGTCTGTCACATCACCCCCATGCATACCAGGGAAACTGTCTCAGCCTCAAGTTATGCAGCAGTCTCTTATGCTGTTTGAAGACTCC
This sequence comes from Bufo gargarizans, assembly GCF_014858855.1. Taxonomy (NCBI): domain Eukaryota; kingdom Metazoa; phylum Chordata; class Amphibia; order Anura; family Bufonidae; genus Bufo; species Bufo gargarizans. The sequence continues at coordinate 368,640,994 of NC_058082.1, read as the reverse complement.
GCTGGCAGGGTTTCCCAAGGGCATCCACCTAGCCCTTCCCCAGCGGTGAAAGACATAGAATGCACTGACGCACAACCACTTATGTTTCCTGATGATGAGGACATGGGAATACCACCTCAGCATGTCTCTGATGATGACGAAACACAGGTGCCAACTGCTGCGTCTTTCTGCAGTGTGCAGACTGAACAGGAGGTCAGGGATCAAGACTGGGTGGAAGACGATGCAGGGGACGATGAGGTCCTAGACCCCACATGGAATGAAGGTCGTGCCACTGACTTTCACAGTTCGGAGGAAGAGGCAGTGGTGAGACCGAGCCAACAGCGTAGCAAAAGAGGGAGCAGTGGGCAAAAGCAGAACACCCGCCGCCAAGAGACTCCGCCTGCTACTGACCGCCGCCATCTGGGACCGAGCACCCCAAAGGCAGCTTCAAGGAGTTCCCTGGCATGGCACTTCTTCAAACAATGTGCTGACGACAAGACCCGAGTGGTTTGCACGCTGTGCCATCAGAGCCTGAAGCGAGGCATTAACGTTCTGAACCTGAGCACAACCTGCATGACCAGGCACCTGCATGCAAAGCATGAACTGCAGTGGAGTAAACACCTTAAAACCAAGGAAGTCACTCAGGCTCCCCCTGCTACCTCTTCTGCTGCTGCCGCCTCGGCCTATTCTGCTGCTGCCGCCTCGGCCTCTTCCTCCGCCTCTGGAGGAACGTTGGCACCTGCCGCCCAGCAAACAGGGGATGTACCACCAACACCACCACCACCACCTCCGTCACCAAGCGTCTCAACCATGTCACACGCCAGCGTTCAGCTCTCCATCTCACAAACATTTGATAGAAAGCGTAAATTCCCACCTAGCCACCCTCGATCCCTGGCCCTGAATGCCAGCATTTCTAAACTACTGGCCTATGAAATGCTGTCATTTAGGCTGGTGGACACAGACAGCTTCAAACAGCTCATGTCGCTTGCTGTCCCACAGTATGTTGTTCCCAGCCGGCACTACTTCTCCAAGAGAGCCGTGCCTTCCCTGCACAACCAAGTATCCGATAAAATCAAGTGTGCACTGCGCAACGCCATCTGTGGCAAGGTCCACCTAACCACAGATACGTGGACCAGTAAGCACGGCCAGGGACGCTATATCTCCCTAACTGCACACTGGGTAAATGTAGTGGCAGCTGGGCCCCAGGCGGAGAGCTGTTTGGCGCACGTCCTTCCGCCGCCAAGGATCGCAGGGCAACATTCTTTGCCTCCTGTTGCCACCTCCTCCTTCTCGGCTTCCTCCTCCTCTTCTTCCACCTGCTCATCCAGTCAGCCACACACCTTCACCACCAACTTCAGCACAGCCCGGGGTAAACGTCAGCAGGCCATTCTGAAACTCATATGTTTGGGGGACAGGCCCCACACCGCACAGGAGTTGTGGCGGGGTATAGAACAACAGACCGACGAGTGGTTGCTGCCGGTGAGCCTCAAGCCCGGCCTGGTGGTGTGTGATAATGGGCGAAATCTCGTTGCAGCTCTGGGACTAGCCAATTTGACGCACATCCCTTGCTTGGCGCATGTGCTGAATTTGGTGGTGCAGAAGTTCATTCACAACTACCCCGACATGTCAGAGCTGCTGCATAAAGTGCGGGCCGTCTGTTCGCGCTTCCGGCGTTCACATCCTGCTGCTGCTCGCCTGTCTGCGCTACAGCGTAACTTCGGCCTTCCCGCTCACCGCCTCATATGCGACGTGCCCACCAGGTGGAACTCCACCTTGCACATGCTGGACAGACTGTGCGAGCAGCAGCAGGCCATAGTGGAGTTTCAGCTGCAGCACGCACGGGTCAGTCGCACTACAGAACAGCACCACTTCACCACCAATGACTGGGCCTCCATGCGAGACCTGTGTGCCCTGTTGCGCTGTTTCGAGTACTCCACCAACATGGCCAGTGGCGATGACACCGTTATCAGCGTTACAATACCACTTCTATGTCTCCTTGAGAAAACACTTAGGGCGATGATGGAAGAGGAGGTGGCCCAGGAGGAGGAGGAGGAGGAGGAAGAGGGGTCATTTTTAGCACTTTCAGGCCAGTCTCTTCGAAGTGACTCAGAGGGAGGTTTTTGGCAACAGCAGAGGCCAGGTACAAATGTGGCCAGCCAGGGCCCACTACTGGAGGACGAGGAGGACGAGGATGAGGAGGAGGTGGAGGAGGATGAGGATGAAGCATGGTCACAGCGGGGTGGCACCCAACGCAGCTCGGGTCCATCACTGGTGCGTGGCTGGGGGGAAAGGCAGGACGATGACGATACGCCTCCCACAGAGGACAGCTTGTCCTTACCCCTGGGCAGCCTGGCACACATGAGCGACTACATGCTGCAGTGCCTGCGCAACGACAGCAGAGTTGCCCACATTTTAACCTGTGCGGACTACTGGGTTGCCACCCTGCTGGATCCACGCTACAAAGACAATGTGCCCACCTTACTTCCTGCACTGGAGCGTGATAGGAAGATGCGCGAGTACAAACGCACGTTGGTAGACGCGCTACTGAGAGCATTCCCAAATGTCACAGGGGAACAAGTGGAAGCCCAAGGCCAAGGCAGAGGAGGAGCAAGAGGTCGCCAAGGCAGCTGTGTCACGGCCAGCTCCTCTGAGGGCAGGGTTAGCATGGCAGAGATGTGGAAAACTTTTGTCAACACGCCACAGCTAACTGCACCACCACCTGATACGCAACGTGTTAGCAGGAGGCAACATTTCACTAACATGGTGGAACAGTACGTGTGCACACCCCTCCACGTACTGACTGATGGTTTGGCCCCATTCAACTTCTGGGTCTCTAAATTGTCCACGTGGCCAGAGCTAGCCTTTTATGCCTTGGAGGTGCTGGCCTGCCCGGCAGCCAGCGTTTTGTCTGAACGTGTATTCAGCACGGCAGGGGGCGTCATTACAGACAAACGCAGCCGCCTGTCTACAGCCAATGTGGACAAGCTGACGTTCATAAAAATGAACCAGGCATGGATCCCACAGGACCTGTCCGTCCCTTGTCCAGATTAGACATTAACTACCTCCCATAACCATATATTATTGGACTCCAGGGCACTTCCTCATTCAATCCTATTTTTATTTTCATTTTACCATTATATTGCGAGGCTACCCAAAGTTGAATGAACCTCTCCTCTGCCTGTGTGCTAGGCCTAAATATATGCCAATGGACTGTTGCAGTGGTGGGTGACGTGAAGCCTCATTCTCTGCTATGACATGCAGACTAATTCTCTGCTGACATGAAGACAGATTCTCTGTTACGGGACCTCCCTCCTCTGCCTGGGTGCTGGGCCTAAATATATGCCAATGGACTGTTGCAGTGGTGGGTGACGTGAAGCCTGATTCTCTGCTATGACATGCAGACTAATTCTCTGCTGACATGAAGACAGATTCTCTGTTACGGGACCTCTCTCCTCTGCCTGTGTGTGTGCTGGGCCTAAATATATGCCAATGGACTGTTGCAGTGGTGGCTGACGTGAAGCCTCATTCTCTGCTATGACATGCAGACTAATTCTCTGCTGACATGAAGCCAGATTGTCTGTTACGGGACCTCTCTCCTCTGCCTGTGTGTGTGCTGGGCCTAAATATATGCCAATGGACTGTTGCAGTGGTGGCTGACGTGAAGCCTCATTCTCTGCTATGACATGCAGACTAATTCTCTGCTGACATGAAGCCAGATTGTCTGTTACGGGACCTCTCTCCTCTGCCTGTGTGTGTGCTGGGCCTAAATATATGCCAATGGACTGTTGCAGTGGTGGCTGACGTGAAGCCTCATTCTCTGCTATGACATGCAGACTGATTCTCTGCTGACATGAAGCCAGATCGTCTGTTACGGGACCTCTCTGCTCTGCCTGTGTGCTAGGCCTAAATATATGCCAATGGACTGTTGCAGTGGTGGGTGACGTGAAGCCTCATTCTCTGCTATGACATGCAGACTGATTCTCTGCTGTCATGAAGCCAGATTGTCTGTTACGGGACCTCTCTGCTCTGCCTGTGTGCTAGGCCTAAATATATGCCAATGGACTGTTGCAGTGGTGGGTGACGTGAAGCCTCATTCTCTGCTATGACATGCAGACTGATTCTCTGCTGACATGAAGCCAGATTGTCTGTTACGGGACCTCTCTCCTCTGCCTGTGTGCTAGGCCTAAATATATGCCAATGGACTGTTGCAGTGGTGGCTGACGTGAAGCCTCATTCTCTGCTATGACATGCAGACTAATTCTCTGCTGACATGAAGCCAGATTGTCTGTTACGGGACCTCTCTCCTCTGCCTGGGTGCTGGGCCTAAATTTATGACAATGGACTGTTGCAGTGGTGGCTGACGTGAAGCCTGATTCTCTGCTATGACATGCAGACTGATTCTCTGCTGACATGAAGCCAGATCCTCTGTTACGGGACCTCTCTCCTCTGCCTGTGTGTGTGCTGGGCCTAAATATATGCCAATGGACTGTTGCAGTGGTGGCTGACGTGAAGCCTCATTCTCTGCTATGACATGCAGACTGATTCTCTGCTGACATGAAGCCAGATTCTCTGTTACGGGACCTCTCTCCTCTGCCTGTGTGTGTGCTGGGCCTAAATATATGCCAATGGACTGTTGCAGTGGTGGCTGACGTGAAGCCTCATTCTCAGCTATGACATGCAGACTGATTCTCTGCTGACATGAAGCCAGATTGTCTGTTACGGGACCTCCCTCCTCTGCCTGGGTGCTGGGCCTAAATATATGCCAATGGACTGTTGCAGTGGTGGCTGACGTGAAGCCTCATTCTCTGCTATGACATGCAGACTAATTCTCTGCTGACATGAAGACAGATTCTCTGTTACGGGACCTCCCTCCTCTGCCTGGGTGCTGGGCCTAAATATATGCCAATGGACTGTTGCAGTGGTGGCTGACGTGAAGCCTCATTCTCTGCTATGACATGCAGACTAATTCTCTGCTGACATGAAGCCAGATTGTCTGTTACGGGACCTCTCTCCTCTGCCTGTGTGCTAGGCCTAAATATATGCCAATGGACTGTTGCAGTGGTGGCTGACGTGAAGCCTCATTCTCTGCTATGACATGCAGACTGATTCTCTGCTGACATGAAGCCAGATCGTCTGTTACGGGACCTCTCTCCTCTGCCTGTGTGTGTGCTGGGCCTAAATATATGCCAATGGACTGTTGCAGTGGTGGCTGACGTGAAGCCTCATTCTCTGCTATGACATGCAGACTAATTCTCTGCTGACATGAAGACAGATTCTCTGTTACGGGACCTCCCTCCTCTGCCTGGGTGCTGGGCCTAAATATATGCCAATGGACTGTTGCAGTGGTGGCTGACGTGAAGCCTCATTCTCTGCTATGACATGCAGACTGATTCTCTGCTGACATGAAGCCAGATCGTCTGTTACGGGACCTCTCTGCTCTGCCTGTGTGCTAGGCCTAAATATATGCCAATGGACTGTTGCAGTGGTGGGTGACGTGAAGCCTCATTCTCTGCTATGACATGCAGACTGATTCTCTGCTGACATGAAGCCAGATTGTCTGTTACGGGACCTCTCTCCTCTGCCTGTGTGCTAGGCCTAAATATATGCCAATGGACTGTTGCAGTGGTGGGTGACGTGAAGCCTCATTCTCTGCTATGACATGCAGACTAATTCTCTGCTGACATGAAGCCAGATTGTCTGTTACGGGACCTCTCTCCTCTGCCTGGGTGCTGGGCCTAAATTTATGACAATGGACTGTTGCAGTGGTGGCTGACGTGAAGCCTGATTCTCTGCTATGACATGCAGACTGATTCTCTGCTGACATGAAGCCAGATCCTCTGTTACGGGACCTCTCTCCTCTGCCTGTGTGTGTGCTGGGCCTAAATATATGCCAATGGACTGTTGCAGTGGTGGCTGACGTGAAGCCTCATTCTCTGCTATGACATGCAGACTGATTCTCTGCTGACATGAAGCCAGATTCTCTGTTACGGGACCTCTCTCCTCTGCCTGTGTGTGTGCTGGGCCTAAATATATGCCAATGGACTGTTGCAGTGGTGGCTGACGTGAAGCCTCATTCTCTGCTATGACATGCAGACTAATTCTCTGCTGACATGAAGACAGATTCTCTGTTACGGGACCTCCCTCCTCTGCCTGGGTGCTGGGCCTAAATATATGCCAATGGACTGTTGCAGTGGTGGCTGACGTGAAGCCTCATTCTCTGCTATGACATGCAGACTAATTCTCTGCTGACATGAAGACAGATTCTCTGTTACGGGACCTCTCTCCTCTGCCTGGGTGCCGGGGCCTAAATATCTGAGAATGGACTGTTCCAGTGGTGGGTGACGGGAAGCCAGATTCTCTGCTATGGAACCTCTCTCCAATTGATTTTGGTTAATTTTTATTTATTTAATTTTTATTTTAATTCATTTCCCTATCCACATTTGTTTGCAGGGGATTTACCTACATGTTGCTGCCTTTTGCAGCCCTCTAGCTCTTTCCTGGGCTGTTTTACAGCCTTTTTAGTGCCGAAAAGTTCGGGTCCCCATTGACTTCAATGGGGTTCGGATTCGGGACGAAGTTCGGATCGGGTTCGGATCCCGAACCCGAACATTTCCGGGATGTTCGGCCGAACTTCTCGAACCCGAACATCCAGGTGTTCGCTCAACTCTAATTGAGATACCAGATTGGACTGCTGATGATTCAACAGTGACTTTTCCTAAACTTCCAACGATGGATAAATGGGAGAAGGTCACTACACCAAAACAGAGGAAAGCCAGCATGCAAGATCAGCTGCCGCCAAGAGCCCCTCGGAAATACGGAAGAGGTCTCCCACCAGACTGATCCCAGCTCTATATCCTTTTATGCGTTCTAATTTGATTCAGTAATATTCACTGTTTCATATAGAGTATGTGATGTCTGATGGTCATTATCTTCATATTACTCGTTTGACTAGATCAGTGGTCTTTTAGGTCTAAGATCTGAAACCATTTATCTACTGAAACACTCTTTTGTGTTATTGTAATACACATAAGAAGTTGTAATAACTTGTTACACTATTTAGGCGTTAGCCTATGTTAGTTTACTAACTTAATTTATCTACATATTTTTCAGCAGCTCAACCCCCCACTCAAAGAAGTGCACATATTTTTGCAATCTAAACTCTGCTCCACAGAGAACTTTCTTCCTTCTCTAGTGGACTAGATGCTTTCTTTTTCCCCCTTCAGTACTATACTCGTTTCCTAGAGGTTTACTGTATGTTATCAGTTGAAGTTTCTTTACACCTTACCAGTCATAGCCTAATGAACATCCTAATTCTATACAACATAAGATGACAGATCTCAATTGTATTACTGTCAGGGAACAGAGAGGAAGGAAAGAGGATGCAGTCTGACTCCACCCACAACCCCCTGTTACGACAGGGTGTAACTGGGCGATGGTCCCTTACTTACATAAGTGCACAGAGGAAAGATACGGAAGGTCAACAAGCCAAGGGTCAGAACCAGGGGAAGCGGAAGTACAAATGGAGCGGGCAAATGTTAAGTCAACAGTCAGTGCCGAGGTCAATCCAGGGGAGCAAATACGTACAAAGGATGAGACGAAGTCGAGGTCAAAGAACAAGCCGAGGTCAGGAGGTCAATCAGAACAAGCAGCCGCAGACTAGAACCAAGGAACAAGGAAGCACCAATGGACCAGTATCACAGGAAACCTGTAGCCAGCAGGTTGCCTGTATTTATAGTGGGGAGTGAGGGTCATGTGATGTGGCCAGCATCACATGACCGACAGACAGACAAGTAGAGCACCGAGTGATCAGCTCGGCGCTCAAGGCAGACCTAAGAGCAGTGAGCTTCCCAGCTAGCAAAGCCGCCCTGGGAACAAGGCCGAACACAGATCCTTTTAAAATACAGGGGCATGAAGATCCTTTTAAAAAGACCTACAGCCCAGCTAAGAAGCATAGATACTTTACACAATGGTTCAATGCTTGTACCCCTACACAAAAAAGAAAGGGAGTATCTATTGTATTCAGCAAACATATAAACTTAGAAAAATTGACAATATAACAGATCCTGATGGGCGATTTATTTTTCTCAAAGGCAAAATAGGTGGTCATCTGTTTATATTTGTTAATGTTTATGCCCCCAACCAATCCGCTATTTTCAAACTTGTCTTTAATGGGTTGGAGCCATTCCTGGAAGGGACATTGATATTTGGAGGAGATTTCAATATAACCCTAGAACCAAGTTTAGATACATATCATGGAAAGTCTTACGTCCCACTTAATAGACTAAAATTAATATATTGTTTCAACAGTATCAGTTAGTGGATATCTGGAGGGTGCTTCACCCAACAGTCAAAGATTTTTGCTTTTACTCCAAGGTCCACAAAACATATTCAAGAATTGATTATATACTAGTAACCCAAAGAGAGATTAACCACCTCCGGACCGCCTAACGCAGCATCGCGGTCCAGAGGCGGCTGTCTCAGGCAGAGTGACGCATCGGTGGCTGGGTGAGAGAAATATCTCGGCAAAAGACAACTGTTCCCATTTTTTTATACAGTTGGCATTTGACCGAGATATTTATCTCACCCAGCATGGGTATATGTAAAATGACACCCCAAAACACATTGCCGGCAATACCATATGTGTGACACTTTTTTGCAGCCTAGGTGGGCAAAGGGGCCTACATTCCAAAGAGCACCTTTAGGATTTCACAGGGCATTTTTTACACATTTTGATTTCAAACTACTTCTCACACATTAGGGCCTCTAAAATGCCAGGGCAGTATAACTACCCCACAAGTGACCCCATTTTGGAAAGAAGACACCCCAAGGTATTTCGTGATGGGCATAGTGAGTTCATGGAAGTTTTTATTTTTTGTCACAAGTTAGTGGAATATGAGACTTTGTAAAGAAAAAAAAATGAAAAAAAATCATCATTTTCCACTAACTTGTGACAAAAAATAAAAAGTTCCATGAACTCACTATGCCCATCAACGAATATCCTAGGGTGTCTACTGTCCGAAATGGGGTCATTTGTGGGGTTTTTCTACTGTCTGGGCATTGTAGAACCTCAGGAAACATGACAGCTGCTCAGAAAGTCAGAGCTGCTTCAAAAAGCGGAAATTTATATTTTTGTATCATAGTTTGTAAACGCTATAACTTTTTACCCAAACTTTTTTTTTTATCAAAGACATGTAGAACAATAAATTTAGAGAAAAATGTATATATAGATGTCGTTTTTTGGGAAAAATTTTACAACTGAAAGTAAAAAATGTCATATTTTTGAAAAAATTTCAGTAAATTTCAGTAAATTATTCAGTAAATTAGCAAAAAAAGTAAAAATGTCAGCAGCAATGAAATACCACCAAATGAAAGATCTATTAATGAGAAGAAAGGGAAGTAAAATTCACTTAGGTGTTAAGTTGCATGACTGAGCAATAAACGGTGAAAGTAGTGTAGTTAGGTGGTTAATACAGTAAAGAACATCAACTATGACTCTATTCTCCTTTCAGATCACGCTCCCCTCCAAGTTCAATTTGGTTCACAACCGAAGATACACATGTCTTGGAGATAAATGAAAGTTTATTGTCCAAAAAAAGCAATATAGATTTACGTGCCTCTCAAATACAGTTTTTTTTTACAAAAACAATACTATTGATGGATGTGACCCTTTGACTTGGGAAACAAATAAAGCAGTCCTTAGAGGCAGACTCATTCAACTAGGCGCTAGGGAGAAAAAAGTCAGGAATATGGAAATTGATGCTATATTAACAAAAATTAGGAAATTTGAAAGACTACATAAAGCATCTTTATGTAAAAAAAATTGAAGGTGAATTAGTGCAACTTAGAATTCAACTAAAAGAACTGCTTGATACTAACTCTCAAAGATATCTATTTATGGCTAGGTTCAAACACTATCTGAATGCTAATAAGTGTGGTAAAACCCTGGCTACATAAATCCCTAAAATAAAATCTGAAAATAATCTGGATATTTATGATTCAGAAGGTATTGCAAATACTTTCAAAGAATTTTATGCCAAATTATATAATCTTCAACCAGATAAAAGAGCTGATCCCCCCCTTAAAACATTTTATTGATGAATATCTCAGTAAAACAGAAATTCCCAAAATATCTCAGGAACAAGCTGATAATCTGATTGCCCCAGTTACTACTGTAGAAGTAGCCAAAACAATTGACTTGATGGCTAGTGGTAAGACCCCAGACCCAGATGGATTTGCTGCTTGCTATTATAAAAAACAAATAAAGGTATCCTTGCTCCCCATTTAGCCAGTATTTTTAACAAGATCTAAACAAAAAAAAACCTTAGGACAGAGTCCATGCTAGTGCAGTAAGCCGGATTGGTATAATGCACACTGACGCAATAATATGCACTGACTGGGTCAGGTGTAAATGATAGTTAAGAGTTTTTGTTTGTGACGCCAATTGCAGCGTGCGCAGGGTACAGTCTCAGGGCCCTTTAAGGTGTTGCAACTTAGGTTGGGATCCCTATTTCTGGGAGCTCCTACCAGCACAGCCTTCCCCTAGCCGGGGTGGCTGGCACACTAACTGAACTTCCTTCCCTCCCCATGAGGCAGGACATGGGCCAGCCCACTTCTGCTCATAGAGGGGGAGTTAACTGGAATAAACTATTCCAGTCTAGATATGCTAAACTGAACTAAGGCCTTGCTAAACATTGCTGCCACCTGCTGGTGTACATGGAAATTACAGCAAATACATTTAACAAGGATTAGAAATTCCACATTAGTGAGGGATATTAAATAAAATCACATTAGATGACAAGGCACATGTTACCAACAAATAGTAGCAGGGAAAAAGAGTTTAGTAACATAACTCTGGGATGTTACACTAGCTCATATATCCGTAATGCCCAAAGAAGGGAAAGATAATGCTTTGTGTGTAAACTACAGGCCCATATCGTTGCTTAATAACGATATTAAAATCTATGCAAAATTACTGGCAACCAGACTAAAGAAACTAATGAGTTTTCTTGTACAGGAAGATCAGGTTGGATTTGTGCCAGTAAGGGAGACAAAGGACAAAACCACAAAATTTTTGCAGATTATTCAAGCAGCGAAATTGAAGAACACCCCTTGTTATTGGTGGCTTCAGATGCGGAAAAAGCCTTTTACAGGCTAAACTGGGTTTTTCTGCGCTCGGTCTTGAATAAATTTGCTTTTCCTGCAGTTTTTATAGAAAAGATCATGGCACCACCCCCTCGGCACAAGTTTGAGTCAATGGAACTCTCTCAAAAGCATTTAATATATATAATGGAAAGAGACAAGGCTGCCCACTATCCCCCCTCGTTTTTGTTTTATCCCTAGAACCCTTTTTCTCCAGAATCAGGGAAAATCAAAATACTAAAGGACTAATAACTAAATCAGGCAACCATAAAATAGCTGCTTTTGCAGATGATACCCTATTCACATTAACAGACCCCCTAAATTATCTTCCAGAACTTGTCAGAGAATTTAAGGCCTTTAACAAAGCCTCAGATTTTAAAATAAACTTGACCAAATCAGAAATATTTAATGTTTCACTAGACACCTAAACTTGGGATAAGATAAGGAATTTAAGTGATCTAAAACCGGCCCCCAAATCCTTTAAATATTTGGTAGTAAATATGTGTTTAGACCAAACAGATTTATAAAAAGACTTTTAAAAAGTATAGAAAAACAATTGAAAGATTGGGAGCCATTGTTCCTCTCATGGTTTGGGAAAATTAACGTCATAAAAATGATGATTTTACCTAAAATTCTATATTTATTTCAGACCCTTCCAATTGAGATTCCTAAGAAATTTTTATTAGCAAGATTAAACGTCTCTTCCTGAAGTTTATGTGGCAAAACAAACATAACAGGATACCATATTACACTATGACGAAAAGTAAAAGGGAAGGATGTGTTGGGCTTCTGGACATAGAAGGATATTATAAGGCTGCCTTGGTGTCAAGATTACTAGGATGGGGTGTCTCCCCAGCCAAAAAACTGTGGGTTTACCTGATCTCCAAATGTTACAAATTAATGACTGACTCGACAAAACCCCTTACTTATCTAGAGAATGGGGCAAAAACTTGAACTCTCCATTTAATGCGTCACAAACAAACTACATATTGAGAAACGCACACTCAATTTCAAAATGCTATTTATATCAAGAGATGCAATACAAATTGACATCACGTTGCTATAAAACCCCGTCTCTGTTACACAGAGTAAACCCAGAGATCACCGATCGCTGTTGGAGATGTGGAGGAGAGATAGGGACATACACTCATATTTTGTTATAATAGTCCTTTAATTGTTCCTTTTTGGAAAGAGATAAACAAAATTGTCAATGAGATTTTCCAAGCCAAAACTACATTTTCACTACGTCTGATTTTGTTCAATTGGTTTGATGTATGTCATGCTTCTAATAAAGTCAGAGTTATGTATGCTTTTCCTCAATGCGGCTAAGATATTAATACCAAGAAAGTGGCTGCAGAAAGAACTCCCCACACTTAAGGAATGGTTCTTGGAAGTAAAGAAAATTCAAAGCTTTGAAAGAATACGATGGACTTTGGCCCATAACACACAGAGATATGACGACATTTGGGAAAAATGGACTACATATTTGACACCAGAAAAAGCATATATGTTGTTAATGTGATTGATGTTTAACTGGGTATTTGTTATAGCTTATATAGTTACACCAAGAGGTCTGTACATAGACCAATTTCTTGACTGGTAACCTTTCTTTCTCATTTACCTGTTCTTCCGTTAACCATTCCCTTCCTCCCCCCCTCCCTCCCTTCTTTCCTCCCCTACCCTCTCCATGTTTGTCATATTTTATTTGTTCTTGTATCAATGACTTTATTTTTTATATGGATATATATATACATTATTTTACTTTATGTAAAGAAATGTTTACATTTATTCATTTTGGAGGGATGTAACTCCATAGTATATATCCTTGAAATACTTAAAAATAAAAAAAAATTACATATAGTTTCTTAATAAAAGAAAAAAAGTTTATAGGAAATTGATTTTTGCTACACCTGTAGTATTAAAGGTAGAAAAATATTTGAGAGGGCACGATCAATATCGGGCTTTGTAAAAGCAAAAGCATGTTCATCAGCCAATCTGGTTCAAATCCACATGAACCCTTGTGAGACTCACGGTACATGTGAATCGGCCTCATTAACAATTACATTTACTAGAGAGTAAAAATATTTATATTTTGCTCTTTAGCAAAGATGAAGCTGGCACAGAAATTATCATCATTACCACAAGGGACAGGAAATAAACGTAATGATGTCAGTTTTTGACCGGGTTCAGAGCCAAATATGGAATTGTGCCTAGCCAAAGAACTCAGCAGTTCAAGCTGGAATGCTCTCCCTTGACATGTGTTGAATCATGCATAGAAAGGGCTGACAATAACACACTGCTTGGCGGAGAATTCCTACAAACAGTGTATTTGAATAATAGTCTGTGGAAGCCTAGCTGTAGCCATGTCATAGCTGTTTGACCAGCTTTGACAGGGCTACAGCTTGCCCAATAGTGCAGGTGATCGCACAGCAATCACAGATGGATGCAGGCCAGCGCCTGGTAGCACTATGGATAACACAGTACGTGTTTATCAGTAATGACTATACCTTGGTTGGTTAACATAAAAAAGTTGACAAAAGGTGTTATAAATTATAGAATTTTGCCATTTTGCCAATTCGCTCTACGCGCATCAGAGACAAAGTAATCGGCAAAACGGTCCCTCATTCTAGCAACGGCTAGGGTACAGTGATGTGACAAATGTTGCATCCTGGCGAGTGTACAATCAACCTCTTGCGGGTCCAGATGCAGTGGTTCCTTTGATAAACGATAATTATGTAGAACTACACAAGCCTTCACTACATCTTCTATGGTTTCTACTTTGAGGTTAATGGCTTTGTTGAAAATATGCCATTTGGCAACTAGAATACCAAAGGTGCACTTCACCAGTCATCTAGCTCGTGTCAGTATATAGTTATAAATAATCTTTGTAAAGTTCAAGTCACGGCAAGTCACGAGTATGGCTTTATGAGGCTCTCACACATTTGGAACGCCTCGTCCCCTACTACTACAAATGGCATGAGAGGTCCATCTGTACCTGGCAACGGTCTTGGAGGTGGTAATCCAAATTGCTTAGAATACAGGAGGCGTCCCATAGAGGAGGTTTTAAAAGCCATCGACTCATTTGTCCGTCCATATGCTCCGATGTCAACTGCAACAAATCGATAATCTGCATCTGCAATGGCCATTAAGATAATGGAGAAATATTTTTGTAATTAAAAAATTCAGATCCACTTCCAGAAGGTTTTACAATCCTTATATGTTTTCCTTGTTTGCCATCCACAGCTCCTACACAATTAGGGAATTGGCTTGTTTCCATTAACTTGTCTGCTATCTAAAGCCACCGTTCTGTTGTAGGATGCGATATGAAGTCCTCATACAATACCGCCCACAATGCACGACAAGTATCTTTGTCTACTCCTGAGAGTGTAGAAAATCCAATGCAATATTGGTAATGTAACAATGTCAGACTTTTTCCAGTAGTAAGAAACCTTTCAAAATAGAATACATAAAAAATAACTAAATTAGAAACTTTTACCTTATTGTCACCATTAGCCGCTCTGCCGGTGAAATGGCCCTTCTGTTTCGGGTAACCTGTCTTTCAATGCTAGATGAAATGCGCTGTAGAGGCTGGTAATAACTGTCAACCGTCATGCGCTTATAATTGAAAAAATTCTAGATTCGCACGCAGCTCCAAATACAGTACTGAAAAAAACTCTCTGGTCATCCGTTTGGAAGTTATAGGGTGTATCCAATACCGGCGTCTTCTTTCCTGGTCTCCTCTTCTTCATCTCGCTTTCAGGATTTGAAACCTCAATCGGAGACGCAAGTGTGCAGGCAACATGTTTCCAAAATACTATGAGCATGAATAGAGGTGTACCTGCTTTAATACTCTTTCAAAGTGGGTGGACTCCGTGAGGCACACCATTTTATAAAAAAATGGATCCGCTGAACTGAAGAAAAAATGGATGCAAATGGAAATAACGGATCCGATTTACAGGCGGATTAAACAGATCTGATGAAAAGGTCACCGCATGCGTCCGTTTTGCAATTCTTAAGACAGATCCGTTTTAAACGGATCCGTAAAACGCCAGTTTAGAAGAGAAGAGCATGTTTTGGAAACTTGTTTTTGTCTGGAAAAACTGTTGTGTCATTGCCATTGAGTATCATTGAAGCTCTAATGTAAGTCTATGCCAGACGGGAGTGGTAACTTTGTAACTGTTTGTGCTAAGTTTCTCCACTCCACCCCTCCCACTAGAAGGTTCCAGTCTAGCTAGAAATGGTATATAAGGAGAGCGGTCAGAGCACCTAGTGTTCTGCACTTAGAGACCAGTGCTTCGAGGGGTAGACTCAGCCAGACTACATGAGTGACCAGAAGAAGAAGACGCTGAGATAGGGACGCTGAGCCACAGACCATGGTTCACCAACCCTGTGACCAAGAAGCCACCTGGACTACTGAGCAACCAGGGTACCAGCCTTCTGAGAGAGAAAGAGATAGCTAGCTTAGGCCTTTCCTCAATATCAAATCCTTCTTCTTTCAGGGAGGAGTTTTGCACCTGAATTCCTCTAGTAAAGAAGCACACTGGTTTACTGACTCTGGGGTGCACCACGCCTTCGGGAGAGCAGCACACATGATGACACCTTGATGGTGTCCAGGGGACCTAGAGAAGCATTGGGCCACCACAAACCCAACCACTGCACATTGTCAAGATTCAGCAGAGGGATGACTACTGGCTATCCACATTGTTAAACCCTCTCTGTAAGTCATAAATGGGGACATTTTTAGACTTTCTGAGAGGGATGCAAAAATGGATTATTATAGAGAAATGCTGTGTAGTCAGTTGGTCGCTGCTTATGAGCACCATTGCCTATCCTCAGGAAGGTCTGCCTGGGGGGACCTTCTGCGCTCATGCTCCATTTTTGGTGGTGGCGGTAGGGTCAACACCAACTTCACTGTTCACCTGAGCCGGTCATTCCACGTGACTGGAGGTCCTTGACAGCGTCATCAGGTATGGCCTTGACGCCGGCTGATGACGCGATGCGATAATTGCGAGGCCATGTCATCTAACCGCAATAGATGACGTCATCATGGACGGCCCTGACTGAGGCTGTGGATGATGCGTCACCAACTTTTGAGCACACCCATTAAGGGCATGAGAGGATGGCATAAGGTAGGGATCTAGGAGGGCATCTGTTTATTACAGCGCATGATAACCACGCCCATTATGGGCGGTACTAAGCGCCTGTAGGTGTAAAACCACGCCTAAACTAACAGGGATCAGGTAGGGCAGTTGTTACACAGTGCCGTATATGAGCCACGCCCATTGTGGGCGGCACCAAACGCCCTATTTTGTGTATTCACGCCTATACTGCATGTGTTACAGAGATAGACCCAATTGAGCTGGCTCCACCCACTGGGTGGGGAGAGCGGGTTATTTAAACCTGACAACTTACCCTGCACATTAACCTCACACACAGGACCAGTGAGGCTCCATTACCTGTGAGTCCTCCATCAACCTTGAGATCCTTTTTCATCTATAACAGGTTGGTCATTGTGGTTCTCATCGGGCTAACACTTGGTATCTTCTATTTGCTCCCAATAGTTTGCACACGGGCTACGGCTTAAGCGGCAGTGGGCACATTGTTAATCCCACAGACAGTCCGGAGCCGGCCTGACAGTGTCCAGACACGCAAGTAGCATCTGATTACTTACAATCTGACGTGTCATTACACGTGTAAGTTTGTCCCTGAGGGTTAGCACTCCTACTATCTACACTGGGATCGCATACCTATATTCGGTCTGTGTATCCCTGTGGGAGTGTACACCCTACAGGGCCACTTTTTCATGTATCTCCAGAATGATCTGGGCATGATATGTTATAGGATGGTCCTGATTCTGTGGGCTTTGCATTTATACTCGTTGAAGCTTAAATGATTGAATTGACTAGGTTATCAATACCAATTGAACTATGTCATCACAATTGAGAGTTCGGCCTACTGCGTTGCCACTTCTCAATGATTACTGATGCCTAAGAATAGCACTATACTAGAATATGGCCCCTGATAAACCCGACAATCAATTAGGGTGAAACGCGTTGGGACTTGGGCACCTGACCATACGCCACTAATCTAGGAGGCAGTTCTCTGGTGCCAACTTTGTATATATAAAACACACCCGTATGTACAAATGTATATGGCAGTTTTCTTGTGTGTGAACATTACATATTAATTTATTATTATTTTTTTCTCTTTGATGATATATATGATTATTGATGATCACACTTGTGGTTATCTTAGTATCTTCCATGACGTAATATTTTGAGCATTTATCCGCCCGTAGACGCAGCATCCACGAGCAAGGACGGTTCAGTGCTCTGTAGACTGTAACATCTAATACCCTTTTTTTGTTTGCTCTGTAACCTAGTGTAGGTCTCCATCAGGTACTCACCAACACTTTAGGGTCATTCCAGGACCCAATAGGAGGTTCCAGAACACGGGATCGTCCTTGTCAGGACGGTAGTCCCGTATATAGGCAGGGGTACTGAGTCTAGGGCTAGACTCAGGGACAGACTATTATCCACGACTGTCCACCCTGTTCATTATTGACTCATGCCATTGAGCGTTACAGCATCATCCCTTATGTCGTCATGGTGACAATTTTCCTTCTTTCTTTTTTGTTCCTTTTCTATATTTGTTTGTGGGAGTTTGTTATTTTATTTGTATATTAAATTAAAGGCTACGTTTTATAACAGGTTGTTTTCCTGTGATCACAATAATATGCACTGATACCACCTGTGGTCATCATTCCCTCTGGCGGGATATTGCCTTAGCTGTGAATCCCCAACTTCATATGCAGCAACTTCAGTCTGGAGTCTATTAGAAGCAGTTTTCTTCAGCTGATTACTGAAGAAACTACCCAGCAGCAGGACATGCAGCAGAACCTCAACTAGCAGGTGGGGGCATACTTGGACTGCACCCTGTCACCCATAATCCAAGAACCCCCGGGATCCTGGGCATGCAAAGTGTGGCCACAACTGGCCGAGTTTGCCATGGGCATGCCTTGCTGCTCAGCCAGTAGTGTGGCATCAGAGTTGGTGTTCAGTACAGCAGGGGGCATAGTTACTGATCCATTCATAGGTTTTGAGCCACTGAAGTTGTTTTTAGCATCATTCAATGGTAAAATGCATGCAAAATACTGACCAAATACTGACCGTGTGAAAGAGGCAATTAATTGTTAAAAAAAATTGATTTCAGATGTACAGTAAATTGCCAAAACGGATGCAATTGAGCATAAGGCCTTTTTCATGTGGTCAATATTTGGTCAGTATTTTGAATCAGTATTTGATCAGAATTTGTAATCCAAAAGCAGGATTAGGTTTAAAACACAGTTGAGAAGCAAATATTTCCATTACAGGTTACCTCTGTTTTGGACCCACTCCCGTTTTTTTGCTTACAATCACTGATCAAATACTGACCGTCTGAAAGAGGCTTTATGGATGCTCAAAATACAAGCTTCGTTTTATTTAGTTTTCTGTTTCACTGCTGCTGTCCCCCTCCCCCCACTATGTCATGGTGCCACTACTGTCATTGGTACTGCACTGCTGCCACCCTCCCCAAGCTGTTCATAGGGGCGCTATTGTCACTGTTACTGCCACTGCTGCTGTTACCGTTCCCACTCTGTCATGGGGATTCCACTGTCACTGCCACTGCTGCTGCTACCCTACCCACTCTGTCATGGGGCCACTACTTAAATCTTGGGACACTTCACGTGATAAATTAGACCTACATCTAACAGAAGGGATTATAAAAGCATATGTTGGGACTTAAAAGAATATTTTTTTCTCCACTACTTTATTGACGTTGCCTCCATTTCTTTATTTTGCTCCATTAAAACCCATTGGACACAGCTCAGGTGCCTACGGGTTTTTGGCTTTACTGAAAGGTGGCGTATGATTTTATTTTTGTTTAACAGAAGGGATTAGCTATGAATCTTGGTGCACTGCACAGTGATGTAGACGCTGATAAATTGCACCTTCCTGTAATACTAACGGCATAGTACCAAGTGGCGGATTACAATTTGGATGTTTGAGTCTGTAGCCCCGGGCCCGGCATCGCTGGTGGGCCCAACACCGCCAGCACGGGAGCGCATAGTTCCCTGCCCCGCCGCCATCCGCTGATTACCGCCATAGGCTTCAGGCCTAGTAGGTCTGAAGCCTATGCAATAGTAAAATCCCAGTGCAGGTGGGCATGAGGATACACCGCGCCTGCACCATCTACGAGTGAGCACCGACTGAGACACAGGTAAGTATTAGCTTTTATTTTTTTTATTTTTTGTGTGCCAACTTTGGGGGACATTACTGAAGGGACAGTGGGGGGGAAACTACTATGTGGGGGCAAATTACTAGTGTGGGGAAAATTAATACTGTGGGGGACAATTAATACTGTGGGGGCAAATTATTACCATGGGGGAAACTAATACTGTGAGGGCAGTGTGGAGAAATTAATACTGCGGTTGCAGTGTGGAGAATTTAATACTGTGGGGGCAAAATTACTTAATGGATGGCAGTGTCGGGTCAAATTATCTAATGGGGGCAGTGTGGGGGGTTATTACTTGATAGGGCGGTGTGGGGGCAAATTCATTAATGAAGGGCAGTGTGGGGGCAAATTACTTAATGGATGGCAGTGTCAGGGCTAATTATTTAATGGGGCAGTATGGGGGGTTATTACTTGATGGGGCAGTGTGGGGGGCAAATTACTTTGTGGGGGGAATTGCTACATGGGTGGCAGTGTGGAAGAAATTACTAGTGTGGGGAAATTACTATATGGGGCAGTGTGGGGAAATTACTGTGTGGGGGCAGTGTGGGGGAAATTACTATATGGGGCAATGTGGGGGAAATTACTGTGTGGGGGAAATAACTATATGGGGCAGTGTGGGGAAAATTCTGTATTGGGTAGTGTGGGGGGAATTACTATATGGGCAGTGTAAGGAAATTACTATATGGGGCAGTGTGGGGGTAATTACTGTATGGGGGTGGTGTGGGGGAAATTACTGTATGGGGGTAGTGTGGGGGAAATTACTGTATGGGGTAGTGTGGGGGAAATTACTATATAGGGATAGTGTGGGAGAAATTACTATATGGGACATTGTGGGGGAAATTACTATATGGGGCAGTGTGGGGTATATTACTATATGGGGCAGTGTGGGGTATATTACTATATGGGGCAGTGTGGGGGAAATTACTATATGGGGCAGTGTGGGGGAAATTACTATATGGGGCAGTGTGGGGGAAATTACTATATGGGGCAATGTGGGGGAAATTACTATATGGGGCAATGTGGGGGAAATTACTATATGGGGCAGTGTGGGGGAAATTACTATATGGGGCAGTGTGGGGGAAATTACTATATGGGGCAGTGTTGGGGAAATTACTATATGGGGCAGTGTGGGGGAAATTACTATATGGGGCAGTGTGGGGGAAATTACTATATGGGGCAATGTGGGGGAAATTACTATATGAGGGCAGTGTGGGGGAAATTCTGCATGGGGTAGTGTGGGAGAAATTACTTTATGGGGGAAGTTTAGGGAAATTACTGTATGGGGGTAGTATGAGGCGAATTACTAAATGGGGGTAGTTTGGGGGAAATTACTATATGGGGCAGTATGGGGGAAATTATTATATGGGGCCATGTGGAGGCGTTTCTATTAGGGGACATTATTTTGGGGGACACTATACAGGTTTTATTACCTGGAGCACAATATAGGATGTCATTATTACTGGGGGCACTCTAGGGGACATTATAATTGCTGTAGACACTATAAGGAACTTTGGGGTAATTTATCAAATGTAAAGTAGAACTGGCTTAGTTACCCATTGCAACAGATTTCACCTTTCAGTTTTCACAGCTCTTTTGGAAAATGAAAGGTGGAATCTGATTGGTTGCTATGGGCACCTAAGCCAGTTCTACTTTACACCAGTTTGATAAATGACCCCAATTATGAGAACTCTAACGTGTCTGTGTAAAAAACTCTGTAGAGACGAGATGTGTCTGAAAGAATTAGTCATGGCAGTCTGGGTAAAACGGAGGAGAAGAGGAAAGAAAAGGTCTACATGACAGGAGATATCACTGGACGTGACAGGTATTGTGGTGCTGTATTCCCCTATATGTAGAGCTGGCTCACTCATCTTCTCCTCCAAGTCTTTTTTTTATCATAATTGTATGTATTTTATATTTGGCAACTAAAATTTTTATTTGTCACCTGCAGTCTCATGTAACAGCCCAGATAACAGTGAGGTAGATGTTCCATGCAGTCCTATGTAACACCCCACTTAACACAATAGTTAACTGTGTTATCTATACCCAGAGAGTTATGAGATGGTGGGGGTCAGACTTCTGGCACCCCCGACAATCAGTTGTGTGAGGAGACCGCAATGTCCTAGTGAGCGCCGCAGCCTCTTTGCTCGTTACCAAGCACAGCGCTGTCCATTTGATAGCACTGCACTTGGTATTACAGCTCAGACCCAATCACTCAGATGGGTCAGAGCTGCACCTAGACCATGTGAACCCCACACATGAATGGTCTCAGGATGCTTTACTGTTGGCATGACACAGGACTGATGGTAGCGCTCATCTTTTCTTCTCCGGACAAGCCTTTTTCCTGATGCCCCAAACAATCAGAAAGAGGCTTCATCGGAGAATATGACTTTGCCCCAGTCCTCAGCAGTCCATTCACCATATTTTCTGCAGAAGATCAATCTGTCCCTGATGTTTTTTTTGGAGAGAAGTGGCTTCTTTGCTGCCCTTCTTGACACCAGGCCATCTTCCAAAAGTCTTTGCCTCACTGTGCGCTCACATCTGCCTGCTGCCATTCCTGAGCAAGCTCTGAACTGGTGGCACTCCGATCCCGCAGCTGAATACTCTTTAGGAGACGATCCTGGAGCTTGCTGGACTTTCTTGGATGCCCTGAAGCCTTCTTAAAAAGAATTGAACCTCTTTCCGTGAAGTTCTTAGTAGCCACAATATCCTTGCCTGTGAAGGAATTTTTATGCAGCACAATGATGGCTGCATGCGTTTCTTTGCAGGTCACCATGGTAAACAATGGAAGAACAATAATTCCAAGCATCACCCTCCTTTTAACAGGTCAAGTCTGCCATTTTAACCCAATCAGCCAGACATAATGATCTCCAGCCTTGTGCTCGTCAACATTCTCACCTGAGTTAACAAGACGATTACTGAAATGATCTCAGCAGGTCCTTTAATGACAGCAATGAAATGCAGTGGAAAGTTTTTTTGGGGATTAAGTTAATTTTCATGGCAAAGAAGGACTATGCAATTCATCTGATCACTCTTCATAACATTCTGGAGTATATGCAAATTGCTATTATAAAAACTTAAGCAGCAACTTTTCCAATTTGCAATATTTATGTAATTCTCAAAACTTTTGGCCACGACTGTAGATGAAGCAACTATTCTCATTTACCTTATGATCTCAAGTCTATGCTTTGTTGTAGCTACTGGAGTGTGGGGCTCTGTTTTATGTTGCTTCATCTTTTAATATGTGAATGGATATATTCCTTTTTTTTTTCCTTTCTGCTATGTTGATACTCTCTTGTATACAAATCTCCAGTCTTTTTACATGTGAGATTTCTTTCAGCCAATCATTTTCTAGTTACATAAAAACATTGTAATGGAATACAGAAAAATTACTGATCAAAAAATAAAATACAAATGAACGTTGACTAAAAGCACATAAATAGATAGCTCAAATGTTTTAAATAGTAACAAAAACCCATATAGCCATACAAATGTAAAAAAAAAAAACTTCAATGTGACAACCTCAGTGTTGTGATAGAGCATACAACCTCTGCCTCTCATTTGCCACTCAGTGAACAGATCTGTCAGAATGCTCTTTTTTTATTTAATGTTCATTATAGATTCAGAAGAGCATCAGATGAAGTGGGAAAACTGAAGAAACGTTTTGCTTATATACAGTGGCTGAAGGAAGCTGCTGCCAGACTGCAAGCAGACTGGAGAAAGTGATCAGAGAGAATTTGCTGGTACCCCAACCCAAGAAATGAAAATGATGATGCAAGCTGTTTTCCTTCTCTTGATTGTTACATTTTCAAAGTGTGCAGTCATAACCGGGGTAAGTCTCTCAAAATTTTATTGATTGCTAATAATGGTGATTTTATTAATATATAAGAGTAGACAAATTTTAGAATCTATACTCCCTTAGATTAATATTTTAAAAAGATTTATGCTATCATCAGGATGAGCGAACATGTAAGAATAATTATTGTATAAACTTTGCACTAATGTTTTGATCTTATTGACAAGCAGCACAATAGTTTTTTTCTAATTAAAACATCTATTCACGTTTCCATTTTTCCCAAAATTTGATTATTTTTAATTGAATTTCTATTTTTTTTCCAGTGGTAGGAGACAATTTCAAATTACATTTTTTGCATAATTTACTAAAATTGTATGTTATTAATTTATACTGCATATTATATTAAAGGGCATGAAATATAGTTGGCAATCACATTTCTCTGGCATTTTACATGTGAAAAATACTGTCATATGCAACACTAAAGAAGAAACTTATTACACCCAAAATATGGCAGCAAATTTTTTGCTTAAAACAAAAATGTGCACCTTTTTGCAATTTTACACTACTCTTGACACTCTTCAAAAGTGGGTGGGGAAGTTGGCATGGTTATCGATGTTAATGAGGTATATGGCACATTTACCAAAGGTGCTATCTTTAAAGATGCACCAAAGTTATCAAACACTGTCACATATTTCACAAAGAAAACTGACTTTAACAATTTCCCTCATGATAAATTTACCCTACAATATGTACAGTAAGCCAGCAGTCAGTGGAACATAAAGTACATAGGTTAATAAGTTATATAACAATTAGAGCTTTGTTTATGCCTTCACATACATGAACGTGTAGAATACTGTACATGAAATGTAACTGTTTCTTTGACAAAAATACTATATTACTATGGTAAATGATGAGTTCTATTGTCAATAATTGTAAAATATATACAAATTGTTGTATTCTAGCCTACTGAAATAGGAGAAACTGTGGATATGACAAAAAAAATAAAAAATTATACTCAAAACTACTATCAAGAGACCTTATGGTTTGCAATCAAAATTGATTGTGGGTTGTAAAGTAGTGTAACCGAGTTCCAGTATGCCATAGTCCTATATTAGATAAACACTACTAGGACTGGTCTGGCAATCTGCTCTCCTAGGCAGATTCCCAATTGTCTGGTCACACAGTGGGCTGCCCAACCTCTTTTGTAACACACTTTGCTGTAATTTGGTAAAAATCTGTGCAAAATGGTGCAATATTGCTTCACTTTACATAGAACCATGTTGGAATTAATGTAATTCTGTGCAAATTTGCAAAATTGCAGTTTTGCAGCAATGCTGCTGGTAAATTCACAGCGGTTATGCTACAAAATCCATGCATAACCAACCCAAATTTAACTGCACAATCACAGTTCTGTAAATTTGTACCTAACTGCATAATTTCCAACATGATTTTATGAAAACTGCAGCAAATACATTGTGTTTTGTAATTTAATTGTTCACGATCAATTTTGAATGAAAGATATTTTGTCTAACTATCAAAAAAATATATTAAACACGCAGTAATGGTTTGTCATCGGTCAGCTAAAACCATAGTTCGTAGTTAAATTTCATCAGATAAATGTTTTGTTTCGGTTGAAATTGGTCATTTTTATCAACTTTAGAATAATAGGGGATATTTATCAAATTGGTGTAAAGTAGAACTGGCTTAGTTGCCCATAGCAACCAATAAGATTTCACCTTTCACAGCTCCTTTAGAAAATGAAAGGTGGAATCTGATTGTTTACTATGGGCAACAAAGCCAGTTCTACTTTACACCAGTTTGATAAATGTCCCCCAATGTGTATATCCACCTGTGGTGGGGCGAGGAGCCAAAGGCTCTATGTTCTACCATAGAGTTTGACTGGATGGGCATCCTAAGGCTCCTTTCACACGAGCGAGTTTTCCGCACGGGTGCAATGCGTGGCGTGAATGCATAGCACCCACACTGAATCCTGACCCATTCATTTCAATGTGTACAGTTTTGTGTTGGGTGAAAATCGCAGCATGTTCTATATTCTGCGTTTTTCACGCAGCCCTGGTCCCATAGAAGTAAATGGGGCTGAGTGAAAAACACACTGCATCCGCAAGCAAGTGCGGGTGCGATGCGTTTTTCACAGATTATTGCTAGGAGATGTTGTTTGTAAACCTTCAGCTTTTTATCACGAGCGTGAAAAACGCATCAAAACGCATTGCACCCGCGCGGAAAAAGCTGAACAACTGAACACAATCGCAGACAAAACTGACTGAACTTGCTTGTAAAATGGTGCAAGTTTCACTGAACGTACCGTGAACGCATCCGGACCTAATACGTCACGCTCGTGTGAAAGGGGCCTAAGGGTGTGAATTAGAGATGGCCTTGCGGTTCGCCCAGAGGTAGTTTAACTGCGAACTTTGCTCATTTCCAATTCGCCGAACATGCAAACATATGGCGATGTTCGCATGCACCATATTCTTTTGCATTGCCCCAAACTTTCACCCATGACACATCCATCAGGTGGGCAGGACAGGCAATTGAGACAGCACATGGACACACCTCCACCCTATAACAGAACCCAATCTGGTAGCCATTTTACATTCTGTGTTTTGCCAGTGTAGGGAGAGGTTGCATTGTGGAGCAGGGACACCAAACGCTAGTTAATAGGGCCACAAAAGTCCTTTTAAGGACTGGTGTAGGTGTACTATCGATAAGTGTAATATACTGAGGGGTGTAATATACTTTTAATATACTTTCTAACATAGAAAGTATATTATAGTGCATTTGCATTGGGCAGCAGTTCTTCGATACCGCAGCTATATAGAGGGAAAAACACTGTTGGAACAACTAATTGGTTGGTGTGATATATCAGTTGCCCCCCCAAAAAACTAATTGAGGCAGGGGTGTGATATGCAGTGGCCAGGTAAGGGGGGGTAATATTCTGTATTTGTCATGACGTCAATTTCAGCGTGCACAGGGTGCTATCCAAGGGGCCTTCCAAGGTGTTATAGCGCATGTCCCACATTAGGAATGCCAGAGTGGTGTAATATCCTATAATGTCTCTATAGCTTATAATATACTTTCTAACATAGAAAGTATATTAAAGTGCTTTTGTTTTGTGCAGCAGTTATGTGCGGTTCTGCTGCGATACCACAGCTATACAGAGGGACAAAACACTATTGGAATAACTAATTGCTACTGGTGTGATAAACCTGTTGCCCCAAAAAAACAGATTGAGGGGTGCGATATACCTGCTTCCACAAAATACTGTTTAAGGGGTTTGATATACCTGCTTCCACAAAATACTGATTGAGGGGTGCAATATACCTGCTTCCACCAAATATTGATTGAGGCCTGCGATACACCAGCTTTCACAAAATACTGATTAAGGGGTGCGATATACCTACTTCCACAAAATACTGATTATGGGTACTTTCACACTTGCGGCAGGACGGGTCCGACAGGCTGTTCACCCTGTCGGATCCGTCCTTCCGCTATTTCGCCGTGGCGCCGGAATGCCGCTCCGTCCCCATTGACTATAATGGAGACGGGGCGGAACTCCAGCGCAGTACTATAGTTTGTGGTGAGAGGCCACCGGACTAAAAAGTCGGACATGCAGGACTTTTAGTCCGGCGGCCTTTCGCCGTGCACTGCCGTGCTGCGCCGGAGATCCCCCCCTGTCCCCATTATAGTCAATGGGGGTGGAGCGGCTGTCCGGTGGCACAGTGAAATAGCGGAAGGACGGATATGACAGGGTGAACAGCCTGTCGGATCCATCCTGCCGCGAATGTAAAAGTAGGGTGTTTGATATACCTGCTTCCACAAAATAGAGATTGAGGGGTGCGATATACCTTCTTCCACCAAATATTGATTCAGGGGTTCTATATACCTGTTTCCACAAAATACTGATTGAGGGGTGCGATATACCTGCTTCTACAAAATACAGATTAAGTGGTTCTATATACCTGCTTCCACCAAATATTGATTGAGGCCTGCAAAGAAAAGGAGGTTAGTCAGCACATCCCAATGCGCAGGTGCACACTGCCATGGCAGAAAACATAGAGAAAAAATAACAATGCAACAGCACTCTGCAAATTAGATAAAGTACAATAATGTCATAGTCACAAAAAATATTATAGTGTTCATGCTACGCTTATTTATAAAGTGAGATGCTTGTCAAATGCATTTTGTATTTGCATTTTTGTGCTGAACAATACACCGGCTTCCACAAAATACTGATTAAGGGGCTTCTATATTCCTGCTTCCACAAAATACTGATTGGGGGGTGCGATATACCTGCTTCCACGAAATACTGATTAAGGGGTTCCATATACCTGCTTCCACAAAATTACTGATTGAGGGGTGTGATATACCTGCTTCCACAAAATACTGATTAAGGGGTTTGATATACCTGCTTCCACAAAATACTGATTGAGGGGTGTGATATATCTGCTTCCGCCAAATATTGATTCAGGTGTTCTATATAACTGTTTCCACAAAATACTGATTGAGGAGTGGGATATACCTTTGTAACGGATCTCCTGGCACCCCGACAGGGTACCTCCGTCGATAGATGCTCCTAGTGCTTTCCGAGGACTCCAAGCACTCCACTTGACACCGTACGCACTGCACACCCCACGAACCGCCAAAGCTTGGTTGAGGTCTCACCGTCTCCTACCCACCCTGGACCTACGACAAGGCTCCAGGCTTCAGTGGGTGAACCTCTCCTAAAACCAGAGAGCAGGAACAGCTCTTACAAGAGCTAGTAGTTATGCCAGGGGAGTATAGAAAATCTTCAGCGTATAGCAATCCCCCAGTGTCGATCAGTTACCCAAACACCAGCCTCAACTTGGTAAAGGGTAAAACAGGAACTCCCTTTATTTGAACACACAAGCATTGATTTATTCACATCTTCCAACAAGGTTACCACCCACAGGGTTTTGTAAAAACAGCCAATCACATGCATTTACAGTATTGAAACCTTCCCAGCAATTGTACACAAAATCCCCTTCCCTCTGTCTGTAATGCAATCAACTAAAAATACAATAAGCATTGTCTGTGACGCAATTAACTAACACACTGGCATTGTCTGAGATGCAATCAACAAAATACAATTACCAATCGTAATGGGCTAACTTAATCACTCACAGACAGAAAACACAAATTTTTCCCCAAAACACAGAAAACTCCCCAAAACCCCACATATCCCCATAATGTATACATCCATGGATAGCTCTGATCTGGGTGAACAACATATCAAAAAAATCACCCAGATCCGAGCAGGGGTTCCCGAATTCCATGGAAGTCACATTTGGCCGGCTGCAAAGCATGGCTTTTCTGCCCAAAACAGTTCCACAGATTTAAGCTGTGCGGCCGGTCTGTCTTCTCCTTCAAAGATAGTATGGGCCATAATCCTGGGGCAAGAGGCTAGTAGCCAGGGCCCTCCAAAACCCAGTGGCGAGGTTGGTTTCGCCACAACCTTCTTCTACAAAATACTGATTAAAAGGTTCTATATACCTGTTTCCACAAAAAACTGATTGAGGGATGTGATATACCTGCTTCCACCAAATATTGATTGAGGCCTGTGATACACCGCCTTCCACAAAATACTGATTGATTGGTGCGATATACTTGCTTCCACCCAATATTAATTCAGGGGTTCTATATACCCGTCTCCACAAAATACTGATTGAGGGGTGCAATATACCTGCTTCTACAAAATACTGATTAAGGGGTTCCATATACCTGCTTCCACAAAATTACTGATTGAGGGGTGTGATATACCTACTTCCACAAAATACTGATTAAGGGGTTTGATATACCTGCTTCCACAAAATACAGATTGAGGGGTGCGATATACCTGCTTCCACCAAATATAGATTTAGGTGTTCTATATACCTGTTTCAACAAAATACTGTCACACACAGACAGGGAGTGGGGGAAGTTGCCACTGAGCTCAACCTGCACCCCTATCCCTGCCTACTTGCCTCACAAGTCCTAGTGACAAGGGAAAACTGGTCGAAAAACTCTCAACTAGGATAAGTGCAGGGAAAACGGACAAATATACAACAGATCAGTCAAAACGAACTGAGTCTATAACCAAGAGAGCAGCAAAGTACCAGAGGAGCAAGCAGATGATCGCCAGGAGGAAGCCGAAGTCAGAACCAGGAGGGAACGCCAAGATCAAGGGATGAGACGGGTGGGAAGTATAACACGAGCAGGAGAATCAACAAACCAGGTAAGTAATCGAAGGAAGGACCTCAATAACAGGCAATCTGTGGCCAGCAGATTGCCTGTTTAAATAGGGCGCTGGTGGAGTCATGTGACGTGACCAGCGTCACATGATTCCTTAGTTCCAATTCAGCCCCATTGCGGTTAGCATGGGAACGGGCGATGTCGGGCATGCTGAGGACACATGCTCGCCCCAGCCGTCCCGGCCTCCGCACAGAGCGCACCGTGACATACTGATTGAGGGGTGGAATATATCTGTTTCTCCAAAATACTGAATAAGAGGTTCAATATTCCTGCTTCCACAAAATACTGATTGAGGGGTGCGATATATTCCTGCTTCTACAAAATACTGATTGAGGGGTGCGATATATACCTGCTTCCACAAAATTCTTATTAAGGGGTGCGATATACCTGCTTCCACTAAATTCTGATTGAGGAGTTTGATATAACCGATTCCACAAAATACTGATTGAGGGGTGCGATATACCTGCTTCCACCAAATATTGATTCAGGTGTTCTATATACCTGTTTCCACAAAATACTGATTAAGGGGTGCAATATACCTGCTTCTACAAAATAATGATTAAGGGGTTCTATATACATGCATCCACAAAATTCTGATTGAGGGGTGCTATATACCAGCTTCCACCAAATACTGATTGAGGCCTGTGATATACCTGCTTCCACAAATACTGCTCTTCTCTAGGGACTTTGGCGCAGGGTCATTTTAATAATGACAGGCAGAGGAAGAGGCAGGCCGTTCCACAGGGGTGGTAGGGGTCGGGCAGGTGCACCAGGCTGGAGCCTAAGTGGGAAGTTGGTGGACACACCAGAGTAGGTTGAGTGGCTCACTCAGCCTTCCGCTTCTGCACCCTTCTCATCCTCTGTATCTGCACACTCCTCAATCTCTGCTGTATACACCCCTAAAGACACCACCAAAACCACCACCATAGCCCCCCCCCCACTCAAGTCAGAGGAATTATTTTCCCATCCATTCCCAGACCTTACCGATGCGCAGCTATTCTTGGCATCAGATGAGGAAGAGGAGGTAGCAGCAGCCACCACACAGCGGTCTGACCCAGATCAGCCCAAGGAGGGTGGTCTTCGCTGTTTCTGCCTACTCTAAGAACTCTAATGTCAGTGGTGGTGAAGGTGACGATGATGACGTGTCGATGGACGTCAAAAGGGTGCCCACAAGAGAAGAAGAGGAGGAGAGTTCAGAGGGAAAGACGGAGCAACAGATAGGGAGGAGAAGCAGGCAGAACTCGCAGTGCACAGGAGGCAAAAAGCAGACTGTAAATATATCTGGAGTGAACCATTTACCATGCATGGAGACATCTTGTGCTCCCTGGACGCCAACGCATGGCTCTGCAGTGATGGCTTTTTTTAACGTGTCAGCTGCTGACAATAGTGTTGCCATCTGCAGTCTGTGCTGTCAACGCACAAGTCGCGATAAGCCCAACACTCACCTAGGGACGACTGCCTTAAGAAGGCACCTGGTCTCCCATCACCAAGCCCAGTGGGAGCAACGCCGTCAGAACCCACAAAGCCACACTCCCAATGCTCCATGTCCTGCCTCTTCTCCTTCTTCTCTCTCTTCCCCTTTGTCCTCCACTCCACCTTCCACCGTGCCATCGTCGCATTCATCTGGCAAAAGGCAGGCTTCCGTGGCCCAAATGTTCGAGCGTAAAAAGTTGATGATGCCAGATAACCCTCTTGCCCAACGGCTGACTGCTGGCTTGTCGGAACTGCTAGCCTGCCAACTACTGCCTTATAAACTGGTGGACTTGGAGGCCTTTAGAAAATTTGTAGCCATTGGCACACCGCAATGGAAGGTCACCGGAAGGAAATATTTCTTTCAGAAGGGCATCCCAGAGCTATATGGCACGTTTATCGCCGATTGAATATATCTCTGGCACACAGTGTTGGTGCCAAGATACATCTGACCACAGACACGTGGTCTAGCAAACACAGGCAGGAAAGGTACATATCTTTTACTGCCCACTGGGTGAACCTTCTGACGGCTGTCAAGCATATAACCTGTGGCACCCATTTGAATTTGGTGTTACCGCCACGGACTGCATGCAGGCCTGCCTATTCTTCTCCTCCGCCTACCCCATCCTCCATCTCCTCCTCGGCTGACTCCTCCTTTTCCACTGCTTCCGCATCTTCCATGGCACCCCCCAAGCTCCCCAGAACCATGGCGGACATGTTACCAGCAGTCACAGAGGGCTGTCAGAATGCAGCATTCCAGGCCTTGCTGCGAGAGATGCTGCATTCTGCTGTTGTAGGCGCTGGCAGAGGAATTTCCACCAACAGCAAAACAGGTGCGGGTACCAATCCTATCACGCCTGCAAGAAAAGGGTGGTTTGAAGATGTGTTGGTCACTTCAGATATTTTATTGCAGCCAACCCATCGAGAGCCGCACTCCGGATCTAGCCTCAGGAAATGCCTAGACCGTCAGGTGTCTAACTATATTGGGTTAACGGCCGATGTGGACGCTCTGAGAAGCGATTTACCCCTGGTCTACTGGGTGTGCAGGCTTGACCTGTAGCCATAGCTGGCACAATTTGCCATGGAACTCTTGGCTTGCCCCTCATCGAGTGTCCTGTCCAAAAGGACGTTCAACGCAGCAAGGGGGATCATGACCGATAAGCGAACTTGCCTAGCTCACGACAGTGTGGACTACCTCACATTTCTAAAAAAGAATGAGGCATGGATCTCGGAGGAATTGAACACCTGTGACGACCACGTGTAATTGAATTTTCTCATGCCAGCCCACACATATTCACCACCATACAGAACAAAGAATGGTCCTTGTCTTATGTATATTCAGAGGCATAAAAGGCCTTTTTTGTTAGGTGAATGCCTGATTTTTGGTGCCTCTACTCCAGCACTTGCCTAGGGTTTGAGATGAGTTGGACCCCTTTTCCCTACATATCTATTACCATTTGTACTGATTGTTACATTGTTACATCCCTGACACTTCTTTTTTTTTGTGCCGATAAGGTAGGATTGCAATAAAAAGTCACACCTTTGGTTACTGTTATTAGATGGTAGAAGGCAGAAGGGACAGGATGGACACAGTGCAGCTCTTCTTTCTACACTGAGCCCATTGACCTTTGGACTGAACATGCCCACACCAGTGTTCCATAGAAATCAATAGTTTTCTGAGTTAGTTGTCTAGGTGTCACATTAAAATCATATCTTTGGAAATGACCATAGCTACCACCATGGGAAAGTTTGAGAATACTGCATTTTCTTTTATTATTTAGTTCCATGCAAATTGTATACAATATTTTATTGTATACAATTTTTAAGTTGAGGGTCATGTTGTGAAACTGGGCCACTCCCACGGGCTGAAATAAAACTGGAAGGGGTATCCAGCTATGTGAACGGAAAAATAAAAATCATTATTTCTTTGGGAATGCTGTGAGTAAAAAAACCAAAATGCCAAAACAGAAAATGGTTGAGTCATGAAAGGGCTAAGGGGCTTTTTTTTTTTTAAAGAGAAGCCACAATAGTTCCAAAACGGGGATGCTCAACTGGCAGCTTAGTTGCATGGAGGCTGTGTTTGTTAAAAACCAGGCCATTCTACTTCCGACTCTGTAATTATGGGTCATATACAATAACGGGATACCTAAAATTATTTTATACATGTATTTTATAAGGCTGCCATCGTTTTTGACTTGTTTCTCTGATGTGCTGATTGTAATGTGATATGAGGTGATTTATAAAAAAAATATCTTTTTGAATTATTAGGCCTGTGAAAGAGATCTACAATGTGGAGTTGGATCTTGCTGTGCAATCAGTTTGTGGTTACGTGGACTAAGAATGTGCACCCCAATGGGACAGGAAGGAGAGGAATGTCATCCATTCAGCCATAAGGTATCCTGTCCCCACCAATATAACCACTGCATATGCAATACCCCAGACAGGGTATTTGCAATTTGGTTTGTATTGCTATTATGATGTTTTAAAGAAGAAAGGCGACAACAGCACCACCATATGATCCAAGGGTGAACTCCAGTAAGTGGTTGTTCTCGCAGTGTTGGACCCTGGCCCAAAGGTCCCGGTAGACAGTCCGAATATAAAAAACCGCAGCACTTCTTGTCTTTCTTTAGCAATAGTTTAATTACCAAGTAAGATGCAATGTTTTGAATAGGTATAGTCGTTTTAATCAGTATAGTACTGACAGACAGCCTGTATTAGGACATGCCTCCAGGCTTCAGGAGAATTACTAGATGCAATGGGAGCTGCTGAAACAGTGAATGCCAACACGTTCTGCTGTTTCCTGGCCGACTTTAAGTCATTCCCTTGCTATATAATTCAATTGTGTTTTAACATTTGGACAGTTGACCACACAACCATATGATTTTCCAGGTTCTAAGGCAGTACCCCCATATAATCACACAAATATGGCCATAACTTGTTGACAAAACATTACCCAGTATATCTCTGCCTATAGATGGTCCTTGGGAAGTTCTAAAGAGAACATAAACATATGAATACCCGAAACAGTGTATATTCCTATGTACACTATGGGTATTTAAATTCCCATAGTGGAAGGTGCTATAATAGACTTACTCAAGGAATATATCATAATTTACAATTTGCTACAATATGATGTATAGAGTAATGGAGACAACATTTTAAAGTCATGACTTAAAGGGAATCTGTCATCTCCTTCAAGCCCCGTGGAGTAAAGTAATATGAGTATAGAACATCCGCCACTGACATCTGACCAGTCATTTGTCTGTGAATAGTTCTCCTGTTGTGTGCATGCAAACCAGCTCTGAAATGCAATGAGATGACCATGCACACATAATGGAGAGGGACTGTTTTCCAGGGGTGCACTGCAGAGGGACAGTCATGAACAGTGGCTATGGGGCTCAGAGGAAGGGATGCCAGAACTAAAATCCTTCTTCTGTCCCGAACATGTGAAACAGTACATTTTCCTGTGTAAGTAGAGTATAGCTTCCATTGCAGTCAATGTTAGCTGTACAAACTCCTATATATTGAGATCCCCCTTGTGATGACTGCAGCCAGCCAGTTTTATCAAGGAAGCTGGAGATTTATCAATGTAGTTACGCCAGTTGTCTGGTGTAAATGCATTGATACATATGGTTTTCAGATTAAACTCCATATTTCCACTTTTTCCATAGAAGTCAGATAATGTCAGTGAGGCAGAGAGTGAGTTTTTTTTTATTACAATTTATTTTAAATAAAATAGTTTCAAGCTTAAAGGGATTGTCTCCCTTCAGCAAATGACAGCTATCATGTAGACAACGTTAATACAAGGCAGTTACTAATGTATTGTAAATGTCCATATTGCCTCCTTTGCTGGCTTGATTTATTTTTCCATCGCATTATACACTACTTCTTTCAGGGGTTATGTCGATCGGGTGCAATGCAGATAAAAAGTGTATATGTGTGCCTACTGCACGCTTCCACTGTCCTGTCCACCAGAAAGGCTGGCGCTTTTTCCTATAGTGTCCAAGCACGGCCACCACTGCTGGATTGCAAGCTGGTAGTAACCCCTGGAAATTAGGCTTATATACTCTGTGATTGAAATATTAATAAAGCCTCAATATGTTAGTAAGAGACTTGTGTTAACTGTGTCTACATAATAAATGCCATTTGTTGAAGTGAGACAACTCCTTTAATAAAGCAAATAGTAAATTCATGATGTATAGGCATCACACTTTGGATTCCGCTTTGCCTGGGAGTGTTTGAAGCATGCATACTGGGTGGGGCAAAGGGGGGCCCTAGTTATGCTATGGGACCTATGAGATCTGTGTACATGGCTGGGGGTAAGTATTGACATACAAATTACTGATCAAAGGTCAGAGGCATGTGTTCAATACATACTTAATAGGACTTGTGGGAGGTGACAGATTCCCTTTAAGGCAAAACCTACTACCAATGAGTGTGACTGCTGTTAGGCACCAAGATGAAATCCTCAGAGCCATTGTCAAACCTTGTGCTGGTGCAGTGGGTTCTGGGTTCCCCCTGGTGGAGAACAATGTCCGACCTCATGTGGCCAGAGGGTGTAGGCAGTTCCTGGATGACAAAGGCATTGATGCCATTGACTGACCCTCACATTCCTCAGACCCAGTGGCGACTCTAGGAACAATATATAGGGGGGGCACAAAGATACCACAGTCAAAAATGGGGGGGCAAAAACAAAATAAGTATATAGAAATAAGATTACAAAATACTAGAGAGTTGCGGTATGCAGGGATACATTTATAATAAAACAATTTACTTACAAAAGAAGCTATTCAGTCGTCTGCTGTGCCTCCTCTGCTTGCTTCCGCGGATTCTTTCCCCTTCTTTCTGTCTCTCGTCAGTGCACAGGCGCACTGTTATGGTGGATCTGTGGAAGACACACTGTTATGGGGGATCTGTGGAAGACACACTGTTATGGGGGCATCTGTGGATGACACATTATGCCTCTCATTAGCCCTCATTATGCCTCTCATTAGCCCCCATATCAGCCCTTATGCCTCATTAGCCCCCATTATTCTTCATATTAGCCCCATTATGCCTCATTAGCCCACATTATGCCTCTAATTAGCCCCCATTATGCCTCTAATTAGCCCCCATATGCCTCCTATTAGCCCCATATGCCTCCTATTAGCCCCCATATGCCCCCAATTAGCCCCCATATGCCCCCATATGCCCCCAATTAGCCCCCATATGCCTCCAATTAGCCCCATAGACCCCATATGCCTCCAATTAGCCCCCATATGGCTCCAATTAGCCCCCATATGCCTCCAATTAGCCCCCAATTAGCCCCCATATGCCTCCTATTAGCCCCCAATTAGCCCCCATATGCCTCCAATTAGCCCCCATATGCCTCCAATTAGCCCCCATATGCCTCCAATTAGCCCCCATATGCCTCCAATTAGCCCCCATATGCCTCCAATTAGCCCCCATATGCCTCCAATTAGCCCCCATATGCCTCATATTAGCCCCCATATGCCTCCTATTAGCCCCCATATGCCTCCTATTAGCCCCCATATGCCTCATATTAGCCCCCATATGCCTCATATTAGCCCCCATATGCCTCCAATTAACCCCCATATGCCTCCAATTAGCCCCATAGACCCCATATGCCTCCAATTAGCCCCCATATGCCTCCAATTAGCCACCAATTAGCCCCCATATGCCTCCTATTAGCCCCCAATTAGCCCCTATATGCCTCCAATTAGCCCCTATATGCCTCCAATTAGCCCCCATATGCCTCCAATTAGCCCCATAGACCCCATATGCCTCCAATTAGCCCCCATATGCCTCCTATTAGCCCCCATATGCCTCCTATTAGCCCCCATATGCCTCCTATTAGCCCCATATGCCTCCTTTTAGCCCCCAAATATGCCTCCTATTAGCCCCCAAATATGCCTCCTATTAGCCCCCAAATATGCCTCCAAATGCCCCCATATGCCTCCAATTAGCCCCCAAATATGCTTCCAATTAGCCCCCAAATATGCCTCCAATTAGCCCCATATGCGTCTAAATGCCCCCATATGCCTCCTATTAGCCCCATATGCCTCCTATTAGCCCCCATAATGCCCCCAGCAGCCACATTTTTTATAAAATAAAATAAAAAAACACTTACCTCTCCTGCTCCTGGACGGACGCCGCCTGCCATTTTCTCCCTCCTCAGTCGACTGTGCTCTAAACTGGCGCGCACAGCGTGAGGTCACAGAGCGACCTCACGCTGTGCGCAGCCCTGCACAGCCGACAGCCGAGGACCAGGAAGTGGTGAGTACAGAGCGTTCACCACTTCCTGGTTCTTCGGTACTAATGAGCGCTTCCATAATGGAAGCGCTCATTAGTATTCACTCAGGGGAATCAGCGGGGGGGCACCCGGGGGGGCAAGGAACAACATAGGGGGGGCAATTGCCCCCCCTCGCCCCCCTCTAGCGACGCCACTACTCAGACCTAAATCCAAGTGAGAACCTCTGAGACACTCTGTATGCCCTAATCCAGGAATAATAGCATTCTTAATACAGAATGCTTAGTAAAATAGGGGGGATAGAGGGGTTAAAAAAAAAAAAAAAAATGTACCTCATCTCATCCACTTGTTCGCTCAGCCCGGCTTCTCTTCTGTCTTCTTCCTTGATGCCCAGGAGGAAATAGACCCGTGGTGACGTTAATGCACTCATCACAAGGTCCATCACATGATCCATCACCATAAACGTGCAGGTAAGTACTGCCCTCACTGTAATGCCGTAGCCATGTTGGCTGATGGCATTACAGTGATTGGCTGGCCGGGATGCATCATCGGGTGCCATATAGCACCCGATGACCCATGTTCGGCTCATTCTTAGTCAGGGAAAGCTGTGCTGAGGAAGGGACAGACAGATTAGGAAGTGATTTAAGAATACTATTAACACCAATACTTTTCAGAGACCCAAAAGTCCTTTTAAGGACTATTGTGTGTGGCAGCAGCAATCTATATTTTTAGCGCAACCTGTGCTAAATAGCTAAAACTTTACGGACCCAAAAGTCCTTCTAAAGACTATTGTGTGGCAGCAATATTTATTTATAGCGTACAATAGTTAGGCCACTGCAGACAGCGACATTAGCTGCGCCACATCTCCAGTATAAAGTGTCCGCATGCAAATATTATCTGACATCCCGTGTACTTTTTCCGTAGACTGTGTCTGCTGCGGACAGTGACATTAGCTGCGCCACATCTCTTGTGTAAAGTGTGCGCATCCCAAAAATATCTGTGACATACAGTGTACTTTTTCAGTAGATGGTGTCTGCTGCGGACAGTGACATTAGCTGCGCGACATCTCCTGTGTAAAATGTGCGCATCCCAAAAATATCTGTGACATACAGTGTACTTTTTCAGTAGATGGTGTCTGCTGCGGACAGTGACATTAGCTGCGCGACATCTCCTGTGTAAAATGTGCGCATCCCAAAAATATCTGTGACATACTGTGTACTTTTTCTTTAGACGGTGTCTGCTACAGACAGTGACATTAGCTGCACCACATCTCCAGTGTAAAGTGTACGCATCCCAAAAATATCTGTGGCATACAGTGTACTTATTCCGTAGACGGTTTCCGCTGCGGACAGTGACATTAGCTGCGCCACATCTCCTGTGTAAAGTGTGTGCATCCAAAAAATATCTGACATCCAGTGTACTTTTTCTGTAGACGGTGTTCACTGCAGACAGTGACATTAGCTACGCCACATCTCC
The DNA here is from genome assembly GCF_014858855.1 of Bufo gargarizans. Taxonomy (NCBI): domain Eukaryota; kingdom Metazoa; phylum Chordata; class Amphibia; order Anura; family Bufonidae; genus Bufo; species Bufo gargarizans. The sequence continues at coordinate 368,602,346 of NC_058082.1, read as the reverse complement.
TGTGTAAAGTGTACGCATCCCAAAAATATCTGTGACATACGGTGTACTTTTTCCGTAGATGGTGTCCGCTGTGGACAGTGACATTAGCTGCACTACATCTCCTGTGTAAAGTGTGTGCATCCCTAAAATATAAGTGACATCCAGTGCACTTTTTCCGTAGACGGTGTCCGCTGCTGATAATGACATTAGCTGCACCACATCTCTTGTGTAAAGTGTGTGCATCCAAAAAATATCTGTGATATACGGTGTACTTTTTCAATAGACGGTGTCCGCTGCGGACAGTGACATTAGCTGTGCCACATCTGCAGTATAACGTGTGTGCTTAAAAACTTTATCTGTGACATACAGTGTACTTTTTCCGTAGAAGGTGTCTGCAGCGGACAGTGACATTACCAGCGCCACATCTGGAGTGTAACGTGTGCGCTTCTAAAATGGATCTGTTAAATACAGTGTACTTTTTTGCGTAGACGCTGCGTACAGTGACATAACCAGTGATACCTCTCCTGTATAATGTTTCCTCATCCCAAATACCTGTGAAATTCCCTGTAATTTTTCATTAGCCACTGGTGACAGCATTGATATTATCTGTGGAATATCTCCTGTGTGACGTTTCCACATCCCAAATACCTTTTTAAATGTGTTTGCGCATACACTTCCAAATCCTACACTACTGTACGTGTGACAGACTTTCAATCATATATAACATTTAATATGAATAAGGCGAGCAGTAAGGGACGGGGCAGTGGTCGTGATGCTGATGTTGCACACAGACGCCGTGGCCCTGGGTGCGGTGAAACTGTGCCTGCTGCAAGCGCACAAGAAACACACTCATCCATGATACCAAACTTCATGTCCCAGTTTGCACCAAGTTCAGTCTCAGTAAACCAAGAGTCTGCTCAACCCAATCCTCACCCTGATCCTCCTGTCTCCCACCATGGAGAGTCTGGGCAAACAAGAGATCCCACACTCGAATATTCTGAGGAGATCTTTTCAGCGCCATTCCTTGATTTGGCCCTCTTGCCAAGCATGCTTGAAGAGGGACATATATTGTGCCTTGATTCCCAAACTCTTGAGCATCCACAATCACAAGAAGATGACGGTGGGGGATAGCAATTACTGTTTAATGAGGTGGATGATGATGAGACACAGTTGCCAATAACTCAACGGCAATTACTGTCTCAAGAGATTGAGGAAGAGGATAAGACCAGTTGTCAATCAATCACTGAGGTAGTGGTTAGGTCAACAAGTCAGGAGGATGAACAGAGTGAGGAAGTGGAGGAGGAGGTGGTGGACAATGAAGTCACTGACCCAACCTGGGATGGATTTTTTTAGAGGGTCATCTCACCAGCAGGCCCTCGCATATAATGTTTTACAGGGTCAGATCACCAGCAGGCCCTCAACTACAATGTTTTACAGGGTCAGCTTACCAGCAGGCCCTTGCATATGATGTTTTACAGGGTTAGCTCACCAGCAGGCCTTCTCCTAAAATGTTTTACAGGGTCATCTCACCTGGAAGCCCTTGCATATAATTTTTTAGAGGGTCAGCTCACCAGCAGGCCCTCACATATAATGTTTTACAGGGTCAGCTCACTGGTAGGCCTTCACCTACAATCCTTTACAGGGTTAGCTCACCAGCAGGCCCTCGCATATAATGTTTTACAGGGTCAGATCACCAGCAGGCCTTCGAATATATTTATTTACAGGGTCAGCTCACCAGCAAGCCCTCACCTACAATCTGTTACAGTGTCAGCTCACCTGCAGGCCCACGCATATAATTTTTTACAGAGTCAGCTCACCTGCAGGCCCTCGCATATAATTTTTTTGAGTGTCAGCTCACCAGCAGGCCCTCACCTACAAGTCCATTCTCACTTTCCAAGATTCTGGACAATCCTCACCGCCGGGAAGGCGTAACTAGTTATCACGGAGGAGCCTCGTTCGTTATAGAAATTTGCCAGACAAGTCGCTCCACCAATTAAGAACGTCCATGCACCACCACCTACAGAATCGAGAAAGAGCTATCAATTTGTCAATCCTTTCCGTGTCCAGGCCGGGGGAGGGTTCCCGTGTTGAGTCAAATTTTTGGCAGCACGTTTACTTTATATACAAGTAAATATACAGGAAAGAATGTTTCCTAATAATTTTTCCTCAAAAATTGATTTTATCTTCGGTTTTGTGCGTATTATTGTCAGTCTGTAAAAGTGGCGTACAACTCGGACAACATAGTTTCCAGCAGTGACCTGGGAGTCCAAGATGCATCCTGACAACCTCCCCATGCTGTTCCCAAATCATTTTGGTGGTGTTTCCATCAATTTCTAACCTTTTACTATCAACCAGGCACCCTCCCTTGGTTCTTCAGAGCAGGGGTGCATGGTTTAATGCTGTCGTTCTCTCTATGACTTCCAGTGAGCTCAGGTGCTCGGTAGAGCACCCGAGCATTCCGATGTGTTCGGCCTGAGCCCCCGAGCACTCAAGCACTATGGTGCTCGATCAACACTAATAAATGTGGAAGAAAAAAAATATCTAATGAAAAAACCTCAAAGTCTCTCTTAAGATTCAAACCAGGGATCCCTTCATGCAAAACCAACAGCTTAACTTCTAAGCTATAGAATTTTCACATAGAGATGTATGTTTTTTCTATGATTATAAGCTATCACATATTACCAGTGCCCGTATGATAATATATTATGTCTGTGAATAAAGCAGTAATATGTAGATTAGCTTTCTGAGCAGATCTAAGTGTGGTGAAGCTATAGTAACATAGTACATAAGGCTGAAAAAAGACATTTGTCCATCCAGTTCAGCCTGTCATCCTGCAAGTTGATCCAGAGGAAGGCAAAAAAACAACAAAAAACTGTGAGGTAGAAGCCAATTTTCCTCACTTTAGGGGAATAAAAAATTCCTTCCCGACTCCAATCAGGCAATCAGAATAACTCCCTGGAGCAACGAACCCTCTCTAGTAGCTATAGCCTGTAATATTATTACACTCCAGAAATACATCCAGGCCCCTCTTGAATTCCTTTATTGTACTCACCATCACCACCTCCTCAGGCAGAGAGTTCCATAGTCTCACTGCTCTTACCGTAAAGAATGCTCTTCTATGTTTGTGTACAAACCTTCTTTCCTACAGACGCAGTGGATGTCCTCTCGTCACAGTGCTGGCGATAAATAGCTGATGGGATAGATCTCTGTACTGACCCCAGATATATTTATACATAGTAATTAAATCTCCCCTCAGTTGTCTTTTTTCTAAAGTGAATAACCCTAATTTTGATAATCCTTCAGGGTACTGTAGTTGCCCCATTCCAGTTATTACTTTAGTTGCCCTCCTCTGGACCCTCTCCAGCTCTGCTATGTCTGCCTTGTTCACAGGAGCCCAGAACTGTACACAGTACTCCGTGTGTGGTCTGACTAATGATTTGTAAAGTGGTAGGACTATGTTCTCCTCACGGGCCTCTATGCCCCTTTTGATGCAACCCGTTATCTTTTTTGGCCTTGGCAGCAGCTGCCTGACACTGGTTTTTGCAGCTTAGTTTGCTGTTTATTAAAATTCCTAGATCTTTTTCCATGTCAGTGTTACCGAGTGTTTTACCATTTAATAAGTACGGTTGATTTGCATTATTCCTTCTCATGTGCATAACTTTACATTTGTCAGTGTTAAACCTCATCTGCCACTTATCTGCCCAAGCCTCCAGTCTATCCAGATCGCTCTTTAGTAGTATACTGTCCTCTTCAGTGTTAATTGCTTTACACAGTTTAGTGTCATCTGCGAAAATTGATATTTTACTATGCAAGACTTCTACAAGATCATTAATAAATATATTGAAGAGAATAGGGACCAATACTGACCCCTGAGTTACTCCACTAGTGACAGTGACCCAATCTGAGTGTGTACCACTAATAACCACCTTCTGTTTTCTATCCCTCAGCCAGTTACTTACCCACATACAGACGTTTTCTCCCAGTCCGAGCATTCTCATTTTATATACTAACCTTTTATGTGGTACAGTGTCAAATGCTTTGGAGACGTCCAGATATACGACATCCATTGATTCGCCGCTGTCAAGTCTAGAACTTACCTCCTCATAGAAACTGATTGTATGAGTTTGGCATGACCGATCCCTCATGAAGTCATGCGGATATGGCGTTATTTGCTTATTTACGTTGAGATGCTCTAACATAGCATCTCTCAGAAAACCCTCAGTCTACCTACAACAGATGTTAAACTGACCAGCCTATAGTTTCCAGGCTCTGTTTTTGGACCCTTTTTGAATATTGGCACCACATTTGCTATGCACCAATCCTGTTGGACATTCCCTGTCAGTATAGAGTCTGAAAATATCAGAAATAAGGGTTTGGCTATGACATTACTTAATTCCCTTAGGATACGGGGGTGTATGCCATCCGATCCTGGCGATTTGTCTATTTTAATCTTTTTAAGTCGCTGTTGTACTTTTTCCTGGGTCAGACAGGACATTTTTAATAGGGAATTTATTTTTACATTCAGCATTTCATCTGACAGTTTATTTTCCTCAGTGAATACATTGGAGAAAAAAAATATTTAACAGCTTTGCTTTCTCCTCGTCGCTCTCTGCGACTCCCCCCTCATTACTCTTTAAAGGGCCGACACCTTCAGATTTATACTTTTTAACATTTATATAATTGAAGAACATTTTAGGGTTAGTTTTACTCTCTTTGGCAATTAATCTCTCTGTCTCTAGTTTGGCCACTTTTATTTGTTTTTTACATGTTCTATTTTTTTCCTTATAGTTTTTCAGTGCTTCCGTGCAACCCTCCTGTTTTAGTGTTTTATATGCTTTCTTTTTGTCATTTATTGCTTTCTTTACAGTTCTGTTTATCCACATTGGTTTCTTTTTGTTCCTTAACCTTTTATTCCCATACGGTATGTACCTCTCACAATTAGATTTTAGGATGCTTTTAAAGATATCCCATTTTGTGGCTGTATTTTTATTTTTGAAAACTTTGTCCTAGTTAGTTGGCCAAATATAGCTTTTTCGAAGTTTGGTATTTTTGTTCCTCCCTGTAGAAACGCTCTTTTGAATGATAATTGGAAGGTTATTACTTTATGGTTACTATTTCCCAGGTGTCCCCCAACCTGCACGTCTGTTGTTCTGTCAGGCCTATTGGTTAATACTAAGTCCAGTATGGCCGTCCCTCTAGTCGGGTCCTGAACCAGTTGGGAGAGGTAATTGTCTTTGGTTATTGCCAAGAACCTGTTTCCTTTATGAGATATACCTGTTTCAGTTTCCCAGTCTATATCTCGGTAGTTGAAGTCCCCCATAATAACCACCTCATTATCATTTGCCGCCATGTCTATCTCATTTAGTAGTAGATTTTATGTGGACTCTGGTATATTAGGTGGTTTATAGTAAACTCCTATTAGTAATTTATTATTGTTTATAGCTCCATGTATCTCTACCCACAGTGACTCCACATGTTCATGTCCCTCACTTATATCTTCACGGAGTGTGGGCTTTAGACAGGACTTTACATGAAGGCAGACTCCTCCCCCTCACCGGTTTTGCCAATCCTTTCTTAACAGACTGTAACCTTGTACATTAACTGCCCAGTCATAGCTATCATCCAGCCATGTCTCAGTTATTCCCACTATGTCATAGTCCTCCTCACACATCACTAATTCCAGTTCCCCAGTTTTATTTGTCAGGCTTCTGGCATTGGTATACATACATTTGAGAGGTTTATGTATATTTTTTTACCCTACACCTTTCCTTCTGAACTGTTCTAGTCTCTCCTTCCATTCCTCCCCCAGTCCCACTACCTTGCCCCCGGTCTCTATCTGCACTATCTTCCCCTCCTATAATGTAATTTCCCTCCCCCCGTCCCTAGTTTAAACACTCCTCCAACCTTCTAGCCATCTTCTTCCCCAACACAGCTGCCCCTTCCCCATTGAGGTGCAGCCGTCCCTACGATAGAGCCTGTAGCCGATAGAGAAGTCAGCCCAGTTCTCCAGGAACCCAAACCCCTCCTTCCTACACCAGTTCTTGAGCCACTTGTTAATCTCCCTAATCTCCTGCTACCTTTCTAGTGTGGCCCGTGGTACAGGTAGTATTTAGGAAAATACTACCTTTGAGGTCATTGCCCTAAGCTTTTGACCTAAATCCCTGAAATCATTTTTCAGGACTCTCCACCTACCCCTAACTTTGTCATTGGTACTGATATGGACCATGAACGCTGGATCTTCTCCAGCCCCTCCCAGTAATCTGTCAACCCGATCCGCAATGTGTCGAACTCTAGTGCCAAGAAGACAGCACACTGTTTGGCGATCACGGTCTTTGTGACAGATTGCACTATCTGTTCCCCTAATAATGGAGTCTCCCACTACCAGCACCTGTCTAGCCTGCCCGGCTCTGCTGGTCCCCAGCTTACTGGAGATGACATTCCCCTGACTGGCAGAGGAAGTGTCCGGCTGCAGCAGTGCCGTCACTGGACTGACATCCCCCTCATCTGCAAAATGTGCAAACTTGTTGGGGTGTGTCAGATCAGGCTAGCCTACCTGGCACTCTTCCCCCTACCCTGCTTTCTAACTGTTACCCAGCTAGCTACCTCACTTTCCTCAGCCTCCTCTCTGTCACCCTCCCCCTCATCTACCCCAGAGAGTGCTTGCTCGGTGAGAAGCAAACTCTTTTGCAACTTGCCCGTTTAGAGACTCGATTTGCGATTCCAAATGGGTAATTTGCTCACATCTTGAACAAAGATATACACCCTTGAACTCCTGTTCCAGGACTGCATACATCATGCAAGATGTGCACTGGACTGCGTTGTCAATTGTGCAACACATACTAAATGGGGATTACACCACAAAAGCGAGAAATACAATATAATGTAGTACTAAGAAACTGGCTAATTGCAGTCCCCCACTGAAGTCCCTGAATCTAAAGTCACTTAATCTTAAGTCACACACTTAATCAACCACACTTAATCAACCACGCGTCGCGGTCAAACATACGTTATATATCTGCTTATATAAATATAAATGCAGCTCACTACACCAGTCTGGTTTGTTTTCCCTCTGGATTCAAAAATAGTACACAGTGTATATGATATTTACATGCTAGCACACAACTTTAGGACACAGCTCTGCCCCCAGCCTATTGTCTAAACCTGTCAATGAAGGGAGAGTGTGCACAGCACAAGGGGTGTTACAAAGCAGTGCTTAGATGATTCAGCTCTGCCTCTTGGTGTTTAAAGTGCTAATTTGCATACAATACAAACACAGATTTCTCTGTAGCTGTTTAGCACACAGACAAATGAGAGGTATCGTTTTAATCACCATGATGAGCCCTACCAGGCAATATGTCTGGTTTAATAGGGCTGATCCTGGTGACAGAGGCTCTAATTTTTTTTTGAGGAGTGTACGTCATGGTTGGCTTCAAAATTATATTTTCTAAATCTGCTATGTGTTTTTGTTGCAGGTTCCCTTCCATGGTAAACGCCTTCATTACACCTGTCCCTGCATACCTAGTCTTGTTTGCTCAAAGTTTCTCAATGGAAAATACCGGTGTTCACTTGATTTTAAGAATATGGACTTTCAATAAAATACATCCCTGGTTTATTCAATATAGTGGTAAATTGATTTAACTGCTGTTGTATACGAATTTCAAAGGAGAATATTATGTTGCAATATTCACACTTATGCACTTGCAAGATATATTTTGCAGCTACAATAAAATTTTGCATTTGGTATCCCTACCTGTAGATTGTGTAGTAGTCACAACTGTTATATACAGAAATATCCTATTTTTTGTGTGTGTCTTGTGTATACCTGTGTAAGTTGATGCGTCAAACATGGGACATCCACCATCTTGGCTCCTTCTTTCTCTCTGATGTTGCTGCCATAACACAATCTCACATACAGCTGTATAGCCCAGTAATGGCGAACCTATGGCACGGGTGCCAGAGGCGGCACTCAGAGCCATCTCTGTGGGCATCCGCACCCTGGAGAAAGTCTATGGTGTACCAATATGCCTTAGACTTTTCCTGCCATTCAATAGTGCAGGACATGCTATGGACAGCACAGGCAGCACATTGAATGTAGGCAGGTATTATAGCTAAATGATAAAGTACATGGAAGATATATAAAAATTGGTGTGGCACTTTGCAATAAATAAGTGGGTTTTTGGTTGCAGTTTGGGCACTCAGTCTCTAAGAGGTTCACCATCACTGGTATAGCCTATTTCCCATTCCCATTCAGAGGCAGATGAGATAAAGTTTTATAGCACCCCAGTCTAGTCTATAAGATGTAGCCACACAATGCTCTCCCTTGCTTAATTGTGAGCATTTCTATGGCATGATGTGATAGGGTTCACTGCTTCGCTGGTTGATCAAGATGTGCTATGTGGTGGTGGCTTGGGCCTCCTTTCTAAAATGAACACGTGTACTTTGCTTGCATGCACAATAGGGCAATGTGTCTGGGTATGTGAGATACAGACAAGTGTATTTCCTCCTGGATGTCGAGTTTGGTGGTGCATGGGCAGGGTTTTCCCACCACATGCAATTATTAAGCTCCTGCTGCTTTTATAAGTGATGTGAAGCTGCATCTCATAGGAATACACTGAACACAGCGTTCATAGATAAGTAGCGTAAAACAGTGTGAGTCATGTGAGTTTGAAAGCACTGCAACTAATCCTCGTGGGGACTCATCTACTATAGTACTGCAATCTAGTCCCCTGGCTCAAAAGTAATATCTTCAGAAGCAGGGGAGGGAACATACAGTGGAACAATGAGGATGGAGCTTGGTGGGAAAAGGAGGAGTCTGAGAACTGAAAGACGGGCTTTGATAGATACTGATGTATTCCTATAGTCCACAAGAAGTCATAGAGGAGACAGACCTGTTGTCACGTAACACACCTGCTTATAGTGAAAGGGTTAAAAACTTTTAAGGTTCCTTTTGAACTGTAGTTTTGCAATATTTCAAGTATACCATCACCAAAGCCAGGCTATAATGGGAGAAAAAAAAGAAGACTCTTTTCCAATCCTGGTGGTTCCCCATAACCTTTTCTTAATATGTTCCCTTCTATTTATGTATCTCTCTATATATATTATTTTCAAAGGTTGCTGATGGGGAGGGCCTTTTAATCTGGCTGCAGAAGGGCACTTAGTGGAGGTTTCCCAGAAATGCCTTTTCAAGCACAGACTTAAATGAACAACAGCACAGCCATAGGATTAAAACCAATATCTGTACTGATTTTTTATTTATTTTTTTGTAAACACAAAAGAAAACTTTCCAGATAGTGTTAATTTGAGATTCCTCCTATTTGTCTGTGAGACACCTTTAAACTTGCTATAATGCAGAGATCGCACACATAGGGGCAAACTGTGAACTTAAAATTGCCCTGGAAAAAAACAAACAAACAAACAAAAAGTCACCCCAAGTTGTAGGCAAGTCCAAATTGACAAAAGACGGAGCAACACAAGTAGGCAGGGACAAGAGAAGTAGGCGGGGCCTGCAGTATTGTAGTGCAGCAGAAAATACCACTCCTGCAAAAGCAAATATCCCAATACAGCATTAAATATTGCCCAATCACCATACTGAGGATGGTGATACAGTGGAGTTCATGAAAGCGAAAGCATCTGTGGCTGCTGGCCTGGTGCATACGGTAAGTACCTGATGTTCCTAGCATTAAATAATGCTGAGCGGATCAGATCATTAGCTAGCCAGCAGCTGTGAGGAGGGCTTGGCCAGCCCCCTTGGTTTAAGTCCACTGAGAATTTTCCCTGTAGAGTATATGACCAGGCTGCCCCTGCACACAAAGCAGACTTGACCAGTAGTGTTGGGTGTGAATAATCGAATAGCAAATATCAATCGCGAATATCGCCACTTCGAGAATCGCGAATATTTAGAATATAGTGATATATATATTTGTAACATCCCTAGCAACGAATAGGAAAGTTGCCTACCCTTTACTATATAAGAACCTCCCCAGCAGCCCTTGTATGCAGTATTTTGCAGATCTGAGAGAGACAGCAGTGTTATTGCTGTGTTCTCTGCTTTCCTGTGTCATTACATTAGATAGCTTATATGTATAATACAGATAGTTAGTGGGAGATAGTCAGTGTAGGTCTAGCAGCTTGAAATATGTAGCTATAGTGACCCACGCCTGTATTTCGCGCGCATTACGCAAATATCACATTGCCGATTATTCACGATAAAGAAAATAATCTTGAATTTGTGAATATATGTCGAATATTCTACCAAATATTCGCGAAATATAGCAAATTCGAATATTGCCCCTGCTCATCACTATTGACCAGGAAGGAGATACAGTAGATCAGACAGACAGATCAGAATACAGTGAGGGGAGAGAAAATACAGGGACACATTGGTGTTTGCACAGATCAGAGTAAATCACACAGGGACTGTATCAGTGTCTGCAGAAGGTGAAAGCAGTGATAGAATTAAATTGTGCTAGTTCAAGAGTGGTAGTGAATGAAACAGATTTCTGGATTTTCAGAACACATCTTCAGCATCTATTACTGGAAGGACATGCCCACATAAGAAAAGTCTGAGATTAGTAGCAATTAGTGCAAACTGAAAATGAGTTGTTTAGATATGAGACAAACATTTTTATAAACTTTACACTTCTTGCTAACTTGCTATATACTTTGTGTCAATAAGCTCGTATCTGTAAATCAATGTATAAAAGTATCGGGTCACATTGTGATCTGTTGGTGCCCCCTGGTCCTGCAGATATCAGTCACCATGCCGCCATTAGACAGCTGCAGTCGAAGTAAGTATCATAGTGGTCTCCCTGAGTGGTATCTCTGTAACACCTTCTTATACTAATCCATCAAAATGTAATGTGAAAAACCTGACAGGAGCGTGCTCTTCTTGATGTGAGAGCACCCCCTGCTTGCTATAAAATTAACTGTGAGTCTATAGTCTGAAAATGTATCCTTTCTTGCCCTGACTGTAGCAGGAATGGGTTAATTCACTTTTTCCACTAAGAAAATAAAATAAAAAGTAAAAAATAAATAAAAATGTAAAATTCTTAAAGTTAAAATAAAGAAAATAAAAGTCATTGCTATAGTTATTAATAGTATAGCAGACTATGTACACATACATTCACATTTTCTCCCCCTTTTCATATATATTTATATATATATATATATATATAGATACATATATATATATAGATACACACTCACCTAAAGAATTATTAGGAACACCTGTTCTATTTCTCATGAATGCGATTATCTATTCAACCAATCACATGGCAGTTGCTTCAATGCATGTAGGGTTGTGGTCCTGGTCAAGACAATCTCCTGAACCCCAAACTGAATGTCAGAATGGGAAAGAAAGGTGATTTAAGCAATTTTGAGCGTGGCATGGTTGTTGGTGCCAGACCGGCTGGTCTGAGTATTTCACAATCTGCTCAGTTACTGGGATTTTCACGCACAACTATTTCTAGGGTTTATAAAGAATGGTGTGAAAAGGGAAAAACATCCAGTATGCGGCAATCCTGTGGGCGAAAATGCCTTGTTGATGCTAGAGTTCAGAGGAGAATGGGCCGACTGATTCAAGCTGATAGAAGAGCAACGTTGACTGAAATAACCACTCGTTACAACCGAGGTATGCAGCAAAGCATTTGTGAAGCCACAACAAGCACAACCTTGAGGCGGATGGGCTACAACAGCAGAAGACCCCACCCGGTACCACTCATCTCCACTACAAATAGGAAAAAGAGGCTACAATTTGCACGAGCTCAGGAGAATTGGACTGTTAAAGACTAGAAAAATGTTGCCTGGTCTGATAAGTCCCGTTTTGTGTTGAGACATTCAAATGGTAGAGTCCGAATTTGGTGTAAACAGATTGAGAACATGTATCCATCATGCCTTGTTACCACTGTGCAGGCTGGTGGTGGTGGTGTAATGGTGTGGGGGATGTTTTCTGGGCACACTTTAGGCCCCTTAGTGCCAATTGGCCATCGTTTAAATGCCACGGGCTACCTGAGCATTGTTTCTGACCATGTCCATCCCTTCATGACCACCATGTACCCATCCTCTGATGGCTACTTCCAGCAGGATAATGCACCATGTCACAAAGCTTAAATCATTTCAAATTGGTTTCTTGAACATGACAATGAGTTCACTGTATTAAAATGGCCCCCACAGTCACCAGATCTCAACCCAATAGAGCATCTTTGGGATGTGGTGGAACGGGAGCTTCGTGCCCTGGATGTGCATCCCTCAAATCTCCATCAACTGCAAGATGCTATCCTATCAATATGGCCCAAAATTTCTAAAGAATGCTATCAGCACCTTGTTGAATCAATGCCACGTAGAATTAAGGCAGTTCTGAAGGCAAAAGGGGGTCCAACACCGTATTAGTATGGTGTTCCTAATAATTCTTTAGGTGAGTGTATATATATATATATATATATATATATAAATAAAAAAAACAGTGGCAGCACCATCCCTAATGCAAGCTGATGGGTGCAGCTGGCCCAAAATGGATTAAAGCCAATCCAGTAAATACAAAATAGAAAAAAGATGGGCAGCACTCCAAGAAGTAAAAATTGCAAAAAACTTTATTTACCCCAGTGGAACATGCAACGTTTCGGCTCTAGACAGGAGCCTTCCTCAGGCAATGAATCATTGCTTGAGGAAGGCTCCTGTCTAGAGCCGAAACGTTGCATGTTCCACTGGGATAAATAACGTTTTTTGCAATTGTTCCTTCTTGGAGTGCTGCCCATCTTTTTTCTATTATATATACATATATATATATATATATGTATATATATATATATATATATATATATCTATGAAGTAAAAAATTGATGAGCAGCACACAGTTCCAGTAGGTGCAATTCCTTGAGACAGACCACGGACTTGATCCTGATTAGAAATATTTTCCCAAAACTAGACTCAGAACAGCATAAATTATAGAAATACAAATTATTTTATTGGACATACACTTGTATAAAACATAGACATCCGTATACATAAGCAGCATTAAATCACACAGGATGATCTCCACAGGTCTGTCACATTATATTACATGTAGCTTTGCAATAATTCCCAAGCTGTGTGAAGGATAGTAATCACAGCCATCATTCAAAGTATATAAAGTGCATAGTGCATCAGCTAAAAAGGATGACATAAGGGAAAAACATGCAGTAAAGGTAAATACAGACCAAACAGTCCTGGATCCCAACACGTGTTTCGCGGTCGCTTTCTCAAGGGATACTGATAGTGTGTTTGAACTGGTCATATATAGTCTGCAAAATAGGTAGATTACCATCACATGGGTTGCATATTAGCATCTAATGGCGAAAACCGGAAGTGTGATGCGCTCCACGCTGGAACGCATCAAGTCACTTCCTGTTCCGTCGGTGTCCGGACACTCATCTCCTTATTTATAATTAAAATCATATTAGGGCAGAGAAGCTCACACAATGAGGGGCCATGAGGTCCTAGAACTAAAGGGTGGATCGGCGGCAAGCAAAGACAGAAAGTGCTGTCAGGAAGCGCATCGTGAAACCGGATATCCGGTATGCGTTCCACCGTGAACCCTGTCGGCTCAGTCTCCTCCCTCCAGCGAGCGGGGGCAGCTGGAGACACATTACCTATAGAGCACATGATGCGTTCCATGCTGGAACGCACGCGATATCAGCATTCATTGCGGATGTATACATATAAGTAGCGCTCATTTAGACACATATCTCTCTCCACAGACACACGCAATATATCTCCCTATACACCAATTGGAATTTGTATCTATATCTAGCATAACAATCATAAGATACTATATAAAATATATCACATCATCGGTAAGACTGTACCTAATTATATAGTACAGATTTTTTGCATATAATAACCATTGATCTATTATAGTGAAAATAACAAAAGGTGAAAAAACAGATGAATAATAGTGAAAGCTATTATTACCTGAGACTATAGGGCGTCCTTGCGGAATCTTTGCATTCTTGTGAATCTTGGGCAATATATAAAATGTTGCTATAGTTGGATCCACGATGAATAAACACTTCTGTTCTTTAGAGGTGATTGTTCCTGTATCTACTGCTTTTTGTAAAATCCCGCCCAGATCACCCTGGAACGCAGACAAGGGATTAAAAGTCAATTTCCGATAACAATCAGGGTTAATAAGCTGCCTAAAGGCCTCCCGTTCGTACATATGAGTTGGCCACAGAACCACGTCGCCTCCTTTGTCAGAGGATTTAATTACGAGGTTATCAATTTTGTTAAGTTGTTTCAGTGCAAGACGTTGTCGTCTGTTGAGGTTGTCGCCAGATGTCAGTTTCCGAACCGCCCTCAATTCCTCTGTAACAACTTTAACAAAAATGTTTGAAAACAATGACATAGGAGGGAATTTCTTTGATTTTGGTAATAGAGTTGCAGGTAGTCTACTCACCGGTGTCTCATCCATTTGTTCATTCTGCAATTCCTCTAAAGTGCGGATTGCTTCCAATTCCACCGCTGTGAACATAGTGTCCTCCGTGCCACTCCTGTGATACAACTTCTTAAAAATTACGTTTCGTGCAAACATCTGTAAATCCTTTACTGCTGTAAAGAGATTAAAACCAGTTAAACTGGTGAGCAGCGTGAACATTCATCTTACGTACAAGATGGGGCGAACCAAGATGGATTTTTTGGATGTAGCCTTATACGTGGATAACGATGGTTTTATACACACAGATCTGTTTCGAAAACCCACTGCTGTGAACAGTCTCCTCGGTGCCGACTCCTAGCATCCAGGGAAACTACTGGATGGCATACCCACTGGACAGTTCCTGAGACTGCAAAGAATCTGTTCCAGGGATGATGACTTTGAGAAACGGGCAGATGACCTAACCAAGAGATTTAAAGATCGGGGATACAGTGATCGCTTGGTAAGAAAAGCATATGTGCGAGCAAAATACTGTAAAAGAGTAAAGCTGCTAGAAGATCGAAAAAGCTGCTAGAAGGATGGTAATAAAATAGTGAGGATTATTACATCATGCAACTCCGGTCATGAGGAGCTCACCTCCAAACTTGAAAAACACTGGCAAATACTAAGGATGGATCATACCCTGCGGGGTTATTTACCACATCATCCCTCTCTCACTTTCAGATGGGAAAGGAACCTAAAAGATATGTTAGATCATAGACATTATGAAGGTAAGACCACGGGGAATCTTTTTGGATTTAAGGGCCCCAAATGGGGATGTCGCCCGTGTGGAAAATGCATTGCATGCCCCAACATCATACATACAAACACCTTTACAGACTGCACGGGGCGGAAGAACTACGAGATTACGCACACAATTTCGTGTACGACAGTGGGAGTGATTTATGTCGCTACCTGTTCCTGCAATCTGTCTTACATAGGGATGACTCCGAGACAATTGAGACGATGAACAAGAGAACATGTACTCGGAATTTTGGGGGCAAAGGACGAAGATGACCCGCAGAATCTAAAAACGATCCCACAACATTTCAAGATCCATCATAATTGCAATGCCTCTCTCCTTAAGGTAAGAGGGATTGATACAGTTCTGATTGGTGGGAGGGGAGGTGACTGGAAGAAGGTCCTTGCTCAAAAAGAAGTGAAATGGATTTTTGAGCTGAACACGGTGATACCATTTGGCTTGAATGAGGCCTTAAGTTTTTTGCCATTTTTGGGATAGTCCAATAATATCTTTAAACTGTGCCCAATGTGAATTCTTCCCCTGTAGGTCCAGAGTGGTGTTGAACCTTTCGACCTTCTTTTTAATGCACTGTTTTTAAATTTAGTAATTTATATATTTTTCTGCTGTTTTAGGTTATTCCGGGTGCAATGTGTCTGACGGCCATATCCATTGTCATATATTTATAGATTGAGTGATGTCATCCGAGGACAAATCATATATAATGGAGAGTACCACTAAAGGCTACTTGGATGGAGAGTATACAGAGCGCTTTTGAATATGATAATGGAAAGAGCAAGGGCTCCATCTTTAATAAATAGACATACCCATTGATAGATACACATTTATTTGCATTATGTATTATGAATAGGTATTAGTGTCAAGTTAATTTGTGAAGTATTCAACGCCAATATTCACTTCGCCCTTTCCTTTTCACTCATTTCACTCCTTATTGTTTTTTCAAGTTTTTTCACTTTTTATTTTTTACTTTCACTACTATTTTTTGCACAAACACACCCTCTTTCATCAGTTTTTTCACCTTTTGTTATTTTCACTATAATAGATCAATGGTTATTATATGCAAAAAATCTGTACTATATAATTAGGTACAGTCTTACCGATGATGTGATATATTTTATATAGTATCTTATGATTGTTATGCTAGATATAGATACAAATTCCAATTAGTGTATAGGGAGATATATTGTGTATGTCTGTGGAGAGAGATATGTGTCTAAATGAGCGCTACTTATTAGTATACTTACTTATATGTATACATCCGCAATGAATGCTGGAACGCATCATGTGCTCTATAGGTAATATGTCTCCGGCTGCCCCCGCTCGCTGGAGAGAGGAGACTGAGCCGACAGGGTTCAGGGCCGATGCGTTCCACGGTGGAACGCATACCGGATATCCGGTTTTGCAATGCGCTTCCTGACAGCACTTTCTGTCTTTGCTTGCCACCGATCCACCCTTTAGTTCTAGGAACTCATGGCCCCTCATTGTAAATACATTAATGTGTGAGCTTCTCTGCCCTAATATGATTTTAATTATAAATAAGGAGATGAGTGTCCGGACACTGACGGAACAGGAAGTGACTTGATGCGTTCCAGCGTGGAACGCATCACACTTCCGGTTTTCGCCATTAGATGCTAATATGCAACCCATGTGATGGTAATCTACCTATTTTGCAGACTATATATGACCAGTTCAAACACACTATCAGTATCCCTTGAGAAAGCGACCGCGAAACACGTGTTGGGATCCAGGACTGTTTGGTCTGTATTTACCTTTACTGCATGTTTTTCCCTTATGTCATCCTTTTTAGCTGATGCACTATGCACTTTATATACTTTGAATGATGGCTGTGATTACTATCCTTCACACAGCTTGGGAATTATTGCAAAGCTACATGTAATATAATGTGACAGACCTGTGGAGATCATCCTGTGTTATTTAATGCTGCTTATGTATACGGATGTCTATGTTTTATACACGTGTATGTCCAATAAAATATTTTGTATTTCTATATTTTATGCTGTTCTGAGTCTAGTTTTGGGAAAATACTTGTGGTTAGTTTGGACAGCAACAATACCGTGCGTTTACTCGCTTTGCGATTTGGGAGTGCAGATTAGAAATATCTAGTAAAAAATCCAAGGCAGCACACAAATATCCGTAAAAAACAGAATGGTATTTTATTCACCCATGTGTAAACAGCAATGTTTCAGCTCTCTCTATGGAGCCTTTGTCAAGCCATAGTGTTTAGTGCAAAGTCAGGTGCTTATAAAGCATACAAAATTACTATGTGATTACATAATAGGATTCCAATTAATACAAAAACCATAAAAATAGTGAGTCTCAATTGTACAAATTCATAATATACAAAATGTAGTCAAACACTACAGTTTATCGAAAAAAGTGTCAAAACTGTGATAGATAAAATCAATAATCCATATAGTTATAGTGCATAAACATAATTATCAATCATTAATTACAGGTGCCCATAATTGTTTTAATTAAAAATATTTATTGGATATCTCACATACTGTTGAAGAGCGCAGGACTAACTCGGCGTCCGGAACTCGACACTGCGCATGCGCGGGACATAATTTATACCGCAAGACTAACTATAATGAGCAGAGACCAGCGGCCCACAACCAAGATGGCCGCACGGCAACATGAGCGGACTGAGTATGCTCGATCCCAAATATGGGCGGACATAGATCGGCAGGTACAACAATCATGTGAACAGTCACATGACACACACACACTAGGTCACGGATCTGTCATAATATCAATTATTAAGTTACATTGTCGTAACAAAAAGGGGGTACAGCGGTGTATTCCAAAGCGGTGGCCAAAGCCACTCTCATATTTCACCACCTCATCCCCATATTTAAATATTTAAATGTTTTACCCTACAGGTCCGTGCACCACGCACATTCACACCTGTGCCCCCTGTGCAAGTAACCTCCGCTTGGTGACCAATCGGAGGCAGCAGGCATTAGAGGAGCCAGCAAACATAGATGTCACTGTAAAGTGACTCCATGTCCCAGTTACCTCATTTGGAGGACAGGCAATAGTGATCACTCTACACATGTGTCATGCCCGCAATCCTCGCCCAGCCACACATATTTTTGGAAATCCACTATCCCAGACCGCAATTGGTGCCAAGCCCCACCTGTATTACCGGGCCCCAGGTATCTGCTCATAAAAAACACATTATTCACAAAAATATATATCAATAATGTAAATTATTAAATGCCGGTCGGGTCCTGCTGTCTTCCAGTGTTCAAAGAGATAATCCATTACAAGATATGACTTCACGTTCATCTACAAAAAATATAGAAACTGTATTCATTATTAGCTTATAATATAACAATTGCACTTATAGACAGCCTTGCACGGAGGACAAGTTGAATTTCCCAGACCCCCACAAAAAACTCACAAGACAGGGAAAACTACACATCACTAAGACACCCACATTGATAAACAAACATATAGGGGAGGGGAACAGAAAAACAAATATCAGAGACTCAGACCACCCTGAAATCAACATTGAGCCCCCTTGGTTTCAGAGTCTTAAGCTCGAAAATCCAATAGAGCTCCCTTCTTTTGAGACGTATCGTCCTATCCCCACCCCGTCTGGGTAAGGGCACTTGTTCAAGTATCCTAAACTTTAAATCCTGTTCTTGATGTCCTGCTTCTATGAAGTGCTTAGGCACAGGTAAATCCGGCCTCTTTTTTATTATAGTATATCTGTGCTGGTTTAGCCTTGTTTTGACATCCCAAGTTGTTTCCCCAACATACCATAGTCCACAAGGACAAGATAGCATATAAATTGCATAGGTTGAATCACATGTCAAATACTGCTTAATTCAAACTCTTCCCAGAGGCTGGGTTTACAAAAGAATCACCCCACGTCTGACCTAACTAATTTATCACCTAGATTCCGGCTTCTTCGAAAGGAGTATAATGGTGGAACTTTAAATTCTTCTATGTTATCAAAACAACTAGCTAAAATCGGCCAGTGTTTCCTAACAATAGAGGATAACTGAGGGCTACTAATACAATAATCGGTCACCAGCGGTATCCTTTGTATCGAATCTTTAGATCTCACAGGGTCACCATCTCTCATCCTAGCATTAGTTTTGTGAATACTCTCTGAAACCAGTTTTTTGGGATAATCCCTGGACCGGAATTTTCCAGCCATTTCTGTTAATCGTTGGTCCCTCACCGGACCCTCACCAACTATCCTCGCCACTCGTAACATCTGACTAAGGGGAAGAGATGGTGGCTCTCATCGGCCGCGGATGGTGGCTCTCATATCTGACAAGAGTATTTTTGTCCGTAGGCTTCACAAAGAGGTCAGTGGACAGGGTGTCACCCTGAATCACCACCTCCGTATCAAGAAATTGCAATTTGTCATGAGAGTGCATCAAGGTAAACTTGACGCTGGGGTCAATCTCATTCAAAAATGAGTGTAAAGCCATAGGGTCCCCTGTGGCGCCCACCCATATAAAAAAAATATCATCTATGTAGCGCCACCACCCCAGCACATGGCTGAAGTGGTGGCACCCATAGATATAAGAATCCTCCAAATGCGTCATATATATATTTTCATAGGTGGGCGCCACATTGGACCCCATCGCGGTCCCTCTTAACTGTACATAGTAATCATCCTGGAATAAAAAATAATTCCTACATAAAATAAACCTCAGAAAGCCAAGTAGGAACATTCTGCATTCCTCTGTGTATGCCGTCCGTAAGACATAATTCCAATGCATGGAGACCCAATTCATGCTCAATTGACTTGTATAAGCTACACACGTCAAAAGAAGCAAGAATGGCACCATCTGGGACCCTCAGATCCTTGATCTTTAATAAAAAGTCACTTGTATCTCTGATATAGGATCTAGCGGACACCGCAAAAGGCCGCAAGATCCTATCAAGGAACATTGCCGGATTGCAAAACAGAGACCCCCTGCCAGACACAATGGGCCGGCCAGGGGGAGCCCGCAGACTCTTATGTATTTTTGGAAGAGTATATAATATTGAAGTTATTGGTTTTTCACATAATAAATAACTGCACAATTTCTCGTCTATGATGCCACCAGATTTAGACTGTAATAACATATCTCTAAGTTCTCTCAGTAAATTAAATTTAGGATCAATAAAGACTCACTGATATACATTTGTATCGGCCAACTGTGATAGAATTTCTTGCAAGTAACGATCCGTGTCCATTACCACAACCCCACCACCTTTGTCCGCAGACAGATAATTAACGGCTTTAATATCCTCAGAGGTCATATTCGCATGGCTCATAGAATTCACCATCATTTCTTGTTTTAATCTCAAATTGCGCCCAGCCAGCCGCTCTCAACTGCCATTCTGAAGCCCCGCCCAGCTCATCAATATTCACTTCGCTGGGCGCCGGCTACAACTCTCCCCAGTCAAGATCCTGCGCTCTGAAGCGCTGCTCTGAACCGTGCCCGGCGCATGCGCACGAAGCAGAGGCTGCAGCGGCCTCGAAGAGGCAGTCTGTACGCAGGCGCGATGTAACCACGGCCGGGCGCAAGCGCAGAAGATTAGATGAGGACGATGCCAAGAGAATTCAATTGCCCATGCGCAGGATCTTGACTGGGGAGACTTGTAGCCACCGCCCAGCGAAGTGAATATTGATGAGCTGTGCGGGGCTTTAGAACGGCCGTTGGGAGCGGCTGTCTGGGCGCAATTTGAGATTAAACGCTGCCCCTTGGGCTGATTGGTGACGAGACAGGCAGGTTATAAAACTTTATTTTTCGGTATTTATAAGGTGGACAGGGGGGATACTTAGATGCTTTTAATAGACTGTATAAGACCTGTAATGTCATATGAATATAACTAAATATGCTGATTTGGCCTGTCAGTGTCCCTTTAAGAAACAGTCCCTTACCATGTAGGCTTAATTCACTAGTTCTCCTACTATTGATCAAGGGTCTGTCCTGTTGGTCAATTTAATCATACGATAAAACCTTTGCAGGTCTAGTTCCACATTGAACCAATTGGTTTTGGCAACTGGACAAAAGGACAATCCCTTATTTAAAACATGGATTTGAGCATTAGTAAGTTTGGTTGAAGAGATGTTTACCACTGTGTTCTCTTCTTTTCTTTCACAGTCCTTGGTCTCTGGGACCTTGGTGCCCTTTCTCTTTCTCCACTTGTGCTGGCACCACCTGCCCCGCCGGAGTCTCCTGGTCCTGTGCTCTGCTCTGGAAAAGAAGGACAGGGAACTGCACTGTTGGGAGAATATACTGCACCCTTATCCTTAGATCCTCGATTAATATTTCTGCTGTCACCCATCACGACTGGATTTCTCTTTTTACCCAGTGGTCTCCGATTTTTTCTCAAGTCACCTTGCCAATTATACACATATCCTGTGGCATAATCGTCCATATCTCTGGACCATTTGCTTCTTTTCTTGGACTGGAGATCACGTTTAAATTTATCAAAAATGAAAGAACTAGTCGACATATAGGTATCAAAGTCCTCTACAGATAACATAGCTTGTAGTAGTTCAATGAGGGCCTGTATGCATGCCCCTGTGGAGATCAGCTCTTTTTGCAAAAATTCAACATTTAACAAAATAAAATCAAAAGCATACTTGTTGGTGATCAATCTCGCACAGAACTCAGGATTATTCAAAAATAAATCTGGTCTAAGATGCGAACGCATACCTTCGGTATTCTATGGAGGCGATGATATTCACTTAACGTTTTCAGGTATAAATCCAAATTAATGGAACATTTTGATTCATTTTCAAACTTTTTCTTAACGTCTACAATAGAAGGAGCAGATAGGAAGGAGACATCTCTCACCGTGTTCTGAAAAATTCTTTCCTTGTCCTCTCTCGTATAAGAAAACACATCAGGGTTGGTAACAGTTACAGTGTTATCCATGTTGATGGTGCAAACAGCTCTTCTGGTCCAGGCAATATGAAGTAAAAAGTGGATGAGCAGCACACAGTTCCAGTAGGTGCAATTCCTTGAGACAGACCACGGACTTGATCCTGATTAGATATATGTAGTAAAAAATGCAAGGCAGCACACAAATAACCGTAAAAAACAGAAGGGTATTTTATTCACCCATGTGTAAACAGCAACGTTTCAGCTCTCTCTATGGAGCCTTTGTGAAGCCATAGTGTTTAGTGCAAAGTCAGATGCTTATAAATAGGGATGAGCGAACTCGAACTGTATAGTTCGGGTTCGTACCGAATTTTGGGGTGTCCGTGACACGGACCCGAACCCGGACATTTTCGTAAAAGTCCGGGTTCGGGTTCGGTGTTCGTCGCTTTCTTCGCGCTTTTGTGACGCTTTCTTGGCGCTTTTTGAAAGGCTGCAAAGCAGCCAATCAACAAGCGTCATACTACTTGCCCCAAGAGGCCATCACAGCCATGCCTACTATTGGCATGGCTGTGATTGGCCAGAGCACCATGTGACCCAGCCTCTATTTAAGCTGGAGTCACATAGCGCCGCCCGTCACTCTGCTCTGATTAGCGTAGGGAGAGGTTGCGGCTGCGACAGTAGGGCGAGATTAGGCAGATTAACTCCTCCAAAGGACTTGATTAACTGATCGATCTGCAGCTGTGGATCATTGAGCTGCTGATCCTCAATTGCTCACTGTTTTTAGGCTGCACAGACCGTTTGTCAGTCACATTTTTCTGGGGTGATCGGCGGCCATTTTGTGTCTTGTGGTGCGCCAGCACAAGCTGCGACCAAGTGCATTTAACCCTCAATGGTGTGGTTGTTTTTTGGCTAAAGCCTACATCAGGGTGAAGCTGTCACACCAAGTGCATTTAACCAGCAATAGTCTGTTCATTTTTTGGCCATATACAAAATCAGGGGCAAGCTGCGCCTGTCACCAAGTGCATTTAACCCTCAATGGTGTGGTTGTTTTTTGGCTAAAGCCTACATCAGGGTGAAGCTGTCACACCAAGTGCATTTAACCAGCAATAGTCTGTTCATTTTTTGGCCATATACTAAATCAGGGGCAAGCTGCGCCTGTCACCAAGTGCATTTAACCCTCAATGGTGTGGTTGTTTTTTGGCTAAAGCCTACATCAGGGTGAAGCTGTCACACCAAGTGCATTTAACCAGCAATAGTCTGTTTATTTTTTGGCCATATCCCAGTCTAATTCTGTCACTAAATCCATACCGGTCACCCAGCGCCTAAATACTAGGCCTCAAATTTATATCCAGCTAAATCTGTCCCTAGTGCTGTAGCTGGGCGAGTTATTTAGTGTCCGTTCAAGCACATTTCTTGTTCTGGGTTGAAATACAATTCCCAATTTAGCAATTTCATAATTTAGTGGTTTCTGCTATATCAGAGCTATTTGAAATCTATCCCTAAAAGGGTATATAATATTCAAGGTGCACATTGGGTCATTCAGAATAACTTCACACACACCCGCTACTGTGTATTTCCAAGTCTAATTCTGGCACTAAACCCATACCTGTCACCCAGCGCCTAAATACTAGGCCTCAAATTTATATCCCGCTAAATCTGTCCTTAGTGCTGTAGCTGGGCGAGTTATTTAGTGTCCGTTCAAGCACATTTCTTGTTCTGGGTTGAAATACAATTCCCAATTTAGCAATTTCATAATTTAGTCGTTTCTGCTATATCAGAGCTATTTGAAATCTATCCCTAAAAGGGTAGATCATATTGAAGGTGCACATAGGGTCATTCAGAATAACTTCACACACACGCTTCTGTGCATTTCCAAGTCTAATTCTGTCACTAAATCCATACCGGTCACCCAGCGCCTAAATACTAGGCCTCAAATTTATATCCCGCTGAATTTGAATACAATACATTGGGCCAAATAATATATTTGTTGTTGTGGTGAACCATAACAATGAGAAAAACATCTAGTAAGGGACGCGGACGTGGACATGGTCGTGGACATGGTCGGACATGGTGGGTGACGTGAAGCCTCATTCTCTGCTATGACATGCAGACTGATTCTCTGCTGTCATGAAGCCAGATTGTCTGTTACGGGACCTCTCTGCTCTGCCTGTGTGCTAGGCCTAAATATATGCCAATGGACTGTTGCAGTGGTGGCTGACGTGAAGCCTCATTCTCTGCTATGACATGCAGACTAATTCTCTGCTGACATGAAGACAGATTCTCTGTTACGGGACCTCCCTCCTCTGCCTGGGTGCTGGGCCTAAATATATGCCAATGGACTGTTGGGTGACGTGAAGCCTCATTCTCTGCTATGACATGCAGACTGATTCTCTGCTGTCATGAAGCCAGATTGTCTGTTACGGGACCTCTCTGCTCTGCCTGTGTGCTAGGCCTAAATATATGCCAATGGACTGTTGCAGTGGTGGCTGACGTGAAGCCTCATTCTCTGCTATGACATGCAGACTAATTCTCTGCTGACATGAAGACAGATTCTCTGTTACGGGACCTCCCTCCTCTGCCTGGGTGCTGGGCCTAAATATATGCCAATGGACTGTTGCAGTGGTGGCTGACGTGAAGCCTAATTCTCTGCTATGACATGCAGACTGATTCTCTGCTGACATGAAGCCAGATCGTCTGTTACGGGACCTCTCTGCTCTGCCTGTGTGCTAGGCCTAAATATATGCCAATGGACTGTTGCAGTGGTGGGTGACGTGAAGCCTCATTCTCTGCTATGACATGCAGACCGATTCTCTGCTGTCATGAAGCCAGATTGTCTGTTACGGGACCTCTCTGCTCTGCCTGTGTGCTAGGCCTAAATATATGCCAATGGACTGTTGCAGTGGTGGGTGACGTGAAGCCTCATTCTCTGCTATGACATGCAGACTGATTCTCTGCTGACATGAAGCCAGATTGTCTGTTACGGGACCTCTCTCCTCTGCCTGTGTGCTAGGCCTAAATATATGCCAATGGACTGTTGCAGTGGTGGCTGACGTGAAGCCTCATTCTCTGCTATGACATGCAGACTAATTCTCTGCTGACATGAAGCCAGATTGTCTGTTACGGGACCTCTCTCCTCTGCCTGGGTGCTGGGCCTAAATTTATGACAATGGACTGTTGCAGTGGTGGCTGACGTGAAGCCTGATTCTCTGCTATGACATGCAGACTGATTCTCTGCTGACATGAAGCCAGATTGTCTGTTACGGGACCTCTCTCCTCTGCCTGGGTGCTGGGCCTAAATTTATGACAATGGACTGTTGCAGTGGTGGCTGACGTGAAGCCTGATTCTCTGCTATGACATGCAGACTGATTCTCTGCTGACATGAAGCCAGATTCTCTGTTACGGGACCTCTCTCCTCTGCCTGTGTGTGTGCTGGGCCTAAATATATGCCAATGGACTGTTGCAGTGGTGGCTGACGTGAAGCCTCATTCACTGCTATGACATGCAGACTGATTCTCTGCTGACATGAAGCCAGATTCTCTGTTACGGGACCTCTCTCCTCTGCCTGTGTGTGTGCTGGGCCTAAATATATGCCAATGGACTGTTGCAGTGGTGGCTGACGTGAAGCCTCATTCTCTGCTATGACATGCAGACTAATTCTCTGCTGACATGAAGACAGATTCTCTGTTACGGGACCTCCCTCCTCTGCCTGGGTGCTGGGCCTAAATATATGCCAATGGACTGTTGCAGTGGTGGCTGACGTGAAGCCTCATTCTCTGCTATGACATGCAGACCAATTCTCTGCTGACATGAAGACAGATTCTCTGTTACGGGACCTCTCTCCTCTGCCTGGGTGCCGGGGCCTAAATATCTGAGAATGGACTGTTCCAGTGGTGGGTGACGGGAAGCCAGATTCTCTGCTATGGAACCTCTCTCCAATTGATTTTGGTTAATTTTTATTTATTTAATTTTTATTTTAATTCATTTCCCTATCCACATTTGTTTGCAGGGGATTTACCTACATGTTGCTGCCTTTTGCAGCCCTCTAGCTCTTTCCTGGGCTGTTTTACAGCCTTTTTAGTGCCGAAAAGTTCGGGTCCCCATTGACTTCAATGGGGTTCGGGTTCGGGACGAAGTTCGGATCGGGTTCGGATCCCGAACCCGAACATTTCCGGGATGTTCGGCCGAACTTCTCGAACCCGAACATCCAGGTGTTCGCTCAACTCTACTTATAAAGCATACAAAATTACTATGTGATTACATAATTGCATTCCAATTAATACAAAACCCATAAAAATACTGAGTCTCAATTGTACAAATTCATAATATACAAAATGTAGTCAAACACTACAGTTTATCGAAATAAGTGTCAAAACTGTGATAGATAAAATCAATAATCCATATAGTTATAGTGTAAAAACATAATTATTAACCATTAATTACAGGTGCGCATAATTGTGTTAATTAAAAATATTCATTGGATATCTCACATACTGTTGAAGAGCGCAGGACTCACTCGGCGTCCGGAACTCGACACTGCGCATGCGCGGGACATAAGGGCACCCGTAATTAATGATTAATAATTATGTTTATGCACTATAACTATATGGATTATTGATTTTATCTATCACAGTTTTGACACTTATTTCGATAAACTGTAGTGTTTGACTACATTTTGTATATTATGAATTTGTACAATTGAGACTTGTAACGGACCGTTTCAGCAGACAAGGGGTTAAAATCCGCTTAGGCGATATGCCCCTTTCTGAGAGAAAGGCACAGTTACTGCAGAACACCAAACTCCCGAACTGGATACAAAATAGCACTCCAAACTGGAACCTTGCGAATAGCTGCTAGCAGACGAACAGGAAAAGCATACAATCAGCTTATACTCCTGGCAATCAGTCTCTAACAGCATACAGGGAATCGCCCCAATAACGAGACAAGGCTCCGTGTTGAGGGTCAAGCAGTGGTCTGACATGCTGGCACACCCAGCCTGGTTTTTATTACAGTTGTTGCAAATACAGGACAGATACAACACATCCCCACAATGCATCATGGTTTCCTCCTCTCTGTCCCGGAGACAACCGAAGAGCAGTCCAATTATCTCTCAGGACAAAGGGAAATCGCCAATACACATGTGGAGACAACAGGACAGACATCACCATTTAAACACACAATGGGACAATAGAAACACACCCACACAAAATCCTTCCCTCTGCCGGTGATAATTATTGAACACAATGGCGAATATAATTATCAAAGGCAGAGAAATACAGTTTTATAAAACATATCACAGGAACCCCAAAACATGCAATAACCCCATAACCATAACCCAATAACCCCATAAATCTGGGTGAACCACATATCCAAAATTCACCCACATCCGTTCAGTAGTTTGGAAGATACAGTTTTATGCCAGTTACACCGAAAATATACAAGTTATACAGAAAATAGTCACTAATAAATGTGTCCCCTGTTTGGTAGTTTCAAACTACTGAATGATGTCTCTGTGCACCAAATACAGGCAAGATAGCTCCGTGTGGAAAAGTCAGAACAGTGTCTGTGAGTTAACATGGCCGCTATCTATTGTTCTCACCATGTGCTTCATCCATTGTTCTCACCATGGGAATAGTAAAATCCAAGCAAGTAAAGCAAATGATGCAATCCAGGGACAGAGGGCTCAGTCCCAAGTTCCTTAAGACCCAATAACTTAAGGGACCATAATCCCAGGGCAGGAGGCTGGCAAACAGCCCCCTTCCAAAACACCGTGGCGAGGTTGGTTTCGCCACAAGACTATTTTTATGGTTTTTGTATTAATTGGAATGCAATTATGTAATCACATAGTAATTTTGTATGCTTTATAAGCACCTGACTTTGCACTAAACACTATGGCTTGACAAAGGCTCCATAGAAAGAGCTAAAACGTTGCTGTTTACACAAGGGTGAATAAAATGCCCTTCTGTTTTTTATGGATATTTGTGTGCTGCCTCGGATTTTTTACTATATATATATATATATATATATATATATATACACACACACACACATATATATATATATATATATATATACACACAGTTGCAAGAAAAAGTATGTGAACTCTTTGGAATGATATGGATTTCTGCACAAATTGGTCATAAAATGTGATCTGATCTTCATCTAAATCACAACAATAGACAATCACAGTCTGCTTAAACTAATAACACACAAAGAATTAAATGTTACTATGTTTTTATTGAACACACCATGTAAACATTCACAGTGCAGGTGGAAAAAGTATGTAAACCCTTGGATTTAATAATTAGTTGAACCTCCTTTGGCAGCAATAACTTAAACCAAACGTTTCCTGTAGTTGCGGATCAGACGTGCACAATGGTCAGGAGTAATTCTTGACCATTCCTCTTTACAGAACTGTTTCGTTTCAGCAATATTCTTGGGATGTCTGGTGTGAATCGCTTCCTTGAGGTCATGCCACAGCATCTCAATCGGGTTGAGGTCAGGACTCTGACTGGACCACTCCAGAAGGCGTATTTTCTTCTTTTTAAGCCATTCTGTTGTTGATTTAATTCTATGCTTTGGGTCGTTGCCCTGTTGCAACACCCATCTTCTGTTGAGCTTCAGCTGGTGGACAGATGGCCTTAAGTTCTCCTGCAAAATGTCTTGATGTCGGGATTCGAACCCGTGACCAGCCACATACCAGGCAGTAGCCCTGCTTACTAGGCTACCATCCTCTCTGGACATTCCTCCCTGAAACCTATTAGTTAACCTCAGTCTTGCCAAGCCTTGCTCATCACCCTTGATTCCCCACACCTGGTACTTCCCTATATAAGTCCAGCCCCTTGCACTCTAGCTTGCTGATTATTGAGCTCCTGAGCCTTGATCAAGCTTCTCCTCATCTGTTGCTCTTGCTACTGCTGGAAGTCCACTGCTGACCAGGAATTGCCTACTGACTACTCTTCTGCCTTATCCCTACCTACTGAACTGCTACCACCGTTGCCATCTGGATTGTCTGACCACGCTTACTACCTGCCTGCGGTCCTTGCCACTGGGCTCCACTCCTACCTCCAGCCAGCGGTCCTCTGACACAGGTGAGCCTGTAGGACTGTTACACTTGATAAACTTGGGAATTAATTTTTCCTTCGATGATAGCAATCTGTCCAGGCCCTGACGCAGCAAAGCAGCCCAAAACCATGATGCCCACATCACCATAATTCACAGTTGGGATGAGGTTTTGATGTTGGTGTGCTGTGCCTCTTTTTCTCCACACATAGTGTTGTGTGTTTCTTCCAAACAACTCAACTTTGTTTTCATCTGTCCACAGAATATTTTGCCAGTACTGCTGTGGAACATCCAGGTGCTATTGTGCAAACTGTAAACGTGCAGCAATGTTTTTTTTGGATAGCAGTGGCTTCCTCTGTAGTATCCTCCCATGAAATCCATTCTTGTTTAGTGTTTTATGTATCATAGATTCGTTAACAGGGATGTTAGCATATGCCAGAGACTTTTGTAAGTCTTTAGCTGACACTCTAGGATTCTTCTTCACCTCATTGAGCAGTCTGCGATGTGCTCTTGCAGTCATCTTTACAGGACTGCCACTCCTAGGGAGAGTAGCAGCAGTGCTGACCTTTCTCCATTTATAGACCATTTGTCTTACCGTGGTCTGATGAATAGCAAGGCTTTTGGAGATACTTTTATAACCCTTTCCAGCTCTATGCAAGTCAACAATTAATCGTAGGTCTTCTGAGAGCTCTTTTGTGCAAGGCATCATTTACTTCAGGCAATGCTTCTTGTGAAAAGCAAACCCAGAACTGGTGTGTGTTTTTTATAGGGCAGGGCAGCTGTAATCAACACCTCCAATCTCATCTCATTGATTGGACTCCAGTTGGCTGACACCTCACTCCAATTAGCTCTTGGAGATGTCATTAGTCTAGGGGTTCACATACTTTTTACACCTGCACTGTGAATGTTTACATGGTGTGTTCAATAAAAACATGGTAGCATTTAATTCTTTGTGTGTTATTAGTTGAAGCAGACTGTGATTGTCTTTTGCTGTGACTTAGATGAAGATCAGATCACATTGTATGACCAATTTGTGCAGAAATCAATATCATTCCAAAGGGTTCACATACTTTTCCTTGCCACTGTATATAGTACAGACCAAAAGTTTGAACACACCTTCTCATTCAAAGAGTTTTCTTTATTTTCATGACTATGAAAATTGTAGATTCACACTGAAGGCATCAAAACTATAAATTAACACATGTGGAATTATATACATAACAAAAAAGTGTGAAACAACTTTGCCTGTCTGTCATATTCTAGGTTCTTCAAAGTAGCCACCTTTTGCTTTGATTACTGCTTTGCACACTCTTGGCATTCACTTGATGAGCTTCAAGAGGTAGTCACCTGAAATGGTCTTCCAACAGTCTTGAAGAAGTTCCCAGAGATGCTTAGCACTTGTTGGCCCTTTTGCCTTCACTCTGCGGTCCAGCTCACCCCAAACTATCTTGATTGGTTCAGGTCCGGTGACTGTGGAGGCCAGGTCATCTAGCGCAGCACCCCATCACTCTCCTTCATGGTCAAATAGCCCTTACACAGCCTGGAGGTGTGTTTGGGGTCATTGTCCTGTTGAAAAATAAATGATGGTCCAACTAAACGCAAACCGGATGGAATAGCATGCCGCTGCAAGATGCAGTGGTAGCCATGCTGGTTCAGTATGCCTTCAATTTTGAACAAATCCCCAACAGTGTCACCAGCAAAGCACCCCCACACCATCACACCTCCTCCTCCATGCTTCACGGTGCATGTAGAGTCCATCCGTTCAACTTTTCTGCGTCGCACAAAGACACGGTGGTTGTAACCAAAGATCTCAAATTTGGACTCATCAGACCAAAGCACAGATTTCCACTGGTCTAATGTCCATTCCTTGTGTTCTTTAGCCCAACAAGTCTCTTCTGCTTGTTGCATGTCCTTAGCAGTGGTTTCCTAGCAGATATTCTACCATGAAGACCTGATTCACAGTCTCCTCTTAACAGTTGTTCTAGAGATGTGTCTGCTGCTAGAACTCTGTGTGGCATTGACCTGGTCTCTAAAATGAGCTGCTGTTAACCTGCGATTTCTGAGGCTGGTGACTTGGATTAACTTATCCTCCGCAGCAGAGGTAACTCTTGGTCTTCCTTTCCTGGGGCGGTCCGCATGTGAGCCAGCTTCTTTGTAGCGCTTGATCGTTTTTGTGACTTGATCGTTTTTTGACCTCACCTGGCTGGAAACCAGCCTAGCTGCACATGTTGGGAGGAAAATACCTGCCTTTCCAGACAAAAGCCCTCACTGTGTTATATATATATATATACAGTCCTGATCAAGTTTAAGACCACTTGAAAAATGGCAAAAAATAATATTTAGCATGGCTGGATCTTAACAAGGTTCCAAGTAGAACTTCAACATGCAACAAGAAGAAATGAGAGTGAAACAAAACATTTTTTGAGCATTCAATTAATTGAAAATAACGAGTAAAAGGGAGATTGTCACCTCCATATGTCCATATACAGTGCTTACATGGCTCTGTAGCACACCTTTACAGGATTGTAACGGTAACTTAGTTATTTTCTTTAGACTTGCACAAGCAGGAAAAACGAAGTTTAATTCATATGCAAATGAGCACTCACAAGTGCCCAGGGGGCGGAGTTGAGTGTGTAGGTGCCCAGGCTGCTCTGCCTTCTTTTTACTTTACTCCTCCCCAGCCTCTGCCTTTGCCCTATCGATGAGGCAAGAGACTTGGAGGACGGGCAATGGCAGAGACTGGGAAGGAGTAAAGTGAAAAGAAGACAGAGCAGCGTGGGCACCTACACACTGAACGCCGCCCCTGGCACTTGCGAGTGCTCATTTGCATATGAATTGAACTTAGTTTTTTTCTGCTTGTGCAAGTCTAAAGAAAAGAATAAAGGTACCATTACAATCCTGTATAAGTGTGCTACAGAGCCATGTAAGCACTGTATATGGCCATAGGGCGGTGACAGACTCCCTTTAAACTGTTACAGGCTGTTTTTCAGCTGATCTAAATTTTAGGACCACGTGCCTTTAAAAGGCCAGATCTGTGCAAAGATGTGGATTTATTATCATTTTCTGTCAGGTAGTCACATGTTGTGATGGCAAAGGTAAAAAAAAAACTCTCCCTTTTTGAACGTGGTCGGGTTGTTGAACTTCATAAGCAGGGTCTCTCACAGCGCACCATTGCTGCTGAGGTGGGCCCTTACTGGTGCTGACTGTAGCCCCATAACCATCAGATGGCATCTGAGACTGAAGGTCTTCAAAAACAAAAAACGTCTTCAAAGACCTCGTCTCCTTGAACACCACAGAACTGCTCGTTTGCACTTTGCAAGAGAGCACCAAACATGGGACATTCAAATGTAACCTTGATGGTCCTGATGGTTTCCAACATTACTGGCATGACAAGCAGATCCCACCTAAGATGTTTGTCTACGTGCCACAGTGGAGGGGGCGCCATAATGGTCTGGGGTGCTTTTTCCTTCAGTGGAACAATGGAGCTTCAGGAAGTGCAGGGGAGTCAAATGGCCGGTGGCTATGTACAGATGTTGCAGAGAGCATTCCTCATGACTGAGAGCCCTCATCTGTGTGGTAACGACTGGGTTTTTCAACAGGACAACGCTACAGAACACAATTCCCGCAGGACAAGGGACTTCTTCCAGGAGAATAACATAATTTTTTTGGGCCCGTCCTGCGTGTTCCCCTGATCTAAATCCAATTGAGAACCTTTGGGGATGGATGGCAAGGGAAGTTTACAAAAATGGACAACAGTTCCAGACAGTAGATGGCCTTTGTGCGGCCGTCTTCACCACTTGGAGAAATGTTCCCACTCACCTCATGGAAACGCTTGCATCAAGCATGCCGAAACGAATTTTTGAAGTGATAAACAATAACGGCGAAGCTACTCTTACTTCACGTTTGGACGTTGGATTTCTGTTTTTGGGGGGTTTAGTTTTTTTTTTTGAGGTTTGTGGCCCTAAACTTTTGATCAGCTGAAAAACAGCCTGTTTCAGTTTATTCATTGTTTTCATTAAATTGAATGCTCAAAAAAATGTTTTGTCTCACTACCATTTCTTCTTGTTGCATGTTGAAGCTCTACTTGGAACCTTGTTAAGATCCAGCCATGGTAAATAAGATTTTTTGCCATTTTTCAAGTGGTCTTAAACTTTTGATCAGGACTGTATATATATATATATATATATATTTATATTTATTAGTTTTAGAAATACTATAGGGGGCTTTGTCTGATATACTGATGCATACACATTTTTTCCCTTTCTTAAAAAAAAAAAAAATATATATATATATATATATATATATATATATATATGTATGTTCATTTTGGCTATATTTAGTATAGCATGATTTTTTTTGTGTGAGTAGAATATACAAATTAATAAATATTATTTCATAAAAAAAAAAAAATGTAAACAGAAACAAAAACCAAGAGCTTAAAATGTCCATATTTCCCATGAAAAATAATATCAAATACATGTAGGTTGGCTCAGAAATGAATTTGTTATTTGCAGTTAGCTGGGCCCATTGCTAAAAGTTGCCTGGTAAGGAAGGTGGGCAATCTGCTTAGTGTGTAACTGCCATTTGTTTATTTTTTCTTCTAATGTGCAGGGACAGTGACAGGGAACCTTTTCCTAATACACTTTATTTTGAGAACTTGCAAAAACTTGCCCGAAATGTCCCTTAGCTGCGCTCTCTAAATGAGGGTTGCTGAAGCACTAAAGCATGTCCGACTGCTCAGTACAGAGCTCATTGTGAAGAAATATTTATAGAAATTAACATCTGTGATATATATATATATATATATATATATATATATATATTGCAGAATTATTAGGCAAGTTGTATTTTTGAGGATTAATTTTATTATTGAATAACAACCATGTTCTCAATGAACCCAAAAAACTCATTAATATCAAAGCTGAATATTTTTGGAAGTAGTTTTTAGTTTGTTTTTAGTTTTAGCTATTTTAGGGGGATATCTGTGTGTGCAGGTGACTATTACTGTACATAATTATTAGGCAACTTAACAAAAAACAAATATATACCCATTTCAATTATTTATTTTTACCAGTGAAACCAATATAACATCTCAACATTCACAAATATACATTTCTGACATTCAAAAACAAAACAAAAACAAATCAGTGACCAATATAGCCACCTTTCTTTGCAAGGACACTCAAAAGCCTGCCATCCATGGATTCTGTCAGTGTTTTGATCTGTTCACCATCAACATTGCGTGCAGCAGCAACCACAGCCTCCCAGACACTGTTCAGAGAGGTGTACTGTTTTCCCTCCTTGTAAATCTCACATTTGATGATGGACCACAGGTTCTCAATGGGGTTCAGATCAGGTGAACAAGGAGGCCATGTCATTAGATTTTCTTCTTTTATACCCTTTCTTGCCAGCCACGTTGTGGAGTACTTGGACGCGTGTGATGGAGCATTGTCCTGCATGAAAATCATATTTTTCTTACCTTGCAGACTTCTTCCTGTACCACTGCTTGAAGAAGGTGTCTTCCAGAAACTGGCAGTAGGACTGGGAGTTGAGCTTGACTCCATCCTCAACCCAAAAAGGCCCCACAAGCTCATCTTTGATGATAGCAGCCCAAACCAGTACTCCACCTCCACCTTGCTGGCGTCTGAGTCGGACTGGAGCTCTCTGCCCTTTACCAATCCAGCCATCTGGCCCATCAAGACTCACTCATTTCATCAGTCCATAAAACCTTAGAAAAATCAGTCTTGAGATATTTCTTGGCCCAGTCTTGACGTTTCAGCTTGTGTGTCTTGTTCAGTGGTGGTCGTCTTTCAGCCTTTTTTACCTTGGCCATGTCTCTGAGTATTGCACACCTTGTGCTTTTGGGCACTCCAGTGATGTTGCAGCTCTGAAATATGGCCAAACTGGTGGCAAGTGGCATCTTGGCAGCTGCACGCTTGACTTTTCTCAGTTCATGGGCAGTTATTTTGTGCCTTGGTTTTTCCACACGCTTCTTGCGACCCTGTTGACTATTTTGAATGAAACGCTTGATTGTTCGATGATCACGCTTCAGAAGCTTTGCAATTTTAAGAGTGCTGCATCCCTCTGCAAGATATCTCACTATTTTTGACTTTTCTGAGCCTGTCAAGTCCTTCTTTTGACCCATTTTGCCAAAGGAAATAAAGTTGCCTAATAATTATGCACACCTGATATAGGGTGTTGATGTCATTAGACCACACCCCTTCTCATTACAGAGATGCACATCACCTAATATGCTTAATTGGTAGTAGGCTTTCGAGCCTATACAGCTTGGAGTAAGACAACATGCATAAAGAGGATGATGTGGTCAAAATACTAATTTGCCTAATAATTCTGCACGTAGTGTGTGTATGTGTATATATATATATATATATATATATATATATATATATACACACTACGTGCAGAATTATTAGGCAAATGAGTATTTTGACCACATCATCCTCTTTATGCATGTTGTCTTACTCCAAGCTGTATAGGCTTGAAAGCCTACTACCAATTAAGCATATTAGGTGATGTGCATCTCTGTAATGAGAAGGGGTGTGGTCTAATGACATAAACACCCTATATCAGGTGTGCATAATTATTAGGCAACTTCCTTTCCTTTGGCAAAATGGGTCAAAAGAAGGACTTGACAGGCTCAGAAAAGTCAAAAATAGTGAGATATCTTGCAGAGGGATGCAGCACTCTTAAAATTGCAAAGCTTCTGAAGCGTGATCATCGAACAATCAAGCGTTTCATTTGAGTGTCCTTGCAAAGAAAGGTGGCTATATTGGTCACTGATTTGTTTTTGTTTTGTTTTTGAATGTCAGAAATGTTATATTGGTTTCACTGGTAAAAATAAATAATTGAAATGGGTATATATTTGTTTTTTGTTAAGTTGCCTAATAATTATGTACAGTAATAGTCACCTGCACACACAGATATCCCCCTAAAATAGCTAAAACTAAAAACAAACTAAAAACTACTTCCAAAAATATTCAGCTTTGATATTAATGAGTTTTTTGGGTTCATTGAGAACATGGTTGTTGTTCAATAATAAAATTAATCCTCAAAAATACAACTTGCCTAATAATTCTGCACTCCCTGTACATATATATATATATATATATATATATATATATATATATATATATATATACACACACACACACACATATACACACTGCCTGTCCCCCAAAAAAGTCGCCACCAAAATTATTTTGTTGGACCGCCTTTAGCTTTGATTACAGCAAGCATTCTCTGTGGCATTGTTTTGACAAGCTTCTGCAATGTCACAAGATTAATTTCCATCGAGTGTTGCATTAATTTTTCACCAAGATCTTGCATTGATGATGATAGAGTCTGACTGCTGCGCAAAGCCTTCTCCAGCACATCCCAAGCATTCTCAATGGGGTTAAGATCTGGACACTGTGGTGGCCAATCCATGTGTGAAAATGATGTCTCATGCTCCCTGAACCACTATTTCACCATTTGAGCCCGATGAATCCTGGCATTGTCATCTTGGAATATGCCCTTGCCATCAGGGAAGAAAAAATCCATTGATGGAATAACCTGGTCATTCAGTATGTTAAGGTAGTCAGCTTTCCTCATTTTTGGAGCACATACTGTTGCTGAACCTAGTCCTGACCAACTGCAGAAACCCCAGACCATAGCACTGCCCCCACAGGCTTGTATAGTAGGCACTAGGCATGATGGGTGCATCACTTCATCTGCCTCTCTTCTTACCCTGATGCGCCCATCACTCTGGAATAGGGTAAATATTGACTCATCAGACCACATGACCTTCTTCCATTGCTCCAGAGTCCAATCTTTATGCTCCCTGGCTTGCCTCACTGATTAGTGGTTTTCTTACGGCTACACAGCTGTTCAGTCCCAATCACTTGAGTTCCCTTTGCATTGTGCATGTGGAAATTCTCTTACTTTCACTATTAAACATAGCCCTGAGTTCTACTGTTGTTTTTCTTCGATTTGATTTCACCAAACGTTTAAGTGATCGCCGATCACGATAATTTAGATCTTTTTTTCCCGCCACATTTCTTCCTCGAATATGATGGGTACCCACTATCCTTCCAGTTTTTAATAATGTGTTGGACAGTTCTTAACTAGGGTTGAGCGAACTTTAGGGTTTTATGTACCCGGACTTTAACATTTTCTGAAAAGTTTGGGTTCGAGTTCGGTGTTCGGCGATTTAATGGCGCTTGTTGAAAGGCTGCAGGGCACCCAATCAACAAGTGTTTAACTAGTGTGCCCTTAGAAGCCATCACATCCATGCCTACTAATGGCATGGCTGTGATTGGCCAAGTGCAGCATGTGACCCAGCCTCTATATAAGCTACAGTCACGTAGCGCTGCACGTCACTCTGCTCTTACTAGTTGTAGCGATAGGATGCTGCTGCTTTGAGGGAGAGATTAGGAAAGACTCTGATATTTGCACTTGGGGGTGAAGTCAGCGATCTACAGCATTTTTTGTTTTGGGGATGCAATGCAACATTTTGGTACCCTGGCCAGAACCCATTGAGACTGAAAAAAAAGTTTTAATCTGTCTGTTAGTTAGGTGGGCTTTGGCGGCCATTTTTGTGCAACAGCAGTGCACCAGCACTGCATATGTTCCTAGGGACAATCATTTAATCCTGTTATTGTAGTTCAGTGGACCCATTTTTAAAGTGCACCTGCACTGCATATGTGCCAGTGGAAGGGAAAATAATACCGTCTGTGAGTTCAGGGACCCAGGGAGTGACATATCCCCAATTTTTTTCTGTAAAGTACCCCTGTGCTGCATTTCTGAGAGTGAAATATAATCAGTTAAATCCATCTGTTCCATTGTGGGGTGACATATTAACATTTTTGTTGTAAAGTACCTCTGAGACCTGCACTGTGACAGGCAGGCACATAAATTCAGCAAATCCCTTAGTTCTATTGTGGTGGTGACATATTCACAATTTTTTAAGTAAAAAACCCCTGTACTTAATTTGTGAGACTGAAATATAATCTCAGCTAAATCCATCTGTTTCATGTATGGTTAAAGAAACCCTTTTTTTGGGCAATAAAGTACCTTTTGCCCTGCAAAGCATTTCTGACAGTCCAATAAAACCGCCAAATACTGCAGTTAAATTTTTTGGTGA
Source organism: Bufo gargarizans (assembly GCF_014858855.1). Lineage (NCBI taxonomy): Eukaryota > Metazoa > Chordata > Amphibia > Anura > Bufonidae > Bufo > Bufo gargarizans. The sequence goes on along the minus strand of NC_058082.1, from coordinate 368,564,093 downwards.
AAAATTCCAATTTTTGTTGCTATAAAGTACATTTGCGGCCTACACTCCATTCCTGTCAGTCAAATAAAACCATTAAATACCGCTGTCACATTTTTGGGCTTCAAATTCCCATTTTTGGGTGTAAAGTACCTCTGAGGTCTGCACATGTGATAGGCAGGCACATTAATTTAGCAAATCCATCTGTTCCATTGTAGGGGTGACATATCCACCATTTTTTATGTAAAAAACCTCTGTGCTTCATTTGTGAGAATGATATATGATCTCAGTTAAATCCATCTGTTTCATTTATGGTTAAAAAAAACTTTTTTCAGGGCAATAAAGTACCATTTTGCCCTATGCTGCATTTCTGACAGTCCAATAAAACCACGAAATATTGCAGTTACATTTTTTGCTGCAAAAAATCAAATTTTTGTTGCTACAAAGTACTTTTGCGGCCTATGCTGCGTTCCTGTCAGTCAAATAAAACCATTAAATACCGCCATTACATTTTTGGGCTTCAAATTCCCATTTTTGGGTGTAAAGTACCTCTGAGGCCTGCACATGTGACAGACAGGCACATAAATTCAGCAAATCCATCTGTTCCATTGTAGGGGTCACATATCCACAATTTTTAATGTAAAAAAACCCCTGTGCTTCCTTTATGAGATTGAAATATACTGTCAGTTAAATCCATGTGTTTCTTTTAGGGTTAAAACATTTTTTGGGGGCGAGCAATAAAGTATCTTTTTGCCCTGTGCTGCATTTCTGGTAGTTAAAGAAATGCAGTTAAATCTGTATCATTGTGTGTAAGAATTGACATTATCCCATTTTGGCCGTCAAAAAAACGCTGCTCTGCATTGTTTAACAAGGAACTTAATTTAGTAAAAACGTCTGTTACTTTGGTGGGTGACCGCAAAAATATAGCAGAGTGTCAAACAAGGGACGTGGCCCTAGTCATCAGGGCTGGAGTTATAACCCGGCAAACCTGGGCAAGTGCCGGGGCCCAATGCTCCTGGGGGGCCCACTGAGCTGCTATGAGCACTTCCATCAATACAGATGGAAGCTCTCATTGCTGTCATTTCACTTACGCAGTACCCCTTTGGTGCTCCCTCTGAGTCACATGAGGCTGGCTGCTGCAGAGACTCAGACATGCCCCTTCTACACAGGATATGCTGCCTGAGGAGAGAGACCGGCAGGGCTGGAGCAGAAGTGTGAACACAAGTTGTCAGTGAGTCTGCACTCTGACTGTCTCTTCTCTGTGGGACAGGAGGTGAAACTCTTCAATCAGCTGCTGGATGCTGCTTCATTCTATTCAGTTTCATTAAGCAGTTTGCCTCCATGACACCTGCCCTCCCCCTATATCCTGTCCAATCTCATCCTCATGGAGCCCCTTCTGTCTCCTTTCCTCCCTCATCTATCCAGAGTTCCTGTTCCATCCTCCTATTGCTGCCCTGCACAGACCTCCTGCCACTACTTGTTGTATGAATCCCCCTCAGAGCCCCTTCCGCCTACTTGCTGTGTCCACCCCTCCTGGCCATCCAGGGACACTGTCTTACTCCTCTGCCTCTCATTATGGTGGTATCTGAACCACATTACCATAAGGACCTTCTAACATCACAGGGTCATGTGACTGTGCCCCCCACCCTGTACTGTTCCCTTCACCCCGTACTGTGCCCTCTTCTACCCTGCATTGTGCCCTCTTACCACACCCTGTACAGTGCCCTCTAATCATTCCCTGTACTGTGCCCTACCCTTTTATCTGGTCACTGTATGGTGGCTTTATTATTGTATGGTGGTGTTATCACTGTATGGCAGCCGCCTGTCAACAGCCAATGTGGACAAGCTCACATTCATTAAAATTAACCAGGCAGGGATCCCACAGGACTTGTCCGTACCTTGTGCAGAATAGACATGTGTACTGGCTTCACCCAGCCATTGTTGTACTCCAGCGCACTTTCTCTTTGTTTTATTTTTTATATTTCCCAAATTTAAACAAAAATAAATAAATAATACAATAAAATAAAAAACAAAACAAAAAAATAGTGCTGGCTACCTTCTCCTCCTCCACCGCCGTTTCCACCTACACCGCCACCGCCTTCTCAACCTCCTACTCCAGATGGACCTAGTCCTCCTGGATCAAGATTATTATTTTTTACGTATTTTATGTTATTTTAAGTCTTTTCCCTATTCACATTTGCCAGCAATTTCCATGGTCTTTACCCCATTTTGCTGCCTTTTGCAGCACTCTAGCCCTTTCCATGGCTTTTTTAGAGCCATTTTAGTGCTCCAAAGTTCGGGTCCCCATTGACTTCAATGGTGTTTGGGTTTGGGGTCAAGTTCGAGTTACGTTCAGGTCCAGAACTCAAACTTCTTTGCGAAGTTCGGCTGAACCAGTCGAACCTGAACTTCCAGGTGTTTGCTTAACACTATTCTTAACCCAATTTTAGTAGTTTCTGCAATTTCCTTAGATGTTTTCTCTGCTTGATGCATGCCAATGATTTGAACCTTCTCAAAAAGACTAACATCTATTCCACGACCACAGGAGGTGTCTTTCGACATGGTTGTTTAACAAATGAGAAGCAACTCATTGCACCATTTGGGGTTAAATAACTTGTTGCCAGCTGAAAGATAATCGCCCATGCAGTAATTATCCAATAGGAGGCTCATAACTATTTGCTTAGTTAAATCCACGTGGCGACTTTTTGGGGACAGGCAGTGTGTGTATATATATATATATATATATATATATATATATATATATATATATAGACCAAAAGTTTGCACACACCTTCTCATTCAAAGAGTTTTCTTTATTTTCATGACTATGAAAATTGTAGATTCACACTGAAGGCATCAAAACTATGAATTAACACATGTGAAATTATATACATAACAAAAAAGTGTTAAGCAACTGAAAATATGTCATATTTTAGGTTCTTTAAAGTAGCCACCAAACTTTTGGTCTGTACTGTATATTAGAGGTGGGACGACGAATCCGTCAAATCCATGAATTCCTCGAATCTTGCTGGATTATATACTAGCTGAAGGACCCAGCTTTGCACGGTTATATTTAATCTATTTAATTTAATGTTTGTGTGTGTTAAAAGATATCGACAGTATCCGCTATGACAGTGACATCTACAGCACCCCACCACCTTAACAGTGACCTCCACAGCCCCCCACCCCTTAACACTGACCCCCCCATAGTGCCCCACAGCAGCCCACCCCCTTGACAGTGACCTTCACAGGGCCCCGCCCTTTTAACAGTGACCTCTACAACACCCGCCCCTTAACACTGACCATATGTTACAGTCCCCTTAACTGACCTCCACCATTCCTTTTTTTTTTTCCTTTAATAAACTTTATTTTATTTATAATACAAAGAATAAATATCAATATAGCCTTAATATTGTTATAAATCCTAAAGTCCGTAAATTTCTAATTTGTAAGCATAATTAGTACCGATTGCATACAAATAACCATACTTATGGAAATAAAACAAATCAAATGGAGATCTCACTTGCTAAGAGGAGAGCGGGACTCGCAGCCACACAAAGCATCTAACTTAGCATGTTAATATCCAGAACAAGGCAAAGGTCGGGGACCCACGGTCCGGGCAGCCATCGGGGAACGAGCACGCGCCCCGCGCGTCCTTTCCCAATATGGGTAGAGAGCGGCGGGATTAACGATCTTAAATCCATTCACCTGATACTCACATTGACCATACATAGCGGGCTTATAGCGATCTTTAATCGCAGACATTTCTTAAAGCAACCTGGGGGGGTCCAGCAGTCTTCTGTCACAGTGGAGAAAAAAAAGAAACAGAAAGCCACAGCATATTTTACTGCCTCTTCCCCATATATAGTTAAGATTGAAAATTTGTGCCCAGCTCATCCATACCTCACATACAGTCACACCGGTATCTCAGGTGCGAGGGGGCTCAAACAAGTATCACTCACCGGCATTTAGAGAAAATGTGGGCAGAAACACCACCAAAAACCGGCTCTGTCCCCTAATTGCACCCATACCACATATATCGTATCGCTGCCTACAGTCCAACCATATATCGAAAAGAAAGAGCCGCATTTCAGGGCGCACCCGGTCGGAATAAAAACCCGATAGTCCCAAACCCCGGGTCCCCGCCCATAAACGCGGAGTGCCTTGTTTTAACGAGAACTTTATCCCTTATACAGTGCCTGAGAGTCCCGCCGTCCTCCAGCGTTCTAGAGATGCTCCAATATTCAGATGCGATTTCACATCCTTTCCCAATTGCACTACATAAAGAAAAACCGGACTAATAAGATCATTCCCACCCACCCCCCCCCCCCACCCCCCCAACTTGCAGGAAAGGGAAAAAAAAAAAAAAAAAAAAAAAAAAAAAAATTCCAAATTAATTATTTACCCGTGCCCCAATCTTCCCACAATTTACACCACTTTAGATAGGATCCTCTTTGTTTATACAAAATCCTCTCATAAATCTTCACTTTCTCGACCAGGGCCAACCAGTTGCTGCAATCTGGAGCAGAGGAGCAAAACCATAGTCTAGAGACCAAAAGCCTGGCCAAGAATATAACCTTAATCAGTAGTTGGCGTTTTATGGGCCTCCACCATTCCTGGCCCCCTTAACAGAGACCAACACAGCGACTGCCCCTTTAACAGTGAATGCCACAGTACCCCACTCCCTTAACAGTGACCTCACAGTACCCCGCAGCCTTAGCAGTGACCTCACAGTACCCCACTGCCCCTTTAATAGTGGCCTCCACAGTGACCACCCCTTTATTAGGGACCTCCACAGTACCCCGTCTTATTAACAGTGACCTCCACATAGCTCAGTTTCCTTAAAATGTGACTTCTACAACACCCCACCCCCTTAACTCTCTACAGCAATGCTCCCCTTGACATTGACCTCCATAGCAGATCGTTCCCTTAACTGTGACCTCCACCTTTCCCTGCCCTCTTAACAGAGACCTCCACAGTGTCCACCCCCTTAACAGTGACCTCCACAACGGCCTCCCCTTTATTAGTGACCTCCGCAGTACCCCATCTCCTTAACAGTGATTTACACAACACCCCACCCCCTTAACAGAAGCCTCTACAGCAATCTGCCCCTTAACCTGTTCTGGACAAATGTGACATTTCCCAATCATTAAGGACACAGGGCGTACCGGTACGTCCTATGTATTTCTGATCACCACCGCTCGGTGGGCAGTGATCGGAACCCAGTGCCTGCTCAAATCATTGAGCAGGCAACTTGGCTAAATGCGAGGAAGGGTCCTGTGACCCCCCCCTGTGTAGGCCATCTCTGCCAATTCAGTTCAGACCTGTGGTTTAATGCGTTTCCGCATTTTTTCTGGGGACCCGATAACCCGGAACAGTATGGTGATCGGTGGTGTGATAATTGTGGAGGGATAAACTCGGGATCGCCTTTGCTGGGGTCAAAGGACACTTGTCTGTTTCACACAATTCCAACCAGCCACCAAGGTAGAAGTTTTAAGCTGGCCTGGAGCCAGGTTTATTGAGCAGGTTACACAAATGAAATAAAACAACAAAAGAAAAGTCTTGCCTGTCCGGCACTTACTAAACATTAGAGGTTCCTATCTATCCGCTGGTGGGCTTCTCCCAGCCAGCTCACAAAACAAGGCATCAGCAACCTAGTACTCACAGTTTGCTCACTCACACAGACAGGCTTTCTGTGTCCCCAGGCAGAGAGAGAGAGACTGACCTCCTAGCTCTGTTATATCCCCACCCTCAGTGCTGCTTCATTAATTACCTCACAGGTGAGATTCTTTCACCTGCTACTTACATAGGAGAGGAATCTAGCGGAAATATACCTCCCTTCCACTACTAATCCAGCATTGGTATCACATAATATACCACCAATCACCATCCTTATATCCTGAGAGGTGATGGTGACATCACCTCTCAGGATCTCTCTCATTGGTCGGCGGTTCATTCAAAGCCAGCACCCCCCATCTGTTCAGAGCCCAGGATCCAGCACCGCATCTGTGCCCCAGCACCCCCAGGTATTTAGGGAAAGGTTAGGGACAAGTTAGATTAGGTAGGGATATTTAAGGAAAGTTAGTTGAAGATTTTTTTTATAAATGAATAAAGTTTTGGTTGCATCACCCTAAATTGGGTGTCTGGGGTCCACAGCACAGCTGTGTGACCCTAGACCCCCCATGTCACGGATGGTGTTGCAGAAAAATAGAAGCTACAAATAAAGATCTGACTGACTTGATCCCAAACTAAGGAACATAAGGGTGAGCCCTATAAAAGCCCTAGAGCTCTCCCTGACTGCTCAGACCATGCAGAGATCTTTATGATAGATAATTGCATGCCCTCGTACCTAGACTGTGTGACACCTGAAAACCCTATAATAGTGAGGGGACACGACCACCGGCTCCCTACACTTAATACGGAGGGAGTCCGTGTCACCTAGGATCAAGCCAACAGGAAAACACAAATAAAGGAACAGACTTAACTGAGGAACCAGCATCTAGCAGTGAGCACAATCCAGGAAGTTGTATAAACCGCAAAGGAATGCAGTATGGGAGGGGATATAAAGGGATGCAATCAGTGCAACTAGATGACAGCTGAGAGAGGGAAACGAGATGACAAAACGAAACCAAAACAAAAGAAACTCAAGCAAGAGGAACTGAAGAACATCTGTAAGAGCTTCTCAGAGATCTGGCGGTGACAGTAGGCCTCCTTCTATGAGTGGACTCGACACTCAGAGCCCACCTTCTCAGGATGGGACCAAAGGAAAGCCCTGATGAGACGAGTGGCCTTAATGTCCGCCACTGGGACCCACATCCTCTCCTCAGGACCATAACCCTCCCAATGAACGAGTTACTGGAGAGAACTGCGGATAATGTGAGAATCCACAATCCTAGAAACTAGAGTTGAGCGAACACCTGGATGTTCGGGTTCGAGAAGTTCAGCCAAACTTATCGGAAATGTTCAGGTTCGGGATCCGAACTTCGTCCCGAACCCGAACCCCATTGAAGTCAATGGGGACCCAAACTTTTCGGCACTAAAAAGGCTGTAAAACAGCCCAGGAAAGGGCTAGAGGGCTGCAAAAGGCAGCAACATGTAGGTAAATTCCCTGCAAACAAATGTGGATAGGAAAATGAATAAAAATAAAATAAATAAATAAAAATTAACCAATATCAATTGGAGAGGTCCCATAGCAGAGAATCTGGCTTCACTTCACCCACCACTGTAACAGTCCATTGTCATATATTTAGGCCCCGGCACCCAGGCAGAGGAGAGAGGTCCCGTAACAGAGAATCTGGCTTCATGTCAGCAGAGAATCAGTCTGCATGTCATAGCAGAGAATCATGCTTCACGTCAGCCACCACTGTAACAGTCCATTGTCATAAATTTAGGCCCCAGCACCCAGGCAGAGGAGAGAGGTCACGTAACAGAGAATCTGGCTTCATGTCAGCAGAGAATCAGTCTGCATGTCATAGCAGAGAATCATGCTTCACGTCACCCAAAACTGGAACAGTCCATTGTCAGATATTTAGGCCCAGGCACCCAGGCAGAGGACAGAGGTCTTGTAACAGATAATCTGGCTTCATGTCAGCAGATAATCTGGCTTCATGTCAGCAGAGAATCTGGCTTCATGTCAGCAGAGAATCTGGCTTCATGTCAGCAGAGAATCTGGCTTCATGTCAGCAGAGAATCAGTCTTCATGTCATAGCAGAGAATCAGGCTTCACGTCACCCAACATTGGAACAGTACATTGTCATATATTTAGGCCCAGGCATCCAGACAGAGGAGAGGTTCATTCAACTTTGGGTTGCCCCGCAATGGTAAAATGAAAATAAAAATAGGATTGAATGAGGAAGTGCCCTGGAGTACAATAATATATGGTTAAGGGGAGGTAGTTAATGTCTAATCTGCACAGGGGATGGACAGGTCCTGTGGGATCCATGCCTGGTTCATTTTTATGAACGTCAGCTTGTCCACATTGGCTGTAGACAGGCGGCTGCGTTTGTCTGTAATGACGCCCCCTGCCGTGCTGAATACACGTTCAGACAAAACGCTGGCCGCCGGGCAGGCCAGCACCTTCAAGGCATAAAAGGCTAGCTCTGGCCACGTGGACAATTTAGAGACCCAGAAGTTAAATGGGGCCGAACCATCAGTCAGTACGTGGAGGGGTGTGCACACGTACTGTTCCACCATGTTAGTGAAATGTTGCCTCCTGCTAACACGTTGCGTATCAGGTGGTGGTGCAGTTAGCTGTGACATGTTGACAAAACTTTTCCACATCTCTGCCATGCTAACCCTGCCCTCAGAGGAGCTGGCCGTGACACAGCTGCCTTGGCGACCTCTTGCTACTCCTCTGCCTTGGCCTTGGGCTTCCACTTGTTCCCCTGTGACATTTGGGAATGCTCTCAGTAGCGCGTCTACCAATGTGCGCTTGTACTCGCGCATCTTCATATCACGCTCCAGTGCAGGAAGTAAGATGGGCACATTGTCTTTGTACCGTGGATCCAGCAGGGTGGCAACCCAGTAGTCCGCATACGTTAAAATGTGGGCAACTCTGCTGTCGTTGCGCAGGCACTGCAGCATGTAGTCGCTCATGTGTGCCAGGCTGCCCAGAGGTAAGGACAAGCTGTCCTCTGTGGGAGGCGCATTGTCATCGTCCTGCGTTTCCCCCCAGCCACGCACCAGTGATGGGCCCGAGCTGCGTTGGGTGCCACCCCTCTGTGACCATGCTTCATCCTCATCCTCCACCTCCTCCTCATCCTCCTCGTCCTCCAGTAATGGGCCCTGGCTAGCCACATTTGTACCTGGCCTCTGCTGTTGCAAAAAACCTCCCTCTGAGTCACTTCTAAGAGACTGGCCTGAAAGTGCTAAAAATGACCCCTCTTCCTCCTCCTCCTGGGCCACCTCCTCTTCCATCATCGCCCTAAGTGTTTTCTCAAGGAGACATAGAAGTGGTATTGTAATGCTGATAATGGCGTCATCGCCACTGGCCATGTTGGTGGAGTACTCGAAACAGCGCAACAGGGCACACAGGTCTCGCATGGAGGCCCAGTCATTGGTTGTGAAGTGGTGCTGTTCCGCAGTGCGACTGACCCGTGCGTGCTGCAGCTGAAACTCCACTATGGCCTGCTGCTGCTCGCACAGTCTGTCCAGCATGTACAAGCTGGAGTTCCACCTGGTGGGCACGTCGCATATGAGGCGGTGAGCGGGAAGGCCGAAGTTACGCTGTAGCGCAGACAGGCGAGCAGCGGCAGGATGTGAACGCCGGAAGCGCGAACAGACGGCCCGCACTTTATGCAGCAGCTCTGACATGTCGGGGTAGTTGTGAATGAACTTCTGCACCACCAAATTCAGCACATGCGCCAAGCAAGGGATGTGCGTCAAACCGGCTAGTCCCAGAGCTGCAACGAGATTTCGCCCATTATCGCACACCACCAGGCCGGGCTTGAGGCTCACCGGCAGCAACCACTCGTCGGTCTGTTGTTCTATACCCCGCCACAACTCCTGTGCGGTGTGGGGCCTGTCCCCCAAACATATGAGTTTCAGAATGGCCTGCTGACGTTTACCCCGGGCTGTGCTGAAGTTGGTGGTGAAGGTGTGTGGCTGACTGGATGAGCAGGTGGAAGAAGAAGAGGAGGAAGCTGAGTAGGAAGAGGTGGCAACAGGAGGCAAAGAATGTTGCCCTGCGATCCTTGGCGGCGGAAGGACGTGCGCCAAACAGCTCTCCGCCTGGGGCCCAGCCGCCACTACATTTACCCAGTGTGCAGTTAGGGAGATATAGCGTCCCTGGCCGTGCTTACTGGTCCACGTATCTGTGGTCAGGTGGACCTTGCCACAGATGGCGTTGTGCAGTGCACACTTGATTTTATCGGATACTTGGTTGTGCAGGGAAGGCACGGCTCTCTTGGAGAAGTAGTGGCGGCTGGGAACAACATACTGTGGGACAGCAAGCGACATGAGCTGTTTGAAGCTGTCTGTGTCCACCAGCCTAAATGACAGCATTTCATAGGCCAGTAGTTTAGAAATGCTGGCATTCAGAGCCAGGGATCGAGGGTGGCTAGGTGGGAATTTACGCTTTCTCTCAAATGTTTGTGAGATTGAGAGTTGAACGCTGCCGTGTGACATGGTTGAGATGCTTGGTGACGGAGGTGGTGGTGTTGGTGGTACATCCCCTGTTTGCTGGGCGGCAGGTGCCAACGTTCCTCCAGAGGCGGAGGAAGAGGCCGAGGCGGCAGCAGCAGAAGAGGTAGCAGGGGGAGCCTGAGTGACTTCCTTGTTTTTAAGGTGTTTACTCCACTGCAGTTCATTCAGGTGCCTGGTCATGCAGGTTGTGCTAAGGTTCAGAACGTTAATGCCTCGATTCAGGCTCTGATGGCACAGCGTGCAAACCACTCGGGTCTTGTCGTCAGCACATTGTTTGAAGAAGTGCCATGCCAGGGAACTCCTTGAAGCTGCCTTTGGGGTGCTCGGTCCCAGATGGCGGCGGTCAGTAGCAGGCGGAGTCTCTTGGCGGCGGGTGTTCTGCTTTTTCCCACTGCTCCCTCTTTTGCTACGCTGTTGGCTCGGTCTCACCACTGCCTCTTCCTCGGAACTGTGGGGTCTAGGACCTCATCGTCCCCTGCATCGTCTTCCACCCAGTCTTGATCCCTGACCTCCTGTTCAGTCTGCACACTGCAGAAAGACGCAGCAGTTGGCACCTGTGTTTTGTCATCATCAGAGACCTGCTGAGGTGGTATTCCCATGTCCTCATCATCAGGAAACATAAGTGGTTGTGCGTCAGTGCATTCTATGTGTTCCACCGCTGGGGAAGGGCTAGGTGGATGCCCTTGGGAAACCCTGCCAGCGGAGTCTTAAAAAAGTATAAGGGACTGCTGCATAACTTGAGGCTCAGACAGTTTCCCTGGTATGCATGGTTGTGATGTGACAGACTGATGGGCTTGGTTTTCAGGCGCCATCTGTGCGCTTTCTGCAGAAGACTGGGTGGGAGATAATGTGAACGTGCTGGTTCCACTGTCGGCCACCTAATTGACTAATGCCTGTACCTGCTCAGGCCTTACCATCCTTAGAACGGCATTGGGCCCCACCAAATATCGCTGTAAATTATGGCGGCTACTGGGACCTGAGGTAGTTGGTACACTAGGACGTGTGGCTGTGGCAGAACGGCCACGTCCTCTCCCAGCACCAGAGGGTCCACTAACACCACCACCATCTATTTAGGTACCGTATTACACTAATAAAGGCACAGCAGTAACGACAGATTTAGCTGAATATAAATTTGAGGCCTAGTATTTAGGCGCTGGATGACAGGTATACGTTTACAGACAGAATTAGTCTTGGAATTGCGCACTAGCGTGTGTGTAAAGTTATTGAGAATGACCCTATCAGCACCTTGAATCTAATATACCCTTTTAGGGATAGATTTAAAGTAGGCCTGATACAGCAGAAACCACTAATTTAGAGAATTGCTAAATTGGGAATTGTATTTCAACCCAGAACAAAAACTGTGCTTTGACGGACACTAAATAACTTGCCCAGCCACAGCAATAACCACAGATTTAGCTGACTATAAATTTGAGGCCTATTATTTAGGCGCTGGGTGACAGGTATACGTTTACAGACAGAATTAGACTGGGATATGGCCAAAAAATAACCACACTATTGATGGTTAAATGCACTTGGTGTGACAGCTTGACCCTGATGTAGGATATAGCCAAAAAACAACCACACTATTGAGGGTTAAATGTACTTGGTGGCAGCTTGTGCTGGCGCACCACAAGACACAAAATGGCCGCCGATCACCCCAGAAAAAAGTGAAGGAAAAACGCTCTGGGCAGCCTAAAAATAGTGAGCAATTGAATAGCAGCAGTTCAATGATCCACAGTTGCAGATCGATCACTGAATGAAGTCTTTTGGAGGAGTTAATCACTGCCTAATCTCGCCCTAACGTCACAGCTACAACCTCTCCCTACACTGATCAGAGCAGAGTGACGGGCGGCGCTACGTGACTCCAGCTTAAACAGAGGCTGGGTCACATGCTGCACTGGCCAATCACAGCCATGCCAATAGTAGGCATGGCTGTGACAGCCTCTTGGGGCAAGTAGTATGACGCTTGTTGATTGGCTGCTTTGCAGCCTTTCAAAAAGTGCCAAGAAAGCGACGAACACCGAACCCGAACTTTTATGAAAATGTTCGGGTTAGGGTCCATGTCATGGACACCCCAAAATTCGGTACGAACAGTTCGGGTTCGCTCATCCCTACTACAGACGTGAAATTCAAGATTACCATCAACCACAATTAGAGGAGGAGGCAAAGAGGAGGGTACAGTGGGTTGGACATAAGGTTTTAACAGGGACTTGTGAAAAACATTATGGATCTTCCAAGTCTGAGGAAGTTCAAGGCGAAAAGCAACGGGATTGATGACGGACAGAATCTTGTAAGGCCCAATAAACTTAGGACCCAACTTCCAGGAGGGAACCTTCAATTTGATATTCTTAGTATACAACCACACGCTTATATCTCTCACTCATCCTCTTCAGATTACCCTGAATCTTTTGCGAAATAAATGAAAAAGACGAGGAAAATCTCTCCCCATCAGGTAAACCAGAAGACCCCTCTCCAGAGAATGTCCCAAACTGCGGATGAAACCCATATGCACCAAAAAAATTGTGACTTATCCGAGGACTCCTGTTTAAAGCAAACTCAGGAAGGGACAAAAAAAGAACACCAATCCTCCTGATTCTCAGTCACATAACAGCGCAGATATGCCTCCAGATTCTGATTGACACGCTCTGTCTGGCCATTCAACTGCGGGTGAAAAGCAGAAGAGAACGATAACCAAACCCCCAAGCGAGAACAGAAGGCCTTCCAGAATCTGGAAACAAACTGTGTGCCCCTATCCGAGACTATGTCTGAAGGAATGCCATGCAGTTTGACAATGTGATCAACAAATGCCTGCGCCAGCGTTTTAGCATTGGGTAACCAAGGAAAAGGAATAAAATGCACCATTTTGCTAAAACGGTCTACCACTACCAAAATCACAGTCTTCCCCAAGGAACGAGGCAGGTCCGTAATGAAGTCCATGAACAGATGTGTCAAAGGACGGGAATGAATGGGTAACGGGAGGAGAGGACCCGATGGCCGTGAATGAGGGACCTTGGCACGAGCGCAGGTCTCGCAGGCTGCCACAAAACCCCCAACCGTCTTACGAAGAACCGGCCACCAGAATTTCTGAGCAATGAGATCCACAGTGGCTCTGCTCCCCGGGTGTCCAGCAAGGACAGTATCGCGTTGCTCTTTAAAAACCTTGTGTCATAAAGCGAGAGACACAAACAACCTCCCAGGAGGACAAAGATCAGGAGCCTTTGCCTGGGCTGCCTGAACCTCTGCCTCCAAATCAGGATAAAGAGCAGAGACAACCACCCCTTCAACCAAAATGGGACCGGTGTCTTCAAAGTTCCCCCCTCCCGGAAAACAACGTGACAGTGCATCGGCCTTCACATTTTTAACCCCAGGGCGGAACGTGACAACAAAATTAAATCTGGAAAATAATAAAGACCATCTGGCCTGTCTCGGGTTCAGACGCTTGGCTGACTCCAAGTAGGCCAGATTCTTATGGTAGGTAAACACGGTAATAGGGTGTCTGGCTCACTCTAGCCAATGGCGCCATTCCTCAAAAGCTAATTTGATGGCCAACAACTTCCAATCTCCCACATCGTAATTTCTCTCTGCGGAGGAGAGTTTCTTCGAGAAAAAGGCACATGGTCGCCATTTGGCAGGAGAGCGACCCTGAGACAAGACCGCACCCACACCCATCTCAGAAGCGTCCACCTCAACAATGAAAGGTTGAGAGACATCAGGTTGTACCAAGATGGGAGCGGAAGCAAAACTCTCTTTGATACTAGAAAAGGCCTTACGCGCATCTACTGACCAGGAGGAACAATCCACCCCCTTTCTAGTCATATCAGTGAGTGGCTTAACAACAGAGGAATAATTCAAAATTAACTTCCTGTAATAATTGGCAAAACCCAAAAAGCGCATCAGCGCCTTCTGATTCTCAGGAAGCTCCCAATCAAGCACCACGCGGACCTTCTCAGGGTCCATGCGAAAACCAGAAGCGGAGAGAAGAAAACCCAGAAATTGAATTTCTGGAACTGGAAACACAAATTTTTCCAGTTTAGCATACAATTTATTCTCCCGCAGAATGAGCAAGACCTGACGTAGGTGGTCCCTATGAGTTTTGAAATCAGGAGAAAAAAAATCAAAATGTCATCTAGAATAACTAGTACAAATTTCCCCATTACATGATAAAAAATGCAGTTCACAAAATGTTGGAAGACGGCTGGAGCATTCATCAAACCAAAGGGCATAACCAAATATTCAAAATGGCCCTCAGGAGTATTGAAGGCCGTCTTCCATTCATCCCCTTCCCTGACCCTGACTAGGTTGTATACCCCTCTCAAGTCTAACTTAGAAAAAACTTTAGCCCCAACAATCTGGGTAAACGGGTCCGGGATCAGAGGAAGCGGATAAGGGTCACGAATTGTGATAGTGTTCAGCTCACTGAAATCCAGACATGGTCTTAAAGAACCATCTTTTTTTTTAACAAAAAAAAAAACTGCGGCAACAGGTGACTTCGAGGGTCAGATGTGTCCCTTTCTCAGGCTCTCAGAGATATACGTATGCATAGCAACCCTCTCAGGTTGTGAGAGATTGTATAAACGAGATTTAGGCAGCTTGGCGCCTGTGATGAGATTAATAGGGCAATCGTACTCCCGGTGAGGGAGCAGCTCCTGGACACCACTCTCTGAAAACACATCCGAAAATTCAGAGAGAAAAGATGGTAGAGTCTTGGTAGAAACCTCTGAAAGAGACGCTGAGAGGCAATTCTCTCTGCAAAAGTCACTCCAATCATTTATTTGCCTTGCTTGCCAATCAATGGTGGGATTATGTTTAGTGAGCCAGGGTAGCCCCAACACTAGAGGCATAGGTAATCCGCTTAGGACAAAACATGAGACATCCTCAACATGAGCATCACCCACAGTCAAACGGATATTGTGAACTATGCCCTTTAACGATTTTTGAGAAAGTGGAGTGGAATCGATAGCAAAAACAGGTATATCTTTTCCCAAAGTGCATACCTGTAAACCATGTGTTATAGAAAATTGATCATCAATTAGATTGACAGCTGCTCCACTATCTACAAAAATCTCACAAAAAATGTTCTTGCTCTCTAGAGCCACCCTGGCAGGTAGGACAAAACGGGAACTACAAGCAAACGGAAAAGCTTCAATTTCCGCATCAACCTTGCCAATGGTAACAGATGGAACGTTTTTAGAGGATTTTTTTTCTTTTAGTTTTTTTATTACCCTCAAAATTCTCCCTGAATCTTCAAAACATTTGCCAAATGATTTATACCTCCACACCAGAAACAAACCTCGCCCTGAGAGCTGAATCTTCTACTATCAGAGGCAAGCAAACACATCTGCACGGTTTCCTGCTCAGAGGGGATTGACAGAGACTGAGACCCCTGGGCACTGAATGAGACCGCCCCACTGTCCTTGGACTGAATATGACAGAAAGCAGTGATCTCTCCTATCTCTCTAAGACGCCTATCAATACTAACAGCCTGAGACATGGCAGACTGCAAGGAGGCAGGTCTCTCACGAAAGCCAAATGCATCTTTCAATCCCTCTGAAAGACCATAGCAAAAATGACTTTGGAGTGCAGCATCATTCCAACCAGTATCAGCTGCCCATATCCGATATTCTGAACAATATATCTCAGCGGACTGTTTACCCTGGCATAAAAGATGCAGTTTAGATTCAGCCAGAGCAATACGATCTGGGTCATCATATATCTGACCATGGGCTGCAAAAAATTCATCCACCAATCGGAGGGGCCGTGCCCCCACCGGCAGCGAAAAGGCCCAAGACTGAGCGTTATCCCTGAGCAGCGAGATGATGATCCCCACCCTCTGCTCCTCATCACCAGAGGAATGGGGAAGTAGGCGAAAATGGAGTTTGCAAGCCTCTCTAAAACAAACAAAATTCTCACTACCCCTGGAGAACATATCCCGAAGCGAGATCTTAGGTTCAGAACAAACTCCATTAACGCAAGCTGAACTGGTCACCTGAAACTGAGATACAGTTTTACGGAGATCTTCTACCTCCAGTGAAAGACCCTGAATGCGTTCAGTCAAGAGTGAAACCGGATCCATGCTTAAGACGGTTTTGGCGGTTTATAATGTCACGGATGGTGTTGCAGAAAACTAGAAGATACAAATAAAGATCCGACTTACTTGATACCAAACTAAGGAACATAAGGGTGAGCCCTATAAAAGCCCTAGAGCTCTCCCTGACTGCTCAGACCATGCAAAAATCTTTATGATAGATAATTGCATGCCCTCGTATCTAGACTGTGTGACACCTGAAAACCCTATAATAGTGAGGGGACACGACCACCAGCTCCCTACACTTAATACAGAGGGAGTCAGGGTCACCTAGGATCAAGCCAACAGGAAAACACTAATAAAGGAACAGACTTAACTGAGGAACCAGCAATTGCAGCATCTAGCAGTGAGCATAATCCAAGAAGTTGTATAAACCGCAAAGTGATGCAGCATGGGAGGGGATATAAAGGGATGCAATCAGTCCAACTAGATGACAGCTGAGAGAGGGAAACGAGATGACAAAACAAAATCAAAACAAAAGAACTTCAAGCAAGAGGTACTGAAGAACGTCTGTCAGAGCTTCTCAGAGATCTGACGGTGACACAAACACATTAATCACTAGGCCCTATAGCAAAAATCTAAATTGGGCTCCAATGCCCCATTCATAGCCCCTACTACTACCCGTTCCTGGGCAGTGTATACAGCAGTGTACTGATATGTGAGGTATGAAGTAAAAATTGCAGCTCATACCTCACATATCAGTGCACCACTGTATTTACTATATGTCTTAACACACTGCATCTATTGTACTTCGTACCTTACACATCAGTACACTGCTGGATATACTATATATCTGTATACACTGAATCTATTGTACAGCTGCAAGAAAAAGTATGTGAACCCTTTGGAATTATATGGATTTCTGCACAAATTGGTCATAAAATGTGATCTGATCTTCATCTAAGTAACAACAATAGACAATCTGTCATGGAACCATGAACCAGACGTACAACAAGAGATAAGTGGAAATAAGAAGGCTTTATTGAAAATCAAGCTGTAAGGCAAAAGTCCAAACGGATGGCTAAACCGAAGCAGGGTAGTCAGACGAAGCCTGGATCAGGAACCAGCAGGGTAGTCAGACGAAGCCTGGATCAGGAACCAGCAGGGTAGTCAGACGAAGCCTGGATCAGGAACCAGCAGGGTAGTCAGAGGAAGCCAGGATCAGGAACCAGAAGCAGCAGCAGTCTTAGAAGCATGTGAACACAGGAGGACCAAGCAAGGAACTGAAGCCACAGACCTCCTATATATATGAGCTAGGCATCCAGCTCCTCCCAGTGGGAAGGAGAAGCCGCAGGGTGGGAGGCTACAAGAAACCCAGAAACCAAGATGGCCGCCAGCACATGTCAAACGAAGGAGAACAGCAAGAAGGTAAGACCATGACACAATCACAGTCTGCTTAAACTAATAACACACAAAGAATTAAATGTTACCATGTTTTCATTGAACACACCATGTAAACATTTACAGTGCAGGTGGAAAAAGTATGTAAACCCCTAGACTAATGACATCTCCAAGAGCTAATTGGAGTGAGGTTTCAGCCAACTGGAGTCCAATCAATGAGATGAGATTGGAGGTGTTGGTTACAGCTGCCCTGCCCTATAAAAAATACACAACAGTTCTGGGTTTGCTTTTTTCACAAAAAAGTATTGCCTGATGTGAATGATGCCTCGCATAAAAGAGCTCTCAGAAGACGTACGATTAAGAATTGTTGACTTGCATAGAGCTGGAAAAGATTATAAAAGTATCTCCAAAAGCCTTGCTGTTAATCAGTCAACAGTAAGACAAATTGTCTATAAATGGAGAATGTTTAGCACTGCTGCTACTATCCCTAGGAGTGGCTGTCCTGTAAAGATGACTGCAAGAGCACAGCACAGACTGCTCAATGAGGTGAAGAAGAATCCTAGAGTGTCAGCTAAAGACTTACAAAAGTCTCTGGCATATGCTAACATCCCTGTTAACGAATCTATGATACGTAAAACACTAAACAAGAATTGATTTCATGGGAGGATACCACAGAGGAAGACACTGCTATCCCAAAAAACATTGCTGCACGTTTACAGTTTGCACAAGAGCACCTGGATGTTCCACTAGCAGTACTGGCAAAATATTCTGTGGACAGATGAAACCAAAGTTGAGTTGTTTGGAAGAAACACACAACACTATGTGTGGAGAAAAAGAGGCACAGCACACCAACATCAAAACCTCATCCCAACTGTGAGGTATGGTGGTGGGGGCATCATGTTTTGGGGCTTCTTTGCTGCGTCAGGACCTAGACGGATTGCTATCATCAAAGGAAAAATAAATTCCCAAGTTTATCAAGACATTTTGCAGGAGAACTTAAGGCCATCTGTCCACCAGCTGAAGCTCAACAGAAGATGGATGTTGCAACAGGACAACGACCCAAAGCATAGTAGTAAATCAACAACAGAATGGCTTAAACAGAGGAAATACCCCTTCTGGAGTGGCCCAGTCAGAGTCCTGACCTCAACCCGATTGAGATGCTGTGGCATGACCTCAAGAAAGTGATTCACACCTGACATCCCAAGAATATTGCTGAACTGTAAAGAGGAATGTTCAAGAATTACTCCTGACCATTGTGCACGTCTAATCTGAAAATGCAGGAAACGTTTGGTTGAAGTTATTGCTTCCAAAGGAGGTTCAAGCAGTTATAAAATCCAAGGATTCACATACTTTTTCCACCTGTACTGTGAATGTTTACATGGTGTGTTCAATAAAAACATGGTAACATTTAATTCTTATTGGGTTATTAGTTTAAGCAGACTGTGATTGTCTATTGTTGTGACTTAGATGAAGATCAGATCACATTGTATGACCAATTTGTGCAGAAATCCATATAATTCCAAAGGGTTCACATACTTTTTCTTGCAACTGTACCTTGTACCTCACATAGTAAACTGCTGTATATAATATATATATATATATATACACAGTACAGACCAAATGTTTGGACACACCTTCTCATTCAAAGAGTTTTCTTTATTTTCATGACTATGGAAATTGTAGATTCACACTGAAGGCATCAAAAATATGAATTGACACATGTGGAATTATATACATAACAAGAAAGTGTGAAACAACTGAAAATATGTCATATTCTAGGTTCTTCAAAGTAGCCACCTTTTGCTTTGATTACTGCTTTGCACACTCTTAGCATTCTCTTGATGAGCTTCAAGAGGTAGTCACCTGAAATGGTTTTCACTTCACAGGTGTGCCCTGTTAGGTTTAATAAGTGGGATTTCTTGCCTTATAAATGGGGTTGGAACACTCAGTTGCGTTGTGGAGAAGTCAGGTGAATACACAGCTGATAGTCCTTCTGAATATACTGTTAGAATTTGTATTATGGCAAGAAAAAAGCAGCTAAGTAAAAAAAATAAACGAGTGGCTATCATTACTTTAAGAAATGAAGATCAGTCAGTCCGAAAAATTGGGAAAACTTTGAAAGTGTCCCCAAGTGCAGTCACAAAAACCATCAAGCGCTACAAAGAAACTGGCTCACATGCGGACCGCCCCAGGAAAGGAAGACCAAGAGTCACCTCTGCTACGGAGAATAAGTTCATCCGAGTCACCAGCCTCAGAAATCGCAGGTTAACAGCAGCTCAGATTAGAGACCAGGTCAATGCCACACAGAGTTCTAGCAGCAGACACATCTCTAGAACAACTGTTAAGAGGAGACTGTGTGAATCAGGTCTTCATGGTAGAATATCTGCAAGGAAACCACTGCTAAGGACAGACAACAAGCAGAAGAGACTTGTTTGGGCTAAAGAACACAAGGAATGGACATTAGACCAGTGGAAATCTGTGCTTTGGTCTGATGGGTCCAAATTTGAGATCTTTGGTTCCAACCACTGTGTCTTTGTGCGACGCAGAAAAGGTGAACGGATGGACTCTACATGCCTGGTTCCCACCGTGAAGCATGGAGGAGGAGGTGTGATGGTGTGGGGGTGCTTTGCTGGTGACACTGTTGAGGATTTATTCGAAATTGAAGGCATACTGAACCAGCATGGCTACCACAGCATCTTGCAGCGGCATGCTATTCCATCCGGTTTGTATTTAGTTGGACCATGATTTATTTTTCAACAGGAGAATGACCCCAAACACACCTCCAGGCTGTGTAAGGGCTATTTGACCATGAAGGAGAGTGATGGGGTGCTGCGCCAGATGACCTGGCCTCCACAGTCAACGGACCTGAACCCAATCGAGATGGTTTGGGGTGAGCTGGACCGCAGAGTGAAGGCAAAAGGGCCAACAATTGCTAAGCATCTCTGGGAACTCCTTCAAGACTGTTGGAAGACCATTTCAGGTGACTACCTCTTGAAGCTCATCAAGAGAATGTCAAGAGTTTGCAAAGCAGTAATCAAAGCAAAAGGTGGCTACTTTGAAGAACCTAGAATATGACAGACGGACCGGTCTGAGTATTTCACAATCTGCTCAGTTACTAGGATTTTCACGCACAACCATTTCTAGGGTTTACAAAGAATGGTGTGAAAAGGGAAAAACATCCAGTATGCGGCAGTCCTGTGGGCGAAAATGCCTTGTTGATGCTAGAGGTCAGAGGAGAATGGGCCGACTGATTCCAGCTGATAGAAGAGCAACGTTGACTGAAATAACCACTCGTTACAACCGAGGTATGCAACAAAGCATTTGTGAAGCCACAACATGCACAACCTTGAGGCGGATGGGCTACAACAGCAGAAGACCCCACCGGGTACCACTCATCTCCACTACAAATAGGAAAAAGAGGCTACAATTTGCACGAGCTCACCAAAATTGGACTGTTGAAGACTGGAAAATTGTTGCCTGGTCTGATGAGTCTCGATTTCTGTTGAGACATTCAAATGGTAGAGTCCGAATTTGGCGTAAACAGAATGAGAACATGTATCCATCATGCCTTGTTACCACTGTGCAGGCTGGTGGTGGTGGTGTAATGGTGTGGGGGATGTTTTCTGGGCACACTTTAGGCCCCTTAGTGCCAATTGGCCATCATTTAAATGCCACGGGCTACCTGAGCATTGTTTCTGACTATGTCCATTCCTTCATGACCACCATGTACCCATCCTCTGATGGCTACTTCCAGCATGATAATGCACCATGTCCCAAAGCTCAAATCATTTCAAATTGGTTTCTTGAACATGACAATGAGTTCACTGTACTAAAATGGCCCCCACAGTCACCAGATCTCAACCCAATAGAGCATCTTTGGGATGTGGTGGAACGGGAGCTTCGTGCCCTGGATGTGCATCCCTCAAATCTCCATCAACTGCAAGATGCTATCCTATCAATATGGGCCAACATTTCTAAAGAATGCTATCAGCACCTTGTTAAATCAATGCCACGCAGAATTAAGTAAAAAATGGCCAAGGAGAGAAAAAGGCGCTCATAGGGTAAATAAGTTAAGAGCTGAGCCTCCAAAGTAACAGGAAGAGTGGTACTGCTCACCTGTTATTGATGCACTTATTGTTTGGTGCAACTGAACTGGAGGTGAATAGGAGTGATTACGTCTCACTGGTTGATGCTGCTGATTCCGTCCGCGTTCCCCTAAGGCGGGGGCCAAGCCGCCGTATGGGTTGATGAATAGGGTATATTTCCACTGGACCGGGGGTCGAGTGGAGGGGTGGACTGTAGGCGCAAAAACGCAACCAGAGTATTTTTGAAAACCAATGTTTTTTTTATTTTTGTTATAGTGACAACGCGTTTCGGGGTTCTGCGGACCCCTTTTTCAAGTCTAAAACAACATATACACAAAATTACACACATTAGAAACACAAATGTGTGCCTCAGGTTACAGGATTGCCCGGTAAAAAGAGATAATACTGGATAAAAGGTAGTGGTAACATAACCGTCACGAGTAATGAAAGTAATAAAAGTGATCACATGAAAGGATACATGAATACGTAAATGCAAGGCAGTTAATGCTATAAGAAGTTGATAAATAGAGATTGAGAGCTAGGTATGACTTGTAAAAACAAGACATCAATAAAAAAATATACATATAATATAAAATAAAATATATATGTATATAAGTATATATACACACACACATATATATGTATATAAGTATAAAAATCTGCACATATATATATATATATATATATATATATGAAATGGGCGCTGGTTGAAAAGTAAGGCAGAGTATTAGGATTAGATGGTGCAATAGCGGGTTTTCTTATATATTATTAGAAACAAGGTTAGGGTGCAAAGAGCAGCTGCAGCGTCAATCGTACAAAATTTCCATGTGGTTGTAAATGTGGGAAGAATTAATATAGACTGGTAGTATTAGTAATGGTAAGAGACACTTAACATGAACTGGAGTGTGGTGGTTTTAATGAGAGGTGAGGACAAGTGGCATGAAGGGGTTAAAGTATTTAGCATGAACTGGGGTATGGTGGTTTTAATGAGAGCTGAGGACCAGTAGCATGAAGGGGTTAAAGTAATTGGCAAGAACTAGGGGTGTGGTGGTTTTGATGAGAGCTGAGGACAAATGGCATGAAGGGGTTACAGTCCAGGGGGATGCGAGCGGTGGGGGAGGTAGGTGCTGATGGTCTTACCGGTGGATGGAACCGCTGGTGGAGAGATCGCTGCTTCTAGCTCCTGGCACGTGTGGCGTCCGGAAGCTGAATGTTATGGTGCGAACGCTGGGCCGGCTATAAGGGAGTGGAATGGGCGAGGATAATGCCGGTTTGGGCGGGAAGCGATGGCAAGACCGCCCTGAAGGGACGGAGCTGGTAACTAGCCCATTGGTGGCGGAGTGGGTGTGTACGTGGGTGGAGCCTGGTGCCATGATGGAACGGCTTCTGCAATGTTCCCGGCGTGTGGATAAGGGGAAGGGGGGTTGGGAGGTCCTGTGTGATGCGATGGGGGCGGGGAGCGAGAGTGCTGCGTTGTATGGGCTGGAGACATGGCGGGGACTGTGCTGTATGGGGGCAATGATGCCGTGGCAGTGCTGGGGATGGTGGGGAGTTATGGATCGTGTGTGATTGGGAAGGACAGAGGGAAGGGACATCTGGGAGTGACAGCATGAGGGGACGGTGTTGGAAGGGGGCAGGGCCAATGTCTCTGGGTGGAAGGTGGGGCCAAGAATGGATGCAGAAGGGCTGGGGATGTGGGTGGCTGTGGAAAGGGGTGGGTATGAAGGGGAGGGGTGGGGAAAGACCGATGGTTGGGAGACAACATGATGAAGGGGAAAATATAGATGGGGAAAGGGGGGGAGGTGGTGGGAGAGGGAAATAAAGGCAGTGGCGGTGGACGGGGACGGTGTCTAGGGTCTAGGGATGGGGTTGAGATGATGCTGGGGATGTGAAGGGGGGCCGAGGCTATTGGTGGCTGGGATATAACTTTGGAATGAGGGTTGGAGGGGGGGCTGGGGCTATCGGATGCTGGGATCGAGGTTGGGAATGAGAAGTGGGAGCAAAGGGGAGGAATGAGAATGAAACTTTGGTGGGCGTGATGTGATTGGATGAGGGGATATGGTGAATATGGATCCGAGGATAAAAGGGGGTAATGGGAGAGTGGTCCAGCAGTATGTAGAATTAGAAGCATTTGTTTTCCAGGCTTTCGTTGAGGCCGTAAGGTTCCAATGTTTGGAGTTTGCATATCCAAAACATTTCTCTCCGTTGTAAAGTTCTGAACCTGTCGGAACAACCGTCGGAGATGTGTTCAATGGGCGTGATGGTTAGCTTAGTGGGGTCCTTGTCATGGGTTGTCAGGAAGTGTCTGGACACACTGTGTTGTTGTCCGCAGGCGCATTCTAGGAGGTAGATCACAAAACTTGAGGCGCAATTCATGAGGCTTTTGATAGCGAATTCTTCTCCTGTGGTGTTACTCCTGAAGGTCGTCAAACGATTATTGATGTTATCGCAACACTTACATAGTTTATCTGCATTTGAAGCTCCCTTTAGAGTCAGGGAACCATTTGGATGTGGTCAAGGTAGTGCGTTTTATTCTTTTTAATTTACTCGGGGCTAGTGCATTCTTTAGTGTGCGGGCCCTCCTGAAAGTGAAGTGGGGCTTAGAGGGAATTGCTTCTTTTAGATAGGGGTCAGCCCTCAGGATATGCCAGTGTTTGGTTATGATGTTCCTCAGTGTTCCATGGTTGAGATTGAAGGTGGTAAATAAAGAGGATTTGAAGTTTGTCCGGTCTAACATTGTATTTTCCTTCTTTTTTGTTGTGAGGCACTCCTCTTGGCTCTGCTCGAATGCTTGCCTGAAGGCCCCTTCGATTATGCCTCTTGGGTAATTTTTGTTCTGGAATCTAGAACGTATAGTCTGGCTTTGCGTGATAAAATCATTTGTGGAACAGCAATTCCTCCTAATCCGTTTGAACTGACTAAAAGGAATGTTCTGTTTCCATTTTGTGTAGTGTGCGCTCTTGTAATCTAGGTAGCTGTTACCGTCCACTTTCTTGAAAAAGGTTTTTGTTAGTATTCTATTGCTTTCAGAATACAAACCAGGTCCAGGTATTCGATTAAGGTCCTTGAACTTGTGAAAGTAAAGCTGAGGTTCCAAGTGTTGTTATTTAGGTAGGACACATATGTCTGGGCTTCTTCTTAGCTCCCCTTCCAAATAAAAATCAGGTCATCGATGTATCTTTTGTAGAGCACAATCAATTTAGTCCAGGTGTGATTGTCGCTGAGAAATGCCTCTTCAAATCGACCCATGTAGAGATTGGCGAAGCTTGGCGCGAATCGCTCCCCATCGCGGTCCCTTTACGTTGTTTGTAGATTTTACCCTCAAACTCAAAGACATTGTGTGTAAAGAATCATTGTCCCCATACAGCACAGTCCCCGCCATGTCTCCAACCCATACAACGCAGCACTCTCGCCCCCGCCCCCATCGCATCACACAGGACCTCCCAACCCCCCCTCCCCTTATCCACACGCCGGAACATTGCAGAAGCCGTTCCATCACGGCGCCAGGCTCCGCCCACGTACACACCCACTCCACCACCAATGGGCTAGTAACCAGCTCTGTCCCTTCAGGGCGGTCTTGCCATCGCTTCCCGCCCAAATCGGCATTGTCCCCGCCCATTATGACCTCTTATAGACGGCCCAGCATTCGCACCATAACATTCAGCTTCTGGACGCGACACGTGCCAGGAGCTAGAAGCAGCACTCTCTCCACCAGCGGTTCCATCCACCGGTAAGACCATCAGCACCTACCTCCCCCTCTGCTCTCATCCCCCTGGACTTTAACCCCTTCATGCCATTTGTCCTCAGCTCTCATCAAAACCACACCTCTAGTTCCTGCCAAGTACTTTAACCCCTTCATGCTACTGGTCCTCAGCTCTCATTAAAACCACCAGAGCCCAGTTCATGCTAATTACTTTAACCCCTTCATGCCACTTTGTCCTCAGCTCTCATTAAAACCACCATACCCCAGTTCATGCTAAATACTTTAACCCCTTCATGCCACTTGTCCTCTCATTAAAACCACCACACTCCAGTTCATGTTAAGTGTCTCTTACCATTACTAATACTACCAGTCTATATTAATTCACCCCACCTTTACAACCACATGGAAATTTTGTACGATTGACGCTGCAGCTGCTTTGCACCCTAACCTTGTGTCTAATAATATATAAGAAAAAAAAAATTTGCCCAAAAAGTTTTTGCACACTTTAACCACTTCAGCCCCGCTAGGTGAAACCCCCTTCATGACCAGAGCACTTTTTACACTTCGGCACTACACTCCTTTCACCGTTTATCGCTCGGTCATGCAACTTACCACCCAAATGAATTTTACCTCCTTTTCTTCTCACTAATGGAGCTTTCATTTGGTGGTATTTTATTGCTGCTGACATTTTTACTTTTTTTGTTATTAATCAAAATGTAATGATTTTTTTGCAAAAAAATGACATTTTTCACTTTCAGCTGTAAAATTTTGCAAAAAAAACGACATCCATATATAAATTTTTCGCCAAATTTATTGTTCTACATGTTTTTGATAAAAAAAAAATGTTTGGGCAAAAAAAAAAATGGTTTGGGTGAAAGTTATAGCATTTACAAACTATGGTACAAAAATGTGAATTTCCGCTTTTTGAAACAGCTCTGACTTTCTGAGCACCTGTCATGATTCCTGAGGTTCTACAATGCCCAGGCAGTAGAAAAACCCCACAAATGACCCCATTTCGGAAAGTAGACACCCTAAGGTATTCGCTGATGGGCATAGTGAGTTCATAGAACTTTTTATTTTTTGTCACAAGTTAGCGGAAAATGATGATGATTTTATTTATTTATTTTTTTCTTACAAAGTCTCATATTCCACTAACTTGCGACAAAAAATAAAAAATTCTAGGAACTCGCCATGCCCCTCACGGAATACCTTGGGGTGTCTTCTTTCCAAAATGGGGTCACTTGTGGGGTAGTTATACTGCCCTGGCAATTTAGGGGCCCAAATGTGTGAGAAGAACTTTGCAATCAAAATGTGTAAAAAATGACCGGTGAAATCCAAAAGGTGCACTTTGGAATATGTGCCCTTTTGCCCACCTTGGCAGCAAAAAAGTGTCACACATCTGGTATCGCCGTACTCAGGAGAAGTTGGGGAATGTGTTTTGGGGTGTCATTTTACATATACCCATGCTGGGTGAGAAAAATATCTTGGTCAAATGCCAACTTTGTATAAAAAAATGGGAAAAGTTGTCTTTTGCCAAGATATTTCTCTCATCCAGCATGGGTATATGTAAAATGACACCCCAAAACACATTCCCCAACTTCTCCTGAGTACGGCGATACCAGATGTGTCACACTTTTTTGCTGCCAAGGTGGGCAAAGGGGCACATATTCCAAAGTGCACCTTTCAGATTTTGCAGGCCATTTTTTACACATTTTGATTGCAAGGTACTTCTCACACATTTGGGCCCCTAAATTGCCAGGGCAGTATAACTACGCCACAAGTGACCCCATTTTGGAAAGAAGACACCCCAAGGTATTCCGTGAGGTGCATGGCGAGTTCCTAGAATTTTTTATTTTTTGTCACAAGTTAGCGGAAAATGATGATTTTTTTTTTTCTCTTTTTTCCTTACAAAGTCTCATATTCCACTAACTTGCGACAAAAAATAAAAAATTCTAGGAACTCGCCATGCCCCTCACGGAATACCTTGGGGTGTCTTCTTTCCAAAATGGGGTCACTTGTGGCGTAGTTATACTGCCCTGGCAATTTAGGGGCCCAAATGTGTGAGAAGTACTTTGCAATCAAAATCTGTAAAAAATGACCGGTGAAATCCGAAAGGTGCACTTTGGAATATGTGCCCCTTTGCCCACCTTGGCATCAAAAAAGTGTCACACATCTGGTATCGCCGTACTCAGGAGAAGTTGGGGAATGTGTTTTGGGGTGTCATTTTACATATACCCATGCTGGGTGAGAGAAATATCTTGGCAAAAGACAACTTTTCCCATTTTTTTATACAAAGTTGGCATTTGACCAAAATATTTTTCTCACCCAGCATAGGTATATGTAAAATGACACCCCAAAACACATTGCCCAACTTCTCCTGAGTACGGCGATACCAGATGTGTCACACTTTTTTGCTGCCAAGGTGGGCAAAGGGGCACATATTCCAAAGTGCACCTTTCGGATTTTGCAGGGCATTTTTTACACATTTTGATTGCAAAGTTCTTCTCACACATTTGGGCCCCTAAATTGCCAGGGCAGTATAACTACCCCACAAATGAACCCATTTTGGAAAGAAGACACCCCAAGGTATTCCGTGAGGGGCATGGCGAGTTCCTAGAATTTTTTATTTTTTGTCGCAAGTTAGTGGAATATGAGACTTTGTAAGGAAAAAAGAAAAAAAAAGAAAAATCATCATTTTCCGCTAACTTGTGACAAAAAATAAAAAACTCTAGGAACTCTCCGTGCCCCTCACGGAATACCTTGGGGTGTCTTCTTTCCAAAATGGGGTCACTTGTGGCGTAGTTATACTGCCCTGGCAATTTAGGGGCCCAAATGTGTAAGAAGTACCTTGCAATCAAAATGTGTAAAAAATGGCCTGCGAAATCCGAAAGGTGCCCCTTTGCCCACCTTGGCTGCAAAAAAGTGTCACACATGTGGTATCGCCGTACTCAGGAGAAGTTGGGTAATGTGTTTTGGGGGGTCATTTTACATATACCCATGCTGGGTGAGAGAAATATCTTGGCAAAAGACAACTTTTCCCATTTTTTTTATACAAAGTTGGCATTTGACCAAGATATTTTTCTCACCCAGCATGGGTATATGTAAAATGACACCCCAAAACACATTGCCCAACTTCTCCTGAGTACGGCGATACCACATGTGTGACACTTTTTTGCAGCCTAGATGCGCAAAGGGGCTCAAATTCCTTTTAGGAGGGCATTTTTAGACATTTGGATCCCAGACTTCTTCTCACACTTTCGGGCCCCTAAAAAGCCAGGGCAGTATAAATACCCCACATGTGACCCCACTTTGGAAACAAGACACCCCAAGGTATTCAATGAGGGGCATGGCGAGTTCCTAGAATTTTTTATTTTTTTTGCATAAGTTAGCGGATATTGATTTTTTTTTTTTGTTTTTTTCTCACAAAGTCTCACTTTCCGCTAACTTAGGACAAAAATTTCAATCTTTCATGGACTCAATATGCCCCTCACGGAATACCTTGGGGTGTCTTCTTTCCGAAATGGGGTCACATGTGGGGTATTTATACTGCCCTGGCTTTTTAGGGGCCCTAAAGCGTGAGAAGAAGTCTGGAATATAAATGTCTAAAAATGTTTACGCATTTGGATTCCGTGAGGGGTATGGTGCGTCCATGTGAGATTTTATTTTTTGACACAAGTTAGTAGAATATGAGACTTAGTAAGAAAAAACAAAAACAAACAAAAAATTTCCGCTAACTTGTGCCAAAAAAAATGTCTAAATGGAGCCTTACCAGGGGGGGGGTGATCAATGACGGGGGGGTGATCACCCATATAGACTCCCTGATCACCCCCCTGTCATTGATCACCCCCCCTGTAAGGCTCCATTCAGACATCCGCATGCGTTCTGTGGATCCGATCCATGTATCCATGGATCCGTAAAAAATCATGCGGATGTCTGAATGGAGCCTTACGGGGGGGTGATCAGTGACAGGGGGGTGATCACCCTGATCACCCCCTGTCATTGATAACCCCCCCTGTAAGGCTCCATTCAGACGTCCGCATGCGTTATCAATGACAGGGGGTGATCAGGGTGATCACCCCCCTGTCACTGATCACCCCCCCTGTAAGGCTCCATTCAAACATCCGCATGATTTTTTACGGATCCATGGATACATGGATCGGATCCACAGAACGCATGCGGACGTCTGAATGGAGCCTTACAGGGGGGTTATCAATGACAGGGGGTGATCAGGGTAATCAGGGTGATCACCCCCCTGTCACTGATCACCCCCCCTGTAAGGCTCCATTCAGACATCCGCATGATCTTTTACGGATCCATGGATACATGGATCGGATCCACAGAACGCATGCGGACGTCTGAATGGAGCCTTACAGGGGGGTTATCAATGACAGGGGGTGATCAGGGTAATCAGGGTGATCACCCCCCTGTCACTGATCACCCCCCCTGTAAGGCTCCATTCAGACATCCGCATGATTTTTTACGGATCCATGGATCGGATCCACAGAACGCATGCGGACGTCTGAATGGAGCCTTACAGGGGGGTTATCAATGACAGGGGGTGATCAGGGTGATCACCCCCTGTCACTGATCACCCCCCCCTGTAAGGCTCCATTCAGACATCCGCATGATTTTTTACGGATCCATGGATACATGGATCGGATCCACAGAACGCATGCGGACGTCTGAATGGAGCCTTACAGGGGGGTTATCAATGACAGGGGGTGATCAGGGTAATCAGGGTGATCACCCCCCTGTCACTGATCACCCCCCCTGTAAGGCTCCATTCAGACATCCGCATGATTTTTTACGGATCCATGGATACATGGATCGGATCCACAAAACGCATGCGGACGTCTGAATGGAGCCTTACAGGGGGGTTATCAATGACAGGGGGGTGATCAGGGAGTGTATATGGGTGATCACCCGCCTGTCATTGATCACCCCCTGTAAGGCTCCATTCAGACGTCCGCATGTGTTTTGCGGATCCGATCCATGGATCCGTAAAAATCATGCGGACGTCTGAATGGAGCCTTACAGGGGAGTGATCAATGACAGGGGGGTGATCAATGACAGGGGGTGATCAGGGAGTGTATATGGGTGATCACCCGCCTGTCATTGATCACCCCCCTGTAAGGCTCCATTCAGACGTCCGTATGCTTTTTGCGGATCCGATCCATGTATCCGTGGATCCGTAAAAATCATGCGGACGTCTGAATGGAGCCTGACAGGGGGGTGATTAATGACAGGGCGGTGATCAATGACAGGGGGGTGATCAGGGAGTTTATATGGGGTGATCATGGGTGATCAGGGGTTTATAAGGGGTTAATAAGTGACGGGGGGGGGGGTGTAGTGTAGTGTGGTGTTTGGTGCTACTGTACTTACCTACCTGAGTCCTCTGGTGGTCGATCCTAACAAAAGGGACCACCAGAGGACCAGGTAGGAGGTATATTAGACGCTGTTATGAAAACAGCGTCTAATATACCTGTTAGGGGTTAAAAAATTCGGATCTCCAGCCTGCCAGCGAGCGATCGCCGCTGGCATGCTGGAGATCCACTCGCTTACCTTCCGTTCCTGTGAGCGCGCGCGCCTGTGCGCGCGCGTTCACAGGAAATCTCGGCTCTCGCGGGAGGACGCGTATATGCGTCCACCCAGAAGAGCAGGACCGCCGGCAGGACGAATCCTGCGTACGGCGGTCCTAAGGTGGTTAACCCCTAACCAACCATAATCTAGTCATCATCTAGTGTATTTTTTACCCGCTATTGTACTATCTAATACTAATACTCTTCCTTACTTTTCAATCAGCGCCCATTTTATATTTATATATATATATATATATGGGTGCAGATTTTTATACTTATATACTTATATATGTGTGTGCATGTGTGTGTATATATACTTATATGCACATATATATTTTATTTTATATTATATGTATATTTTTTATTGATGTCTTGTTTTTACAAGTCATACCTAGCTCTCAATCTCTATTTATCAACTTCTTATAGCATTAACTGCCTTGCATTTACGTATTCATGTATCCTTTCATGTGATCACTTTTATTACTTTCATTACTCGTGACAGTTATGTTACCACTACCTTTTATCCAGTATTATCTCTTTTTACCGGGCAATCCTGTAACCTGAGGCACACCTTTGTGTTTCTAATGTGTGTAATTTTGTGTATATGTTGTTTTAGACTTGAAAAAGGGGTCCGCAGAACCCCGAAACGCATTGTCACTATAACAATAATAAAAAAAAAACATTGGTTTTCAAAAATACTCTGGTTGCGTTTTTGTGCCTACGGTCCACCCCTCTACTCGACCCCCGGTCCAGTGGAAATATACCCTACACATAGAATTAAGGCAGTTCTTAAGGCAAAAGGGGGTCCAACACCGTATTAGTATAGTGTTCCTAATAATTCTTTAGGTGAGTGTATATCTGTACACACTGCATCTATTACACCTCTTACCTAACATATCAGTACACTTCTGTATATAATATATATCTGTACGCACTGCATTTATTGTACCTTGTACCTCACATATCAGTAAACTGCTGTATATACTATATATCTGTATGCACTGCATCTATTATACCTTGTACTTCATATATCAGTACACTGCTGGAAATACTACATACCTGTGTCCACTGCATCTATTATACTGCTCCTTTCTAAATAAAGTGCAATTGCAGGCAAGAATAGGCAGGTCTATGGGGGGTGCCAGCCGGGTTTATTTCGGATCCACGATACACTACGGATGTGTGAATGGACCCTAAAAGTGGGAGAACTTGCAAAATCGCAGGGTGTACAGTCACTTTTCTTCATTTTACATACTGTATAACAATAAATACCTTGTTTTTCACCCTATAAGATGCACCTGCCTATAAGATGCACCAAGGTTTTAGAGGAGGAAAATTAGAAAATAAAATATTTTTTATCAGACCTCAGCTCAGACCCCCAATGTTAATCGGACACACATACAGACATCAGATCAGACCACCACACAGACCTCACATAAACCCCCTATGTTAATCAAACCTTAGAACAGACAACAAAAATAATCAACTCACTTCTTCTGTTCTGGCTGCACTGTGACCTGACGTTGCACAGCTTGAGGTCACAGAGCACACTTGCGCCGTGTGCAGGTCATGGCACAGGACGCGGCATGCACCACCAGGAGATATAGACCAGAGAGTACAGTGCCAGCACAGGGAGCACTGTATTTACCACTCCCCATCCCAACTGTACTAATTAGCCCTTCAGTAATGGAAGCGCTTATTAGTATTCGTCACATAAGATGCAGTGACATTTTCCCCCAATTTGGGGAGAAAAAAGTGCATCTTATAGGGCTAAAAATACAGTAAGTAAATAATAAACATAACATTAATTAGTAACACCACATCAAAAAATGCTTGAACTTTAAAAATATTAAATTATTTATCCCAAGTGGTAAACACCGTAACAGAAAAAAAATATCAAAATGGCCAAATCACAATTTTTTGGGCCACTAAACAGTGACTGAAAAGTCATACATACTCCAAAATGACATTTAATATTTTTTTCATTTGGGATCACTGCAGCATAGGCACCAGAATAATGATAACGTGTTGTTTTTACAACACAGTGAATGATTAAAAACCAGGCCCAGAAAACAATGGAGCAATTGCTTTTTTTTTAAACTAGGTTTGCTCCTTGCTGGCTTCCACTTTTGCAATCCAAAGCTTTCACAACAGCACTAATTCATTGGATGGGTAGATCTGTCCAACTGCAGATGAAAATGGCAGCTCTGTTCAAAATTTCCATAGACAGAACACTAAGCGTATCATAAAGCCCCTCAGCATCCATAGACAATGACATCACAATAAGCACTGGCTGTTTGCCTACCAGGCAGCAGCCTTGACGCTTCATTCCTCAGTCAGGTGTGGAACAGTGCACATCAACAGTTGAGGGTAAATTTGTATGTGTGTGGGTCAAGAGTACCTTTTACAAGGGAACGGGCATTGTGCAAAAAAAGTGACTTTGTGCAGAGTGGAATTCTGCTGCAGTATATTTTGGGTAAGTGCAGAACACACAAGTTGTCTTACTAATTTCTGTTGACAGTCAATGGAACAAGGAATTTCCAACCAGTCTCCCAAGCTGGTACTTGCCCGGACTTAAGCTGTTTATCTTCTGTGATATGACGAGTGCAGGTACATTCAGCTTAGAATAACCATTGACAAAATGACAAAGTTGAATGTACCTGCACTTATCAGATCACAGAAGATAAACAGCTTAAGGCCGGGCAAGTACCAGCTTGGGAGACTGGTTGGGAATTCCTGGTTCTGTTGACTAATTTCTGGAAGGATGACCCTCTAAACTTGGCATGTAAACCTGCTTCCCCACTGTTGCAGCAAGGGGATGTCAATCGGCAAACTGCACAGCAAAACCATTCCTTGTCTTTGCTTCTTAGCTGCTGCATTGCAGGTTCAGATTAGTTCAGTGTCTGCAGGTCGTTCTTCCATAAGGTACCATACTTTCTGAAAAGTTTTGGACCAGAGAAATTAATTGAGTTTGAGCCTATGTGTTCTATCAACTCACTGTGCTGGTAGCAAACTTCCCTAGGACCTCTGGATCTGACCTATCTCTTCCAGAAACCTGAGAATAGAATATAACCCAGCTCTGTAATGCAGCTTTAAGCAAAGGTGCCCAGAAAGGGGGTCATTTATTAAGACCGACGGTTTAGGCGCCCGTCTTAATATTCCCTATAGCTGGCGGTGGATCCGCCAGAGTTATGTAGAGACCCCGGCCTCTACATAACTTTGTTGGATCTATTGCTTATTCTAAATCTAAGAGCTTCCTTGCTGACTTACATTTAGACCATTTAGAAGTATTTCTGGTTAGTAAATGACCCCTAAGTTTCTTGCTGGTTTCCACTGTTGCAATCCAAATCTTTCACGTCAGCAGTAACTTATTGGATTACTGATTTCTGAACATTCCGTGTGTCATAAAGGAGCCCCTCAGCATCCATGGATGATGACATCACAATTGATTGTTTGACTGGGCATTGACTGTTTGACTACCTGGCAGCTAAGATGCTTACTTCCTCACTCAGATGTGGAACCGTGCACATCAAAAGGTGAGGGCGCATTTTGCATGTGTTTGGTCAAAGGTTCCTTATTTTACAAGGGAGGGGGCATTGTCCAAAAAGGTGATTTTGTGCAGATTGGTCAAGATTTGTCAAGTGCAGAAAACATAAGCTGTGTTGCCCATTTCTGGCAGGATGGCCCTCTAAACTTGGAATGTAAACCTGCACATCCTCTGTCATAGCAGGGGGGTGTCAATTGTCCAACGCCAGAGCAAAACCATTTCACTTGTTTCTGCTTCTTGGCTTTTGCATTGCAGGTTCAGATTAGTTTGGTGTCTGCAGGTCCCCTTTCCATAGATACCATACTTTTTGAAAGGCCTTGGACCAGAGAAATTGAGTATGTGCTTTTTTGTCAATTTACTCAATTTCTCTGGTCCAAGGCCTTTCAAAAAGTATGGTGTAAAGCCACCACTCCTCGAGGATGTCTGGTGGTTCAGGAATGGGAGTCAGCACTAGTTCTGCCTCCTGTAACCTTCTCACAACATATTCCTGTGCACCACTAGTGAGGATCCTCACCCATTTTCTGGCCTCACCTCAAAAACCAGGATATCTTGATTCAGCTGTTGCACCAACCGCAAGACCTGGAATCCCCTTGCCAGCGCAGTTTGCCAGCCCCTCAAGCTGTTCGGTTCTGCACTATCACCTGGTCTCCTTGGTGCAAAGGTAATTTCTTTAGCCTTCGGGTATCGGCAATATATGTGGTCCAAATCTATGAGCCACCAGATCATACATCTCTTGGACCCGCCTCCGGTATTCTCCCATCTAAGTTTAGGGTGTCCAGTTCTCATTTTCCTCTTTGAATGGCATCATCATGTTTAGGGGGCATCTCCTGTTCCTTCCAAATATCAGTGCGAAGGGCGAGTACAACATCTACAACACGATTTGGTCCGGTGCTCACATGCCCCATTTTCTTGCAGGTGATACGAAGTGATCCGAGTTTTCCTAATCTGTTTGTCACAGGGTGCCGGCGGGATGCTTCTCTCCTCCTGCTTCGCCGGCATCCTGGGACTACACGGTGGCAGTCTCGCTTGCCGTGTTCTTCTGTTGCGCCGAGCGGGGAGCCGCTCGGCGTCCTGGTTGCCGGGGTAATGGGGGGCGGAGCACGTCCGGCCACACGCTTCCTCTGTGTGGCCGGCGTCCACCATCCCTATAGCTACACTCAAAGGGGCTGAGGGCTGGCCACTTGGCGCTTGGCTACACACAGGGCGAGGTCATGTGGCGCTGGCCACTTTACATGACCTCTGCGCTTCACTATTTAAACAGGCAACCTGCTAGCCACAGGTTGCCTGTGATTCATTGTCCAAGGCTAGTTGTTACTTTATTCCCAGTGCTATTTGGATTCTGACCCATGCCCGTTTTTGACACCCTACTGTTTGCTCCTTAGTTCTAGACGTGACCTTTGGCTTGTGACCTGACCTGTTTGTGTTTATTCCTCTAGTACTGATTTACTCTTCTGGTATTTGACTTCGGCTTCCCCTGACTATTCGCTGCTTTCTCCATTTGTACTTGGTCGCCCTCTCTGTATTGACTCGGTCCATTCACTATCCGTTGTTTTGTCTCGTCTTTCCTCCCAGCACGTATTTTAAGCTAGGGACCGCCGTCCAGTTGTTCCTGAGAGTAGGATCCAGTCCAGCTCTCCAGTGCAGTTGAAAGAGAATGTTCACAGAGAGCAGGTTTCCTCCTTGCTGGTTCCCGCTGTTGCAATCCAAACCTTTCATCACAGTATAAATTTATTGGATTAACAAATCTGTCCAACTGCAGATCAAAATGGCAGGCTCAGAAAATCAATATGGCAGCCCTTATAAAAATTTCCATAGACAAAACACTGAGCATGTCATAATGGAGCCACTTAGCAACCATGGAAGATGACATCACCATGGGCCATGGCTACCCTGCAGCACCCATGATGCTTCATCCCTCAGGTGTGGAACCGTGCACATCAACGGGTGTGGTCGCATTTGTATGTGAGTGGGTGATTGGTTCCTTTTTACAGGGAAGGGGACGTTGTCCAAAAAGGCGGTTTTGTGCAGATTGGAATACTGCCACAGCATATTTTGTCCTGTCAGAACACATGAGCTGTCTTACCTGTTTCTGGCAGGATGGCCCTCTAAACTTGGAATTTAAACCTGCACACCCGCTGTCACAGCAAGGGGATATCAATCTGCCAATGCGGGGCAAAACCATTTCTTGTTTTTCTTCTTGTTAGATTGACCCACTGTGCTGGTAGCAAACTGCCCCAGGATTTCTGCACCCAGCCTATCGTTTCCAAAACCAAATCCGGAGCCTTTGTTAAAATTATCTAACCTTTATTTCATCAATTAGCAGTACCGTAGTAGTTCACCCGTAATGCATTTCAGAGTCAGAAACATGTGGGTTATGGTTCAGAAGATTAAATAAAAGTTGAATGATTTTAACAAAGGCTCCGGATTTTGCTTTCTAAAACTGAATTTCTGATAGTTGGTCTGCGGTTTCTGGAACCTTCTGAATCGCATGGAGAACACATTGCTTTAGGAGAAGGAACTGTGGTGGGCGTCCTTTTATTATTGTTTTGCACTGTTATCATTTCCAAATCGTTTTTTTCATTGATGATTTCCGCTGTTACAATGCAAATGTTTCATCTCATCACTAATTTATTGGATCGACAGACCTGTCCAACTGCAGATCAAAATGTCATTCCCATTGAAAATTTGCATAGACGGAACACTGAACATTTCATAAAGGAACCCCTCAGCATCCATGGACGATGACATCACAATGGGCCCTGGCAGCAGCCATGAGGTTTCATTCCTCAGTTAGGTGTGGAAAGGCGCATTTGTATGTTTGTGGGTCAAGGCTTTCTTTTCACATGGGAAGGGGCGTTGTCCAAAAAGATGATTTTGTGCTGATTGGAATGCTGCCGCTGCATATTTTGCTACGTACTGTACACACAAGCTGTCTTACCTGTCTGTGGCTGGATGGCCCTATAAACTTTGAACGTAAATCTGCACACCCCCTTTGGTAGCAAGGGGTATCAATCGGCCAACGCTGGGGCTAAACCATTTCTTGTTTTTGCTTCTCGGCTGCTGAACTGCAGGTCCTCCTACTGTAAGAAACCATACTTTTTGAAAAGTTTTGGACCAGAGATATTGAGTTAGCGCTGGTTTGTTCAATTAACTCACTCTTCTTGAAGCAAACTTTGCCAGGATCTCTGCACCTGAAATATATGTTCCAGAAACCTAAGAGTAAGATCCAGCCTAGCTCTACAGTGAGCTGCAAGCGAAGATGCACAGAGACAAGGTTTTCGTCTTGCTGGTTTCCGCTGTTGCGATCCAAATCTTTCACAACAGCACATATTTTTTGGATTCACAGGTCTGTCCGACAAGTGCTGATCAAAATGGCAGGTTCAGAAAAAGCATTTCTTATTTTTGCTTCTTGGCTGCCGCACTGCAGCTTCAGATCAGCTTAGTGTCTGCAGGCTGTCTGCAGGGTACCACCAGGCTCGAACTGGCCCCCCCAGGAGGCGGGGGATTCCTCGGTAGACCCCTAGTCTCCTGTGCCCGGAGATAAGACAGAGGAGTAATTATTTCTCTTGTTTCTAAGGAGAGATAATTATTGTAGCTACTAGGTGGCAGTATCACACAGGTGTAAACCTACTGGTTTAAACTGTACAGGAGGCCCCTGTCACGAGGGTGTCAAGACCCACGCCTGACTCCGTTATACCCGGGGTCAGGAAGTCGCAGCGGTTGGCTGCGCGCTCTATGTAAGATAGGGCTGTTTCCTTATGGTATCTTTCTGGGTTTGCTTTGCAACCCTTTTTGGCTCACTCAGGGATCCGTAGCTCCTTCTCCTCAGCTGTTCCTTGTCCAGCACTCCCAACCTCCTTATATTCCCCTCTCACACTTCTCTGGTTGCCAGATATAGAGCTTCCTGCCTGGACATCTATACTGACCCACTGGAGCTGTGTTGCTGCGTTCGCTGGTTGTTGGTCCAAAACGTTTCCCTCCGGATCCCTGTTGGACCTGTGTGGTCTGCTGTGATCGCCCACCTTTATGTGTTTGTCTGTATTGTCTGTCCTCTCCCTGGTGTTTCCCTCTTAGTGTCAGTGGTGCAGACTAGTGGTGCGGATCACTTTCACTATCTAGGTCTCATTTTAGGGAAAGCCAGGGTTTAGGCACGTGATCGCCGCACGGGTGAGGAACCCGTCTAGGGACGTCAGGGCAGTCAGGTGCCAGCCGCAAGGTGAGTCAGGGGTCACCACCTTTCCCTCTCCCTTGGGAAGGGCCTTCCCTTTTCTGTCCCTGTGCGTGACGCCGGTCATTACATTATATCTGGCCCTTATTTTGTGTAGGTAAAAAAAAAAACA
Source organism: Bufo gargarizans (assembly GCF_014858855.1). Lineage (NCBI taxonomy): Eukaryota > Metazoa > Chordata > Amphibia > Anura > Bufonidae > Bufo > Bufo gargarizans. The sequence goes on along the minus strand of NC_058082.1, from coordinate 368,525,294 downwards.
ATTTCATGGCCTCTTTTTGGAGGTGGCAGGATTAAAGGCGTCGGTCCTCCAGCAACAGCAGCAATTACAACTGACCGCAAGCCCAGCAGTTGCTACTGGTAACCAGGTTGTTGCGGAACCCAAGGTCCCTCTCCCTGACAGATTTTCTGGGGGAAGGGACAAGTTTTTGACATTCCGTGAGGCCTGTAAATTATATTTTAAACTGCGCCCTTACTCCTCTGGTAATGAAGAACAGCGGGTGGGGGTTGTTATTTCCCTGCTGCAGGGGGACCCGCAGTCCTGGGCGTTCTCTTTACCCACTGATTCCCAGGCTCTCCGGTCAGTGGATGAATTTTTTGGGGCCTTGGGTCTCATATATGACGACCCTGACCGAGTCGCACTGGCTGAATTAAGATTACGGAGACTCCTACAAGGAGAGCGGCCGGTAGAGGAGTATTGCTCTGACTTTCCGTAGGTGGTCTACGGATACCCAATGGAACGACCCGGCTCTCAGGAGTCAGTTCTGCTCTGGGTTATCCAAAAGGGTTAAGGACGCGCTTGCATTATATGATATCCCCTTTTCCCTTGATGCGGTTATGTCCCTTTCTATCCGAATTGATAGGGACAGGTTGAAAAAACCGGAGCAATTGGTAACCCCTCCCAAGCAGCAGTTAGTCTGTACGGACTTAGACGAGCCTATGCAGCTAGGAGGAACCACTCGTCAGGTCCGTCCTCCTGAGGTTCGCCGTAGGCGTGGGGTTTGTTTTTTTAGTGGGGAGAGGGGTCATTTCATTAATGTCTGTCCTTCTTTCCTCATAAACAAAAAGACCGTCGGAAAACTACTAACCCCAGGCTGTGCGGAGGATGTCAGCCGGGGGGTATATGTTTCCTCCATACGTACATCGCAATTTGTGTTGCCAGCGGTTATTGTTTTTGGTGTTAAGACGGAGACTATTTCTTTCTTTCTAGACAGTGGAGCAGGAGTAAATTTGATAGATGCCCATTTTGCCCGCACTATGGGTTTGTCTCTCTGTACGCTACAGAGACCTATTCCCATATTCGCTATTGATTCTGCTCCTCTGTCTCAGAGAAACCTCACCCACATTGTTCATAATTTACAGCTTCGGGTAGGGGACCACCATAACGAGATGCTTTCATGTTATGTTCTGGAGGGGCTTCCCACTCCGGTGGTGCTGGGCCTTCCCTGGTTGGTAGTGCACAATCCAGTGGTGGATTGGCAGGCAAGGGAGATATCGGAGTGGAGTGAGCATTGCAGAGAAAATTGCTTAAATAGCAATTGCTTAGTCGCCTCCATAACTACCCTACCTACATTTATTTCGAAATTTTGAGGACGTTTTTTCTGAAAAGGGTTGTCAGAAGTTACCACCTCACCATCCTTATGATTGCCCGGTTAACCTTATTCCCGGCGCAAAATTACCCAAGACCAGGTTATATAATGTTTCGGGTCCAGAGAGACGAGCCATGAAAGATTATATCTCCGAGAGCTTGGCTAAGGGACACATCAGACCCTCTTCTTCACCCGTGGCTGCAGGTTAAAAAGAAAGATGGGGGTCTGCGTCCTTGCCTAGATTTTCGCAAATTAAATCGGATAACCATCTGAGACCCATACCCTCTTCCTCTCATTCCTGACCTGTTTAACCAGATTGCAAGTGCTAGGTGGTTCTCCAAACTTGATCTTAGGGGGGCCTACAATCTGATTCGTATCAAGGAGGGGGATGAGTGGAAGACAACTTTTAACACCCCTGAGGGGCATTATGAAAATCTAGTTATGCCTTTCGGTCTGACCAATGCTCCTGCCGTCTTTCAACATTTCGTTAATGACATTTTTAATCATCTAATCGGCAGGTTTGTGGTAATATACAGACGTGGACAAAATTGTTGGTACCCTTTGGTCAATGAAAGAAAAAGTCACAATGGTCACAGAAATAACTTTAATCTGACAAAAGTAATAATAAATTAAAATTCTATAAATGTTAACCAATGAAAGTCAGACATTGTTTTTCAACCATGCTTCAACAGAATTATGTAAAAAAATAAACTCATGAAACAGGCATGGACAAAAATGATGGTACCCCTAGAAAACACAGAACATAATGTGACCAAAGGGACATGTTAATTCAAGGTGTGTCCACTAATTAGCATCACAGGTGTCTACAACCTTGTAATCAGCCATTGGGCCTATATATATGGCTCCAGGTAATCACTGTGTTGTTTGGTGATATGGTGTGTACCACACTCGACATGGACCAGAGGAAGCAAAGGAAAGAGCTGTCTCAAGAGATCAGAAAGAAAATTATAGACAAGCATGTTAAAGGTAAAGGCTATAAGACCATCTCCAAGCAACTAGATGTTCCTGTGAGTACAGTTGCACATATTATTCATAAGTTTAAGATCCATGGGACTGTAGCCAACCTCCCTGGACGTGGCCGCAGGAGGAAAATTGATGACAAATCTAAGAGACGGATAATCCGAATGGTAACAAAAGAGCCTAGAAAGACTTCTAAAGAGATTCAAGGTGAACTTCATGCTCAAGGAACATCAGTGTCAGATCGCACCATCCGTCGTTGTTTGAGCCAAAGTGGACTACATGGGAGACGACCAAGGAGGACACCATTGTTGAAAACGAATCATAAAAAAGCAAGACTGGAATATGCCAAACTACATGTTGACAAGCCACAAAGCTTCTGGGAGAATGTCCTGTGGACAGATGAGACAAAAATCGAAGTTTTTGCCAAGGCACATCAGCTGTATGTTCACAGACGAAAAAATGAAGCATATCAAGAAAAGAACACTGTCCCTACTGTGAAACATGGAGGAGGCTCTGTTATGTTCTGGGGCTGCTTTGCTGCGTCTGGCACAGGGTGTCTTGAATCTGTGCAGGGTACAATGAAATCTCAAGACTATCAAGGAATTCTAGAGAGAAATGTACTAGCCAGTGTCAGAAAGCTTGGTCTCAGTCGCAGGTCATGGGTCTTGCAACAGGACAATGACCCAAAACACACCGCTAAAAACACCCAAGAATGGCTAAGAGGAAAAAATTGGACTATTCTAAAGTGGCCTTCTATGAGCCCTGACCTCAATCCTATTGAGCATCTTTGGAAGGAGCTGAAACATGCAGTCTGGAAAAGGCACCCTTCAAACCGGACACAACTGGAGCAGTTTGCTCATGAGGAGTGGGCCAAAATACCTGCTGAGAGGTGCAGATGTCTCATTGACAGTTACAGGAAGCGTTTGATTGCAGTGATTGCCTCAAAAGGTTGCGCAACAAAATATTAAGTTAGGGGTACCATCATTTTTGTCCATGCCTGTTTCATGAGTTTATTTTTTTACATAATTCTGTTGAAGCATGGTTGAAAAACAATGTCTGACTTTCATTGGTTAACATTTATAGAATTTTAATTTATTATTACTTTTGTCAGATTAAAGTTATTTCTGTGACCATTGTGACTTTTTCTTTCATTGACCAAAGGGTACCAACAATTTTGTCCACGTCTGTACCTAGATGATATTTTAATTTATTCGTCTGATCTGAGAACACATGAGGCGCATGTCAGACAAGTACTGCAGGTCCTACGGACGAATAAATTATATGCTAAAATTGAAAAATGTGTCTTCGCCGTTCAGGATATACAATTCCTAGGTTATTTTTTATCTGCTTCAGGTTTCCGTATGGATCCTAGGAAGGTCCAGGCAATTTTAGATTGGGATCTTCCTGAGAACTTCAAAGCACTGCAACGGTTCTTGGGCTTCGCAAATTTCTATAGGAAATTCATTAAAAATTATTCAGTTATTGTAAAACCCTTACTGACATGACTAGGAAGCGGACTGATTTTTCTAAATGGTCTGACGCCGCTAAAGTTGCATTTTCCTCTCTAAAAGAGAGGTTTACCTCGGCACCTGTACTAGTCCAACCTGATGTCTCCCAGCCTTTTATTGTTGAAGTCGATGCGTCAGAGGTGGGAGTGGGGGCTGTGCTGTCTCAGGGTCCGTCTCCTGGCAAATGGCGTCCTTGTGCTTTCTTTTCGAAAAAACTATCTGCAGCAGAAAAGAACTACGCTATTGGCAATAGGGAACTATTAGCTATTTAACTAGCATTTGAAGAATAGCGTCACTTTTTAGAGGGGGCAGTCCACCCCGTCACTGTGACTACAGACCACAAAAATCTTCTGTTCCTCGAATCAGCTAAGCGTCTCACTCCTAGATAAGCTAGGTGGTCGCTATTTTTTACCAGGTTTAACTTTGTTATTACCTATCGTCCTGGGGCAAAAAATACCAAGGCTGATGCACTATCTCGTTGTTTCCCTGGAGGGGGTAATGTGAGTGATCCGGTACCCATTCTTCAAAGAGGAGTGGTTGTTTCTGCGGTACACTCTGCTCTGGAGGGGAAGATGTTAGAGGCCCAGGGGGACGCCCCGGTCTCTTGCCCCTCAGAGAAATTGTTTGTACCGTTGAACCTGCGTTTCAAATTATTAAAGGAACATCATAATTCGGCACTTGCTGGGCACCCGGGTAGTAAAGCAACCTTGGAGCTATTGTCTCGTCGTTTTTGGTGGCCAAGGTTGCGTCAGGATGTATTGGATTTTGTGTCTTCTTGTTCTACCTGTGCGCGCGCAAAAGTTTCGCATACACGTCCTGCAGGGTCTCCACTCTCCACACTAATACTCCACAGGGTAATACCACTCGTCATTCCCAATAGACCATGGACACATCTGTGAATGGTTTTTATCACTGACTTACCTTTTGTCTGCGGGTAAAACAGTTATTTTGGTAGTAGTGGACAGGTTTAGCAAAATGGTACACTTCATTGCGTTACCCGCACTACCTAATGCTAAGCCTCTTGCTCAGGTGTTTATCAGTGAAATCGTGAAGCTTCACGGGGTCCCTTCCGATGTTGTTTCGGATCGGGGTACCCAGTTTATTTCTAAACTTTGGAAAGCTTTTTGTTCCTGTTTGGGGGTACACTTGTCGTTTTCCTCAGCTTTCCATCCTCAGTCGAATGGACAGACCGAGCGTACCAACCAAAACCTTGAGACATATCTAAGATGTTTTGTGTCTGAAAACCAAGAGTTGTGGTCATCATATTTACCGTTAGCTGAGTTTGCCATAAATAATCGTCGTCAGGAATCCACTGGCAAGTCACCATTTCTTGGTGCATATGGTTTTCATCCCCAATTCTGTACTTTCAAAGAGGGGGGTCTTCTGGGGTTCCTGAAGAGGAACGGTTTTCGTCATCTCTTTCATCGGTATGGCAGAAGGTGCAAGCTAACTTGAAAAATATGGGAGGTAAATACAAATGCATGGCTGATAAGAGACGGTCGCCAGGTCCGGACCTAGGAGTGAATGACTATGTGTGGTTGTCTACTAGGAATATTAAATTGAAGGTTCCCTCTTGGAAACTGGGTCCTAGGTTCATTGGCCCTTACAAAATTGTAGCCATCATCAACCCCGTGGCTTTTCGCCTGGAGCTACCTCAGACTTTTAAAATCCATAACGTCTTTCATAAGTAGTTACTCAAGAAATATGTTCCACCTCTAGAACCGTCACTGCTGCCACCCCCTCCTGTTGGTGTGGATGGTAATCTAGAGTTTCAGATATCCCAAATTGTTAATTCTCGTCGGGTCCACCGCTCTCTTCAATATCTGGTGCATTGGAGAGGTTACGGTCCTGAGGAAAGAATGTGGGTTCCTGCGTCTGAGGTAAACGCCGACAGGCTAGTTTGGGCTTTTAATGCCTCTCATCCTGAGAGACCTGGTCCTGAGTGTCCGGAGGCCCCTCGTAGAGAGGGGGGTACTGTCACGAGGGTGTCAAGACCCACGCCTAACTACGTTATACCCGGGGTCAGGAAGTCGCAGCGGTTGGCTGCGCGCTCTATGTAAGATAGGGCTGTTTCCTTATGGTATCTTTCTGAGTTTGCTTTGCAACCCTTTTTGGCTCACTTAGGGATCCGTATCTCCTTCTCCTCAGCTGTTCCTTGTCCAGCACTCCCAACCTCCTTATATTCCCCTCTCACACTTCTCTGGTTGCCAGATATAGAGCTTCCTGCCTGGACATCTATACTGACCCACTGGAGCTGTGTTGCTGCATTCGCTGGTTGTTGGTCCAGAACGTTTCCCTCCTGATCCCTGTTGGACCTGTGTGGTCTGCTGTGGTCGCCCACCTGGGTTTATGTGTTTGTCTGTATTGTCTGTCCTCTCCCTGGTGTTTCCCTCTTAGTGTCAGTGGTGCGGACTAGCGATCCCACCGGCCCGTTCACTATCTAGGGCTCATTTTAGGGAAAGCCAGGGTTTAGGCACGTGATCGCCGCACGGGTGAGGAACCCGTCTAGGGACATCAGGGCAGTCAGGTGCCAGCCTCAAGGTGAGTCAGGGGTCACCACCTTTCCCTCTCCCTTGGGCAGGGCCTTCCCTTTTCTGTCCCTGTGCGTGACGCCGGTCATTACAGCCCCACAGTATCTTCTAAGCTTCCTGGGCTGCTGGCGGTGAAGGTGGAGAGAACATGTCTGGCCATCCTCCTGCCCTCCCCGCTGTCAGAAAACTGTGGTTGCTGGAGATAAGGACTCCTCTGAGGTGCTGGACTGATTTCTCAGTAGTGAGCTGTAGGAGACTGTAATGGGGAAATAGGGAATTTGTTTATAGCAGACTCAGATCTGTGTATGTGAGCTGCTCTCTGCAGAGTTCAGAGCAGCATTGGGGGGACTCTGCCTTAGTTCCCACCAATGCCTCTGCTTCACCACTATTACCCTGCCTCAGGCGACCCTAATGCCTCTGCTATAGGTGCACCCCCATAAATGCCCCAGCTCCAGATGCCCCCACTTTAAATGCACCACTAATATTGCCTCTTCTCCAGTTACCCCTGCTCCAGGATCACCACTATTACGCTGCTTCAGGTGACCCTAATGCCTCTGTTTCAGTTATGACCCTCCATTTGTGCCCTTTGCTCACATTGCTCCTCTAGCACCTTTGCTTGGGCTTTGTTAAAGGTTATGACCTGCAAAGGGGGTTGGACTTATGACTGAAAAATTCTGCACAGTGCTTCGCATTTTCCAGTATTGACATGTATAGGCAGGCTCGGACTGGCCCATAGTGGTACAGGGGAATCCCCAGGTGGGCCCCTGAGCAAAGTGGGCCCCTAGTCTCCCACCCCCTGCACAAGTGGCACATAACACATTAGACTTACTGCACTACATACATACAGTACACCTTAACCAGCCTATGTTCATATAAAAAAATTGTTATATTATTTATTATATTTGAATGTATCCGTATGGTGGGCCCCCAAAATTAATTTTACTGGTGGGCCCTAGGTACCCCAGTCCGACACTGTGTATAGGTTTACATGGCGGTAGTAATGATATTCTGTATTTACAGGCATCACTGCTGCCGTGTAAAGAGATACTGGTGGTGGAGGATTTGAAGGGGTTGCCCAGGTTTTCAAGTTATCCTCCCCACACCATAGAGCATAACTACAGATGGAGTAGAGTTAACACTCCTGTTTTCTGAGACTTCCGAGTTGTGTTATCTAATCTAAGCAAACACCTTCAATTGCTTTTCAATGACTTTTGTCTCAAGATAACACGATGAGTTAAGAAATTTGAGTTAAGAGCTGGAGTGCTAACCCTGCTCCATCTGTATATGATTAGTGGGGTCCGATTCTGCAACCCCCACTGATCCTAGGACCGGGTCATGTTCCCCCTTTTTGATGGTGTGGCAGGCCACATATATGCCCTGCTTCTCTATTTTTTCTTATTGGGACCACTGGAAATAGCCAGCGTTGTACTCTACTATCTCCAGTGCCCCCATAGAGAATGGATGGAGAGGCAGGGCATATACTCGACCTGCCACTCAATCAGTGGGGGCTCCAGCGTTCAGACCCCCACGGATTACTTAGTTATCCCTGATCCTGTGTATAGAGGATAACTAGAAAAGTGGACCTTTTAACAGGCTAGCATTTTTAAACCTTTAAGGATAGGGAATGTAAAAACGTCCAACAGCTATGACACGACAGGTGATAAGTGTCTTATTGATGGGAGTCTGACTCTTAGAACCCCCATGATCAAGGGAACGTGGTCTTAAGACACTTGTGTACATAGATTGGTGGTAATTAGGGTTGAGCAAACCCGAACTGTAAAGTTCGGGTTCGTACTGAACTTTAGGATTTTTGGACCCCGGACCCGAACCCGAACATATCCGTAAAAGTTTGGGTTCGGTGTTCGGCGCTTTTTTGGCGCTTTTTAAAAGGCTGCTCAGCAGCCAATCAACAAGCGTAATACTACTTGCCCCAAGAGGCCATCACAGCCATGCCTACTAATGGTGATTGGCCAGAGCAGCATGCAACCCAGGCTCTATATAAGCTGGAGTCATGTAGCGCTGCACATCACTCTGCTGTTACAAGTTAAGGGAGAGGATGCTGCTGGACTTGTGATTTCAGGGAGAGAATAGGAGAGAATATAACTCAGCGATCTACTTAGAAATCGGCGGCGGCAGCCATTTTATGCATGCTCAGTGCACCAGCACTGCATCTGAGCTTTTGGGACATTGCAAATCACAATTTTTGGGGGGTAAACTACAACATCTGGATTAGTCAGTGTGCAATTTAAAGTAGAAATACACCCATCATTTTCTGTGGTTTGAAAAACACACCCCCCCCCCCCCCCCCCAAAAAAAAAAAAATAGTATTTTCCAGATCTGCAAGTGTTAAATTCAAGTTTAATATATACAGCTTTCATATTCTGTTACAAAAAAAAAAACACTTTTTTGGCAATCTACAACATCTGTATTAGTCAGTGTGCAATTTAAGGTAGAAATACACCTATCATTTTCTGGGGTTTGAAAAACACACTTTTTTTCCCCAAAAACAGTATTTTCCAGATCTGCAAGTGTTAAATTCAAGTGTAATATATACATCTTTCATATTTCTGTTAACAAAAAAACTCAATTTTGGAAATTTACAACATCTTGATTAGTCAGTGTGCAATTTAAGCTAGAAATACACCCATCATTTTCTGGGGTTTGAAAAACACACTTTATTGACAAAAAACACTATTTTCAGGCCTTGCAGCATCAGCACGTGTAAAATTACAGGCTTGTATACTGCTGTCAAATTCAGTTGTTAAACAAACACTTTTTGGGCATAAAAAATGTAGTTGGCAGCCTTTGATGCAGATGTCATTGTGAGATACACCTTTAATATATTTGGGTTACATTCAGAGATTTTAAATACCGCTATTTGGTGCACCAATATTAAATTCAGGCCTACACTGGTTCAGGCCCTGTGAGAGAGATACACCCTCTACATGCAGGGGTTTGAATCAGGCATTTGAAATAAAGCCATTTGAAATACAGCCATTTTGTGCAAAGATATATTTACTTCAGGCATACACTGGTTCAGACCGTGTGAGATACCCTCCTACATACAGGGGTTTGAATCAGGCATTAGAAATACAGCCATTTTGTGCTAAGATATATTTACTTCAGGCCTACAGTGGTTCAGGCCCTGTGAGATACCCCCACTACATACAGGGGTTTGAATCAGGCATTTGAAATACAGCCATTTGAAATGCAGCCATTTTGGGCAAATATTTACTTCAGGCCTACAGTGGCACAGACCGTGTGACATACCCCCCTACATACAGGGGTTTGAATCAGACATTTGAAATACAGCCATTTTGTGCAAAGATATATTTACTTCAGGCCTACACTGGTTCAGACCGTGTGAGATACCCCCCTACATACAGGGGTTTGAATCAGGCATTATAAATTCAGCCATTTGAAATACAGCCATTTTGCGCAAATATATATTTTCTTCAGGCCTACACTGGTTCAGACCGTGTGAGATACCCCCCTACATACAGGGGTTTGAATCAGGCATTTGAAATACAGCCATTTGAAATACAGCCATTTTGGGCAAATAAATATTTACTTCAGGCCTATACTGGTTCAGACCGTGTGAGATACCCCCCTACATATAGGGGTTTGAATCAGGCATTTGAAATACAGCCATTTGAAATACAGCCATTTTGGGCAAAGAAATATTTACTTCAGGCCTATACTGGGTCAGACCGTGTGAGATACCCCCCTACATATAGGGGTTTGAATCAGGCATTTGAAATACAGCCATTTGAAATACAGGCATTTGTGCAAATATATATTTACTTAAGGCTTACAGTGGCTCAGACCTTGTGACATACCCCCTACATACAGGGGTTTGAATCAGACATTTGAAATACAGCCATTTTGTGCAAAGATATATTTACTTCAGGCCTACACTGGTTCAGACTGTGTGAGATACCCCCCTACATGCAGGGGTTTGAATCAGGCATTTGAAATACAGCCATTTAAAATACAGCCATTTTGGGCAAATAAATATTTACTTCAGGCCTACATTGGTTCAGCCATTTGAAATACAGGCATTTGTGCAAATATATATTTACTTAAGGCTTACAGTGGCTCAGACCTTGTGACATACCCCCCTACATACAGGGGTTTGAATCAGACATTTGAAATACAGCCATTTTGTGCAAAGATATATTTACTTCAGGCCTACACTGGTTCAGACTGTGTGAGATACCCCCCTACATGCAGGGGTTTGAATCAGGCATTTGAAATACAGCCATTTAAAATACAGCCATTTTGGGCAAATAAATATTTACTTCAGGCCTACATTGGTTCAGACTGTATGAGATACCCCCCCCCCCCCCCCCCTACATACAGGGGGTTTGAATCAGGCATTTGAAATACAGGCATTTGAAATACAGGCATTTTGTGCAAAGATATATTTACTTCAGGCCTTCACTGGCTTAGACCGTGTGAGATACCCCCCTACATACAGGGGTTTGAATCAGGCATTTGAAATACAGCCATTTGAAATGCAGCCATTTTGGGCAAATAAATATTAACTTCAGGCCTATACTGGTTCAGACCGTGTGAGATACCCCCCTACATACAGGGGTTTAAATAAGGCATTTGAAATACAGCCATTTAAAATACAGCCATTTTGTGCAAAGATATATTTACTTCAGGCCTACACTGATTCAGGGTGTGTGTGATCCCTCCTATAAATACAGGGGTTTGATTCGGCCATTTGAAGTATACAGCCATTTGAAATACAGCCATTTGAAATACAGCCATTTTGTGCAAATAAATCTTTAATTCAGGCCTACACTGATTCAGGGCATGTGAGATCCCCCCTATACATAAAGGGGTTTGATTCAGCCATTTGAAGTACAGCCATTTTAAATACAGCCATTTTAAATACAGCCATTTTGAGCAAAGAAATCTTTCATTCAGGCCTACACTGATTTAGGGCGTGTGAGATCCCCCCTATACATGCAGGGGTTTGATTCAGCCATTTGAAGTACAGCCAGTTGAAATACAGCCATTTGAAATACAACCATTTTGTGCAAAGAAATCTTTAATTCAGGCCTACACTGATTCAGGGCGTGTGCAAATGTAGTGATCCCCTGGGGGACAGAGGGGTAAAACTTAACATTTAATGTGGGTAATTCTAAAATAGGTGGACACTAGAGGATGAGCCTCTGTAACAAACAACATGAAAAACAGCCCATGGGGCATAGACTGAACATATATATGCAGTATGGCAAAAATGGTATAAAAAAACTGACAGCCCCCCCTTGGATTTTGATTATCCTGTGGCTATTTTCTGTCCTCTATAGACGTCACCCACTGGTGCATCTATACCCTAAATAGGAGGTTATTGCTGCGGTCATGCTGTGTGTTTTTGTCTGACTGGCTACACACTTTGTCTTATTTTTTTACATTGACCCCCACATCCCCTCCTTTACCATCTTCTTTTGGTTGTACAAGCCCCATCCATAGTCTTGTTACTACCATTTTTCTCCCCTGATGATTTTCTTTCACGAATTGAAACGTGACACGTAGGGAGCACCCTTATAGGGTTTATTAGGGACTCTGCCCCCACAGGGTCAGGCATCCGGACGGGGCAAGTTCCTTGTGTAGATAGGTAGGGCGTACTAGCCCCTGTCCCTTATTTAGGGCTGTCTAGGGCTAACCCACCCTGTCACCCAACAACGTTAAGGGGCACATACGCCTGATACCTTCCAGTATGGCTACTACTACTACTACAGGTCCGTCTCCATCCTCAACAACCTCTGAGAGTACCCCTGATCTACACCTGGGTGAGAACGTTCTAGGTTTTTTTTATACCATCTTTGCCATACTGCATATATATGTTCAGTCTATGCCCCATGGGCTGTTTTTCATGTTGTTTGTTACAGAGGCTCATCCTCTAGTGTCCACCTATTTTAGAATTACCCACATTAAATGTTAAGTTTTACCCCTCTGTCCCCCAGGGTATCAGTACATTTGCGTGTGAGATCCCCCCTATACATACAGGGGTTTGATTCAGCCATTTGAAATACAGCCATTTGAAATACAGCCATTTTGTGCAAAGAAATCTTTAATTCAGGCCTACACTGATTCAGGGCGTGTGAGATACCCTCTATACATTCAGGTGTTTGATTCAGCCATTTGAAATACGGCCATTTTGTGCAAAGAAATCTTAAATTGAAGCCTAGTCTGGTTCAGGCCGTGTGAGATATACCCTTTACATACTGTCGTTCTACTATTAATTAAACACCTATTTAGGGCAAGATACTAAATTCAAAAAATATGAGGAGAGTGTCAAATAAGGGACGTGGCCCAGGTCGTGGTGCTGCTGGTGGAGCTCCTGTTGCAGGGAGAGGACGTGGACGATCTGTGCCAGCTACACGCACAAGTGAAACCCCTTCCTCAGGTGCTAGTAGGCAACAAAACCTGCAGCGGTATTTGGCCGGGCCTAATGCTGCTCTACGAATGGTGAGGCCTAAACAAGTACAGGCGATAGTAGATTGGGTTGCTGACAGTGGATCCAGTTCCTTCACATTGTCTCCCACCCAGTCTCCTGCTGAATGACCACAGTTGGCACCTGCAGCCGATGTCCATCAGTCTTTCACCTCACCCCCTTACAAATCAGCCAAGCAGTCTGAGCCCCAAGTCATGCAGCAGTCTCTTCTGCTTTTTGATGACTCTGTTAGCAGGGTTTCACAGGGCCATCCACCTAGCCCTGCCCCAGAAGTGGAAGAGATTGAGTGCACCGATGCCCAACCACTTATTTTTCAAGATGAGTACATGGGAGGACCATCGCAGCACGTCTTGGATGATGACAAAACACAGGTGCCAACTGCTGGGGCTTTCGAAAGTGCAGACCGACAAGGAAGTCAGGGGTGAAGACTGGGTGAAAGATGATGTGGAGGACGATGAGGTCCTCGACCCCACATGGAATCAAGGTCATGCGAGTGACCGATGTAGTTCGGAGGAAGAGGCGGTGGTCGCACAGAACCACCAGCACAGCAGAAGAGGGAGCAGGGTGCAAAAGCAGAGCTGCCGTCTTCTAGACATTACGCCTTCTACTGCCCACCGCAGCAAGGAACCGAGCACACCAAAGCCAGCTCCAAGGAGTTCCCTGGCGTGGCAGTTCTTCAAACAATGTGCTGACGACAAGACACGAGTGGTTTGCACTCTGTGCAATCAGAGCCTGAAGCGAGGCATAAACGTTCTCAACCTGAGTACAGCCTGCATGACCAAGCATTTAAGTGCAAAGCACGAGCTGCAGTGTAATAGACATCTAAAAAACCAAGAAAGGTCTCTGGCTCCTCTTGCTTCCTCTTCTGCTGCATTTGCGGCCTCTTCATCCACATCTGGAGTGACAGTGCCACCTGGCAACCCACAAACAGAGGATCTGCGAGCAATACCAACACCTGGGTCACCAAGCATCTCCACAATGTCCCACGGAACCGTTCAGCTCTCCATATCCCAAACGCTGGAGAGGAAGAGGAAGTACCCCCCTACCTACCTGCGATCCCTAGACCTGAATGCCAGCATTTCTAAATGACTTGCTTTTGAAATGCTGTCATTCCGTCTGGTGGAGATGGATCGTTTTAAAGGTCTTATGGCGATGGCTGCCCAGCCGCCACTACTTTTCCAGGCGAGCCATCCCTTCCCTGCACAACCAAGTAGGGGACAGAATCAAGTGTGCACTGCGCAACGCCATCTGTGGCAAGGTGCACCTGACTAACGATATGTGGACCAGTAGGCACGGTCAGGGCCGTTATATCTCCATAACAGCACACTGGGTAAATGCAGTGGCGGCTGGCCTGATGCGGATAGCAGTTTGGCGCATGTCCTTCCACCACCGAGGATTGCAGGGCGCTTCAGTTTGCCTCCTGTTGCTTCCTCCTCCTACTCTGCTTCCTCATCCTCTACCCAGGGTCGGTGCAATGATTTTTTCCGCCCTAGGCAAAGATCCATTTTGCCTCCCCCTCATGTCACTCACTCACTGACAGACACACACACACACACACTGACAGACAGACACGCACTCAGACACTCACTGAATGACATACACAGAAACTCACTGACAGACAGACACACACTAACTCACTGACAGACACTCACTGACAGACATACACCTACCCACTGAAAAACACACACACACACACACACAGAAACTCACTGACAGACACTCACTCACTGGCAAACACACACATATACTCACTGACAAACATACACATACTCACTGACAAACACACAGACACTTACTGACAGACATCCCTACTCACTGACATACACTCACTCACTGACATACACACACAGACACTCAATGACAGACACACATACATTTACTGACAGAAAGACAGACATACATACACTCACTACAATAGATAATGGGAGAAAAGAAGAAATTAATCTCACATCCACTGTTAATGCTATGATTAGAGTTGAGCGAACACCTGGATGTTCGGGTTCGAGAAGTTCGGCCGAACTTCCCGGAAATATTCGGGTTCGGGATCCGAACCCGACCCGAACTTCGTCCCGAACCCCATTGAAGTCAATGGGGACCCGAACTTTTCGGCATCAAAAAGGCTGTAAAACAGCCCAGGAAAGAGCTAGAGGGCTGCAAAAGGCAGCAACATGTAGATAAATCCCCTGCAAACAAATGTGGATAGGGAAATGAATAAAAATAAAAATAAAATAAATAAAAATTAACCAATATTAATTGGAGAGAGGTCCCATAGCAGAGAATCGGGCTTCACGTCACCCAGCACTGTAACAGTCCATTGTCAGATATTTAGACCCAGGCAGAAGAGAGAGGTCCCTTAACAGAGAATGTGGCTTCATGTCAGCAGAGAATCAGTCTGCATGTCATAGCAGAGAATCAGGCTTCACGTCACCCACCACTGGAACAGTCCATTGTCATATATTTAGGCCCAGGCACCCAGGCAGAGGAGAGAGGTCCCGTAACAGAGAATCTGGCTTCATGTCAGCAGAGAATCAGTCTGCATGTCATAGCAGAGAATCAGGATTTACGTCAGCCACCACTGTAACAGTCCATTGTCATATATTTAGGCCCAGGCACCCAGGCAGAGGAGAGAGGTCCCGTAACAGAGAATCTGGCTTCATGTCAGCAGAGAATCAGTCTGCATGTCATAGCAGAGAATCAGGCTTCACGTCACCCACCACTGTAACAGTCCATTGTCATATATTTAGGCCCAGGCACCCAGACAGAGGAGAGAGGTCCCGTAACAGAGAATCTGGCTTCATGTCAGCAGAAAATCAGTCTGCATGTCATAGCAGAGAATCAGGCTTCACGTCACCCACCACTGGAACAGTCCATTGTCATATATTTAGGCCCAGGCACCCAGGCAGAGGACAGAGGTCCCGTAACAGAGAATCTGGCTTCATGTCAGCAGAGAATCAGTCTGCATGTCATAGCAGAGAATCATGCTTCATGTCACCCAACATTGGAACAGTCCATTGTCATATATTTAAGCCCCGGCACCCAGACAGAGGAGAGGTTCATTCAACTTTGGGTTGCCTCGCAATATAATGGTAAAATGAAAATAAAAAAAGGATTGAATGAGGAAGTGCCCTGGAGTACAATAATATATGGTTAAGGGGAGGTAGTTAATGTCTAATCTGCACAAGGGATGGACAGGTCCTGTGGGATCCATGCCTGGTTCATTTTTATGAACGTCAGCTTGTCCACATTGGCTGTAGACAGGCGGCTGCGTTTGTCTGTAATGACTGCCCCTGCCATGCTTAAAACACGTTCAGACAAAACGCTGGCCGCCGGGCAGGCCAGCACCTCCAAGCCATAAAAGGCTAGCTCTGGCCACGTGGACAATTTAGAGACCCAGAAGTTGAATGGGGCCTAACCATCAGTCAGTACGTGGAGGGGTGTGCACACGTACTGTTCCACCATGTTAGTGAAATGTTGCCTCCTGCTAACACGTTGCGTATCAGGTGGTGGTGCAGTTAGCTGTGGCGTGTTGACAAAACTTTTCCACATCTCTGACATGCTAACCCTGCCCTCAGAGGAGCTGGCCGTGACACAGCTGCCTTGGCGACCTCTTGCTCCTCCTCTGCCTTGGCCTTGGGCTTCCACTTGTTCCCCTGTGACATTTGGGAATGCTCTCAGTAGTGCGTCTACCAACGTGTGCTTGTACTCGCGCATCTTCCTATCACGCTCCAGTGCAGGAAGTAAGGTGGGCACATTGTCTTTGTACCGTGGATCCAGCAGGGTGGCAACCCAGTAGTCCGCACACGTTAAAATGTGGGCAACTCTGCTGTCGTTGCGCAGGCACTGCAGCATGTAGTCGCTCATGTGTGCCAGGCTGCCCAGGGGTAAGGACAAGCTGTCCTCTGTGGGAGGCGTATCGTCATCGTCCTGCGTTTCCCCCCAGCCACGCACCAGTGATGGGCCCGAGCTGCGTTGGGTGCCACCCCACTGTGACCATGCTTCATCCTCATCCTCCTCCACCTCCTCCTCATCCTCGTCCTCCAGTAGTGGGCCCTGGCTGGCCACATTTGTACCTGGCCTCTGATGTTGCAAAAAACCTCCCTCTGAGTCACTTCGAAGAGACTGGCCTGAAAGTGCTAAAAATGACCCCTCTTCCTCCTCCTCCTCCTGGGCCACCTCCTCTTCCATCATCGCCCTAAGTGTTTTCTCAAGGAGACATATAAGTGGTATTGTAACGCTGATAACGGCGTCATCGCCACTGGCCATGTTGGTGGAGTACTCGAAACAGCGCAACAGGGCACACAGGTCTCGCATGGAGGCCCAGTCATTGGTGGTGAAGTGGTGCTGTTCCGCAGTGTGACTGACCCGTGCGTGCTGCAGCTGAAACTCCACTATGGCCTGCTGCTGCTCGCACAGTCTGTCCAGCATGTGCAAGGTGGAGTTCCACCTGGTGGGCACGTCGCATATGAGGCGGTGAGCGGGAAGGCCGAAGTTATGCTGTAGCGCAGACAGGCGAGCAGCGGCAGGATGTGAATGCCGGAAGCGCGAACAGACGGCTCGCACTTTATGCAGCAGCTCTGACATGTCGGGGTAGTTGTGAATGAACTTCTGCACCACCAAATTCAGCACATGCGCTAAGCAAGGGATGTGCGTCAAACCGGCTAGTCCCAGAGCTGCAACGAGATTTCGCCCATTATCGCACACCACCAGGCCGGGCTTGAGGCTCACCGGCAGCAACCACTCGTCGGTCTGTTGTTCTATACCCCGCCACAACTCCTGTGCGGTGTGGGGCCTGTCCCCCAAACATATGAGTTTCAGAATGGCCTGCTGACGTTTACCCCGGGCTGTGCTGAAGTTGGTGGTGAAGGTGTGTGGCTGACTGGATGAGCAGGTGGAAGAAGAGGAGGAGGAAGCTGAGTAGGAGGAGGTGGCAACAGGAGGCAAAGAATGTTGCCCTGCGATCCTTGGCGGCGAAAGGACGTGCGCCAAACAGCTCTCCGCCTGGGGCCCAGCCGTCACTACATTTACCCAGTGTGCAGTTAGGGAGATATAGCGTCCCTGGCCGTGCTTACTGGTCCACGTATCTGTGGTTAGGTGGACCTTGCCACAGATGGCGTTGCGCAGTGCACACTTGATTTTATCGGATACGTGGTTGTGCAGGGAAGGCACGGCTCTTTTGGAGAAGTAGTGCCGGCTGGGAACAACATACTGTGGGAC
This sequence comes from Bufo gargarizans, assembly GCF_014858855.1. Lineage (NCBI taxonomy): Eukaryota > Metazoa > Chordata > Amphibia > Anura > Bufonidae > Bufo > Bufo gargarizans. Next base: position 368,507,261 of record NC_058082.1, on the reverse strand, counting down.
AGCAAGCGACATGAGCTGTTTGAAGCTGTCTGTGTCCACCAGCCTGAATGACAGCATTTCATAGGCCAGTAGTTTAGAAATGCTGGTATTCAGGGCCAGGGATCGAGGGTGGCTAGGTGGGAATTTACGCTTTCTCTCAAATGTTTGTGAGATAGAGAGCTGAACGCTGGCGTGTGACATGGTTGAGATGCTTGGTGACGGAGGTGGTGGTGTTGGTGGTACATCCCCTGTTTGCTGGGCGGCAGGTGCCAACTGTTCCTCCAGAGGCAGAGGAAGAGGCCGAGGCGGCAGCAGCAGAAGAGGCCGAGGCGGCAGAAGAGGTAGCAGGGGGAGCCTGAGTGACTTCCTTGTTTTTAATGTGTTTACTCCACTGCAGTTCATGCTTTGCATGCAGGTGCCTGGTCATGCAGGTTGTGCTAAGGTTCAGAACGTTAATGCCTCGCTTCAGGCTCTGATGGCACAGCGTGCAAACCACTCGGGTCTTGTCGTCAGCACATTGTTTAAAGTAGTGCCATTCCAGGGAACTCCTTGAAGCTGCCTTTGGGGTGCTCGGTCCCAGATGGCGGCGGTCAGTAGCAGGCGGAGTTTCTTGGCGGCGGGTGTTCTGCTTTTGCCCACTGCTCCCTCTTTTGCTACGCTGTTGGCTCGGTCTCACCACTGCCTCTTCCTCGGAACTGTGAAAGTCAGTGGCATGACCTTCATTCCATGTGGGGTCTAGGACCTCATCGTCCCCTGCATCGTCTTCCACCCAGTCTTGATCCCTGACCTCCTGTTCAGTCTGCACACTGCAGAAAGACGCAGCAGTTGGCACCTGTGTTTTGTCATCATCAGAGACGTGCTGAGTTGGTATTCCCATGTCCTCATCATCAGGAAACATAAGTCGTTGTGCGTCAGTGCATTCTATGTCTTCCACCGCTGGGGAAGGGCTAGGTGGATGCCCTTGGGAAACCCTGCCAGCGGAGTCTTCAAACAGCATAAGAGACTGCTGCATAACTTGAGGCTCAGACAGTTTCCCTGGTATGCATGGGGTGATGTGACAGACTGATGGGCTTGGTTTTCAGGCGCCATCTGTGCGCTTTCTGCAGAAGACTGGGTGGGAGATAATGTGAACGTGCTGGATTCACTGTCGGCCACCCAATTAACTAATGCCTGTACCTGCTCAGGCCTTACCATCCTTAGAACGGCATTGGGCCCCACCAAATATCGCTGTAAATTATGGCGGCTACTGGGACCTGAGGTAGTTGGTACACTAGGACGTGTGGCTGTGGCAGAACGGCCACATCCTCTCCCAGCACCAGAGGGTCCACTAACACCACCACGACCATGTCCGCGTCCTTTACTAGATGTTTTCCTCATTGTTATCATTCACCACAACAATAAAAATATTATTTGGCCCAATGTATTGAATTCAAATTCAGGCCTTTTTTTACAGACACCTAACACTATCTGGCTATCTATTTAGGTACCGTATTACACTAATACAGGCACAGCAGTAACCACAGATTTAGCTGACTATAAATTTGAGGCCTATTTAGGCACTGGGTGACAGGTATACGTTTACGGACAGAATTAGACTGGGATATGCACAGTAGCATGTGTGTGAAGTTATTGAGAATGACCCTATGTGCACCCTGAATCTTATATACCCTTATAGGGATAAATTTATAGTAGGCCTGATACAGCAGAAACCACTAATTTAGAGAATTGCTAAATTGGGAATTGTATTTCAACCCAGAACAAAAACTGTGCTTTGACGGACACTAAATAACTTGCCCAGCTACAGCAATAACCACAGATTTAGCTGACTATAAATTTGAGGCCTATTATTTAGGCGCTGGGTGACAGGTATACGTTTACAGACAGAATTAGACTGGGATATGCACAGTAGCGTGTGTGTGAAGTTATTGAGAATGACCCTATGTGCACCTTGAATCTTATATACTCTTTTAGGGATAAATTTAAAGTAGGCCTGATACAGCAGAAACCACTAATTTAGAGAATAGCTAAATTGGGAATTGAATTTCAACCCAGAACAAAAAATGTGCTTTGACGGACACTAAATAACTTGACCAGCTACAGCAATAATGACAGATTTGGATGAATATAAATTTGAGGTCTATTATTTAGGCGCTGGGTGACAGGTATACGTTTACGGACAGAATTAGGCCCCATGCACACGGCCGTTGTTCACAGCCGTGTGCGGGCCGTGGAACCGCGGCCTGGATCCCTCCTGAGAGCAGGAGCGCACGGCGTCACTGGTTGCTATGACGCCGTGCGCTCCCTGCTGCCGGCACAGCACAGTAATACACTGGTACGATCTATACCAGTGTATTACTGTACTGTGCCGGCAGCAGGGAGCGCACGGCGTCATAGCAACCAGTGACGCCGTGCGCTCCTGCTCTCAGGAGGGATCCAGGCCGGGGTTCCACGGCCCGCACACGGCTGTGAACAACGGCCGTGTGCATGGGGCCTTAGACTGGGATATGCACAGTAGCGTGTGTGTGAAGTTATTAAGAATGACCCTATGTGCACCTTGAATCTTATATACCCTTTTAGGGATAAATTTAAAGTAGGCCTGATACAGCAGAAACCACTAATTTAGAGAATTGCTAAATTGGGAATTGTATTTCAACCCAGAACAAAAACTGTGCTTTGACGGACACTAAATAACTTGCCCAGCTAAAGCAATAACCACAGATTTAGCTGACTATAAATTTGAGGCCTATTATTTAGGCGCTGGGTGACAGGTATACGTTTACAGACAGAATTAGACTGGGATATGCACAGTAGCGTGTGTGTGAAGTTATTGAGAATGACCCTTTCTGCACCTTGAATCTTATATACCCTTTTAGGGATAGATTTAAAGTAGGTCTGATACAGCAGAAACCACTAAATTAGGAAATTGTAAAATTGGGAATTGTATTTCAACCCAGAACAAAAACTGTGCTTTGACGGACACTAAATAACTTGACCAGCTACAGCAATAATGACAGATTTGGATGAATATAAATTTGAGGTCTATTATTTAGGTGCTGGGTGACAGGTATACGTTTACGGACAGAATTAGACTGGGATATGCACAGTAGCGTGTGTGTGAAGTTATTGAGAATGACCCTATGTGCACCTTGAATCTTATATACCCTTTTAGGGATAAATTTAAAGTAGGCCTGATACAGCAGAAACCACTAATTTAGAGAATTGCTAAATTGGGAATTGTATTTCAACCCAGAACAAAAACTGTGCTTTGACGGACACTAAATAACTTGCCCAGCTACAGCAATAACCACAGATTTAGCTGACTATAAATTTGAGGCCTATTATTTAGGCGCTGGGTGACAGGTATACGTTTACAGACAGAATTAGACTGGGATATGGCCAAAAAATAACCACACTATTGATGGTTAAATGCACTTGGTGTGACAGCTTGACCCTGATGTAGGATATAGCCAAAAAATAACCACACTATTGATGGTTAAATGCACTTGGTGTGACAGCTTTACCCTGATGTAGGATATAGCCAAAAAACAACCACACTTTTGAGGGTTAAATGCACTTGGTGACAGCTTGCCCCTCATATAGTATATGTCCAAAAAATAACCACACTATTGATGGTTAAATGCACTTGGTGTGACAGCTTGACCCTGATGTAGGATATAGCCAAAAAATAACCACACTATTGAGGGTTAAATGTACTTGGTGTCAGCTTGTGCTGGTGCACCACAACACACAAAATGGCCGCCGATCACCCCAGAAAAAAGTGAATGAAAAACGCTCTGGGCAGCCTAAAAATAGTGAGCAATTGAATAGCAGCAGTTCAATCATCCACAGCTGCAGATCGATCTCTGAATGAAGTCTTTTGGAGGAGTTAATCACTGCCTAATCTCGCCCTAACGTCGCAGCTGCAACCTCTCCCTACACTGATCAGAGCAGAGTGACGTGCGGCGCTACGTGACTCCAGCTAAAATAGAAGCTGGGTCACATGCTGCACTGGCCAATCACAGCCATGCCAATAGTAGGCATGGCTGTGACGGCCTCTTGGGGCAAGTAGTATGACGCTTGTTGATTGGCTGCTTTGCAGCCTTTCAAAAAGCGCCAAGAAAGCGATGAACACCGAACCCGAACCCGGACTTTTACGAAAATGTTCGGGCCCGTGTCACGGACACCCCAAAAACTATACAGTACGGGTTCGCTCATCCCTAGCTATGATCTCATCCCTGCATTTCTGCAGGAGACAGCACTAAATAGCGCATGTGTGCCACCTGTATGCTTCATGCTAAATGAGGCATTAGTGTACATTTTGATCAAAAGGCATAAGCCCACTCATGACGCCAAGTTTGCCTCTATGAGTGGGTCCTAACCTAACATTGCCACGGCGCTGCCCGGCGACCACCCCTGCTGCCTGACCGTGCCAAACCTAGCTCTGGGCCCCACCAACCAGCCAGAAAAACAGCACAGTGGCATGTAGCATAGGAGGTTATACACATGCGCTATTTAGTGATGTCTCCTGCAAAAGTGCAGGGATGAGAGTATAGCATTAGCAGTGGATCTGCGATTCATTTATTTTTTTCTCCATTTATCTAATACATACACTCACTCACTGACATAAATACACAAGCAGACACTCACTCAGTCAAACACTTAAACACTCACCTCCCTGGGGTCCAGTGTGGTGCCGCTCCTCAGTGCTCCAGCACGCCGTTTAGTATGCCGGGGCCGGAATGACGTTATATTCCGGCATCAAAGAGGGTGCACGAGGGAGGAGTGGGGAACTGCTACAACAGCCTCCCTTGCCGCCTGCTTTCTCTCCTCTGGTAATTTACTGGCAAAGCAGGCACCTGCCATCAGGGTAAGCAGATGTCTGCTCTGCCATATTTAAGAAGGAGCTCCACCTCCTTTCCCCCCTGTAATGGCGCTGGGGGCGGCTCAAAAGCCGCTCACCCAGGGCTGCAGCCCCAGTCAGAGGGAGCCCACCAGGGCGCCCCCAGCAGGCCGGCGCCCTAGGCAAACGTCTAGTTCACCTATATGGTTGCACCGGCCCTGCCACTACCAGCTCCTCATCCGGTCAGTGTAACACCTTCACCACCAACTTCAGCACAGCCAGGGGTAAATGACAGCAGGCAGTTTTAAAACGTATCTGTTTGGGGGACAAACCCCACACCGCGCAGGAGCTGTGGACGGGCCTTGAAAAACAGACCAATGAGTGGTTTGTGCCAGTCAGCCTCAAGCCCGGCCTGGTGGTGTGCGATAATGGGTGAAATCTCGTAGCAGCTCTGGGACTAGCCGGTTTGACGCACATTCCTTGCCTGGTGCATGTGCTGAATTTGGTGGTGCAGAGATTCCTTAAAAATTACTCCAACATGTCGGAGCTGCTGCATAAAGTGCGGGCCTTCTGTGCGTGCTTTCGGCGCACTGCTGTTGCTGGTCTGTCAGAGCTGCAGCGTAACTTCGGCCTTCCCGCTCACCGCCTCATATGCGACGTGCCCAAAAGGTGGAACTCCACCTTGCACATGCTGGCCAGACTGTGCGAGCAGCAGCAGGCGATAGTGGAGTTTCAGCTGCAGCACGCACGGGTGAGTCGCTCAGTGGAACAGCACCACTTCACCTCCATGCAAGACCTGTGTTCCTTGTTGCACTGTTTTGAGTACTCCACCAACATGGCCAGTGCCGAGAATGCCGTTCTCAGCGTTACTATCCCACTTCTATGCCTTCTTAAAAAAACGCTCCTGGTGTGATGGAAAAGGATGTGGCACAGGAGGAGGAGGGGGGATCTTTTTATAGGGTTTCCAGCCAGTCATTCCCAAGTGGCTCCGAGGGTGGGTTCCTGCACCCACAAACCCAAGGTACACAATTTTCCAGCCAGGGCACAGTTCTGGAGGAGGTGGAGGATGAGGAGACGGAGGAGGAGGAACCATGTTCACAGCAGGGTGCCACCCAGACCAGCTCATGGCCATCACTGGTACATGGATGGGGGGATACAGAGGACACAGACGATACACCTCCAACAGAGGACAGCTTTTCGTTGCCTCTGGGCAGCCTGGCACACATGAGCGATTTCATGCTGCAGTGTCTCCACAACGACCGCCGAGTTGCCCATATTCTAACTTCTGCTGGATCCCCGTTACAAGGACAACATACCGTCCTAAATTCTGTCACTGGAGCGTGATCGTAAGATGCGCTAGTACAAGCGCACGCTGGTAGAAGCGCTGCTGGTGGCATTCCCATCTGACAGCGGGGGCACAGTGGAAGCACAAGGCAAAGGCAGAGGACGAGGAAGAGGTCACCAACGCAGCTGGGGCACCGGCAGCACCTCAGAAGGTAGGGTTAGCATGGCCGAAATGTGGAAAAGGTTTGTCAGCACGCCCCAACAACCAGCAACACCAGCTAATATGGAAAGTATTAGCAGGAGGCATCATTTCACCAACATGGTGGAGCAGTATGTGTGCACACGCCTACACGTACTGAATGACGGGTCTGCCCCCTTCAACTTCTGGGTCTCCAAATTGGGCACATGGTCTGAGCTTGCCCTTTACGCCTTGGAGTTGCTGGCCTGCCCTGCAGCTAGTGTATTATCTGAACGTGTGTTTAGCACTGCAGGGGGCGTCATCACAGACAAGCGCAGCCGCCTGTCCACAGCCAATGTGGACAAGCTCATGTTCATTAAAATGAACTAGGCATGGATCAGGACTTGTCTGTACCTTGTGCAGAATAGACATGTATACCGGCACTAAGCAGCAACTGTTATACTGCAGCGCAATTGCTCATGTTTGTATTTTGAATATTTCACACTCTTTTGGAGTGTACCTTAATTTTACAAAATTAAATTAAAACGAAAAACCTGTGTTGACTATCTCGTCCTCCTCCACTGCCGCTTCCACCTACTCCACTGCATCCACCGCCTCCTCAAACTCCTACTCCATATGGATCTCCACCTCATAAATCCATTTATTTATTTTTGTACGTGTTTTATTTTATATCATTTCGCTACTTTGTCATTTACATTTTAGGGTGAAATTAAGCAATTTTTTCTGGTGTATAGTACCACTGCTATACCTAGTAGGCCGGTTAAAAAAAAAATAAGTTGTCATTTACATTTTAGGGTAAAATTCACTAATTTTCGTGTGTATAGTACCACTGCTATACCTAGTGGACCGGTAGAAAAAAAAACTATTGTCAGTTACATTTTATGGTGAAATTAACAAATTTTGGGGTGTATAGTACCACTGCTATACCTAGTAGACAGGTTAAACAAAGAAAATAAATTGTCATTTACTATACCTAGTAGGCCGGTTAAAAAAAAAAAAAAAATTGTCATTTACATTTTAGGGTGAAATTCACCAATTTTGGTGTGTATAGTACCACTGCTATACCTTAGTGGACCGGTAAAAAAAATTAAAATAAATTGTCAGTTACATTTTATGGTGAAATTAACAAATTTGTGGGTGTATAGTACCACTGCTATACCAGGTTACACAAAAAAAATTGTCATTTACTTTTTTGGGTGAATATAACCAATTTTTGGGTGTATATTACCACTGCTATACCTAGTAGGCCGGTTAAACAATAAATAAATAGTAATTTACATTTTAGGGTGGAATTCACCAATTTTGGTGTGTATAGTATCACTGCTATACCTAGTGGAACCGCCTCCTCAACCTCCTACTCCATATGATCCTGGTCCTCCTAGATCAAGATTATTATTTTTTATTTTTATGTATTTTATGTTATTTAAAGTCATTTCCCTATCCACATTTGTTTGCAGAGCACTTGCCATGCTCTGAACCACATTTTGACGCCATTTGCAGCCCTCTAGCCCTTTCCATGACATACAGCCATTTTAGTGCTCAAAAGTTCGGGTCCCCATTGACTTCAATGGGGTTTTGGTTCAGGGTCAAGTTCGGGTCCCAAACTCGAACGTTTTTCCGAAGTTCGGCCGAACCCGTCGAACCCGAACATCGAGGTGTCCGCTCAACTCTAGTGGTAATGTAATTGAATGTCTCAGGACCCCTTTTTTATGATCAGTGGGTGTTCCAGCAGTCAGACCCAAGCAATCTGATATTTATCACCTATTCTGTAGATGGGCAATAGGTCATTAGGGTAGGACAACCTTTTTAATTATAATGTAGATTATGTACAATATGAGGAGGTTGATATTTGGCAAATTTCATGCCAGATATTTATGCTTAAAGGGGCTAAAGGGTTTGTCTTACTTCAGTAAATGGCATTTATCATGCAGTTAATACAAGGCACTTACTAATGTATTGTGATACTCAAAATTTCCTCCTTTCCATCACATTATACACAGCATGTATCCGTACTTATTACCACCGTGTAATCTAGCAGTGGTAGCTGTGCTTACACACTGTAAGGAAAGGCTGGAAGTGTGCATAGGCCAACACCTTTACCTATAGTGTGCAAGTGCAGTAAGCTGGATTTGACTAATGCACACTGGCGCAATAATAAGCACTGACTGGCTCAGGTGTAGATATAGTTAATAGTTTTTGTTTGTGACGCCAATTGCAGGGTGCGCAGGCTATAGTCTCTGGGCCCTTTAAGGTGTTGCAACTCACGTACCAGGTGAGGAATGCCAGAGTGGGGTAATGTCTCTGTGTAGTGTCAATGGTGTCTCCTACCTTGGTATGGCTGGACTCCTGGATCCTGGCTCACGTGCAATAGAATGAGTGTTGCTAGTAGGAGTAATTGAGGAATGAATGAGATCCAGACTTGGAAGTATAATTCAATTTGTCTTTACTGAATGCAGCATAAATCCATACGAGTTACAGCATTAGTCTTTTAGGGTCCCAGCAGGTATTGGCAATGTATGGCAGGGATCAATAGCTCTTCTGCTTCTTATTATATGCCTGGATAATCTGGCAGGTATCTATCTTCTGCTCTGTCTATCTTCTGCTGTGTATGGGACTGACTAGCTGAGGGGGAATTAACTGGAGGTGCTGTTTGCTTGTCAACCAGCTGAGGTTGAAGGCTCAGCCTGGGAATGTTGATCTTTGGCCTCAACCGAGACAAGATCCTGGTTTGGGATCCCTAGAACTGGGAGCTCCTACTAACACAACCTTCCCCTAGCTGGGGTGGCTGGTACACTGACTAGAACTTCCTCTCCTCACCATGAGACAGGACATGGGACCGGCCCACTTCTGCTCACAGGAGGGGGGGGGGTCTAAACTGGAATGTACTATTACAGCTTAGGAACACTAAACTGTCTAAGATCCTGCTACATATCGCTGCCACCTGCTGGCATGCATGGAAATTACAGTATAATACATGAAACAGGCCTAGAAAATACATATAATAACAATAAATTTTATTGCAACAGGAGGCTCACATTGTGCATTAACTTTCTTTACTACTCCCATTAGCAGCAAGAATAACTATTACAACTAGTGAAAAGAATTTTTTCAAGACAGGTATTGGATATGTAAATTAGGTAGTCCAGGTAGCCAATCAGAGACCTCCCTAATGTATATAAGGTGCTGTTGCTGTAGATTCTGCCTCTTTCTTGCTGCTCCCTCAGAGAAAGATATGTATTTTCAATAGTAGCTTATTACGATTATAAGTTATTGTATTTAGAGCAAAATTATAAGTCTTTGCATTATTTTACCAGGACTGAGGTCCGGTATTGACACCATTAACAACGGCGCGTGTCCCCCGTTCAGCGGTGCGCATTGTATGCCGCCATTCATTATAATATTAATGAGCTGTTTCTTCTCCCTCCCTCCCATCTTCTATTGCGGCCCATAACACTATTTCCAACCCCCAATACCTCCTAACGTGCCTCCGTCTCGTCCCCAGTCTCTGAACTCCTTCTCCTGCATTCAGCGCCGAAGTCCCGTTTATCGCGAGATTTCGAGCGCTCCGGTCTTGTGACTGTGAGGTGATTGCGCGCGCTTTTCAAATTACCTCAGAGCGGCCAGTCACCTCACTGTACACAGTACATGCTAACAGTTTTCTCCCAGATTATTCAAACAGTTAATACACTTCATAACTAATTGTGAGTATACCCACACATTACACCACATTTACTTCAAAAATTTTGCACTTGCATACACTCAGGTAATTTATACTGGTCTGTATGTATTATACGGATTTAGTGTTTTCCTGAATGCATGCATTAGTGTATATATGATTGCATGTATATATATATATATATATATATATATATATGAATATACACACTTCTATGTATATATATATATGTTTATGAATAAAACTCTCATTTAAATTTTTTCCCATTTTTCCCTTTTCTATCCCTTATTTAGCAATATGAACCCTTGTGAAGAACAACCTAACCCCCAACCCACTCAACCAATACCCATTGATTATGAACTACTAATTTCGGATTCCATTCAACAAATGGTTGATCAATCCGTTTCTAAATCGGTATCAGTGGCAATACAATCAGCCATGGTATCTATTCAGGATTCCATCTCCAAATCTCTCTCCTTGGTAGTAAACCAAAGACCGCAAAATTATCCCTCTACTCCAACTGACAATTTCCTCTCAGCGGAAGACTCAGTTACGGAACTTGCCAAAGGTTTTAAAAAATCAGGCAAAGCAACCAAAAAGAGGAGATTTACAGATGACCCTAAACCCCATACCATGGGAAAGGGTCACAATCTCCAAGAATATCCGCATAAATCTCACGGTAACGATAACAGTGGCGAAAATCCCCACAAAGGACCCTCCACCCGGGAGGAGATTACCAATAGCCGGGTTATGACAGCCAGTAAGAGGGCTAAGTTTATCTCTTACAAAGAAATATCTTCCTCATCACATTCAGATGATTCTGATTCAGTGTTAAGAGATGAATTACCTTTTTTCTATGAGGATGATTATACCGAGGATCCTGAGGAATCCTCTTCAAATAATCAAATCTCAGAATCCTTGATCCTAGATAGTCAGGGTATCCCCTTTTTCAATCCCGACCAAATAAAACACCCCAGGTCGGCGAATGGGTTCCCCAACCTCAAATTTCCAAATTTTTGGCACAATGGGTCAATAAATCCCTGGATAGATCCTCCAGGAACAAACTAAAAGCCGAATGTCCCAGGCCTACTTTACCAAAGAAAAAATCCTTAACTCCAGAGTTAGACCCCATAATTTTTAAATATTTAAACAAAACGGGAAAAAATCCCAAAAGAGGTCTGGACAGATCTTTTAAACTATGCCAGGATAAACTTTTAGATTTATTAGGACCCCTCACAAAAATTTTAGACCTATCAGAACAGGCCGTTATTACAGGCGAACCAGTAGACACATCAGTTCTACGTGGTTGGGCCCAAAGGGCCATCTGTTTTTTCGGAAACATCAACTCCGCCTTGAGTGCGGAAAGAAAAAGAAATATTCTGATGAAATTAGACCCTCAGCTCACCCATTTGGCCAATTCTGACCCCGATGAGTCTGCCGACAGTCTTCTTTTTGGGGATTCCCTCATAAAAGAAATAGGAAAATTCGTGGGAGTATTCTCCTCCCTAGATAAAGCCAAAACCTCCTTGAAAAAAGTAGGTCAACCCAAAATTTTTGGCAGGGCTGGGAAAGGCAGGGGCCGCTTTCCCAGCCGAACTTCACAGTTCAGACAGACCCAGCAGGCTCCCTTCCAATCAGACAAACTACCACCTTCACACCGCACACCACACCTTTTTTCCCTACCAGAGGACGCCCATGGAGAACCCGAGGCCAACGAGGTTTCCCTAGATCCAGACCCTCATCAGGTAAGCTTTTCTATCCCAAACTATCCCCACTTCCCTCTAGGGGGAAGACTGAAACATTTTTTCCAAATATGGTCCTCTCTAACCTCAGACTTATGGATCCTGAACACTATCTCAGGATACCTGATAGATTTCCAATCTCTCCCCTCACAGAACCACATCCCTCAACCAATACATTTCTCGAATTTAGACCAAGACCTCATAGAGTCAGAGATACGAGATTTGCTCCACAAGGAAGCTATCATTCAAGTACCACTCTTATCCCCAGGTTTTATCAGCAACATCTTTCTAGTAAAAAAGAAAGACGGCGGTCACAGACCAGTCATAAACTTGAAGACTCTAAACAATTTCGTGACTTACCATCATTTCAAAATGGAGGGAATTCACCTTCTCAGGGATCTCCTACTTCCCCAAGATTGGCTAATAAAAATAGACCTAAAAGACGCTTATCTCACTGTACCCATTCACCATTCACATCAACCTTTCCTACAATTCTATTGGAACAATCAGAAATGGCAATTCACTTGTCTCCCGTTTGGCCTTTCATCAGCCCCCTGGTGCTTCACCAAATTAATGAAACCAGTGATATCTTCACTAAGATCCCGGGGTGCACGTCTAATCATATACCTAGACGACATCCTAATTATGGCACAAACACTCTCATTAATACTCACACATACTCAATGGACCATTTCTCTTCTAACCAATCTCGGTTTTCTAATCAACCACCAAAAATCTATCCTATCCCCTTCCAAAGAAATAGAGTTTTTGGGCTTCAACATCAATACACATTCGGCTCTGTTGAGTCTTCCTACAAAGAAGCTGACATTGATTCGAAAAGAAATCCGTTCAGTACTAAACAAACAAATAGTATCACTAAGGACCATAGCACGTATTGTAGGCCTCTTGTCGGCCTCCATACAAGCAATATTCCCCGCCCCATTACACTACAGAGCCCTTCAACGTTTAAAAACGCAACATTTACGAGAGGGATTACAATATTCAAGCAAAGTCCCACTATCCCCGGAAGCCAAAGAAGAACTTCTCTGGTGGCTTCAACATATTCAGATCTGGAATGGGAAAATGATATTCAACTCCCTACCAGATCTGATATTGGAATCAGACGCCAGCCTTTCGGGATGGGGCGCTCGCTGTGGCCCTTACTCCACAGGAGGAAAATGGTCAGACTCGGAATCTCAACTACACATCAATTGTCTGGAACTACTGGCGGCCTTTTTCGCCATGAAAAGTTTCGCAAAAGACAAATCACATTGCTGCATCCTCCTACGTATGGACAATATTGCAGCAGTTCAATACATCAACCGTTTCGGAGGCACCACCTCCAAGATTCTAACAGACATTGCCAAAGAATTCTGGCACTTCTGTCTAGACAGGGATATCACCTTAAAAGCAGAGTACCTCCCAGGTTTGATAAACTCAGTGGCCGATTGGAATTCCCGATACCTTTCGGATTCCAGCGACTGGCAATTACACCCGCTCATCTTTCAACAGATCAACAAATTATGGGGTCCCTTTCTCATAGATCTCTTTGCATCACGACTGAACACCCAACTCCCCAAATTCTTCAGCTGGCGTCCGGATCCAGAGGCCTTAGCCATAGACGCTCTCCGCCAAATTTGGCCACAGGAACGTCTTTACGCCTTTCCCCCATTTGCACTAATCCCCAGAGTCCTACTGCAGACGATGGCACAGAATTCCACACTAGTGATCATCACCCCATGGTGGCCGTCTCAGACATGGTTCCCCACACTACTCAGTCTGACGATAGACATCCCGAGGATCCTTCCTTCTCCACAAGATCTTCTCCGAGACCCTTCGGGACACCTACACCCCCTAATACTTTCGGAACATCTAACACTAATAGCTTGGTTGATTTCAGGCAACCAACAATCGATCTCGGATTTTCACAATCTACTATCGACATCCTCTCTGATGCATGGGCCCCGGGAACCAAAAAGGCTTATAGATCAGCCTGGAAAATTTGGCTTCATTGGTGCACTCAACGAGACTTGGATCCCATTCGAGCACCTATTACCCACATATTAAATTTCCTTTCGGAAGCTTTCAATATGGGGAAAGCCTATAGGACCATAAACCTTTACCGTTCCGCTATATCATCAGAACATACCCCTATTAACTCCATTCCAATCGGCAAACACCCGATGATTTGTAGGCTCATGAAAGGCATTCGTTTTAGAAATCCCCCAAAACCTAGGTACCATTCCACTTGGGATGTTACTTCCCTTCTAAACCTTTTTTCTAACTGGGAAGACAATGAACACCTTTCACTAAAATTACTCTCCTTTAAAATCACGTCCCTCTTATGCCTCATATCCATAAAAAGAGTATCTGATGTTAGAGCCTTAGATATATCTCATAGACCCTTCACCCCTAACGGAGTAACTTTCCAAATAACGAGAAGAACCAAAACCAACCTACACACAGTGTTCTACCCGGCCTTCCCTTCTAACGACAAACTATGCATTGTCCGCTGTTTAAAAACATACGAATCCATGACCCAATCTTTACGCTCTCCTCGATCTTCACAACTTCTTATTTCTTTTCGTAAACCACACCTTCCAGTATCTTCCCCTACACTAGCAAGATGGATTAAACTTACCATGCAAATGGCAGGGATTAATACTACAATATTTGGCCCACACTCTATCCGAGGGGCGGTTTCTACTAAAGCATTCCAAAAAGGAGCTTCTCTATCTGAGATTTTGAAGGCCGCGGACTGGTCTTCGGAATCCACTTTTAAAACATTTTACTTCAAACCTGACACTCATGTTTCCATGTCTATCATTGAAGGATAGTTATATCGTCTAGCATAAAGTTAGCTTTAAACTTGCACAATGTGAGCCTCCTGTTGCAATAAAATTGGAGATTTTCCTAGCTATTGTAACGGAAAATATGGATTTTATTGAAGACAGGAGGCGAGCATTGTCCCACCCTTTTTTAACCCAACCCTAATCATCTTTCAAATATGTTTTTCTGTCTCTATAGCATACTAGGATATCTCCAATCCTCCATTCATCCTACACTGTTCCTGTTACTTCGGATTTCCTTCGTGTGAATCTACTCTTTATTCCTTTATGGTCAAGATCTGTTTAATTTCAAGTTACTTCATCGTGAGTCATCATCAAGAAAGAGGCAGAATCTACAGCAACAGCACCTTATATACATTAGGGAGGTCTCTGATTGGCTACCTGGACTACCTAATTTACATATCCAATACCTGTCTTGAAAAAATTCTTTTCACTAGTTGTAATAGTTATTCTTGCTGCTAATGGGAGTAGTAAAGAAAGTTAATGCACAATGCTCGCCTCCTGTCTTCAATAAAATCCATATTTTCCGTTACAATAGCTAGGAAAATCTCCAATTATACAGACTGACAATACACATACACTAAACATGTGGTAGCGGGGAAAAAGAGTTTGGTAACATTACTCTGGGATGTTACACAAGCACGACCACCGCTGTGGGATTGCAGAGTGGTCAAAACCATGGATGCGTGCTGTGTATAATGTGATGGAAAAGAGTCAATATGGACAATCACAATACATTAGTAAGTACCTTGTATTAACTTTCTCTTCATGATAAATGCCAATTGCTGAAGTGAGAAAACCCCTTTAACCCCTTTAAGTGTGCTACACTTAATAGGGTTAGGCATAAATGTCTTGGTGTGTGCATTATGTGTTTCCTATGTGTGATTGGTGTGTGCTATATATGACCTATGTATCAGTGGTGTATGTGCAACATATGCATCACTAGCATGTGACTCATGTATAAGTGTCTTGTGTGCCACATGTGTCCAATGACTGATTGGTGTGTGCTGCATGTGTCTTGTATCTGACTGAATTAAGTGCAGGATAGCCATATACTGTATGTGTAAATTCTGCCACATGTATGTTTGTGCATTTTGCTGTGAATGTCTGCCATCATACTTCATCTTTAATGTTTCTGTTATCACTGCTCATGAACAGGACCGTTAGATGTTTTGCAGTCTGCAAATTGCGGATCTGCAAAATATGGATACCAGGTGTGTGTATTCCACATTATGCGGAACAGAACAGCCGTCCTCTAATAGAACAGTACCATCCTTGTCTGTAATGCCGACAATAATAGGACATGTTCTATCATTTTGCAGAATGGCCATGCGGACATACAGACATGGAATGCACGAGGAGTCTTTTTTTTTTTTTCTGGCCCCATTGAAGTGAAGTGAACGGTACAGACATGGAAAAAAAAAAGTTAGTGTGCAGAAGCCCTAAGTTGGGCCCCCAAAATCAGTTACACTGGTGCTCCCAAAGTACCCCAGTCTGACACTGGGTACCATACCTTTTGAAAAATATTTCAAATATAAACCTGCACATATGCTGTCACAGCCAGGGGATGTCAATCTGCTAACGCAGGGGCAAAACCATGTATTGTTTTTGCTTCTTGGCTGTTGCATTGTAGGTTCAGATCAGCTTAGTGGCTGCATACCCCTTCCTTAAGGTACCATACCTGAAAAGCTTTGGACCAGAGAAATTGAGTTTGTGCCTTTCTGTCCGATCAACTTACTGTGCTGGTAGCAAACCTACCCAGGATTTCTGCACCTGACCTATCATTTTCAGAAACCTGAGAATAGAATCTAGTCCAGCTCTCCAGTGCAGCTCAAGTGAAGGTGCCCAGAAACAATGTTTCTTCCTTACTGGTTTCCGCTGTTGCAATCCAGATCTTTCACGTCAGCATTAATTTATTAAATATCCATAGATGGAACATAGCTTATCATAAAGGAGACCTTCAGCATCCATGGACGATGACATCATAATGGTCCCTGGTAGAGATGAGTGAACCACTCAAGATTCGGTTCAGTTTCGCCGAAGTTATGAAAAATTCGGACTGTACCAGTTGCCCTGAAAATTGGTATATAACACCCTTTAGTCTCCTAGTACTTTGTAGAAAAACATTGTTAATTTTTTATGATATTGTTTTTCCCCTCTCCCTTTCCCCTCCCGAAGCTCTCAAACACAATGACTGCAATAGTAAATGATGTCTGAGTAACACTGAGATTTCACATCATTAACCCCTTCTACCCTGGGGCAGTTTCACCCTCCTGCCCAGGCCATCTTTTGCAAATCTGACGTGTCACTTTATGTGGAAATAACTTTGGAACACTTTCTTATCCAAGCCAATCTGAGATTGTTTTTCCGTGACACATTGTCCTTCATGACATTCATAAATTCAATATAAAGTCAATATATTTAATCTTTATTTATAAAAAAATCCCAAATTTACCAAAAAGTTAGAAAAATTAGCAATTGTCTAAATTTAAATTTTTCTGCTTTTATAAAATATTTATTACTTAACATTTGCCATATGTCTACTTTATGTTGGCATCATTTTGTAAATGTCATTTTATTTTTTAGGACGTTAGAAGACTTAGAATTTTAGAAGCAATTCTTAAAATTTATAAGAAAATTTCCTAAACCCAGTTTTTAAGGACCAGTTCAGTTATGAAGTCACTATGTGGGGCTTACATAGTAGAAACCATCCATACATTTTATAAACTACACCCTTCAAGTTACTCAAAACTGATTTTACAAACTTTGTTAACCCTTTAGGTGTTCCACAAGAATTAAAGGAAAATGGAGATGAAATTTCTAAATTCACTTTTTTGGCAGATTTTCCATTTTATATATTTATTTTTTCTTTAACACATCGAGGGTTAACATCCAAACAAAACTCAATGTTTACTACCATGATTCTTATATTGCCCTATTTTAATAGAGCAGGTTGTTATGGACGCTATGTCTACTTTTTTGTTTGTTTCGGTTTTTACATAACAAAGCATTTAAAAAAAATACATATTTTGTGTTAAAATTTTCTGAATGCCATATATTTTTTTTATTTCTCTGCCGATCGTCTTGTGCATGGGCTAGTTTTTTGGCAGTAAGAGTTTGTTTTTTTTGCGTTTACCTGAGGGATTAGGTCATGGAATATTTTTATAGAGCTGGTTGTTACAGACGTGGCAATATCTAATATTTTTATAGAGCAGGTCGTTACGGATGTGGCAATACCTAATAATATGTCTACTTTTTTTATTTATTCCACTTTAACACGATAATAGCATTTTTGAAACAAAAAAATAATCATATTTGAGTGTCTCCATAGTCTAAGAGTCATATTTTTTATACATTTTTTGGGTGATTGTCTTAGGTAGGGTCTCATTTTTTTGTGGCATGAGGTGACGGTTTGATGAGTACTATTTTGGGGGCATATGCCATTTTGGTCGCTTGGTATTGCAATTTTTGTGATGTAAGGTGACAAAAAAATTGCTTTATTTTTCTTTTTTACGGTGTTCACCTAAGGAGCTAGGTCATGTGATATTTTTATAGAGCTGGTTGTTACGGGTGCGGAGATACGCTGACTGCGTGCACATAGAGGGGGTTAATGGCTGTAAAAGCCGATGCCAGCGGATACAGCAGAGGCCCAACAATCAGTGACTGCTGGGCACCTGCTATGATTGGGCGGGGCACCGCTGCGGTGCCTGCCCGATCACCATGATGTAATAGTACGTCAGAATACGGCAAGTCACCTGCCACTGTGACATACTATTAAGTCATGTGTCAGGAAGGGGTTACTATACAGCATGCTTACAAAACACACAGCGCCGACACCCGTTATGCTTTTTCATAATCCAAAGCTTCCAAAAATTGTCCCTTATTGGGGGCAGATGATGTTTAAACACAAACAGTGTTATTGGATACAAATAAATAACAAAATAAAAGTGGCTTGGGGGAGCAAGTTTCCAAAAATAATGTATTTACAGGAGTCAGAATGCCTACTCATACAACACACACAAGTGTTGATTCTCAGAAGAAAATGTGGCGCCAAATTAAAATTCTCCCTTTTAGGCCTGATGCACACAACCGTAGAAGGTCCATGCCCGTATTGTGGGCCATAAACAACACTTAAATAGGTCCATGGTTTGAGCAGAATGGAGGCACAGATCAGAAGCTCATGGAAGCCCTACGGAGTGCTTCTATAGGTTTTCTATCAGTGCCTCCACACTGCAAAAAAGCACTGCATGCACTACATTTTTGCGGTGCAGACCATCGGATGCGGATCGCGGACCCAATTCAAGTGTCCACAGACGGCAGGAAACAGCAATTTGCGGTCCACAGCACCACCACGGTTGGCACACGGTTGTGTGCATGAGGCCTTAATTGGGAGCAGCAGCAGTGCAGTGTGGATGTGGAAAGCGTAAGGTATTAGAGGTACATAGCGGCAGCAGAAGTAGCATAGAGTGGAACATACAAGGCTGTAGGTCAGTCGTTTATGGGTAGTAGTAGTAATATTAGTAGTAGTGGTGGTAATGGTAGTAGTAGTGGCAGATGCATTGCGTTAATAGTGATGGCAGTAGGGGATTAGTATCGAGGAGCAGCAGCGGCTAAGGTGACAGCAACAGCCATATGGTACATGGTGGCAGGCAGCAGCGTGACGCAGGAAGCAGCAGCCTTGCTGAAGCTGATGGTAAGCAAGCCAAGGCAGTGGCATGATGGAGGCAACAGCAGCCGTACAGAGCACGATGGTCGGCAGGCTTCAGCAGTGGCATAATGGCCATTTTGCTTTGATAGCGACGGTATAAAAACATGCTTGATGCCACCAATCTGCCTGTCACTTCGTTAGCAAGTCTACAGGTAGTCATTGTGGCCAGCGTGCCCAAGGAGGCCGTTTTTCCCAACTCAACCCTTCACTGAGACAATTGGGTGTTGTGACAGGTGTCACCATCATCATCCTCTTGCTCCTCGTTCACTGACTCCTCTTCCTCTTCCAGTGGCAGCACCTCCTCACTGCTATCCGATACTAGTACACATGTAGCATGTGCAATGTTGAATTCCAGCAAGTTGGAACGTCGCACATTAAGCCATGTAGCTGTAGACCATTCTGATGCTGCAAGTCCAGGAGAGCATTCCTCACCACATAAGAATAACTGAAAAGAGGGACAGTATCCTGGACATTGCCAGCACCTTGCACAAGCCAGTGCATTTTATTAAAAGGTCATGCAGAGGGAATATGTATTATTTTCCCCAGGTTCAGGAAAGCCAGGATGTTGCAATCATTGTCGCTGACAACCTTGCCCAATTGGAGTTGGCAGGGTGACAGCCGGTGGGATGTTTGCTGCTTGATGTACTTTAGCAGCTGCTCACCGGTGTGGCTACTCTTGCCTAGGCCAATCAGCTCCAACACTGCGTGGCAATGTGTGACTTAACACATGTTAAGCTACACACATGACATTTGACACACATGAGTCATGAAATTTTTTTACAACCCAAAGGCCTCAAAAGAAGTCATGGGGCAGATTTATTAATCCTGTCTAATATTGAGACAGTGTATTGTTAAACATCATGTATCAAATTTAGCACAGGCTAGATGGTAAATTTGTTGCATAGCTACACACACCATCTATTGGTTGCCTCACTTAATGCCAAAATGTTTTGTATTTTTTCTACAAGACAAAGAAAATCAAGAAGAGACACAGGGGGAGATTTATCAAGACTCGTGTGCGCTACACCATTCTTGACATCCCCTGCACTGCTGGAGGATGCTTTTAATTTATGGCAAGGTGCAAACCTCTTCATAAGTTAGGCACATCCATGGGCAACTGTTTTATCTTGATCAATGTATTTCCTTTTTTATTTCAGAAAATTGGGTAAAGCGGCAGAGCGTAAACATTTTTGGCTCGCAGGCCTTTATCAGACACTGTGCCGCAGTTAGGTAGAAGAGTCAAATAATTGTTGTACATCGGAGGTTTACGCACATTTACGCACCGCCACTTCGCTTTGTGACTTTTTTCAGCAAAAAAAAAATGTGTGTAGGTGGAGATGATGAATCACTCCCATAGTGTGGCAGCACCATTTTACATATAACACATTTTAATCCACCAAAATAAAGTCATATTTAAAATAAGTTATACGGTGCTCGAACAATCATATCCAGCTGTCAGGTCACGTTTCATTTAATGGTTGATCACACATCAGATGTATGTGAGATATGCTGTCTGAAATGAAACAGAAGCTAATATTAGTATGGGACAGTCTGTCTTTATAGAAATATTATAAATGTTCAAACGCACCTGAAATCTTTTCGTAATAGGTAGAGAGGAGGACACACAGTCCCATGAATAAAAAAAGCATCCAGCGTAGAATATCCCATGCCCCGTGATGCTCAATTTTATGGCTAGTCAATGAAAAAATTATCAGATTGTTAGTAATTGGTATCACGGGTATGTGCTTACCATCCCTAGGTACCTAAGTTCATATGGATTTGCCTACTTTTATTTCTGAGAGTTGTCTGACTGCATTGATTGGTCTGCTAGATCATATAGAAAGATGAGACATACACAGTTTAAAAATATACTTAGGCTCCCAGGCCATGCTATTAATCTGTTGGTGCCTTCCACTGTACATTTACGGTGCTGTACTTCTCTTTGTATGGTTTGTCTCTAGATTAGGCCAGGGAATTTTCCTCCTGGATCCTGAGGCTTCAAGATTTTGCCTCCATGGCCAGCAGAGCTTAAGGTGCTCTGGCTGGCCTGGGCACGTTCATCAGAGACGTGTCTCCTGCACACCTGTCCCCTAGCAGGGTTAAGCTAGACTAACTCTCACTGGTCCCCACCCTTCCTCCAGGAAGTGGGACTAGCCCACTCCTCTCCAGACGGGGGGTTAGACTGGAATGGTAAGTTCCATTCTATCTACATACAGCTTTGCCATGTTTGCTGCCACCTGCTGGTGAACCAGGCACATTACATGTGAACATAACAGTTGCATAACAAAATAGGAATGCACATTGTGGAGGACCTGGAATAAATGCACAAGTTGACATTTTGTTAGACCAATAAAGACAGTAGCAGGGTGCAGAAGTGGTAACACCACTCTGAGGTGTTACATTCCCTCTTACTTAAAACCAAGCCGCCCTCAGCTTGTGCTTAGGTTATGCTCTAAGGGTACCCAAGGAAGGTTAGGTTCCTGCCCGTATGAGTAGGGTGTCTATTCACAGTTTTCCCTTCTCGGTAATAACCAGTGAACCAAAGAGACCGCACAAAGCGCTCAAATACTCCTGTTCTAGATACCAGACCCTAGTAACACCGAAAGCGTGGGGTGTAATGTACTGTAATCCCTCCACGATGCTATGAGACACTCGCAAATAGAAGGGTGGCTTCATCCTGTATTCCCTTCCAAGCACCAAGGTCTATACAGTTGCAAGAAAAAGTATGTGAACCCTTTGGAATGATATGGATTTCTGCACAAATTGGTCATAAAATGTGATCTGATCTTCATGTAAGTCACAATAATAGACAATCACAGTCTGCTTAACCACCTCCGGACTGCCTAACGCAGATTCGCTTTCCGGAGGTGGCAGCGCTGCGCAGAGTCACGCATATACGCGCCATCTCGCGAGACGCGAGATGACGCGCTTTGCCGGCCCGCGCATCGCGGGCCGGCAAAAGTTAGAGGGGGGTCACGTCAGCAACCTGCCAGCCAATGATCGTCGCTGGCAGGTTGCTGATTTAAAAAAAATCCAATGAGAAGCCAGATAACACATCATATTAGTAAATACGATGTGTTATATGGCTTCCCTGCTCCTCTGCTGGTCCTTTTGGCCGGTTGGATCCAGCAGAGGAGCAGGCTTCACAGTGAGTAACACCAAACACTACACTTAGCCCCAGATCACCCCCCTGCACCCCAATTAACCCCTTGATCACCCCTTCTTGCCCCTGTCAATCACTAGTGAAAGTGAAAAAAGTGATCAGTGCAAACTTATTTTTTTCACTGGTATTGACTGTTAGGTTTTAGGGATAGTTTAGGCCCCTTGGTTAGGTAGTTTAGGGATCAGTTAGCGCCCAGCCCACTGCACCGCAGTCACTTATTCGCTGATTAGCGTATCACTAATCAGCTTTTGTACTTTTATACTATCTGGAAGTGATCAAAACTGATCACAGTCAGATCTATAATAGTATTAGTGTCATCTTAGCTCATCACCCTCCACCCAAAAACGCAGTGTTTGCCCGATCAGGCCTGATCGGTAGCCGACACGTGCATTCGCCCACGCCCGCCCCGCCGCAGTGCCCAAAAAAATTTTTTTTTGATCACTGCACAATCACTTTACACGCGCTGCGGCGATAAAAAAAATAAATCAGTTTTGATATTTTTTATCAACCGCAGCGGCCTCCGGTACTTTGCTAGCCCCCCATTTGTAAGACAGGCTTGCTTTTTTTCTTGGGTAGTCTCAGGGAATACCCCTAAATTTAGTTGCCCATATGTCAAACAGGGGGTATTCTTCTGAAGAGGCCTACAGGCTTCTGACCCAGTCAGATGAGGAATGGGAACCCTCATCTGATGAATCTAGCGGGTCAGAATATGAACCTGTAGAAAGCAGTGGCTCTCTGACCCAAAGTTCGGACGAGGAGGTTGAGGTCCCTGATAGCACCAGGCGTACCCGGCCCTGTGTCGCTAGACCACAGATTGTGCAGGATCCGCTTCAAGGGCAGCAGAGTGGGGCTGGCGCTGTCGGATTACGTGGTGAGGCATACACCAGCAGCCCAGCCCTCCCTGGACCTAGTACCAGCACTGCCGTAGAACATGGTGAAGTGGCGAGCACCAGAAGGGCAGTTGAAGCTGGTACGGTGGCACGTGCAGTAGTTACCCCGTCGCAGCCACCGCACAGACGGGCCCGTAGAGCCCCTAGAATCCCAGAGGTGCTGGCAAACCCTGATTGGCAGTCCCCAACTTCAGCCGCACCTGTAGTTCCCCCTTTCACCGCCCAGTCTGGAGTTCGGGTTGAGACAGCTCAGATCGGTTCAGCCCTGGGATTTTTTGAGCTGTTCTTGACTGCGGAGCTCTTGGACTTAGTCGTGGCAGAAACAAACCGGTATGCCACTCAATTTATATCCGCCAACCCGGGAAGCTATTATGCCCAGCCTTTCTGGTGGAAACCAGTCCAAGTTTCCGAAATTAAAAATTTTCTGGGCCTTCTCCTCAACATGGGTCTAACCAAAAAGCATGAATTGCGGTCTAATCGGTCCACGAACCCAATTCATCACATGCCCATGTTCTCTGCTGCTATGTCCAGGGCACGATTTGAGGCCATCCTGCGTTTCCTGCACTTTAGTGACAATAGCACCTCTCGTCCCAGAGGCCACCCAGCTTTTGACCGGCTCCACAAAATTCGGCCCCTCATAGACCACTTCAACCATAAATTTGCAGATTTGTATACCCCTGAGCAAAACATCTGCGTAGACGAGTCCCTTATACATTTTACTGGGCGCCTTGGCTTCAAACAATACATCCCAAGCAAGCGCGCCCGGTATGGGGTCAAATTGTATAAGCTCTGTGAAAGGGCCACAGGCTATACCCACAAATTTCGTGTCTATGAGGGAAAAGATCAGACCCTGGAGCTGGTCGGTTGCCCTGACTACCTGGGGAGCAGTGGGAAGACAGTCTGGGTGTCACTCTTATTCGGCAAGGGGTACCATCTTTATGTGGACAATTTCTACACAAGTGTGGCCCTCTTTAGGCATTTGTTTCTAGAACAGATCGGCGCCTGTGGTACCGCGCGAACTAGTTGCGCGGGCTTCCCCCAACGGCTCATTACCACCCGTCTTGCAAGGGGGGAGAGGGCTGCCTTGTGTAACGAAGAACTGTTCGCGGTGAAATGGAGAGACAAGCGTGACGTTTACATGCTCTCCTCCATTCACGCAGACACGACAATCCAAATTGAGCGAGCAACCCGTGTCATTGAAAAACCCCTCTGTGTCCATGACTATAATGCGCTCATGGGAGGGGTGGACTTCAATGACCAGATGTTGTCTCCGTATTTAGTTTCCCGACGCACCAGACGCTGGTATAAGAAGGTGTCTGTATATTTGATTCAATTGGCTCTGTATAATAGTTTTGTTCTCTACAGTAAGGCTGGGAGAACAGGATCCTTCCTCAAATTTCAGGAAGAGATCATCGAGAACCTCCTGTATCCAAAAAAAGTAAAAATGTCAGCAGCAATGAAATACCACCAAAAGAAAGCTCTATTAGTGAGAAGAAAAGGAGGTAAAATTCATAAGGGTGATAAGTTGCATGACCGAGCAATAAACGGTGAAAGTAGTGTAGTGCAGAAGTGTAAAAAGTGGCCTGGTCATTAAGGGGGTTTCAGCTAGCGGGGTTGAAGTGGTTAAACTAATAACACACAAAGAATAAAATGTTACCTTGTTTTTATTGAACACACCATTTAAACATTCACAGTGCAGGTGGAAAAAGTATGTTAATCCTTAGATTTAATAACTGGTTGAACCTTCTTTTGGCAGCAGTAACTTCAACTAAACATTTCCTGTAGTTGCAGATCAGACGCGCACAACGGTCAGGAGTAATTCTTGACCATTCCTCTTTACAGAACTGTTTCAGTTCAGCAATATTCTTGGAATGTCTGGTGTGAATCGCTTTCTTGAAGTCATGCCACAGCATCTCAATCGGGTTGAGGTCAGGACTCTGACTGGGCCACTCCAGAAGGCATATTTTTTTCTGTTTAAGCCATTCTGTTGTTGATTTACTTCTATGCTTTGGGTCGTTGTCCTGTCGCAACACCCATCTTCTGTTGAGCTTCAGCTGGTGGACAGATGCCTTTAAGTTCTCCTGCAAATGTCTTGATAAACTTGGGGATTCATTCCTACTTCGATGGTAGAAATCCGTCCAGGCCCTGATGCAGCAAAGCAGCCCCAAACCATGATGCCCCCAACACCATACTTCACATTTGGGATGAGTTTTTGATGTTGGTGTGCTGTGCCTCTTTTTCTCCACACATAGTGTTGTGTGTTTCTTCCAAACAACTCAACTTTGGTTTCATTTTTCCACAGAATATTTTGCCAGTACTGCTGTGGAACATCTAGGTGCTCTTGTGCAAACTGTAAACTTGCAGCAATGTTTTTTTTTGGACAGCAGTGGCTTCCTCTGTGGTATCCTCCCATGAAATCCATTTTTGTTTAGTGTTTTTTACGTATCTTAGATTTTCTAACAGGGATGTTAGCATGTACTAGAGACTTTTGTAAGTCTTTAGCTGACACTCTAGGATTCTTCTTCACCTTATTGAGCATTCTGCGCTGTGCTCTTGCAGTCATCTTTACAGGACGGCCACTCCTAGGGAGAGTAGCAGCAGTGCTGAACTTTCTTCATTTATAGACAATTTGTCTTACCATGGACTGATGAACAGCAAGGCTTTTGGAGATACTTTTATAACCCTTTCCAGCTTTATGCAAGTCAACAATTCTTAATCAGAGGTCTTTTGAGAGCTCTTATGTGCGAGGCATCATTCACATCAGGCAATGCTTCTTGTGAAAAGCAAACCCACAACTGGTGTGTGTTTTTTATAGGGCAGGGCAGCTGTAACCAACACATCCAATCTCATCTCATTGATTGGATTCCAGTTGGCTGACACCTCACTCCAATTAGCTCTTGGAGAGGTCATTAGTCTAGGGAGTCACATACTTTTTCCACCTGCACTGTGAATGTTTACACGGTATGTTCAATAAAAGCATGGTAACATTTAATTATTTGTGTGTTATTAGTTTAAGCAGACTGTGATTGTCTATTGTTGTGACTTAGATGAAGATCAGATCACATTTTATGACCAATTTGTGCAGAAATCCATTTAATTCCAAAGGGTTTACATACTTTTTTTGCAACTGTATATAGCTTTTTGCACGGTCACCTTGATGACTAAACAGGCAGCTACAAACACGTTTTTCCAGCACACCATATCTTTTCCAATGCACGGAACAGACCGGACCAGTCCTCACGAGTAAGGACTAACAAGTCCGAAACATGTCAACCTAGCGGTGGAGCGGGAAGCTGTGCATGTATGTGAATTGTGACCATTATGAATAAAGAAAACATAGGTTTTTATGCTGAATGCTGGAACGTCTCTTTTTCTTTGTGTAAATAGGCAGCAAAATATTTTTCCCTTAAGGCGGTGCACAAGGCCTTAGGTCATAGACAGACTAGGAGGAGGAGCCAGTTCTCTCCCATATCTCCATGAGGACTACTCCCTCAAAACACACATTAGCAGCAGGTTTATCCTTGACAGTGTTAGATCTGCTTGTGACTTACCACTTGGTCCCCCTTGTGTAGCAAAAATACAATACAATGCCTTTCTGAGCTAACACAAGGTAGCATAAAAAACATGAATATTAACATTCTCAGAGGCAGTCCATATGAGCTATGAAAGTAAGGTGCTAACTATCTGGCTAACAGCATTTTATTATTTTTTTACCATAGTGCATAGGATCATATTGTGGTACCTGTATCACAATCGGCAAGGTAATGATCGCATAATATGTGAATATAACGCCATCAATATAGGTATGGGTCAAAAACGAATATATAGCCCTATAGAATTTAGTGCTGTATATTTGTTTTTTTAGAATATTCATAATTTTTTTCCATCTCGAGTCATGATTCCTCCCTGCTTAAGTTACTTAAGCAGGGAGGAATCATGACTTCAGATGGAAAAAAATGACAAATATTCTAAAAAAAATAATATATAGAGCAATATAGCTAATATAGTGCTATATTCATTTTTCTGAATATTCGTAATATTTTAAAACAAGAATATATAGCAATATAGCGAATATTCGAAAAAAAAGAGAATATAGTAAATTTAGCTAATATAGTGCTATAATTATTTTTTTTATAGTTGTCATTTTTTTCCAATCTGAACTTCAGATCAAAAAAAAAATTACAACTGTTAGACAAAGAAGATTATAGCACTATATTAGCTTAATTTCTCTACATAATTTTTTTCGAATATTCGCTATATATTGCTATATATTCTTGTTTTAGAATATTACAAATATATTGAATATATTAGTTTTTTTGAATATTTGTCTTCTTTTTTTTCAATCTGTACAGTTGTTCCACTTCGGCATACTCCTCCCCGACAACTGTCCCCGTCACCATGGGAACGCCTGAGGGTTAGAATATACCATCAGATCTGAGATTGTGAAAACTCAGATCCAATGGTATATTCTAACCCCCAGGTGTTCCCATGGTGACGGGGACACTTTTGAGGGAGGAGTATGCCGAAGTGGCACAACTGTACAGATTGAAAAAAAAAAGACGAATATTCTAACAAAGGACCAGGAGCGCGGCATTCACTCACTGCGCCGAATACAGAAGCGCACGGCGCAGGCGCGGGAATTGGTACTCGATACTGAGAAGTTTTACGGCAATCAACAGGAGCGGGGCGGGCTGGAGGGACGCGATGGGCGGCTGAAATGGTTAGTGAACGGAGTCCTCTAGGTGCTAATGATGCCCACATAGCACCTAGAGGCTCATTAGCATATCTATAAAAGTACGTTTTTAACAAAAACGGCTGCAGGAACTACTGTTAGAAACATACTGTTATGTAGTGCTGACATTAGCGAATCGCTAATTTCAGTCAGCTACATAACAGTATTTCTGGTGGTAGAAACCCTTTAAGTTGCTTATGGGCCAATGACTCAGGGCTTGTGGGCCAATGACTCATTGGCCCACAAGCAAGAAGCAGTGTGGAATCATGTTTTCAGATGTAAAAAAATGACAAATATTCAATATAGCGAATATATAGCACTATATTTGAAATATTCGTGAATTCTCAAAGTTGCGATGTTCGAGAAAAATATTCTTAATCCTCTACATGATCCTCTCCATATAGATTGTGACAGCCCTGGGGCACGTAGGGGGCGCTTGACGGATTGGCAACCCACAAACAATTCCTCACCGGTCTCTTCGTCGTCCATCAGGAAGCCACCCCCTCTCTCCACCAAGAACCAGACGACGGTTCATCTGTGCTGCTCTAATTTTGGATCCCTCGGCTGTGGATGGTCTAAAATGTGGACCACCCAGTCCTCAATAGCCTTTTTATATTCCCACATGGTCATCGCGTGGGCCGTCACCTCTCTGGGGACCATTGGGTTCAGGTCAGAGATTGAACCGCTCTTCCTGACCATCTCATTCCAGTTTAGCTTAGGTCACGCCATGTTGTTCTCCCTTGCTGCAATACCAATTGGTAAAGGAGGAGGAGCTTTAGGGGTGGAGTCTTTGCTTCCTTTTTCTACATTAGATTGTTCCCTGTGGGCAGGGATGTCATTTCCCGCTCCTGGGCGTCTCCCTGTTTTCCCTTCCCGCTCTTGAGGTACAAGAAGAAGATATGCCATCACTAGCAAAGATGGTGGATTAACCCCTTGGATGCTGGCGTGTACTTTCCTGCGCCTGTCGCACCGCAGTAAACATAGTAAAGTCATTTTTAGTGGGATGTCTGTCAAATCTGTAGGGCTTTTAGTATAAAGGCACGCAAGTAAATCCTGTTCGTGACGCAAAAATCACAAGGGCGCCTCCCCCTAGGACCCTCTATATATAAAACACGTCCCAGGTGTAAGAATGCTCAGTGGTATAGTGTGGCCTAAAATGTCCCTTTATGTGTGTCACGGTGATCCTACCTGGATACGGCTGGGCCCTAGGCTTTGGCTCTGAAGCAATAAATAGAGGGAATAATTGAGGGATTTGAAAGAAAGATTGAGCCCAGACCTTGTATGTAGTTGAACAGCAACTTTAGGGTCCATTCACACGTCCATATGTGTTTTGCAGATCCGCAAAACACGGACACTGGCAATGTGCGTTCCGCATTTTGCGGATCACACATCGCTGGCACTCTCATAGAAAATGCCTTTCTTGTCCGCAATTGTGGACAAGAATAGGACATGTTCTATTTTTTGGCGGAACGGAAGTGGCAGGTGTAAGAATGCTCAGTGGTATAGTGTGGCCTAAAATGTCCCTTTATGTGTGTCGCGGTGATCCTACCTGGATACGGCTGGGCCCCAGGCTTTGGCTCTGAAGCAATAAAGAGAGGGAATAATTGAGAGATTTGAAAGAAAGATTGAGTCCAGACCTTGTGTGTAGTTGAACAGCAACTTTAGGGTCCATTCACACGTCCATATGTGTTTTGCAGATCTGCAAAACACGGACACTGGCAATGTGCATTCCGCATTTTGCGGATCACACATCGCCAGCACTCTCATAGAAAATTCCTCTCTTGTCCGCAATTGCGGACAAGAATAGGACATGTTCTATTTTTTGGCAGAACGGAAGTGCAGATACGGAAGTGCAGATACGCAAATGCAGATGCGGACAGCACACTCTAGATTAGGCCAGGGAATTTTCCTCCTGGCTACTGAGGCTTCAAGCTTTGTCTTTTAAGGGCTTTTCAGAGAGTTTTTTAGGATATATCATCAGTAGAGTTGAGCGAACCCGATCTGTAAACTTTACGTTTTTTGGTACACGTACCCGAATCCGGACTTTTTCACTGAAGTCCGGGTTCGGTGTTCGGATTATTTTATTCTAATACAGAGGCATTCCCATGGTGATAGGGACGCTTGAAGTTAAAATATACCATCGGATTGGAGAAAACTCAGATCCGATGGTATATTATAAACCCAAGGTGTTCCCATGGGGATGCACCACTGACATGGCACTGTCATCCACGGCACCTGAGGGGTTAATTGCGCGGACGGCAGCTCCCTATCAGATGTCGGGTGCCGGCAATGTTTCTACAATGTTTGCATTGGTGGGCAGTGCGCTCCCCCCCCCCTTCCCAGTATTAAAATCATTGGTGGGCAGTGCACCCCCCGTATTAAAATCATTGGTGAGCAGTGTGCCCTCCCCTCTCCATCATTGGTGGCAGCAGCAGTTCCAATCTGAGTCCCAGCAGTGTAATGCTACTGAAGTCCTGTCTGCCATGGTCAGTTAGTCAGCAGCATTATACTTACATGCGCTGTGGCCGCCCGGCGCTCCTTCTTCTTGGAACTCACAGGTCAGTGTGGCGCATTGCTATAAGCTGCTCAGTACTTGAGGCAGAGCCTCCAGCGTCTGTGCTGCTTATGGTAGAAGGTGTTATGGAAGAATCCAGTGGGAGAGTGCAATGGCCAGGTATGGGTGGATAATATATCCTGTATTTGTCGTGAGACTAATTACAGAATGCACAGGGTACTATCCCAGGGCCCTTCCAAGGTGTTATAACGCACGTCCCAGATTAGGAATGCCACAGTCGTGTAATGGCCTATAATATCTCTGCAGTTTGGTGGTAGTTGTGTTAATGTGTCTCCTACCTGAGTATGCCGGACTCCTGGCTCACTTGCAATAAATTTGAGCGTAGTGATAGTAGGATTAATAGAGGAACTTTGCAGAATAAATGATGTCCAGAGCTTTAGAGGAAGTTCAAACGTTGCTTTACTTGAAATAACTTATACAGCAGTATACAGCTTTGGTCTCTTGGTCCCAGCAGGTTTTGGCAATCATTGGCAGGAATGAGTACTTCTGCTTTAAATGTGGAGATTGCAGGATAAAACGTCTTCTTAGTAGCTCTGTAACTGTGGCAGGATAAGCTTCTGCACTTATCTGGTACCTTATGCTGTGTGGGGACAGACTAGCTAAAGAGGAATTGGCTTCTCCTAGCACTCTGGACTTATCTCACAGAGGATGCTTTCTTCCTGGAACTCTGGAGTTTGTCTGTAGTTTCTGCTTTCTTCCTTCAGCAGAGCTGAAGCTGCTCTAGCTGAGATATATATGGACATGTCTCAGCCAAGATTAGGTCCTTGCTGTCTTCCCTAGGCAGGGATTCTCCTGAACACTATCACACAGCTTTCCCCAACAGAGGTGGCTGGCACACTGACTCTAACTTCCTTCTCCACCCATGCTGCAGGATGTAGGACCAGCCACCTCTCCACAGAGGGGGAGCTAAGCTGGAATTATCCATTTCAGCCCAGATACACTAAGCACTAAAATGTACTTGCCAATGGGTTGCTGCCACCTACTGATAACCAGGCAAATTACATGAACAATTGCGTTTAACATAGATTTATATGCACATTTGTGGAACACATAATATAAATCAGATGACAGTATAATGGCTCTTAGAAGATAGTAGCGGGGTAGAGGCGTGTAGTAACACAACTCTGGGGTGCTACATTCCCCCTTACTTTGAGTCAAGCCATCCTTGGCTTGTGCTTTGGATAAGAGGATTAAGCTCTGGGGTACCCAATTAAATACAAAGTGCTGTATGAAGTACACATAAAGACATACAAAGACAAACCTATCACTGCTACCCTAAGGTTCCTGCCAGCATGAGTAGGGTGTCTTATTAACAGTTTCCCTCTCGGTATACCCAGTGAACCATACGGTCTGCACTAAGCAATCTTTTCTGACTGATTTTGAAGTATATTGGATCCTAATACCAAAGAAAGCATGGGAGTGTCTTTACTCTGTAATCCCACCATTGTTTAATAAAATGCCTGCAAATTGAAGGGTGGCTTTATCCTGTATTCCCTTCCCTGCACCAAAATCGAAATTAAGGCTTATAGCATGATCACTTTGGTGATTATGTGTAGCTAAGAGGCTCTAAGGTGGAGGTGCCATACCTTAGGCAAAGGCACATAAGGGGGAGGTATCTGTTTCTCCAAACGCTTTTGGCAATATTACAGGAAAAGGGTTTAATAATCCCATGGAACTCTTGGAAGACATCCCAGGATGGTGGCTTAGTAGTCCCATTACCAATACTGGCACATATAACAAACAAGAAGGAGGGGTATATTACTCCCCTAGCCATTCCTAAAGCAGAAGGGTTACCCTTGTAGTTGCTGGACCTGCCTGGGACTTACCACTTTGTCCTACATGGGTACCCGGGTTATGACACCAGGAATAGGCTATTAGTATTTGCATCCAAAGAGGCAGTCCATTTAAAGAGAACAGAGCTGTAAAGCAAGGTGACAAAAGAAAGGTGCTACTGATCTGGCTAAGTGCAATAATAAGTGCAATTTCACAAAAAGTGCATAGATTCACATTGTGGCACCTGGAGAAGAATACACACAATGAGCATAAGTGCTTGAACGTTGCTTAACCGCTAAACAATGAAGCAATATGAGTGCAAAAACATTATGCAAATAACAGTGTAATAAATATTATCATAATGCGCTCACATATGACTTGAGTCCCTTTTCTTGAAGTGCATTAATGTGGACATAAAGAAAAGTCCATCAGTTTCTTGGCTTCCTCTGGATGTAAACATGGTTATTGCAATCCAATAGGAGGTATATTTGTAATCTAAGGAACGGTATAAAGTATTATATAAAAACACATATGAAATAGCAAGTGAGAGGATAAAACAATGCGCAAACTTTGGAGCAAACTGGGATGTAGACAGTTGCGGAAGTGGGGGGAGTCCTAACAAACCATGTCCATCCTGGTGAAGAACAAACAAGGGCAACACACACGGAACCAATGGCCAACAGATCTTCACCCTTCAAGTGCAGTCCATGTTGTGGCTCTCATACATTTTTGTATTGCAGTGAAGGAGGCATTTAGAGAAGGACTTGCAGGTCCTCCTCACTGCTGGAGCTACTAAAGCGCATAGGAGGGCGCTCCTGCCTCTGATTGCTAAGCTTGACAGCTGTAGTGGTGCGCCACTGCCCTCTAGTGGTATCTTTTGAGGTTGGCTGAGCAGTCAGCCTGGAGAACGCTGCAGTAACCTGCTGCAAGCCGGAATCCCTTGACGGTGTAGAGGCAGGCAAAACCTCTGGCTGGAGGGGTTATCGCAAACAATCCAGGGGTGACTGTGGAAGCTTCCAGAGTAGGACATAGGGTTGCACCCTGGGGTTGAAAGTCAACACTGAGTTGTTAATCTGACCCTAGCGTTGGAGGTACAGCCAGGTCAGGGAAAAGGGGCTCTGGTTCAGGTTGGGATCGTTCCCTGATTCTCAGCTGGCCATCTGGGCATGCCTCCTGCAGGCATCTGACTCTCCCAGCAGAACCTTGTATCTTCCTGCCAGGTCTCTGGGGTGATAGCAGGGGATAGTGGCTTGGCCAGGAGGGTAATACCTGTGGCAAAGGGGCCTTGCATGGAGCGCATCAGGGTGTATTCCACCTGGTCCCTGACATATAAGTTATGGTGGGCCTGCGGCAGATAGTTCTGTTTCATGGAGCAGCGGCCCATAAACAATTCCACCCCGCTGTAGTTGTCCTGTAGGAACCCCACTCCTCTTTAAATGGAAAACCACAGTTCCTGTACGTCTGATCAGTTTGGGGGTCATCAAAGACCTGCTTCATCCACTCTTCCACTGCTGTCTTGTATTCCCACTAGCTCTGGGCATGACAGGTAATTTAGAGAGGCTAAGGTGACTTGGCCTCTGATCAGCTTTCCTAGGCGGCAGAGTGGAAACTCCGGCCGCCTCCGCCACACCAGCCGGGCACGGTGCAGGGGCAGCTACAGGTTGGAACAGGGCCTTAGGGAGCGGGGTGGCTATGACCTGTTGTTGCGGCCCGGTGGCCGGTTCCAGTGCCTCCTGCTGGTGCGTGGGGACCTCTGTGATGGGCGATGTGATCATGGCTGTCTCTGAAGCTGCAGTCGAATCTGCGGGGGTTACGGCTGGCTTCTGGGCCGAGACTTCGGTCGTGGGGGTTGATGATGCCATCTGTGACGTGGGCGTCTCCGGGACCTAGACAGCTTGGCTGATGGCGGCTTCCGCGTGAGCGGGCTTGAGTACAGTGGCCATCTTTGTCCCAGGAGTGGCAGCGGTCTCACTGTCAGAGGAGGAATCCACAGCCTATGGAATCCTGGCAAGCACTGAGGGGCATTCCTTTTCACCAGTTGGAAGACCTAGACCTCCGGTGGGTAATTTTCATACACCGGTTCGCCTGCAATAGTCATCTGGTCCCACTTTGGCTTGGGGAGCGCCATCTTTCTTTGCTCCTCGGTCATGCTGGATGCAGGAAGTGAAGGTGGAGCCTGAGGGGAGGGGTCTTCACTCCCTTGGCTCACTTTGCAAGGTTCTTGGTGGGCAGGATTTAGGTTTCCCGCTTCTAGGAGGGTGTAGTCAGCATTTCCGCGCTCCTGAGAGGGCATTCCTGTGTTTTCCCGCTTCTGAGGGTCATGAAGAAGCTGCGCCATTACAGAAATATGGCAAATTAACCCTTGGCTTGCTGGCGCTCACTGTTTGGCGTTTTCTAGCACCACAATAAAAGCAATTAAATCAATTTTCAGTTCTTAGGCCTTGTAGTAATGTTAGACACACAATCCGATCCTGTTCGTGATGCCACTTTAATGCAGTGGCCAGGTACGGGTGGATAATATATCCTGTATTTGTCGTGATGCCAATTGCAGCATGCGCAGGGTACTATCCCAGGGCCCTTCCAAAGTGTTATAATGACCGTCCCATATTAGGAATTCCAGAGTGGTGTAATAGCCTTTAATGTCTCTGTAGTTTGGTGGTAGTTGTGTCATGGTGTCTCCTACCTGGGTACGGCTGGACTCAGAGCAGGATGTGTGATGCCCACATCGCCATTCCTTCCCTGAGGAATACATCTCTCTCCCACCAATCTAGGTAGAAATTGGCATAGGACGGGTCATAGGGGCTCCCCATCGCCACACCCCTCATCTGATGGCGATGGGGAGCCGGAGTCGGACTGTAAATGCAGTATGTGCTTGAAGCTGGATCCCCCATTTCTGCAGGAATTGACCCACAGCATGATAGCACTGTTGGTGAGGTGAAGAGCTATATAGGGCCTTGATGTCGAGGCTTGCCAACATTGCGCCCGCGTCCACCTGTAGACCATCAAACTTTTTGAGGCTGTCCATAGAGTCACAGACTTATGATGGGAATGTCGAGACATACACACTAGATGGATGTGTAAAACAACCTGTGCCTAACACAATGGGCTGACCCTTTAGCGGGTCTAGGCCCTTGTGCACCTTGGGCAAGCTATAGAAGCAAGCCTGTTGTGGAAAGCGTGGACACATAAAGTTGAACTCATTCTGATTAGTTAAACACTGTTCAAGGCCTTCCCGCAGGATGTCTCGTAACTCGGTATAAAACGTCTGATGGGGATTAGCCTGGAGCACACTATAGCAAGCTCGATCATTTAGTATCCTGTTACACATATCCAGGTATTGGTCACCATCAATAACCACAGTATTGCTGCCCTTATTGGACGGCTTAATGACTATGGAGGTGTCCTGTTCAAGGAGAGCTTCCATTTCATTCGACCTCAGATTGTTCAGACCAACTCTTAACCTTCCAGGGTCTGTGACCACGTTTAGGAATGTATCCAATGGCAACTTGTCATTTAACAGAGGATTGAGGCGTAATTTGGATCTCAAGTCTGTAAATGGACCTTCCCTTACTGGTCTACTACTTTCTTTTAGTAGGTCAGATAGAATTTCAACATCTGGTAAATCTCCCACATCGATGCCTAGTTCCATGCACCTTCGTTTGTCATGGTTAGCAAAGGACTTCCCCCATTTCAACTTGCGAATGAATAGATTTAAATCCTTAATCCATTAAAACTAGTTGAAGGAATGGGATGGTACAAACGATAGGCCTTTAGATAGAATGCTGATTTCTGAAGTGCTGAGCACTCTGTGGGATAGGTTGACAATCTGGAGGTCTTCAGAATCCATGTGGGAGGAACTCATTGGTCTTTGCGCTTTCTCATCACATATGCTGAAAGAGGCGGGCCCTTGCCTAAAAAATTATTCTTGTGAAGTCCGCCTCTCTGACTACTCCACCTACTCCTTCTAGTCCTGCCCCTATAGTTTCCCCTTTTCATATGTTCCTGGGTTATGGGTACAGTGCTAGTTATGGAGTTGGTTTCTGGTTCGCCTTCCGATGAAGATGGCTCAGTTTCGGCTTCAAGGGCTCTATTCGATTTTTTACTGTAATCGAACAGTCGTCCTTCCTTAAAATCAGTAGTGTCTCTGATGTATTGTGTGTGTTTTCTTATCTTTGAGCTGTGCAGTGTACTACCTTATTGATCAAGTATTTGTTTTGTTTTTGAAACTCAGTATGTGCTGAGAATTTTTTCACAGCCTCAATTTGGACATTGAGTTCACTAGCGTATTTTTCATATAGCGCTCTCTCCTCCTCCAACAGCAGAGACATTAAATGCAAGGAGGACGCTATCGATTCTTGCTCCTATTTATGTAAGAACTCTGATGACCTCACCTGGGCTGCTGGAAGATGAGGGATTCTGAGCCCTCTGGGGACTATCTGATTTTTCAGATAGATCTCCAACATCTGTATCTCCCACCAGCTCCGTATATTGTCCTTATATATTTTGGGAATGCTTTTAAAAGCACCATTAATCATGACAACCCTTGATTCAATGGGTAATTGTGCATCTAAGGGTACCCAAGGAGGGTTAGAGTGCTGCATGAGACTAGTTACTATTATGACATACATAGACTGATATAACAATGACTACCACTAGGTTCCTGCCCGTATGAGTAGAGTGTCCACAGTTGTCCCTCTCGGTAATAACTAGAGAACTAAAAGGACTGCACAAAGCGTTCAAATACTCCTGTTGTGGATACTGAACCCTAGTACCACCGCAAGCGTGGGGGTATCATGTACTGTAATCCCTCCACAATGCTATGAGATGACTGCAAATAGAATGGTGGCTTCATCCTCTAATCCCTTCCCAGCAAGGTCAAGGTCTACATAAAGTTTTTTGCTCGGTCAGCTTGATAACTAAACAGGTAGCTAAACATATTTCCGTAAGGCTACACACAAGGCCTTAGGACATCTAGAACTACATAAACACACATTTATCAGCAGCCCTTGAAGGTGTTAGACCTGCTTGTGACTTACCACTCGGTCCCCCTTGTGTAGCCACAACACGATGCAATGCCTAGGCTTTCTAATCTAACACAAGGTCACATAAGACCATTAGTATCTGAAATCTTCCTCACTGCTGGAGCTGCTAAATTACCTCAGAGGGCGCTCCTGCCTTTTGTAAGCCAGACTTGCTTCAGTGGTGGAGCTCCACTGCCCTCTATTGGAGGCATCTGGTTGTGACCGGCTGGTCACACTAGCTGCAGCCACTTGTTGCTTCAAAGTGTCGGAACCTCCTGCCGGGGCAGGGGAACTAAGGATCTCTGGCTGCAAGGACTGTGGTAGTTGGGCCTCAGCTGATGGTTTAGGAAATTGAGGACCTTTGGCTGCTGCCGACGCCATCTTCCAGGGAAGCTGGTAATTTATCACAGTGGGTTTATATGAGAAGGCTGTCGTCGCTTGGTATCCCATCATGAAGGTTGGAGGTGGCAGCAATCCCAGGATCAGTGGCCCTGGCCTGTGGCTTCTCTTGGAAGCAGAGGACTCCCTCCGCAGTTTCCTGGACACAGTACACATGGCCTGTGGCTGCTGGATCCTCCTGCCAGAACTTAGCTGCTGGCATAGGCACCAGGGGCTTGGACAGCAGGGTCACTCTGGTGGCAAATGGTCCATTAAGGGAGCTCATGGGGGTGTACTCAACATGATCCCCTGTGTACAGACTGTGGAGGGCATGGGGAAGGTAGCGACGTTTTATGGACCTGCGGCCTACAAACAGCTCCTCGCCGTCTTCATCATCCGCTAGGAAGCCACTTCCGTGCTCCATGGAGAACCATTGGATGGTCCCCCGAATTCTCTCCAGTTCAGGATCCCCCAGGCCGTGGATTGTCCAGAACCTGATTACCCAGTCCTCAATTGCCTTTTTACAGTCCCACATGGTCTGGACATGGGCCGTAAACCTCCGATGGCACCATGGGGTTCAGCTGGGCAGAAGCACAGCTCTTCCTAGGTGACGTAGTGGACGCTCCAGGTACCCCTGCTGCACCAGATGGCATGGCGGACACCCTGGCCTCTTTCTCCAGGTTCCGCTGTACTTGTGTGACCCTCACTTCATCAGAGGCAACTTCTACTTCGGGGTCACTGCCCCACACCATCTCTCTCCAGTTAGACCTGAGAGGACGTGCCATCTTATCTTCTTCTTCTTGCTGTCTGGGACACACTGGGAAGAAGGGGCAGATTCTGGAGGGTGGAGTCTTCACTCTCTGCACTTAAACTGGGCAGTTCCTGGTGGAAAGGGTCACTGTTTGGCATACTTGGGCTGAGTGGTTCCCTGTTTTCCCGCTCTTGTGGTACA
The DNA here is from genome assembly GCF_014858855.1 of Bufo gargarizans. Lineage (NCBI taxonomy): Eukaryota > Metazoa > Chordata > Amphibia > Anura > Bufonidae > Bufo > Bufo gargarizans. Next base: position 368,468,500 of record NC_058082.1, on the reverse strand, counting down.
TGAAGAACATACACCATCACTGGCAAATATGGCGGATTAACCCCTCCGTTATCAGCACACAATCTGGCGCCTCTTAATCTGGCACAAATGCAGCAAGGTCATTTTTCCTGGGGTTTTCTGTCAAATCTGTAGGCCTGTAGCATAAAGGCACAAAAGTAAATCCTATTCGTGATGCCAAAAATTGCAATGGACACCTACCCCCAGGGCCCTCCTATATATCACATCCCAGATATAGGAAGGCAGAGTGGTGTAGTGCAGTCTAAATATCTCTATGTGTCACAGTGCTCCTACCTGGATACTGCTGGACCCCAGGCCTTGGCTCCGAAGCAATAAAAAGGGGGAATAATTGAGGGATTGGAAAAACCTTGAGTCCAGAACTTGAGATGAAGTTCAATAGCAGCTTTACTCTGAATAAATGTTTCTTCCAACAGTTACAGCCTTTGTCTTGGTTCCAGAAGGCTTTAGCATTAAACTGGCAGGCAAACTCAACTGTGCTCTATTCTTCTTTCACTCTGCTATACTGACAAGCTGACTTAGCAACTTGGCTTCTTCTTTATGCTGCACTTCACTCTGTAGTCGGACTTCAGCCAAGGAACTTTACTCCTGGCTTTTGAGGCTTTAGGCTTCTGCCTCCATGGCCAGCAGAACTTCTGGCTGGCATGGGCACATCCAGCAGAGACATGCCCCTGCACACTCTTCCCCTTGCAGGGGGTAAACCTAAACTGGAACTAACTGGTCCCCAGCCTTCTTGCTCAAAGTAGGACTATTCTACTTCTCTCCAGAAAGGGTTAGAATGGGATGGTAAGTTCCATTCTCTCTAACTATAGCTCTGCCGTGTTTGCTGCCACCTGCTGGTGAACCAGGCATATTACATGAACATAAGAGTTGCATAAAGATATTATAGATGCACGTTGTGAAGGACCTGGAAATAAATATCTAAAATGAAGTTTTGTTAGCTCAATAAGGACAGTAGTAGGGTGCAGGAGTGGTAACACCACTCTGGGGTGTTACACAGACAAGGAGAATATGTTCTATAATAGGTGGAATTTTGACACAGATCCACAAAATATACAGCTATGTGCATGGGGCCATGAAATTGATGTGTCTTTGAGCAATCCTCAAAAAATACGGCTAGCAAAAAAACGATCATGTGCATGAAGCCTAAGGGTCCATTCACACGTCCGTAGAGTGTGTCCGCTCCCGTTCCGCAATTATCTGGATAGGGTGTGGACCCATTCATTCTCTATGGGGCAGGAATGGATGCAGACAGCACACAGTGTGCTGTCCGCATCCGCATTTCCGGAGCGCGGCCCCGAACTTCCGGTCTGCGGCTCCATAAAAAAATAGAACATGTCCTATTTTTGTCCACAATAGCAGACAAGAATAGGCAGTTCTGTGGGGTGCTGGCCAGGTATATTGCGGATCCACAATTTGCGGATCCGCAATACACTACGGACATCTGAATGGACCCTAAGGCCCCTTTTACACGGGCGAGAATTCTGCGCGGGTGCAATGGGTGAGGTGAATGCATTGCACCCAAATAAATCCGGACCCAATCACTTCAATAAGGCTGTTCAGATGAGCGGTGATTTTCACACATCACTTGTGCTTTGCGTGAAAATCTCAGCATGTTCTATATTCTGCGTTTTTCACGCAACGCAGGCCTCATAGTAATTAATGGGGATGCGTGAAAATCGCAAGCATCTGCAAGCAAGTGTGGATGCGGTGCGATTTTCACGCATGGTTGCTAGGAGTTCATAGGGATGAAAGCAACCCCGGACCCCATTCAAGTGTTTTCCCTGTATTTTTTTTCCCTTTAACCTTAACATGGTTATAAGGGAACATAATAGCATTCTTAATACAGAATGCTTAGTAAACTGTAGATTGAGGTGTTAAAAAATGAAAAACATTAACTTACCTGTTCCAATTGATCACACAGCGGGCATCCTCTTCTTGCTTCTTCTTTCAGGACCTGCAAAAGGACCTTTGGTGACGTAATCGCGCTCACCACGTGGGGAGCGTGGTAACGTCAGCGCAGGTTCTGCTAAATGAAGATAGAAGATCCTTCTATCTTCAATTGAAACAGGTAAGTTAATTTTTTTAGTTTTTTTTAACACCTCAATATACAGTTTACTAAGCATTCTGTATGTACCAATGTTATAAGGGAAAATATTAAAATCTACAGAATACCTAACCCAAACCTGAACTTCAGTGAAGAAGTTCGGGTTCGGGTCTGGGTACCACATTCAGTTTTTTCTCACGCACATGCAAAATGCATTGCATTCGCGCGGGAAAAAACTGAAGAACGCAACGCAACGCATTCACATCCTATCTGGCCCTCACACGCAAATCCTGTGTAAAAGAGGCCTAAGAACATTTTTTTGTGCATGGGCAGAAGTGCTGCTGGTCAGGACTTCTCACATTATGCTAATCAATGCACTGCTCTTCTGTTTGCATGTTTAGCTTACCCCAACAAGAAAACACAGCTGTCATTCTGTAAATAATTCCAGATTTTCAGATAATTCTTCCCTGTATACCAATGTTGTAAACTGAGATTATTCTGTTGTCCCATGCACAACTTTTTCACTCTTATTACTGCTACAGAACAATGTTTTGTGTTTCATTTTCAATAGCATAGTACTGTCAAAATTAAAAAAGACAACCCAAAATTCTAAAAATGAAAAAATGCTTTTATTTTGGGTTTAATTATACCATTGTCTTATGGGAATGTCCCTTGAAAATAATGTAATAACAACCCTGATAAAAAGGTACTCTACTTAGATTTGGTTGATATTGAAAACACTATTTGTCTTTGCATTCTCTCAATTCAGATACATTATTATTTTTCAATCTTTTGCTTTTTAGTTTTCCAACACTTGCTAATTTATTATAACATTTTTTTCTGTCTCCAGTCCTCTGATTTATCATGCCTTCACTCCAGAATTCTGGCTTCAAGTTACTCAAAAATGGGGGAGAGAGGCTTTTTGCATTTTTACACCTCTCACTCCAATTCTGAAATATGGCTGGGAAAATGGGCATGATTAGCTATGTTAATCAGTTTTACTTCAAATCTATCACTGACACTTTTTAAAAAAGTCACAATCTCACTCCAGTTGGAGGGTGGAGTTGGAAAACTGGAGTAGCTTTTCTAGACAAAAGTGTTAGGTTTTGGCTACGTACACATTTTTTATGATTGCATATTACTCATTTTGGCTTTAAATTTTTTTTCACTTGGTCGTTATTAAAAATATTCAGCCATTTAGCTATTAAAATTGTACTTTCAGTTTGTGCCAGTCATTTAATAAACCTTGGGGGTCATTTATTATCAGATATATGCCAACTTTTCCCTGCTCACACCAGATCTAAAAAAGGGTGTGTGGTGTGGGTGGGGAAGGCTGCGGGCCGGGAGGCCCATCTCTTTTATCATTTTCTACACCAAAATGGTCTAAATCTACACCAGCAAGGGAGCTGGCATACATTTAGGCCGGCGCCTCTCCATAACGTAGGCACATCCGGGGCAAAGGGGCATTAAGACTGGCATCTAAAACACTGGTCTTAATAAATGACCTGCCTTATCTCTAAATTGCTAAAAGGTTATAAACATGTATTTAAGCCACATTCTTATCAGTAACATAAGAGTTGAGCTATGAGTGTTTATAAGGTTAAAAATCAGCAATGAGTAGCTGTCATCTGAGCTGCATGATGGGAAACAGAAAAAATACAGAACCTGCTACTAGAGAATCAAGGCTTACAGAGAAAGGGGCTCAGGAATTGAAATAATGATTATTAGCACAAAATGAGTACAGTGCAGCAATAAAAAAAATTGGCCCCAAAGGTATACATAGCCTTTAAGGATAAGACAAATGTATTAAACATGTGACATTTGATAAATGTGACATAAAATATGCCAATGCAAACTGAAGCAAAACTAAATCTCTATCACTTGACAACTGCTGCAGTTACTACCCCTTTTCCTCTAGTGCAAATTATATTGGTTTCCCTTGCTGCCTTTTAAGTGCACTTTTCATTCCTCAATTACGCCTTTACACTGCTTCCAGGACAGTGGTGTCCTAGACACTCTGATGAAAACTTTGTGGTCTATCTAATATTAGTACTTAAAGAATACTTTTTGTTCTACCTTTTGCCCACACCTATACATTGCAAATTATGTCAATGCAAGTGCAGCAGGGTTGCTTTTTTGTGCCCATGTTAAATCACATCTCATAATGTACATCACCATTTCACACCAAGTTATCCTCACACTATTTAGATACACTTTCATTACATATCAAGAGAAAAATGGATCAATAGCATGGCTGTCTGTCCTGAAGTGGCATTGGAATGAGATATCATGAGCAGTTAAAACCATCATCCCACAAATAAGCTCAAATAGTGTATGTTAGTAAAGTTCTGAATGCATTACCAAAAGTTGGTCATATTCATGTTCATCAATCAGATCTGGCCATATTGATTTACTCTAATAAAGAAATAACTTTATTTATTAATGATGTGGTTTAGGTGCTCAACTGATATATGTTTGAAACATGTTATTAGAGGTTGTTTGACATCATATGCAGGCTTTTCTAAGCTTTGAAATTTACTTCACTGATGCCGAAGATTAATTAATAGATTGGTCATATGGGCCACAAAGCGGAACATTAAACATAATATTTACAGTAATTTCAAGTTGACAGACTATATCTACTTACTTGCTTTCCCCTGTAGAGTTACCATTCTGTCCATTGCTGACATTATATTTGACATCAACTGGACTCACATATTTATTATCTGCAAAGATAATTCAGTAAAAATCAATTGCCATAACTAGTCAATGCTCATTATGACTATGTTTTATTTACCTATATTATCTTGAACTATGTTAGGAGAGGTACTTGAACCTTCTGAGACCGCTAATGTAGAATACTCTGATCTGTCTTCATACATCTCTTCTGAAAGAAACAATATATATTTTGCTAGTTATGCTATAATGTACTTCGGACATTGAGAGGATGTAGAAAGAAGACTGGCAAAAAATCCCCAAATCAGGTATCCAAACCTTGTGGCATCATACACAAGAAAACTAAATGCTGTAATGACTACCCAAGGTGCTTCAACTAAGGCCTCATGCACACTACAGTATTTTTTCGGGGTCCGTAGGTCCGTGATCCGTGACCGTTTTTTCGTCGGTGGGTCTTCCTTGATTTTTGGAGGATCCACGGACATGAAAAAAAAGTCGTTTTGGTGTCCGCCTGGCCGTGCAGGGCCAAACGGATCCATCCTGAATTACAATGCAAGTCAATGGGGACGGATCCGTTTGACATTGACACAATATGGTGCAATTGCAAATGGATCCGTCCCCATTGACTTTTAATGTAAAGTCAGGAGTCGCTTTATACCATCGGATCGGAGTTTTCTCCAATCCGATGGTATATTTTAACTTGAAGCGTCCCCATCACCATGGGAATGCCTCTATGTTAGAATATACTGTCGGATATGAGTTACATCGTGAAACTCAGATCCGACAGTATATTCTAACACAGAGGCGTTCCCATGGTGATGGGGACGCTTCAGGTTAGAATATACTAAAAAACTGTGTACATGACTGCCCCCTGGGCAGACCCCCCCCTGTTTTTAACTCATTGGTGGCCAGTGCGGCCGGCCCCCCCTCCCCCCCTGTAGTTAACTCATTGGTGGCCAGTGGGCCCCCCTCCCTCCCCTGTAGTTAACTCATTGGTAGCCAGCCCCCCCTCCCTCCCCTGTAGTTAACTCGTTGGTAGCCAGTGGGCCCCCACCTCCCTCCCCTGTAGTTAACTCGTTGGTGGCCAGCCCCCCTCCCCTGTAGTTAACTCATTGGTGGCCAGTGGGCCCACCCTCCCCCCCTGTAGTTAACTCGTTGGTGGCCAGTGGGCCCTCTCCCCTCCCTCCCCCTCCTAATTAAAATCTCCCCCCTATCATTGGTGGCAGTGGAGAGTACCGATCGGAGTCCCAGTTTGATCGCTGGGGCTCCGATCGGTAACCATGGCAACCGGGATGCTACTGCAGTCCCGTTTGCCATGGTTACTTAGCAATTTGTAGAAGCATCATACTTACCTGCGAGCAGCGATGTCTGTGTCTGGCCGGGAGCTCCTCCTACTGGTAAGTGACAGATCATTAGGCAATGCACCGCACAGACCTGTCACTTACCAGTAGGAGGAGCTCCCACTGGCCACCAATGGGTTAACTACAGGGGAGGGAGGTGGGGGCCCACTGGCTACCAATGAGTTAACTACAGGGGAGGGGGGGCCCATTGGCTACAAATGAGTTAACTACAGGGGAGAGAGGGGGGGCTGGCCATCAACGAGTTAACTACAGGGGAGGGAGGGGGGGCCCACTGGCTACCAATGAGTTAACTACAGGGGAGGGAGGGGGGGGGTCTGCCCCCTGCTGCCTGGCAGCACCTGCCAGGCAGCAGGGGGCAGTCATGTACACAGTTCGTTGTATATTCTAACTAGAAGCGTCCCCATCACCATGGGAACGCCTCTGTGTTAGAATATACTGTCGGATATGAGTTTTCACAAAGTGAAAACTCAGCTCTGAAAAAGCTTTTATGCAGACGGATCTTCGGATCCGTCTGTATGAAAGTAACCTATGGCCACGGATCACGGACACAGATGCCAATCTTGTGTGCATCCGTGTTCTTTCACGGACCCATTGACTTGAATGGGTCCGTGAACCGTTGTCCGTCAAAAAAATAGAACAGGTCATATTTTTTTGACGGACAGGATACACGGATCACGGTCTCGGCTGCAAAACGGTGCATTTTCCGATTTTTCCACGGACCCATTGAAAGTCAATGGGTCCGCGAAAAAAAAAATGGAAAACGGCCACGGATGCACACAACGGTCGTGTGCATGAGGCCTAAGTCCTGAGTAATGGGTCTACATGCTGCTACAATATTTTAGCTTTTTCTTTTAAATACATTAGCAAAAATGTTAAACATTCTGGGGTCTGGAGACTTTCCTAATGCACTTGACAAAGGCATAACGTGTAGTTCATGGGGTATGATGCTAAATCTTTCATAGGGCCACCTATGAACAATTTATAATCATGGCCTATGGGCCCCAAAGCGCCAGAACTTGGGAGCAACTGTATTTCTTCAACTACTTCTTCACCTATAGATAAGCAACTATTCAACACTGAATGTTGACTGTATACTTAAAGAGGTTGTACCATTAAAAAAACTTAAAACACTGGGACCCCTGCGGATGACAAGAATAAGGACCTGTGTATAATAATGTAAGTTGGAGGCTTGCACAGACAATTGCAAAGGAGGTTGACATTGCTTAATATAAGGTTAACAACTTGGTAAAAGAAACATGGATATTACATTACATACTTAATGGAAAAACACACCATAACATAGACATAGGGATATTTTAACTGTGAGATCCAGTGCCAGGCAGCTACTGCCAAGAAAAATAAGATTATGGGATGCATCAAAGGGAGGATAGTGTCACGATAGGTAGGGAAAGGAACAACAAACTGAATGACAAACTAAACAAAGGACTAGGACCCACAAGCTAGGGAAAAACAAGGTCACCTCCTAGCAATCCCTGACACACTTTCCCTATGCTGCTAAGCCCATGTGCATACCTCAATGGTAGATATACACATGTCCCCGTGCCTATGACTATAACACACTAAACAGACCCTCAGCAATAGGGAAAAAGGGTAAGAGACACCCAGTGCCTTCTACCACCGAAGGTGCTAGCGTCCCCACTAGAGGCCTAGACAAAACAGAAACCAAAAGGCAAAAGAGAAGGGAAAAGACTTATCTGATACGAGAAGGAGCAGACGATCCACCAAGCATCCAAAGCTCACACAAGGTAGAACTATAACCTGCAAAGGCTATAGGGGAAAAGGGAGGTACAAATAGCTTCACTAATCACCAAAAGAACACCACCTGGGAGAAGGTGGAACTTTGCTCAAACCCACAACAAACAAACTATCAGGTTGAGTCACGTGCAGCAATTCTGACAGATCTCCTCAAACCACTCACAGGGCAGGGCATGACAGATAGCTACACATATGATAAAATAAGTCTTCCAATTTAGAAATCAGTAGTCAGACCTTAGTGCTCACAACTGTACACAATATTCCAAATTGTGTACAAGATATAGTAGAGAGGGTGCAGATTCTAAGATGAGTGACTAAAGCAATAAATCGAAAGGATGAACTTCAGAATTAGAAAATAGAGCTTACTTTAGTTTAGAAAAATACAGTTAAAGGGCCTAATAACAAATATACACATATATCAAAGTTTAAAGGGGTTCTGCAGTTTTTTTAAACTGATGATCCTCTGCATAGATCAACAGCATCTGATCGGCGGGGGTCTGACACCTGTTACCCCTGCCAATCAGCTGTTTGGGAAGGCTGTGGCGCTGACAGTAGAGCCGCAGCCTTCTCGCTGTTTACCGCAGGCCCAGTGACGTCACGACTCGTATCAATAGCATGGGCAGGGCTAAGCTCTGTTCACTTGAATATGGCTTAGCCGTGCCAAGGCCAGTGATACTGGGCCTGCGGTAAACAGCAAGAAGGCCACAATGCTACTGCCAGCGTTGCTGCCTTCTCAAACAGCTGATCGGCAGATGTCTTGGTTGTCAGACCCCCGCCGATCAGATGCTGATGATCTATCCAGAGGATAGATCATCAGTAAAAAAAAAACTACAGAACCCCTTTAATTCAGAAATCTATTTATCCCCCGAACTTTTGCATGCGTGTGCGTGCATGTGTTTCTTGAAAGTAATACATTATGGGTAAAGATGAGCAAAGTATTGAAAAATTTGATTTGGCTGCTTCGCCGAAGTTTGACAAGAGATTAGATTTTTTACTAATTATTTGTCATGAATCGCTATGTTAAAACCCTATTCAGCCTGTCAATCAATGGGACTGTTTTTAACGCCACATAGACAAAAGTGCACCCATCTAACGGCTGTTAAAAAAGGTAATACGCCCGTGCAATATGGTTTTTTGAATCATTCACCTGATCCACTTACTCGCGCAGAGGCAGTCCGCACCTCTCTCTATGATGACGTCACCACATGATCATGCTGGGAGAGCTAGGTCACGTCATCACGCTAAGCTCCGGTCCTTCAGCAGGCCTTTTCCACTCAAAAGAGGAGCGGACTGCTTCTGTCCAAGCAAGTGGATGAGGTAAGTATTTTTTTTCCCGTTCTTTTTAAGACAACTCTAGCCTCCATTTTAGGAAAAAATATTTGTTACCATGAAGCGCAATGAAATTCGGCTTTGCAGCAAATCTAATTTTTTCTAAACTTTCGGTCAAATTCCACTTTGGATGTTTTTATTTGCTCAACACTAATTATGGGTGCTACTGGCGATGGGATGTTGATCCAAGGAGTTATTTCATTGCCATATTTGGAGTGAAAAAGGAAATTTTATGAAAATTGGCTTTTACCTTTTGGGGTCGCAGTTCATTATGCACCCGCAAAATACAGATGCTGGCCAAGTGCATCTCGCAATTTCATCAGTCCTTATTATAGAAATGCCTATTCTTATCTGCAACATGGATAACAATAGGACATGTGGCAGAACAGCCACATTTTTGCTGTCCACATTTTTTGCATCCCCAAAAAATGCGGAGAGCAGTGTGTTCGAACCACATAAAATGCAGATCAGATACGGAGCAAAAATATAATCGTGTACATGAAGCCTTACTATGTTACTGGAATTGCTTCATAGGAAAGTTGTATAGCTTTAACAGAATGATGCTTTTTTAACCTCTTGAGGACACAGGGCGTACAGATACGTCCTGGTACCTATACTGCTCAAATCATTGCGCCGGGGGGTCCTGTCAATTCAGACCTGCGGTTTGCTGCGTTTCCGGGTTATTCGGGTCTCGGAGGATCCGATAACCCAGAACAGGATGGTGATCAGTGGTGTGATATTACACCACCAATCACCATCCTGCGATCCTGAGAGATGATGTGACATCACCTCTCAGGATCGCCTCTGATTGGTTGGTGGGCGTGCGGCAGGACGTTCAAATCCTAGCAGCGCTCCTCTCCTCCTCCTTTTCTGTCCGGGGAGCAGAGGAGAGAGTAGCGCTGCACGTCGTCGTTGCATCTCCTCACCCCCATCTGTCCAGGCATCACCCTATCTCTGCTCAGCACCCGATCTGTGCCCCAGCACCCCCATCTGTTCAATCAGGTACTAGGGAAAGGCTAGGGAAAGGTTGGGTTAGGCAGAGATTATAAAGGGAAAGTTAGTGGCAGTCAAAAAAAATAAAGTTTGTGATTGCATTACCCTAAATCGGGTATCTGGGGTCCACAGCACAGCTGTGTGACCCTAGACCCCCCAGGGGTGCTACAGCTTGCCCCCCTGCCACCCCCCTCCCCCCCACAACTTTTTTGGGCGCAGGCAGTTATTTTTTTTGTGCATACTGTGGCTGGCACTCTTAGCGTCCGGCCACTGTTAGAGCATCGCACACCCCACCGCTGATCAATTTCAGATGGTTGATCAGCGGTTTTGATTTTTTCATAAAATCGGAGCAAGGGGACCGCCATGTTAGGGACCCTCTGGTCCACCCTAGTACGAGAAGCTCTGAGGCTCGTACGGTGAACTTGTCTGGTGTACCCCAGAGTGCTATAAGCCCGTGATTCCTGATTTTGTAGGCCAACCAGGAATCCAGATTTCCACAGTGGGCTTCACTGAATAGGACTTTTTTAGTCTTTTTTTTATTGACCAGATTGTACATCTAATGGTGGAGCAAACAAACCTGTGCTCCCAACAATTTGTTGCTCAACACCCGGGCTCCTTTTTGTCTAGGCCCGTTGGCTGGACCCCAGTCAGTACAGCCGAGATGAAGACATTTTGGTGCCTTGTGCTGCACATGGGCCTAGTCAAGAAACCTAGTGTCAGGCATTACTGGAGTGGGGACGTCCTCTACCAGACCCCACTTTACAGTACGGCCATGACACGTACCCGGTTTGAGGCCATTTGGAAATGCCTGCATTATTCAGATAATGCAGCATGTCCCCCCCCCCTCCCAAGGAGATCCTGCCTATGACCGCCTGTACAAAATTAGGCCGGTCATTGTACAGGCCAAATTTGTACAGGCCTATGTACCTGGAAGGGAGGTCGCGGTTGATGAGTCTCTCATTGCGTTCAAGGGGAGATTCATTTTTCGCCAGTATGTTCCCTCAAAGCGGGCGAGGTATGGCGTGAAGCTGTACAAAGTTTGTGAGAGTACCTCAGGGTACACTTACAAGTTTTGTGTGTAGGAGGGGCGAGATTCCCGTATTCAACCCCCAGAATGTCCCCCCACTCTGGGTGTTAGCGGGAAACTTGTGTGGACCTTATGCACCCACTGCTAGATAAAGGTTATCACCTATACGTGGATAAGTTTTATACTAGTATCCCCTTGTTCCAGTCCCTCGCCACCAGATCCACGTCCGCTTGTGGGACCGTGCGGAAAAATAAACGCGGCCTTCCTGCCCACCCTCTCCAGGTGCCTATCCCCAGGGGTGAGACCCGTGCCCTTACCAGTGAAAACCTGTTGCTGGTTAGCTATAAGGACAAGAGGGATGTCCTTGTACTGTCCACAATTCATGGTAACGGCATCATCCCTGTCCCTGTGCGATGTACCGCGGCAACGGTCTTCAAGCCCGATTGTATCGTCAACTACAGTCGGTATATGGGAGGAGTTTATCTCTCTGATCAAGTCCTCAAGCCATATAACACCATGCGCAAAACCCAGGCATGGTACAAAAAAGTTGCGGTCTACTGCAGGTAGCCTTGTACAACTCTTTTGTGCTGTCCCAGAGCGCTGGCAACACAGGGACATTCCTACAGTTCTATGAGGCAGTTCTCAAGGCCCTGATCTTTTCGGATCGGGAAAAAGCAGGCCGGAGTACCTCGGGAACTGTAGGCGCCCGGATCGTCTCTGGCCAACACTTTCCCATACTGGAAAGAAGGGACGGACCCAAAAAAAGTGCAGAGTGTGTCGCAAGAGGTGGATAAGGAAGGACACCACTGCTCAGTGTGACACGTGCCCCGGGCCTCTGCATTGACAGTTGCTTCAGGGAGTACCACAATTCCATGGAGTACTAAATTTATATTCCAATTTAGCCACTGAGAATCGGATAAAAAAGTAGTTCTCAGACTTGAGACACTAAAACAAATTTATTTTTTCAAAAATATTATTTAATAAAACTAAAATAAATTAAAAAGCTGACATATTAGGTATCGCCTCGTCCGTAATAATGTGCTCTATAAAAATAACTCCCCAACCCCTCAGATGAACACTGTCATAAAAATAAAATAAAAACGGTGCAAACATTTTTTTTTTGTCATCTTACATCACTAAAATTGTAATAGCAAGCGATCAAAAAGTCATATGCCCCCCAAAATAGTGACAATGAAACCATCCTCTTATCCTGCAAAAAATGAGCCCCTACCTAATATAATCGGCTAAAAACTAAAAAAAATGACTCTTAGAATATGGAGATACAAAAAAGTTTTTGGTTTATAAAAAGATAATATAGTGTAAAACATAAATAAAAAGTAGACATATTAGGTATCGCTGCATCCATAAGAATCTGCTCTATAAAAATACCCCCCAACCCCTCAGATGAACAAAAAAAGTAATTTTTTTGTCACCATAAATCCCAAAAATTGTAATTGCAAGCGATCAAAAAGTCATTTGTCCCCCAAAATAGTGCCAATAAAACCGTCCTCTCATACCGCAAAAAATGAGCCCCTATCTAAGATAATCATCTAAAAACAAAAAAAATCTCCGACTATGGAGATACTAAATTTTTTTTTTCCCCCAAGTTAGCCACTGAGAATCGGATAAAAAAGTAGTTTTCAGACTTGAGACATTAAAACGAATATTTTGTTATCCAAAATATTATCTAGTAAAGCTAAAATAAATTAATAGGCTGACATATTAGGCATCGCTGCGTCCCCCCCAACCCCTCAGATGAACACAGTAAAATTAAAAATGGTTCCATAAAAGCAATTTTTTGGAAAATGTTCCATTTTAATCCGTTTTTTTTTCCAATAAGAAAGTAAGGGTTAACAGCCAAACAAAACTTAATATTTATTACCCTCATGCTGCAGTTTACAGAAACACCCCATATGTGGTCGTAAACTGCTATATGACCAAACGGCAGGGCGCAGAAGGAAAGGAAACATCCTATGGTTTCTGGAAGGCAGATTTTGATGGTCTTTTTTGGGGCACCATGTCCCATTTGAAGCCTCCCTGATGCACCCCTAGAGTAAAAACTCTATAAAAGCGACCCCATCTAATAAACTACACCCCTCAAGGTATCTAAAACAGATTTTACAAGCGTTGTTAACCCTGTAGGTGTTCCACAAGAGTTATTGGCAAATGGAGATTAAATTTCAGAATTTCTATTTCTGGTAACCTTGCCTCACAAAAATGTAATATAGTGTGAGACAGTGACAGGTCTCACGCAGGTTAGAGGCAAAGAAGGGGTGGATAGTTCGGTCCACACCCCTATTCCACCACAGGTGAGACCAGCTGGAAGTAATCAGGCTGGCACAAAGCACCTCCCAGGGTCAGCAAGGGGGGAGTGTGTTGCCTGTGGACAGAGGCCTGGAGGCTCTGTGTGGTCCAAGCCAGGAGGGCTGAGAGACCACTATTTCCCATGTGTGCTGAGACACTGGACTGGAGGCAGTGGGTGTACTGTGCTCTGTACAGCCAGGAGGCTGTGGGACATTGACTGAGAAAGCTGCTTGTGTTCACAGGGTGTGAACAAGGACTTAGGTGAGTCAGGAAACTCTGTGTTAGTTAGAGCCTAGCCGGGCAAGTGTTTATTATTTTATGTGGATGTCACATGTGTGAGGTGAAGCTGCGACTTCATGATAACCTGTATTGGTTGGAGTATGCACAATTAATGCACGGTTTGGACCTGAAACCTGGTGTCCTAAAGTCGTATCTGTGAGAATGACCCTCAAATAAGAGGCGATCCCTTACAATAGATAAACCAAAAATAATATGTACCCTAAAAATAGTCCCACCAAAACTGCCACCTTATCCCGTAGTTTCCAAAATGGGGTCACTTTTATGGAGTTTCTACTCTAGGGGTGCATCAGGGGGGCTTCAAATGGGACATGGTGTAAATAAACCAGTCCAGCAAAATCTGCCTTCCAAAAACCACACGGCGCACCTTTTCCTCTACGCCCTACCGTGTGCCCATACAGTAGTTTACGGCCACATATGGGGTGTTCCTGCAAACTACAGAATTGGGGAAATAAATATAGCATTTTGTTTGGCTGTTAACCATTGCTTTGTTACTGGAAAAAATTGATTAAAATGAAATTTGAGAATTCAAATTTTTGGGCAAATTTTCCATTTGCCAATAACTTTTGTGCAACATCTAAAGGGTTAACAAAGTTTGTAAAATCAGTTTTGAATGCCTTGAGGGGTGTAGTTTCTTAGATGGGGTCACTTCTATGGAGTTTCTACTCTAGGGGTGCATCAGGGGGGCTTCAAATGTGACATGGTGTAAATAAACCAGTCCAGCAAAATCTGCCTTCCAAAAACCATACGACGCACCTTTCCCTCTACGCCCTACTGTGTGCCTGTACAGTAGTTTACGGCCACATATGGGGTGTTTCTGCAAACTATAGAATCGGGGCAATAAATATAGCATTTTGTTTGGCTGTTAACACTTGATTTGTTACTGGAAAAAATTGATTAAAATGGAAAATTTGACAAAATATTGAAATTCTCAAATTTTATCCCCATATGCCAATAACTCTTGTGCAACACCTAAAGGGTTAACGACGTTTGTAAAATCAGTTTAGAATACCTTGAGGGGTGTAGTTTCTAGAATGGGGTCATTTTTGGGTGGTTTCTATTATGTAAGCCTCACAAAGGGACTTCAGACCTGAACTGTTCCCTAAAAATTGGGTTTTTTAAAAATTTCAGAGAAATTTCTAGATTTGCATCTAAACTTCTAAGCCTTGTAACATCCCCAAAAACTTAAATATCATTCCCAAAATCATCCAAACATGAAGTAGACATATGGGAATGTAAAGTAATAACTCATTTTGTAGGTATTACTATGTATTATAGAAGTAGAGAGATGAAAACTTTGAAATTTGCAATTTTTTCCAATTTTTTTCCCAATTTTGTATTTTTTTTATAAATAAAAATGTTTTTTTTTTTACTTCAATTTACCACTGTCATGAACTACAATATGTGATGAAAAAACTATCTCAGAATGGCCTGGATAAGTAAAAGCCTTTTAAAGTTATTACCACTTAAAGTGACACTTGTCAGATTTGCAAAAAATGGCCTGGTCCTTAAGGTGAAATAAGTCTGTGTCCTTAAGGAGTTAAAGTTCTGAATAGAACATGACTATGTAATGGGGAAAAGGGTATTTGAAACTTTGTAATAGAATGTTGGCTATACAGGTAGCAAGCCTGATTTTTGTATTGAATTTCTTTTGGGGTGTGGGCTGAGTAGGTTATGAATTTGATAGTGACACAACGGTCCACAAAATATGTAACACATACCTAAAGTTACAAGCAGCAAGATTTCATTTAAGATGGTTTCACCTCCTGATTCACGACACTGATATAAACCACTGTCCCAAAGTTCCAAGTTTGTGATCTTCATTTCCAGAACTCTCTTTTGTTCATAAACAAACACTGTAGATCTTGAACTGTAGTCCATATTGATGTTCCCGTCAGAATGAACCAGCCACTGAAGGTTATCAAGACCCATCATCTTGTACCAAGCTTTTGACCATGTCTGTTTTTGATTATATTCACAACTCATTTCCACGCTGTCATAAGCCTTAAAAATAGCCACATGTAATCTGGATGGTAGCCCTGTAGGTATTAAAATAACAAAATACAAATAATTAATGTACCATAACACCTTGAGCATTTTTCTTTTTTGCATTTTCATTTTTTCTTCCTGCCTTTCTGGAGCCATAACTTTTTATGGTACATTGAGTATGCCAAAAGATGTTATTATTATGTTTTATTAGTGTGCTGCATGTAAAGTGCATGTGCAGTGTAGCTGGATATGGGATGATACAGTACAGTTTGACTGAAGATTTAACTGCGATTTGGGCCATTGTGCTAAGCGGTTGTACACTAAAATCTACCATACCATGAATGTGCACCAGACCTTACTGTGCAATGAATTGT
Source organism: Bufo gargarizans (assembly GCF_014858855.1). Lineage (NCBI taxonomy): Eukaryota > Metazoa > Chordata > Amphibia > Anura > Bufonidae > Bufo > Bufo gargarizans. The sequence continues at coordinate 368,452,312 of NC_058082.1, read as the reverse complement.
GTGTTAGGCCTTCTTGTATAGAAGCCTCATACTGAAATTCACTATAATATGGCTATATATTGGATATTAGCACTATAACTATGTCCTGGAATTTTTTTCGATTATACTCAACAACAATTAGCACATGGGTTAAGAAACACAGCAGACACCTGCCAGCAGTGTCCATGAGGGCAATTGCAACCATGGCATCTGATCATTCATTTATGAAGATTGAGCTGCTCTAGGTGATCGAATCAGCCCCCATCAGTGAGATTGCAGGAACTGCTTAGTTACTCTGGCAGTCAGAAGCTTTGTGAGAGCTCCCAGGTGTGCCACAGTAAAGTTCATATTAAAGTGTCTCTGTCAGCATGGCAAACCCTATTAAACCAGGAATACTGCCTGGTGGGGCTCATATTGTTGATTAAAACTATACCTTTTTTTTGTATATATGCTAAACGGCTGCATAGATATTTGCGTTTTTATAAATATGCAAATGAGTCAGAGCACCAGGGGACAAGGACGAATCCTTGGAGCACTGGTTTTGGATCACCGCCTGTGCTCTGTAAACTTGATTTAAACTTGATTTACAAGACAAGACATCAAAATATTAAATGCATAGATGTGTCCTAGAGCTATTGTATGTACGTATGTACGTAGTATATGAGATATGCAATATAGCCTTACCATAAATAGAAAAGTGGATCTTTATGTTTAGAAAGCTAATAAACATATTATTGCTTTATTCACAATATATGATTATAAAGAAACCAGTAATATGTATTAGCTTTCTAAGAATAGAAAAAAAAACATTCTTCTCTATGTGATAAGGCTATAGCTTGTTGGTAAGTGGTCAGTCTCGCATGTAAAGATTTTAAGTTCAAGTCCCAGGAGAGGCTTATATATGTTTTTTCAATTTTTTTCTCTCATTTAATACATAATAAAAGGCTATAACCATACTATATTAAAAATAGTGTTTTTTATACTTAGAAACCTAAAAAACTTATTACTGGTTTATTCATAGGCACTTTATATGAACATATAGAAATTAGCAATATGTATTAGCTTTCTAAACATACAACATTTTATTCTCTATACAACAAGGCTATAAACTTTAATTAGTTAATTTGGTTAAATGACGGATAATAAAATATCTGAAGAAAAAAATCTGAAAGTTTTTCCCAAGATTCAATCCTGAAATCTCTGCATGCAACACTGACCACTTACCTTCAGGCTACAGCCTTATCATATTGTGAACTTGTTTTTTCTATACTTAGAAAGCTAACAAATATTACTGGTTTCTTTATAATCATATCTTGGGAATAAAGCAGTAATATGTATATTCACTTTCTAAACATAGAAATCCACTCTTCTCATTATGGTAAGACTATAAAGTAGCATTTCTGATATGTACATGCTAAGACACAGCTCTTCCCTCAGTATGCTGATGTCTTGCCCTGTCAATCAAGAGGAGGGTGTGTGTGCAAAGCACAGGGCGTGTTACAAAAGCAATGCTCCAATGAGGTTAAAAATATAGTAAAAAGGATTAAAATATAAAAAAATATCAAATCACCTCCTTTCCTCAAAATACATTTAAAAATAAACCGTAAAAACCCCTATATAAATATAATAAAAGAAAATAACCAAACTGTTAAAATACAAAAGAATTTATGCCATATTGTGGATAGTATGACGGGAAAAAAAATCTAAATGAACAACTCATCGTTTGGGTGTCAGAATATGGTAATTTTTAATTTTTTATTTCTTTTAGCTATTAAAACAACTAAAAGTGTATACATTTGGTATCACTGTAATCATATTGACCCACAAGATAAAGGTAACATTATTTTTTACAATACAGTGAAGGCCATAAAACAAAACCCCTAAAGGTTTGTTGCATTTGCATTTTTTTATGGTTTCGTTCCTTAAATTTCCCAAAGGAACTCAAGGTAACCTCTAAGCAACTAAAGGCAGTTCTCACATTAGCTTATGTTAAAGGGGTTGTCTTACTTCAGCAAATGGCATTCATCATGTATAGAAAGTTAATACAAGGCACTTACTAAAATATTGTGATTGTCTATATTGCCTTTTTTTTCCTGACTTGATTCATTGCTATATACGCTGCTCTTCCACGGTCCAGGGTGGTTGCAACCATGAAAACTAGAAATTAGAGATAAGCGAATAAAAATAAAATTCTATTTGGCTGGTTCGACAAATTTTCCGAAAAAATGTGCTTTGATCCGAATACATTTGCGACAAATCGCGATTAAAAACGGCTATTTCCGGGCTGCATAGAACCTTTATATAGGTGTAGAACATTGTGCCTTGCACCCGCATAGGGAATGCGCTTGGGTAGTGAAATGATACTGTCAGTCAGTCAGTATGACATGCAGATGACAGGAGTCACTATTAGAATTACTGCACACTTCACTTTTTTGGTCAGTCACTGGGCCAAAACTGACCAAATAACTCAAGTATTAACTCAGCCCAAGGAGGGTGGTCCCTGCTGTTGCTGCCTACTCCGAGATCTCTAATGTCAGTGGTGGTGAATGTGACAATGATGACGTGTCAATGGACGTCATGTGGGTGCCCCCAAGAGAAAAAGAGGAGGGGAGTTCAGAGGGAGAGACGGAGCAGCAGATAGGGAGGAAAAGAAGGAGAAACAGGCAGAACTCGCAGTGCACAGGAGGCAAAAAGCAGACTGCAAATGTATCTGAAGTAAGCCATCCACCATGCAAGGTGACATCTTGCACTCTCAGGATGCCGGCACATGGCTCCGCAGTGTGGGCTTTTTTTAACGTGTCAGCTGCTGAGAATAGTGTTGCCATCTGCAGCCTGTGCTGTTAACGCATAAGTCCCTGTAAGCCCAACACTCACCTAGGGATGACCGCCTTAAGAATGCACCTGGCCTCCCATCACCGAGCCCAGTGGGAGCAATGCCATCATAACCCACAAAGCTACGCTCCATGCCCTGACTCTTCTCCTTCTCTCTCCTCTCTTTTGTCCTCCTCTCCACCTTCCAACGTGCCGTTGTTGCATTTATCTTGCACAAGGCAGGTTTCCCAAATGTATGAGCGTAAAAAAAATGATGATGCCGGATAATCCTCTTGGCCAATGGCTGACCGCTGGCTTGTCGGAACTGCTAGCCCACCAACTATTGCCATATAAATTGGTTGACTCGGAGGACTTTAGAAAAAAATGGCCATTGGCACACTGGAATGGAAGGTCCCCAGAAGGAAATATTTCTCCCAGAAGGGCATCCCTGAATTATATGGCCATGTTCAGCGGCAAGTTAATATATCTCTGGCACACAGTGTTGGTGCCAAGATACATCTAATCACAGACACATGGTCTAGCAAGCACGGGCAGGGAAGGTACATAACTTTTACTTCCCACTGGGTGAACCTTCTGACGGCCATCAATCATGTAATCCATGGCAACTGTGTTGATTTGGTATTACCGCCACGTATTGCATGCAAGCCTGCCTCTTCTTCTCCTCATCCTCCTACTCCATCCTCTGTCTCCTCCTCGTCTGACTCCTCCTTTTCCACTACTACCGCCTCTTCTGCTGCACCCCCCAAGCTCCACAGAACCTATTTGACGTGCTAGGTGAGACGTTTGCCATGGTGTGCTGCGGCTGTTGTGCTTGGAAGCCCAGAGCCACACCGGTCCTGCACTGCTTTCAGCTCTGCGGTCACAGGCTGATCAGTGGCTAATAGTGATGAGCGAGCATGCTCGGCCGAATATCTGTTTGGCTCGAGCATCGCTATGCTTGGCACATGGCGGTACTCGACCAAGTACCGCATGTGCTCGAGCACAATGCTCGAGTCTCCTTCCTGCACGTTTTGCGGGTTTTAAGCAGTCAATATAGGTGCAGATAAGTACTGCCCTCACTATAATACCAGTAGCCATGTTGGCTGCTGGCATCACCGTAGACAGGGAGAGCAGAGCATAGGACGGGAAAGAGAGAGTAGGGAGCGAATTTCAAATTTTTTATTCTGAGAAAGCTTTTCCAGGACCCAAAAGTCCTTTTAAGGACTACTGTGTGTGTTTGACAGCAGCAATTATTCTAAATTTTTTTATACCTGTCTGCAAACAGTGTCTGTATTACAAATTCCAATAATCTGGGCCTAATATAGTGTCCATAATCTGTGGTGTTCTGTAACCAATATTGTACTACATCAGAAAACAGTGTCTGTATTGCAATCTCCAATAATCTGGGCCTAATATAGTGTCCATAATCTGTGGTGTTCTGTAACCAATACTGTACTGCATCAGTAAACAGTGTCTGTATTGCAAATTCGAATAATCTGGGCCTAATATAGTGTCCATAATCTGTGGTGTTCTGTAACCAATACTGTACTGCATCAGTAAACAGTGTCTGTATTGCAAATTCTAATAATCTGGGCCTAATATAGTGTCCATAATCTGTGGTGTTCTGTAACCAATAGTGTACTGCATCAGAAAAGAGTGAATGTATTGCAGATTCCAATAATCTGGGCCTAATATAGTATCCATAATCTGTGGTGTTCTGTAACCAATACTGTACTACATCAGAAAACAGTGTCTCTATTGAAAATTCCAATAATCTGGGCCTAATATAGTGTCCATATTCTATGGTGTCCTGCAATCAATACTGTACTACATCAGAAAACAGTGTCTGTATTGCAAATTCTAATGATCGGGGCCTAATATAGTGTCCATAATCTGTGGTGTTCTGTAACCTATACTGTACTAGATCACTAAACAGTGTCTGTATTGCAAGTTCTAATAATCAGGGCCTAATATAGTGTCCATAATCTGTGATGTTCTGTAACCAATACTGTACTGCATCAGAAAAAAAGGGTCTGTATTGCAGATTCCAATAATCTGGGCCAAATATAGTGTCCATAATCTGTGGTGTTCTGTAACCAATGCTGTACTAGATCAGAAAACAGTGTCTGTTTTGCAGATTCCAATAATCTGGGCCTAATATAGTGTCCATAATCTGTGGTGTTCTGTAACCAATACTGTACTACATCAGAAAACAGTGTCTGTATTGCAAATTCCAATAATCTGGGCCTAATATAGTGTCCATAATCTGTGGAGTTCTGTAGCCAATACTGTACTACATCATAAAAAATGTCTGTATTGCAGATTCAAATAATCTGGGCCTAATAAAGTGTCCATATTCTGTGTGTTTCTGTGATATATACTGTCCTGCATCTGAAAACTGTGTCTGCATTGCAAATTCCAATAATCTGGGCCTAATATAGTGTCCATATTCTGTGGATTTCTGTGACATATACTGTCCTGCATCTGAAAACTGTTTGTATTGTAAATTCCAATAATCTGGGCTTATTATAGTGTCCATATTCTGTGGGTTTCTGTGACATATCCTGTCCTGCATCCGAAAACTGTGTCTTTAGCAGACAGTATAACAATGTGCGCCACATCTAGTGACAAAACCATTAATATGAAGAAGGTGAGCACTAAGGGACGAGGCAGTGGACGTGATGCTGATGGTGCACGCAGAGGCCATGGCTCTGGGCGCAATGAAACTATGCCTGCTGCCAGTGCACCAGATTTAAAAAAAAAAACATCCACCGTAAACTTAGCTGGGCGGCACAGGACATCACTGTCCACGTCGGACCAGTGTGAACAGTTGGTCGGTTGGATAGCTGAAGATAATGCTTCTAGTCGGTTAAGCACCACCCTCTCTTCCACCAAGTCCAGTCTCTGTAGCCAAGAATCTGGTCAACTGAATCCTTACTCTGATCATCCTTCCTCCCACCATGGAGAGGCTTGCCAAACGAGTGATCCCACACTTGGATATTCCGAGGAGCTCTTTCCAGCGTCACTATTACATTTGGCTCTTGCGCCCAGATCGCTTGAAGAGGGACCTGAGATATTTTGCCCTGATTCCCAACCTCTAGAGCCTTCACAGTCTCAAGAAGATGACGGTGGTGAATGGCAATCATTCGTTCCCAAGGTGGATGATGATGAGACACAGTTGTCAATCCCTGAGGTTGTGGTTAGGTCAAGTCAGGAGGATGAGCAGAGTGAGAAAGTGGAAGAGTAGGTGGTGGACGATGAGGTCACTGATCCAACATGGGAGGGTGAAAAGCCGAGTGTGGACAGCAGTACAGAGGGGGAGGAATCTGCAGCACCACAACAGGCTGGAAGAGACAGTGGGGTTGCAAAAGGGAGAAGTCAGCCCACACCAAACATGCCCGCACATGATCCGCCACATGGCATCCAAGCACCCTAATAAGTGGGCCGAACACCTGGGTCCACAATCTGGGTCTGCGGGTCACACCACTGCCTCCTCTTTCCCTGAGTTTTGCACTGCTGGCCAATCCCCTGTCGAAGGCCCGGATGCCCGTCGACCTGCACCTGGACCTTCGCATGAACCATCAGCAACAACATCCACTTCCCTGTCCCAACGCAGCATCCAAATGTCCATAACACAGTCATTTGAATGCAAGCGCAAATACCCACCCACCCACAGGCCATAGCACTAAATGCGCAACTTTCCAAATTACTGGCCATTAAAATGTTGCCATTTAGGCTTGTGGACACTGAGGCCTTCCGCAGCCTGATGTCAGCGGCAGTCCCTTGGTTCGCAGTCCCCAGCCGCCACTATTTTTCATGGTGTGCCGTGCCCGCCCTACACCAGCATGTGTCCCAGAACATCACTCGTGCACTGATCAACGCAGTTACTGGAAAGGTCCACTTAACCATGGACAGATGAACAAGTGCTGGTGGTCAGAGATGCCGAATTTCCATGACCTCACACTGGGTGAATGTTGTGGAGGACGGGAGTGAGTCGTACCCTAAGATGGAACAGGTGCTACCCACTCCCAGGATTGCGGGCCCTACGTCCATCAGGGTCTCTGCCAACAGCTATGATACTGGCTCCAACCCACAGTTCTTCTCCTCCGCTGCCTCCTCCTCCACTTCCACCTCCAGCAGCAGTCAGCCATTAGTCGCTAGCTGGAAGCAGTGTAGCACTGCTGTGGGTAAGCGTCAACAGGCCGCGCTGAAGCTGATCTGCTTAGGGGACAAACAGCACACCGCCGCTGAGCTGTGGCAGGGTATAAGGGACCAAACCGAGCTGTGGCTCTCGCCACTCAACCTACAACCAGGCATGGTTGTGTCTGACAATGGCCGTAACTTGGTGGCAGCTTTGGAGCTCGGCAACCTGACACACATCCCATGCCCAGCCCACGTCTTAAACTTAGTGGTTAAGTGGTTTATCAAAACCTACCCCAATTTGCCAGAGCTACTAGTGAAGGCGCGCCACATGTGTGCCCATTTCCGCAAGTCGTCCACAGCTTCTGCCAGTCTATCAATGCTGCAGCAGCTATTATAATAGACAGCTCACCGACTGTTGTGTGACGTGAGCATGCTCTGGAACTCCATGTTCCACATGTTGTCCAAGCTTTGTGAGCAGCAGAAGGCAATTGTGGAATACCAGTTGCAACATGGTCGGCACCTTTCGAGTCAACTGCCACTATTCACAAGCGAGGAGTGGGCATTGATGTCAGACCTCTGTGTGTTTTTAAAAAACTTTGATGAATCCACACAGATGGTTAGTAGCGATAAAGCTATTATCAGCGTTACCATCCCACTTCTGTGTCTACTAAGACGATCGCTACTCACAATTAAGGACAATGCTCTGAATGTGGCAGACAAGGAAATGACGAATGACATTACACAGGGTTATAGCCAGACCACCCACGGTTCGTCTTCTCAGCGCGAATTGGACCATGAAGAGCAGGAGGAGGAGGAGCTTGAGACAGTTGCCTCTGCTACAGAGGGTAGTACCCATGGAACTTTAATTCCATCTGTTCAGCGTGGATGGGCAGAAGAGTAGGAGGAAGAGATGGAGAGTCATCCTGATGTCGACATCGACGTCTTGTCTGTTGATACTCTGGCACACATGGCTGACTTCATGTTAGGCTGCCTTTCCCGTGACCCTAGCATTATACGCATTTTAGATAGCACGGATTAGTGGGTGTTCACCCTTCTCGACCCCTGCTACAAAGAGAACTTCTCATCTCTCATTCCTGTGGTGGAGAGGACGAGTAAAACTGTGCAATACCAGAAGGTACTTGTTGAGAGATTGCTCCAAAATTTCCCATCTGACAATGCTGGCGGCAGAGTCCGTACTTCCTTAGTCAACAGATGAAGGGAGACAAGGGGAACACACAGCAGTTCCAACAAAGGCAGGGCAACACTCTCCAAGGCATGGCACACTTTCATGACACCCCACCAGCAACCTCACCCTGAAGCGCGGCCTAGTGGTACAAGGAGGGAAACATTTTGGAAGATGGTGAAGGAATACATAGCAGACCGTGTCAGCATCCTAAATTATCCCTCAGTGCCTTACAACTACTGGGTGTCCAAGCTGGACACGTGGCACAAACTTGTGCTCTATGTCTTGGAGGTGCTGGAGTGCCCTGCCGCCAGTGTTTTGTCTGCTGGTGGCAGTATAACAGATAAGCATATCCACTTGTCCACTGGCAATGCTGACAGGTTGACTCAGATAAAAATGAACAAGGCCTGGATTGCCCCCTGACTTCTCAACTCCACCAGAGGAGAGTTGAGCTGATGATGAACATAAAGGCAATTTCAATCTATCATTTGTAATGTACTTAATCTACTGTAGTATATTCCCATGCACCATAAAAAAAGAGTATATGGTTGAATCTTGTTTTCTCCTCCTCATCCAGATTGTATATATTCCCTCCACTCTAACTTTTTTTAATAGGGTCAGCTCAACTGCAGGCCCTTAACTAATTTTTTTTTATAGGAACAGCTAAATTGCAGGCCCTAAACTCAAATGTTTTTTTTATAGACTCAGCTGAACAGCATACACTTGCATATAATGTTTTAGAGCGTCATTTGAACAGCATGCACTCAAATATAATGCTTTAGAGCGTCAGCTCACCTAAAGGCACTCGCAAAAAATGTTTTAGAGCATCAGCTGAACAATATGCACTTGAAAATGTTGTTTTAGAGCATCAGCTGTACAGCATACACTCGCATATAATGTTTTAGAGCGTCAGCTGAACAGCATGCACTCGCATATAATGTTTTAGAGCGTCAGCTGAACAGCATTCACTCGCTTATAATGTTTTACAGCGCCAGCTCACCAGCATGTACTTGCATATAATGTTTTAGATTATCAGCTCACCAGCAGGCCCTCGCCCCTAATGTTTTAGAGGGTCAGCTCAGCAGCAGGCCCTCGCCCCTCATGTTTTGGATGGTTAGACCAGCAAGCCCTTGCTCCAAATGTTTTGATGGTCACCAGCAGGCCACCAATCATAATTTTTCAAGGGTGTGTATGATGCCCTCCTTTATGTGTAACAAAGGGTGTTTTGGAGTGCTGGTTCCTTGTAATTTTTGGCAGCCCTTTCACTTAGTGCATAGGCTTTATGAGTGTAGGAGTCCCACTACCTGAACTATTGTACCACAATGTGAATGAGGCCCTCCTTTATGTGTATATGATTTAATTTTCCTTTTCTCATCCTCCTCCTCCTCTTCCATCATATCAACATGCTTATTCGTTGCATATAATGCCCTCGCATATATGCTCTTGCATATAATGTTTTACAGGGTCAGCTGACCTGCAGACTCTTGTATATAATGTTTTACAGGGTCAGCTCACCTGCAGGCCCTTGCATATAATGTTTTACAGGGTCAGCTCACCTGCAGGCCCTTGCATATAATGTTTTACAGGGTCAGCTCAACTGCAGGCCCTCGCATATAATGTTTTACAGGGTCAGCTAACCTGCAGGCCCTTGCATATAATGTTTTACAGGGTCAGCTCACCTGCAGGCCCTTGCATATAATGTTTTACAGGGTCAGCTCAACTGCAGGCCCTCGCATATAATGTTTTACAGGGTCAGCTAACCTGCAGGCCCTCACCTTAAATCTTTTACAGGGTCAGCTCACCTTCTGATGATGACAGTGAAGTCTTGCCTGTTGGTACTCTGGCACACATGGCAGACTTTACGTTAGGCTGTCTTTCCCATGACCTGCATGTTATACGCATTTTAGACAACACGGATTACTGGTTGTTCACCCTTCTCGACACCCGCTACAAAGAGAACTTCTCATCTCTCATTCCTCTGGTGGAGAGGACAAGCAAAATGGTGCTGTACCAGAAGGTCCTTGTTGAAACATTTCTCCAAAGTTAATAGGGCAGACATCCAAATGGATCATTGCCGACATGGGGACGTGCGATTGCCTAGAAGTTATCTAGAGTCACCAAAGCGGCAGCAGGCCCTCACCTACAAGTCCTGTCTCAGTAGCCAAGAGTCTGGTCAACACAATCCTCACCATGATGGCACACTGGGTGAACATTGTGGAGGCCGGGAGCAAGTTGGCTGCTGGCACCAGACTTGCCCTCCTATAAATCCTTGTTAACGGAAAGTGTACTCATTTCAATAACAGGGCCACTTAGGAGTGCTGTATTGTTAGTTATCGTCACTACATCCCCGAGTCGGGAGTGGGTAATTGCCGCACGCCTGCTGCGTCCCTTGGATTCTTGTGCTTTAATAACTTGACCCACCCTCTCTGGGTTGTTCACAATTAGGGAAAAAAAGGGGCAAGGCAACAACAGCCAATCATATTTCAGCCATTGACCTTCCTTGGATGTGGTAGCCCTTTCTCAGGCTCCCTTCCTGTTACCCGTGATCAACATGGTAGGCGCAGAAAAAAACATAGAAAGTTGATAGGGCAGACATCCAACTGGATCATCGCTGTCGCTGGGACATTCAATTGCCCACAAACTATCTAGAGTCACCAATCTGGCAGCAGACCCTCGCCCCTAAGGTTTTAGATGGTCAGATGTGCAGGCCCTTGCTCAAAATGTTTTTGAGAGTCACCAGCAGTCCATCAATCATAATTTTTCAAGGGTGTGAATGATGCCCTCCTTTATGTGTAACAAAGTGTGTTTTCGAGTGTCGGTTCTTTGTAATTTTTGGCAGCCCTTTCACTTAGTGCATAGGCTTTATGAGTGTAGGAGTCCCACTAACTGAACTATTATACCACAATGTGAATGGGGCCCTCCTTTATGTGATATACAGGCTGTTTCGCAGTGCCTCTTTCTTGTAATTTTTTGCAGCAATTGCACTTTATATACAATTGAATATACAGGAAGGAATGTTTCCTAACATTTTCCAGCAAAAAAAATTTTTTATTATTTTTGGGGGGGGGTTTGTGTGTATTTTTGTCAGTCTGTAAAAGTGGCGTACAACTCGGACAACATGGTTCGCAGCAGCGACCTGGGAGTCCAAGATGCATCCAGACATCGTCCCATGCTGTTCCCGATCCATTTCGGTGGCGTTTCTGTCACTTTCTGACCTTTTCCAATGGACCAGGCACCCTCCCCTCTTCAGAGCAGGGTGTGCCTGGTTGTCTTACATTGACTTCCATTATACTCGGGTGCTCGGTCGAGCACACGAATATAGCAAAGTGTTCGGGCCGAATACTTCGGTGCTCGATCACCACTAGTGGCTAACCCTGGTCAATTTGACAGTTGGTAAATTGGTGTGCGACAATGGTGCCAATCTGCTGAGCGCGCTGAAACAGGGCAAAATGACACACGGCACCTGCATGGCACACGTCATTAACTTAGTCGTGCAGCGATTTGTTGCCAAATACCCCCGGGTCCAGGACGTCTTGCGAAAGGCTAGGAAAATCTCTGGCCATTTTAGAAGATCTTACACGGCTATGGCTCACCTTGCTGACGTTCAGCGGCGACAACACTTACTTGTAAGACGTCTGGTTTGTGACTGCCCGACATGCTGGAACTCCACCTTGTATATGTTTGATAGCCTGCTTCAGCAGAAACGTGCCGTTAATGACAACCTGCATGAACTCTGCGGCAGGACAGGTTCTGGGGAGCTTGGTTTCTTTTCACCGCGACAGTGGCTACTCATGCACGACGCATGCAGACTTCTGCGGCCATATGATGAGATCTGCATACTGGTCAGTCGCTGCCAGGGCACCATCAGTGACATCGGACCTAACACCTTTTTTGTGGAGCGTGCATTGCGTCATGTCATTGAACAAGCAGTCGAGGAACAGGAGCTGTAAGATGAGGAAGTCGCACTGCTGAATAAATACCATGGGGGGAATACTCCATCTGAGAAAAGTCAGCAGGAGTCAGAGGATGATCGTGCCTGGGGGGAGGAGGAGGAGTAGCAAGAAGAGCAGGCTTTAAACTTTTCAGGATCCCTGGTGTTGTCCGTGGATAGGGGAAGGAGACTGAGGATGACATTCTCCTGGGCGATTAGCAGGAGCCAGGGCGCTCCACTGCTTCCAATTTAGTGCAAATGGGGGCCTTCATGCTCCAGTGTTTGAAGAGGGACCCACGTATAAAAAACATAAAGGTCAAGAACCTGTACTGTGTGGCAACATACTTAGACCCCCGGTACAAAGACAAAATGGCGGACATGTTACCAGCATCACAGAGTGTTGTCAGAATGCAGCATCTCCAGGCCCTGCTGCAAGAGATGCTGCATTCTGCTGTTGCGGGCACTGACAGAGGAATTTCCACCCACAGCGAAACAGGTGCGGGTACCAACCCTAATGCCCCTGAAAAAAGAGGGCGGTTTGAAGATGTGTTGTCACTTTGGAAATGAGATCATTCTTGCAGCCAATCCACCGACAGCCGCCCTCCAGATCCAGCCTCAGGGAAAGCCTAGACCGACAGGTGTCCGACTACATCGAGTTAACGGCCGATGTGGACACTCTGAGAAGCGAGGAACTCCTTGATAGTAATGGATGAACATCGGTCTGGACGATTCGCGAATGCGATAGCGCGAACGCGATCAAATGTTCGCAAAACCCTAAGTTCGCGGCAGGCCCCATTCACTTTAATGGCAGGCGAACCTGAAAAACTTTCAGGTCATATTTGCTGCCACCAAATACTTACCAGAAGTGCACAAACAGTCCCACAACATGGACAGTGACAAAAATTCCCACAAAAAATATGTATTTTAAGCATGGGCAATTTTTATGCGTCGTAAAGGGAAATTCTCAAAAATGTGCCCTGCTGGAGGCTCGAAAATGTTTATTTTAGGCCATGGGAGTACGAGCCTTAAAAATTAGGCCTTCACCTTGACACAAAATAAATTGTAATTATGTGGCTTGAGGTACATTATGCAGTCACTGAATAACAATTTTACTGTAGCCCACTAGAGTACAGGCCCCAAACATTAGGCATTCACCGTACAGAAAAGATCAAGTGATTATGTGGCTGGAGGTACATTAGGCGGTCACCATATATCATTTTTACTGTTGGCCAGTTAGATTATATGCCCCCAAAATTATGCATTTAAAGTACTGAAAATATCAAGTTATTATGTAGCTGGGGGTATATTAGACAGTCACTGCATATCAATTTTACTGCAGGCCAGTGGAGTACAGGCCCCAAACATTAGGCATTCACCGGACAGAAAACATCAAGTGATTATGTGGCTGGAGGTAAATTAGGTGGTCAGTGGGTAACAATTTTACTGCAGGCCAGAGGAGTACAGGCCCAAACAATAGGTATTCACCGGACAGAAAAAATCAAGTGATTATGTGGCTGGAGGTATATTAGATGGTTATTAGATAACAATTTTACTGTAGGCCAGTACAAATACATGTCAGATACATATGTTTGAAAGAACTAAAAATATAAATTTGGATTAAAAACATGGCTAACGAAATCCCCCCTCTTGAATAAACCCCAAATGATAATAGGTGAAATTCGATAACACATGGTTGTCACACGTGGTGTTAAATTCCTCCGAGGCCCCAACAGTTAGGCATTCACCGTACAGAAAACATCAAGTGATTATGTGGCTGGAAATACATTAGGTGGTCATTGGATACCAATTTTACTGCAGGACAGTGGAGTATAGGCCCCAAACATCAGGCATTCACCTGACATAAAAGGCCTTTTTATGCCTCTGTATTTACATAAGACAGGGACCATTCTATGTTCTGTGTGGTGGCGGATATGTGTGGGCTGGCATGAGAAAATTTAATTAAACGTGGTTGTCACATGTGTTGAATTCCTCTGAGATCTATGCCTCATTCATTTTTACAAATGTGAGGTAGTCCAGACTGTCGTGAGCTAGGCGAGTGCGCTTAACGGTCACGATCCCCCCTGTTGCGCTGAACGCCCTTTCGGACAGGACACTCGACGTTGGGCATAGTGAGTTGGGCATTCGCTGATGGGCATAGTGAGTTCATAGAACTTTTTATTTTTTGTCACAAGTTAGCGGAAAATGATGATGATTTTTATTTTTTATTTTTTTCTTACAAAGTCTCATATTCCACTAATTTGCAACAAAAATTAAAAAAATCTAGGAACTTGCCATGCCCCTCACGGAATACCTTGGGGTGTCTTCTTTCCAAAATGGGGTCACTTGTGGCGTAGTTATACTGCCCTGGCAATTTAGGGGCCCAAATGTGTGAGAAGTAGTTTGCAATCAAAATCAGTAAAAAATGACCGGTGAAATCCGAAAGGTGCACTTTGGAATGTGGGTCCCTTTGCCCACCTAGGCTGCAAAAAAGTGTCACACATCTGGTATCGCCGTACTCAGGAGAAGTTGGGGAATGTGTTTTGGGGTGTCATTTTACATATACCCATGCTGGGTGAGAGAAATATCTTGGCAAAAGACAACTTTTCCAATTTTTTTATACAAAGTTGGCATTTGACCAAGATATTTATCTCACCCAGCATGGGTATATGTAAAATGACACCCCAAAACACATTCCCCAACTTCTCCTGAGTACGGCGATACCAGGGCAGTATAACTACGCCACAAGTGACCCCATTTGGAAAGAAGACACCCCAAGGTATTCTGTGGGGGCATGGCAAGTTCCTAGAATTTTTTTTTTTTTTGTCGCAAGTTAGTGGAATATGAGACTTTGTAAGAAAAAAATAAAAAATAAAAATCATCATTTTCCGCTAACTTGTGACAGAAAATAAAAAATTCTAGGAACTCGCCATGCCCCTCACGGAATACCTTGGTGTGTTTTCTTTCCAAAATGGGGTCACTTGTGGGGTAGTTATACTGCCCTGGCATTCTAGGGACCCTAATGTGTGGTAAGTAGTTTGAAATCAAAATGTGTAAAAAATGCCCTGTGAAACCCGAAAGGTGCTCTTTGGAATGTGTGCCCCTTTGCCCACCTAGGCGGCAAAAAAGTGTCACACATCTGGTATCGCCATACTCAGGAGAAGTTGAGGAATGTGTTTTGGTTTTTGTTTTACATATAACCGTGCTGGGTGAGAGAAATATCTTGGCAAAAGACAACTTTTCCAATTTTTTTATACAAAGTTGGCATTTGACCAAGATATTTATCTCACCCAGCATGGGTATATGTAAAATGACACCCCAAAACACATTCCCCAACTTCTCCTGAGTACGGCGATACCAGATGCGTGACACTTTTTTGCAGCCTAGATGCGCAAAGCGGCCCAAATTCCTTTTAGGAGGGCATTTTTAGACATTTGGATCCCAGACTTCTTCTCACGCTTTCGGGCCCCTAAAAAGCCAGGGCAGTATAAATACCCCACATGTGACCCCATTTTGGAAAGAAGACACCCCAAGGTATTCAATGAGGGGCATGGCGAGTTCATAGAATTTTTTTTTTTTGGCACAAGTTAGCGGAAATTTTTTTTTTTTTTTGGTATTTTCTCACAAAGTCTCCCTTTCCGCTAACTTGGGACAAACATTTCAATCTTTCATGGACTCAATATGCCCCTCACGGAATACCTTGGGGTGTCTTCTTTCCGAAATGGGGTCACATGTGGGGTATTTATACTGCCCTGGCATTTTAGGGGCCCTAAAGCGTGAGAAGAAGTCTGGAATATAAATGTCTAAAAAAAATTACGCATTTGGATTCTGTGAGGGGTATGGTGAGTTCATGTGAGATTTTATTTTTTGACACAAGTTAGTGGAATATGAGACTTAGTAAGAAAGATAAAATAAAAAATTCCGCTAACTTGGGCCAAAGAAAATGTCTGAATGGAGCCTTACAGGGAGGTGATCAATGACAGGGGGGTGCTCAGGGAGTCTATATGGGGTGATCACCCCCCTGTCATTGATCACCCCCCTGTAAGGCTCCATTCAGACGTCTGTATGATTTTTTCGGATCCACGGATCGGATCCGCAAAATGCATACGGACGTCTGAATGGAGCCTTACAGGGGGGTGATCAATGACAGGGGTGTGATCAATGACAGGGGGTGATCAGGGAGTGTATATGAGGTGATCACCCCCGTCATTGATCACCCCCCTGTAAGGCTGCATTCAGACGTCCGTATGCGTTTTGCGGATCCGATCCATGTATCCGTGGATCTGTAAAAATCATACAGACGTCTGAACGGAGCCTGACAGGGGGGTGATCAATGACAGGGGGGTGATCAATGACAGGGGGGTGATCAATGACAGGGGGGTGATCAGGGAGTCTATATGGGGTGATCATGGGTGATCAGGGGTTCATAAGGGGTTAATAAGTGACAGGGGGGTGTAGTGTAGTGTTTTGTGGTACTTTACACAGCTACCTGTGTCCTCTGGTGGTCGATCCAAACAAAAGGGACCACCAGAGGACCAGGTAGCAGGTATATTAGACGCTGTTATCAAAACAGCGTCTAATATACCTGTTAGGGGTTAAAAAAAATCACATCTCCAGCCTGCCAGCGAGCGATCGCTGCTGGCAGGCTGGAGATCCACTCGCTCACCTTCCGTTCCTGTGAGTGCGCGCGCCTGTGTGCGCGCGTTCACAGGAAATCTCGGCCCTCGCGAGATGACGCGTATATGCGTCACTCTGCGCAGGGCTGCCGCCTCCGGACCGCACATCTGCGTTAGGCAGTCCGGAGGCGGTTAATGGCACATTGCTGCTGGAGCAGCCTATCAAGCATATACAAGGTGGAGTTCTGACAGGCAGTAGTGTTCAGCGGCATGTCCCATATTCGATTTCGTGAAATTTCGTGAATATTCGAAAGAATATTCGTAAAATATTCGCGAATATAAGAATTTGTTATTATTTCGCATATGCGATAATTTTCGCATATTATGCGATACATTTAACACTCTAACCCGACAAGCGTCACTTCACTGTGTTGTTAGAATGTACCATCGGATCTAAGTTTTCCGTACGTTCGTGAAAACTCAGTTCCGATGGTATATTTTAACTAACTAGGATTAATAGCATTTTTCAAAAATTCGCCTATTAGCTTGCTGTTAGATAATTCGCCTATTCGCTATATTCGTTTATTCGCTACATAACCACCTAAAATAATATGTGTGATGAGATCGTGCGTGCGCATTATAGGCGTGGTTTATCGCGAGTACGTCAGGGTCAATCAATAGCTTTTTTTAAATATTCGCCCAACCGCTGCCTGTTAGATAATTTGCCTATTCGATATATTTGCTTATTCTCTCTATTCATTTATTCGCTACATACACCACCTAAGTCAGTATGTTGCGATTGTGCGCGCGCACATGCACGCGCATTATAGGCGTGGTTTATCGCGAGTACGTCAGCTCCATTTTAAGAGTGAATCTTCGACTCCTGACAAGAGAAAATGGTGGGCACAAGATTCAATGACGAAGAGGATGAACTCCGGCTAACCGTAAGTACAACACTTCATGTCATAACATTTTGAATGCATGTTCGCACCATATCTGTATAGTATAGTAATTATTAAGCAATAGTATGTTTACATATTCGCGCATGCGAAGTTATGCGCATATATCTGCGCACTAAATATAACTTTATTTTTAATCATGTCTGATTAGATAATCATCATTGTTGTAATGATTATTGTTTTGACATCACAGCACTTTGTAAGAAGTATGTATGTATGTATGTATGTAGGGACAGCAAAGAAATATCATGCACATTGCATATACATTTCCCTGCCACACACTGCATACCACACACTGCATACCACACACAAACACATAGGGCCAGATTTATCATTACTCCGACAGCTCACTCCACTTTCACAAATGTCTAAAGTCAGTTTTAGCCAATTCAGATTTATGATCATCCCTTTTTACGGTAGCAGTTTATCCGTCAGTAAGCAGCTTTACAAAAGTCGCACGTCCTTACGAAAAAGTCGCATGTTCTATTAAAAGTTCTCATAAGATAAGCATGGTCCTCACTGGAGTGAACTAGCGCATTTTCTTTTCCAACTTTTTAAATAGTCCCAATAGTAAATGTGTCTAGAGATTCATCTACATAAGAAAACAAGCCCACTTTCATAAAACTGGCAAGCATAGTGCAGAGCAGGAGAAAGTCGCAAATTTGTGCACAGTTTTAGCGTTTGCTCATTTTCTTGCGACTTTTTCACTCCATTATTCTGACTTGAGCTAATTATAAATCTGGCCCCATGTCTTATTGGTCTGGAGAAAAATAAAAAATTTCTTCCTGCCATTATTTGCTGGTTCATTTAGCGTTACCCAGGGTGCACCCCATATCGTACCGTCGCTTCACTAGACAGGTACATATCAGCTCAGCTGGCCAATATCCGATTGCTCAGACCTCACCCACATACAATCGCAATACAATCCGATCTTATAACGTGAACATTAAATATAATATTTCCACCTTCTAACAAATACTTTTTGCTGTGTTTTGGATGATATTTATTAATAATCCTTGTATTTCCTAAATTTTGTAATACATGTTTGCATCTTTATCCTGCAGCGCATGTTGAAGGGATATGACCGGACCCGGAAGCAGGCCGAGAAGAGGACGATTGTCGTGGGGGTCGTCAAGGCCTTAGAAAAAAAAATTGGGCGGACCCACAACGAAATGCAAATCGTCAAAAAGTGGTCTGACCTGAAAAGGAGGCACCCGGACTGGGTCAAAGAGCACAGTCAGAGAGTCTGCCCTGGTACTTTTTTTTTTTTTATCACCCTTTACAAATTATTACTTATTTTTACCTGTTGTGAAACATAGCAAATCATCCCTTTACCTCATATATCTCTATCTCGCTGTGAGTGTATATATATATATATATATATTTATCCACACAGCGCGGTAGTGATGTATGATGTAACCGGCTGATTTTGTACTTTGCACACACACACACACACACACACATAATAATAAATATATGTGTGTGTGTATATCTAGATAAACAGCAATCATCAATCTGTATTAGGGCTGTTTCACACGAGCAGATGCCGTGCGTGACATCCGCTCCGTGAATGACAGCCAAGACCCGATTCACAAGTGCTCAATTTCATAATTTATTTTTCTGAACTGACTTGAGGACCCATTCATCTCTAAGGGGGCCGCACGATGTGCGTCCCGTCTCCAGAAAAGCGGACCCGCACTTCTGGGTCCACATTTCAGTTCTTAAAAAAAAAAAAGAACGAATATATTTTTGCACTAAATATAACTTCGTCTTTTATAATGTCTGATTAGATATTTATCATTGTTGTAATAAGTACCCTAGACAGGTACATATCAGCTCAGCTGGCCAATGTCCGATTGATCAGACCCCACACACAATCGCAATACAATCCGATCTTATAACGTGAACATTAAATATAATATTTACACCTTCTAACAAATACTTTTTGCTGTATTTTTGATGATATTTATTAATAATTCTTATATTATTGTCCTCAATTGAGGCCAAGAATAGTCATATTATATATATATATTTTTTTATTTTTTTTGTATGGGTGGATATGAATTACAGGGCTTCCAGCGCCAACGGTCCGCCGCCGTCTAACCACAGCGGATTTGGATGTAGTGGAGGTCTCCACAGGGGAGGATGAGCAGGTGGGCCCCTCCCACAGTCCTCGAGGTGCCACCAACCCACCTGATGTGGGGATTGTTGTGGAGGTGTCTGACGAGCCCGGACCCTCTGAAGGGCCAAAAACATCTGGCCCAGCTCCTGCTGAGGAGGAGATCGCCACCCCAGCTCCTGAAGAAGAGGATGAGGCATTGGTTACCACCCCGCACCAGGAGGGTAAATTTGTTTACACATCATTGTAATTATGTATACATCACATATTTAGAAACTTTAACCCTCAGTACCCCATGCCCATTTCTACTTTAACGCTAATTAAACATTTTTCTTAAATATTAAACGGTATCTATGTTTGTGCTAATAACTTTAAAACGAGTTTACTTTTCACGGGCATAGTTCTATCTTATCGTTACACATTGTACTTCATGACAGTGGTAAAATTGAGTCCAAATTTTAATGGCATCTTTGTTAAAAAAGTAACTAATCTAAAAAAAATATTAGAAATAAAATTATATAATCAAAATAAAAATTTCACTTGATGCTACAATATAGATTAATATAGATTAAATAAATGTATAAGTTTACAATCGCCATATGCATATATCATGTTTATATAATTTAATAACAGAAATATAATTCAATAACAGTTTGGTTATGCAGTCACTTTTTGAGGCCTACATAGTGTCAGCGACAAATAAATAACCCCATTTCAGAAACCACACACCCTCTATTTAATCAAAATTTATTCTATAAAGTCTGTTAACGATTTAATTGTCCAAAGGTAATCTATTAAAATGTTAAAAAAATCTAAATAATTTGAGCAAATTATAAATTACAAACTATTTTATTTGAAAACATTGTAGTGTTTAAATCATAAAAAAATCTTAAACGTATTACAAACAATATGTATATTTACAAACAGTTGTGCACAAAACCCTTAACTTTGGTCGCACAGCAGGCTTCAGACTGCAAGGAGCACAATATGGCTTTAGGCTAAAGGAATTAAATTAATGGTAATTGGGAGCTATGTCGCATGTTAAGAGAAGACACCCTTATGTGACCCTAGAGTTGAAAACAAAACAAAGTGATTCAATTAGGCAAACTACACCCCTCAATGAATATGCTAAGCAATTAGATCAATCCGCAATTTTACATAATGAGCCAACGATTGTCTTCTAGAAAAAACTGTTCAAATTGACAAAAAAAAGGAATTTACACACATTTTTTTATTAAATAAGTGGTTACAGGACTAAATGCACCCTACATTTAGTTCCACTTTTAGCATATAATTCACCTGAACACCACCACATATCTGAATTTATTTCATTGGCTGTAGAGTTGTAACAGCCAATATCAGCGCTTGTAGGGGAACAAAACACTGTTGTCCCCTGCTTCACCTCTAAGGCAACAGGTGCTGTCGTACAGTCTTTTTTTAGCATTTGTCACCTCCACATGACACCTACTTACCCCCCCCTTCAGCTACGTAGCAGCAATGCTTATGTCTTTGAAATACGTCCAATAGGAGAGATCTAGACAGCAGGTGTTTGACAAATACCTGAAAAGGCCTTATTTTATATAATTGGCTAGCTGCTCTGGACTAGTAGATCAGCTATTAGACCACGGTTAATGAGCCATTTTGTCCCCAGGGCAAATATTTTATATTTGGCACAAAAATAGTACGGAGCAATTTTGAAAGTCATGAAACACTGCACCCTCTACAATTATATAGCAGGTGATGAAGATCATAAAAGTAACAATAATAATGGGACAACAAAAACCACAGTAATATCAAACAACAGACATGCACAATAACTCTTTAATCTACATAAACTAATATTATATAACACAACAAATTTAATTTAAAACTACTAAAATGTCACTAAATAATCTAATATATAACTACATTTATTATGGTATACTTTAAAAATGACACTCAAATTATTTGCACTTAACTACATACTACACAAAATTCAATAAATGACTTATTGTTAATTGATATATTTATCTCTTGTGTTTTCATAACAGTAATCAAGAAAATTTCTGCAAAAATTGCTCTAATGCAAAAGAGGCATGGGAAAATCAGGCAATTAAGAGCCCTCATTCAAAAATCCCAAAGAATGCTGCAGGAATTTGAATGCCAATATGGGGAGGACCTGAAGGAGCTCGCAAGCCTGCAGGAAGAACTGCAAAAGTTCCCTTAATTTTATTCAAATATTTTTTTTTATTAAAAAAGTTTTCTTAAGTTATATTGATTCCATACTTATTTTTCTATAAGGTTATGTTTTTGTATAATTTTAACTGCAGACTTATCAGTAAAGAAGCCTTTAGTCCACATTGAAAGTCAGCAGGGTTTGGACAGACAACAGCAGTAGGTACATCTTAATAGTGTAGTATAAGGCCTACACATAAATACGTTTTTTCATGACAGCAGCAGCAGGTAGTGTTGTATTATGAGGCATATACATAACAAATCAACTTGATCAAGACAGCAGCAGGTAGAGCTATAGTATTCTGAGGGCTACAAGTCACCTTTAAATGTACAGCAGCAGGAGCAGCAGGTATTTATAGTGTTTTATTATGAGGTATATACATAACAAATCAACTTGATCAGGACAGCAGCAGCAGTTAGAGCTAACGTTATATTCTGAGGCATACAAGTCAGCTTCATCTGGACAGCAGCCGTTGGTAAAGTTAACATTGTAGGTTGATTAGTAAATTGAAAAATCAACTTTATCAGGACAGCTGATGGTGTTGTATAAGGACTTCACATAGCTACAAAGGACAAACAACTAGCTTGACATAACTGTGTATGATCATGACAGACAGCATCTGCAGCTGGTAGATATTAACGGTCGAGTATAATCTCATCCTAACTCAGCAGGACAGGCTGCAGCGGGTAATGTGTATTCTCAAAAGGCTGAATGCTAACTCGCCATGATCAGAACAGACAGCAGCATAATTCGCAGTAGCTAGATATTAACAGTGGATTATACGGCCTACACATAACTCTCAATGATCAGGACAATAGAAGAAGTCAATGCTAACGGTGGAGTATAATGACTACACAGAATTCTGAAGTATCAGGCCAAGATCAGCATGCAGTAGGTAAGTTAAAGTAGTATTCTAATTACTACACAAAGTTTGGCATAACTAAGCAGTAATAGAGTGTCAAGTTATTATATTGCAGCAGACAAAATTTTTTAACAGATGGGGATGTGGAAGACCGATTATAAAAGTATAAAAAAACAGATTGAACCCCCAAGTACAGCATGTGTATTCATCGCTTACATATACAATGTTGTCCTAATAAAATAAACTATCTAGATCAAAAAATTATAAAGGCCAATATAACATTGTACAATAAATCATTTATCTAAAAAAAAAGACCGTTGCCCATCTTGGCTCGTATGATGAAAAGTGGGGTTGCAGCGAGTCAGTTTAAAGATCTTCGGGAACCAGGAGCCATAATTGTTGCTCCTACCAGAGAGCTGATCAATCAAATTTACCTAGATGCTTGGAAATTTGCATATGGAACTGTCGTTCATCCAGTTGTAATCTATGGAGGAACACAAACGCCTAATTCACTGCGCCAGATATTTCAAGGCTGCAACATCCTTTGTGCGACACCTGGGAGGTTACTGGACGTTATTAACAAGGAGAAGATTGGGTTGAGCCAAGTGAAATACCTTGTTCTGTATGAAGCTGATCGATCGTATGCTGGACATGGGTTTTATGGAAGATGTAAGAAAATTGTTGTCAAGTCAAGGAATGCCAAAAAGAGAAGAAAGGCAAACTTTAATGTTCAGTGCCACGTTCCCTACGCCCATACAACATCTTGCTAGAGAGAATTTGAAGCCAGATTATCTGTTCGTGGTTGTTGGACAAGTTGGTGGCGCGTGCAGTGATGTCGAACAGCAGATAATTGAAGTGGAAGAGTATGGAAAGAGGGCTATGTCACGGATGATCCGCGAGAATATTGAACCGTCCTCCCAATATTATCAATATTACTCTCCCTTATTGATCAGTAGGTCTATTAAAATGAATTATTTCCCTAGGCCCCAGAACCTACAATTTGATTACTCAGAGCGTCTCCTTCTGTGTACCCAGAGAACAACATAGTCCTTTTGTTCAAGTCAGTCAATAGATGCCCAGCAGATAACGCAATTACAGCTGGTTTTCTTAGGTTGTCAAAAGAACTTCCTTTCTGCAGAGATATCACAGCTAGGTGTGAAGACTACACCTGGGGGGAGCCATTTGGTGTTGCTGCCATAAGAGGTTGGTAAGATAGCTTGATTCAGACAGGCCGGCACCAAGGTCCCTAGATTGACACATGAATCTGAGATATGATTTTTACCTTTTTAAGTGAGACCATGCATCTTACGGACGTAAAAATTACATCATCGTGTCACTCAGAATTCACTGGACATGTACATATGGGAAATATAACTCTAGGAGATGCCCAGATAAAGTTATGGTGTTACCCCATCAGAGAACCAGTTATAATAGTCATATTTGGTATCCCTGGACTCCATATTTTGTGGGGAATGTGAATGTGTGCTTGTTACTTGTGTACAGCAGAGACATCCTGAGATATGGCACATACCATATTTCAGGACTGGCATTCATCTCAGGGATACAGCCTGCCCAGCAGGCGGACTCTCAATTCCCCACCTTGATTCTTGGACCCCTTATAACAAAGACCTAGAATCTGCTAAAGGAGTTCTCCACTTTTAACAACACCTGAAGAGGGCCTCAGCAAGAGAACCCGTGGGCGTTAGGCATATTACACTGGACAAAGGCTTCTTGGACTTTATCCCTGCAACGGACTATTTCACCAACGGACATCTTTTCTGCGGAAACTAAGTATTTTCTTTCTTTTCTCCCTTTTGTTTATTGGACTATACTTTCCTTGATTATTGTGTTATAATTACTGTGCATCGTGATAATTTGTATTGTATATAGATATATAATAAATGACCTCCAAGTCATTTCTCTAGCCATATGCCTGTTTTCAAACACTGCAAAAACTTACCCTAGCCTCTCCAAAGAGAAAGCTACTCGGTTCTGTTATCTAGATAGTGGGTTCCTTGCTCCCATAAATTGCAAGGTGGTGGCAGTTAAACTACCCTGTGTGTGGTTCCGGTCCGGTCGCGCACACGCTTACTTGCGGTCAATCGGCGGTCCACTCCCTGCGCTTTCAGCCCATCGATTGTACGGACTCAAGTTAGACTGTCGGTGTGCTGAAAGTGGCTCGGAGGCCTGTTTGCGGATTGACCACTAGGGGCGCTGTTACGGTTTCGTGACGTATTGTGGCCGCGCCGGTCGCAGTTCGTCACAGACTAAACTGCTGGAACTTTTACAACTCATAGGCCATGAGCGCACGATGGTTTTTGTGAAAACCAAAAAGATGGCGGATTTAATTGCAACATTTCTTTGTCAAGAAAAAAACAAAACAAGCATTCACGGGGACAGAGAGCAAAGAGAGCGGGAGAAAGCTCTGGGCGACTTCCGCTCTGGACAGTGTCCTGTGATTGTTGCCACGTCTGTTGCTGCCAGAGGATTAGATATCGAGAACGTCCTTGATGTGATAAATTTTGACATCCCTGGCGATGTTGACGAATATGTTCACAGGATCGGCCGAACCGGACACTGCGGCAACACTGGAAAAGCCATTTCTTTTTTGAATAAGATTGGTGATGACGATCAAAAAAATTGTCCGTGGACTAGTGAAAGTTTTAACCGATGCTCACCAGGAGGTACCTTCTGCCGGCATACATACATAATTCCTCTGGGTAGCCATCTTATATGCTTTTGGCATATGTAAAAAAACTGTGAACTCTCATCTTCCTGAAGCCTGGGTCACCTATGATATAGATGGACACTTTTATTACCACTACTCTGTGAGGCCGGCTATAAAAGGTCATAAAGGCTATACCTGGCCCAGCTCATCCTGTCCTTTAAGATAAGATCAGCTCGCTGTCAAGCCTGGCTGGAGCGTGACGTCATTAATTTCCAGGTCTGGTTTGAGGAGAGCTAATAGCCCATAATTAGCTCTGGGCATAAAACCAGTCCACTTTCATATTTCATTTATGAATCAACTTATGCCCTTTCTGACACCAGATCCAGGCTCTACAGAGTATTGTGGTTAATTGGATATCAAATATGACTAGAGGATGTGATTCTATAGCTGACCTATGGGTGGTAGAAGAACTACAGGTCCCAGCATTACCGTGTGTGGTCTCTTTCTGTATGTAAATAAATAAGGATCGCAAATATGTATTCTGTATAAAAATATGCCGATGTATCAGGGAGATACGGGCTTAAGTATAATCCTCATTGTAGGAATTGAACTTTGATGGGGTCATAAAACACTTGGAGGCCAGGCTTCACAGTCACTCTGCTGCCATTGGCTGACAGGAGTAAGTCTCCTGCCCATGGGAGAGTTCATAAAAATCTGTGCACAAGGACAGAGGAGAGAGACCCATGGAACATCACCAGACACTTAACTGGACATTGACGGCATATCCCGGTATCAGAAGAACTTTGAGGGTCTCCCCTGATACATACTGAAAAGGGGTTTGCAAGGATTCAAAAAGGACATATGAACAACCATCTGAAACCCTCCAGAGAAAGTATTCTTTCATCTTTTTCCCTTTCATTTGAACTGTCGTGATTATTTATATTGTTATTATTATTCTGTAGATTTATAGTCATTTTCATTAGACTTGTATGCACTGCTTTTTACCTCTTATTAAAGATTATAAAATCTAAATGGCCAAGTCTTCCATATTCTAAGCTGCTGAACAACGTACCTTGCCTTTGAAGAGACGTTACCAGGTAGTTAGTTAAATTGCATTTAGGAATTGTAGATGGGGTGATTGACTGCGGTTGGTCAGTAAGTGATATACGGTTCATCCACTGATCTGTGTGATAGTGAATGACCCGGATAGTCGGCTTGTGGACCGGGAACCCACGTGGTGGCAGTTACCGAAGTGTAGTGGGGCGGTGTTAGCCGGATGGTAATACCCCGGTCACGTGAGGTCTTTGTGTGTGCGCAGACTCCGTCACAGACCACTACGTCACAGCTGTGGGATCCGGAGCGATCGGATCCATAGTTCGTGACAGTACCTGCTTGGCTTGAAGAGATGGCGTTCAGTGCCCATGGCATGCCAACATTTAGTTCACAGCCAAGCAAATTTGCTTCAGTGGATAGCAGGAAGAGAGGTGACTTCCAGGAGGACAACGGTTACAGCAATGCTGGCATTTCACAACCTGCAGCGCGGGCGGCAGCGGAGGAGGAGGAAGATTGGGGCTAGTCGGACGTGGTTAAGCAGATGAGACGTCCTTACAGATTCAGTTTTACATGAAACAATATGTTGTATGTTTGTAAAAATGAGAATTTTGTTTATCGCACTCCAATATTTAAGGTAGTAATTTGCCGTTAGGAAATTTACTTATTTTGGTTCATTGAAAATGGCTGCTCTGAAAACTTTAGAGCACAAAATTAAAGTTTTCTTTACTTTGAAAAAAAAAGACCGTAATTTATAATAGAAAATTATTGTTTAACGCACATGAATTAACCTTTGTGTGAACACACTATTACCTTTCAAATGTATTATTGAACAAAGCTTTAGATTACAAAATACAAATCTACATTCAAAATGTATAATAAATATATATAGAGTATCAACCAAATTTTAACAAAAAATAAATTTATACTTTTGAAAAAGTATCTTTATATTAAAAAAAAGTATCAAATTATCCATACTGTGATCCAAATTTCAACCTCAATAATACAATATTGTATAGTAAAATTGTCTTCAGTTATATTAGTTCCATTATTTTAAAAAATTTGAAACATCAAATGTATCTGAAAAAAAAAAAAAAAGAAACAATTGATGAGTCAGCAAAGAAATAACTAGCATGATTCTGATATAGTGTCCGTTTGTTAAATTGGACATGTTGGAGCATAGCTTCCTCAAAAAAGACATCAACATGTGATGCAATGAGTAGAATCACTCACAAAATGGTGACATGGCTTCAAGATTATTATTCTGTCAGCAGTTAATTTTGAAAGATTAAAGTCTATTATAATATTACACTAGCATGTGAAAATAATCATTATATAATTGTCAAGAAGTAATATTACATTTAAATGTATATATCTATATATACATGTGGCAATAACGCTCCATTACCAAAACCGGATTACCACACGGATAAGTATAACGCCAGTAACACCCAACCATGTAGAGAGGTCAACACAGAAGCCAGGCATCCTTTCCAGGACAACCGACAACACCATGTTAGAACCTAAGTCTGTATTAAAATAATAAATAAAACAAAAAACTTTCATTAGGTTTATCAATCAGTCTTGTACAATGTTAAGTGCACAAAACCTTTTGAAAATGGAAGCCCACATGCGGTCCCCACCTTGCTAAAGTAAGAACCACAACATGGACGCCAACAACCCAATTAAAGCAAAATTAAAATTTTTAAAATAAAATAAAACAAAATAAATTATTTTGGTGAATGAAGCGTAAAACCACATGAATGTATTAAACGAAAACATTTTTATTCTATCTATATTCCAATCAAATTCTTGACAATATACAATGAATAGTGCACATTCGCAAATATTAAACATGAACACCATTTTATGAAAATAATAATACTCAATACTTGTCATATTACAAGGGCTAGTAAGTAGTCCATGCTGGTTCTCCTTTGCATGATCTTGAAAAAAAAAATTCCACAGTTAGATTTTAATAATTTAGTATATTTCAGACACATTACTTGGCAGCATTAGGCCAGACAGTAGCAGTAAAATAGTAACGCAACAGTAGAAGGCATACAAATCAAAGGGCCAAACAATTAAGGATAACTACTGAAACTACCATTAAAACAGAAAAATTTGTTGTCTAAAGGCCACACATAGCTAAACTAAACTCTGCAGGAACAGGGCAGACAAAAGCAGGTAAATGTAAACACCATAGTAAAAGGTCTACACCAAGTTCGCCTAACCCTGCAGGATAGGCAGCATCATAATTTAATGTTAAAATTGGAGAATAAAGAGTAATTAGAAATACATGTTCAGGACAGACAGATGCAGCATCAACTAGATGGAAGTTTGAAATGGTTGAGCATAAGGTCTACACATAACTTGGCACAACTCAGTAGGAAATGCATAATCAACATTTAAATATAATGATGTAGTGTAAGGACTAAACAAAAATCAGCCTGATCAGCAAATTCAATAGCAGCATCAACAGGATGGAAGATGGAAAATGTCTAGTAAAAGGCCTAAACATAGCTCTGAATAACTTATCAGGACAGTCAGCAGCACGTTCAAAGTTGGCAGCAGCAATGTGTACTGCTGAATGGGAAACCAACAGGCCATGGTAAGCCCATAAATGAAATATGACATGTCAGTCAGCAGCACGTTCAAAGTTGGCAGCAGCAATGTGTAATGCTGAATAGGAAACCAACAGGCCATGGTAAGCCCATAAATGAAATATGACATGTCAGTCAGCAGCACGTTCAAAGTTGGCAGCAGCAATGTGTACTGCTGAATGGGAAACCAGCAGGCCATGGTAAGCCCATAACTTATAAAAAATGCAACTCTGACAGCAGCAGGTTTTCAGTGTGCTGAGGAAATTTTATGACATGCATAATAATTAAAAAATTTGGCATTCTAGAATGATTATTTTGATTATATTAAGATTTTGCTTCATAAATAAAAATTAATAATATATAAATAAGTAAATATATAAATAAATATTTTAAAAATAAATAAAAAACAACGTAGTTTTGGAGGGAGAGACAAGGAGAGGGATGGACAAGGGACCCTTCAACGGCCTGAACCGACAGCGGGGGCCAAGAAGTCACTGCCGATCCAGGACTCGTTCATTTTAATGAATGTAAGTCTGTCCACTGAGTCTGTGGACAGATGGGTCCGCTTGTCCGTGACCACCCCACCTGCTGCGCTAAATGTCCGCTCAGACAGTACGCTGGAGGGGGGGCAAGATAGTAACTCCAGTGCATACTGAGCGAGCTTGCGGCAGGTGTCCAGCCTGGCAACCCAGTACTCCATGGGGTCGTCGGTGCTCATGCTGTCGGAAGCACCAACGGACCCCATGTAGTCTGCCACCATGCGGGCCAGCTGCTGGTGGTGACTGCTGCTGCTGCTGCTACTGGGTCGCGCAGACTGGTAGAACGACCGCATCTCACCAATAAGGTCACCTGCTTGGCTGGTGCTGTTGGGGCCAGCCACCTGCTGGGTGAGATGGGCGGGGAGAACTGGAACGTGAGGCCGAGGGCTGGCCTGCTCCAGACGCTTGATCAGACAGGCCCGCAGTTGATCCATCCGGGCCTGTCTACGGCTGGCTGGGATGAACTGCTCCAGTTTCCCCTTGCAGCGAGGGTCTAAAAGGTTGGCCAACCAATAATCTTCCCTCTCCTTGATTCTCTTGATCCGGCGGTCCCTCCGGAGGCATCGCAGCATGTGGGCAGCCATAGGGAAGAGGACAGCCCGCTGTGACTGTTCATGGCTGCCCAGGACCATGACTTCTTGGTCCTCCTGCTGCTGTTGCTGCTGCTCCCGGTCGGATCTGCCCCACCCCCGGACTAACGGTGCCTCCAACACCGTCTCTCCCTCCTGACCAGGCCCAGACTGCTGGAAGTCTACAAATTCTTCCTCCTCCTCCTTGTCTTGGGCCTGGTCTTGTTGGAGCATTGCTGCCTCCTCTTGCTCCAACAAGGCACTCTCCCCAGCCTCGAGCAGGCGATCTAGTGTCCTGTCCAGCAGGAACACTAAGGGGAGCACGTCGTTGAGGCCGACATGCTCCCCGCTGACCATCTTGGTCGCCTGCTCGAATGGGGCCAACACGTGGCAGACCTGCTGTATCTGCCCCCACTCCGCATTAGGTGATGTATGGGAGTGGTTGTGCTGGCCCTGGAGTGCCTTGGTCCAGCAGGTATTCCCTCACCGCCCTTCGCTGCTCCCACAACCTCTCCAGCATGTGGAGGGTGGAGTTCCACCGCGTCACACTGTCCACAATCAGCCTGTGAGGTGGCAGGCTGTTGTCCTGCTGTAGTTTGGACAGGGACGCGGCAGCAGTTGGGGAGCGTCTAAAGTGGCTGGCAATCCTCCGTACCCTTGGCACAATGTCACTCAACCCTTCGTATGTTCGGAGGAATTTCTGCACAACTAGGTTGAGGACATGTGCCATGCAGGGCACGTGTGTCAGACTGCCAGCATGGAGGGCGGCGAGGAGGTTGCTGCCGTTGTCACAGACAACCATACCTGCCTGGAGCCTTCGGGGTGTCAGCCACTTCTGGATCTGATCCTGTAGTGCGGCCAGAACGTCAGGTCCAGTGTGTCTCCGTTCCCCTAAGCTCACAAGCTGGAGCACGGCCTGGCAGCGGACGTGCACCACACTCGCGTAGCTACGGGGACGCTTGCTGGGGGGCTCAGCAGCGGTGGAGACAGTGGCTTGTGGGGGGAGAGCAGCAGTTCTCCCCTGGACACCCCGGGGCGGCACCACAAACTCAGATGCCGCCGTTCCCTCCCCGGCGCCTCAGAGGGAAACCCAATGGGCAGTAAAACTGATATAGCGTCCCTGCCCATGCCTGCTGGTCCAAGCATCCATTGTCAGATGCACCCTGTCACTGACAGCATGATCCAGCGACAGGGATACCTTCTGCACAATGTGTTGGTGTAGGGCAGGGACGCCAGTCCTGGCAAAGAAATGGCGGGGGGACACACCATCTGGGTTGTGCCTGCTCCAACATCTGCTGGAATGGATTGCTGTCCACAAGATTGAAGGGCAGCAGATGTTGGGCGATAACCCTTGCCAGGAGCCCATTGAGTGAACGCACTTGTCGGTCCCCGGGGGCATAGGGCGCGGTGCGTTCGAAAAGGTCAGCAACCGTGGGCTGGCGCCGGACGGCAGTGGAGGACATAGAGGAGGGTGCGGTGGAGGCAGAGGTCTGGCTGCCGGTACCAGTACCTCTAGGAGAGGGAGCGGGGGAGTGGGAACGCCTTGTTGGAAGTGGTTGGGGTGGCTGCAGAACAGTGGCAGGAGCTGCTGTCCCCTGCACACTGCTGGTGGCGCCACTGCTATGACCACCCCGCATCTGTTCCCACTCCCGCCAGTGGTTGACTCGTAAGTGCTGGGTGAGGGCAGTGGTACCCAGCCGAGCCGCAGACCTCCCTCTCCTCACCCTGGCATGGCACAGATTACAAATGCCAATTGTGGCATCATCTACTGCCAGGGTGAAGTAAGCCCAAACAGGCGACTTACGTACCACCCTCCTGTCAGATGGGGCGGTGCTGACTTGCGCCTGCTCGGGCTCGATGCGGACAGGTGGATCTGGCTGCTGCTGCCTCCTCCTACTGCTATTACCAGTGGAGCCCCTGACGCTGGGCTCACTGGCAACCTGTGGTACCATTTGCCTCTGGTGCCTACCTTCCTCCTCATCAGTGCTGCTGATTCCTGACAAGGGAGGTGGCACCCATTCTCTGTCACCCTCCTCTTCGTCCCCTGATATGATAGACACAGGGCCAACCAGTGGTGGACTGAGGGGAACAGCAGAAGTGGGGCCCCTGACCTGGCTCCTCTGTCCCCTCGCTGATGCCTGGGTCTGACTAGGTGTGGGGTTTTGCTGGCTGAAACCGCCCGCACCTGTTGGAAGGGATGTCACTGGGGTACATACAGGTGGTACCCCCTCCATCTCCTCCTCCATCCCTTCCATAAGGTCCTGACCCTCAGGACTGAAGTGCAAATCAGCCTCCTGCATTACCTCCCCCAAGGTGTCCCTCTCACTGTCGCTGTCAAACAGGAGCAGGGACGATTCTTGGGGGCTGGGGGTTGGTCCTACAGGAGACGAAGTGCAGCTGCTGCTCGGAGCCGGGGCAGAGGACTCTGTGGCACTGGCTTGTGCCACAAGAGACACAACTTCCTCAGCATCCTGAGAGGAAATTCTCCTGCTGCCAGTGGCAAAAAAAATCACGAATAAGGCGGACGCCCCTAACACCTGTGTCCGCACCTCGGTGGGTAGATGAGCGGCCCGTGCTGGCAGCTGTCCAGCACTGGGACCAACTACTCTCCTACCCCTGCTGCTCGATCGTGAAGACCTCATTATTATTTTTTTTTTTATTTATACAAAAATTAAATTATATGATGTGATTTAGGGAAAAAGTTTATTGGGATGGGGACTGTCGCACAATAAAGAAAACCAAATTTATATATAATAAATCAACGAAAATATATATTTTATTTTAAACTAACAAAGGATGTAGACACTGACAATACACCGAATAACCAGTAAAAGAAAAACACTAAACCTAATAAACTTTTTTTTGTCTTTTTTTTTTTTTAACTAACAAAGGACGTAGACACTGACGCGGAGGAAAAAAACCACGGAATAACCAGAAAAAGAAAAACACTAAAACTAATAAACTTTTTTTTATCTAACGAAGGACGTAGACACTGACGTGGACAAAAAACATGGAATAACCAGTAAAAGAAAAACACTAAAACTAATAAACTTTTTTTTGTCTTTTTTTTTTTTTAACTAGCAAAGGACGTAGACGCTGACACGACACAAACTAAACAGTAATAAACGAAAACTAATAAACTTATTTTTTTTGTTTCAGAGTGACAAGGGAGGGGGGATAATGAGAGTGACAAGGGGGGAGGAATAATGAGAGT
Source organism: Bufo gargarizans (assembly GCF_014858855.1). Taxonomy (NCBI): domain Eukaryota; kingdom Metazoa; phylum Chordata; class Amphibia; order Anura; family Bufonidae; genus Bufo; species Bufo gargarizans. Next base: position 368,418,854 of record NC_058082.1, on the reverse strand, counting down.
GACAAGGGGGGGAATAATGAGAGTGACAAGGGAGGGGGGATTAATGAGAGTGACAAGGGAGGGGGGATAATGAGAGTGACAAGGGTGGGGGGAATAATGAGAGTGACAAGGGAGGGGGGAATAATGAGAGTGACAAGGGAGGGGGGAATAATGAGAGTGACAGGGGAGGGGGGAATAATGAGAATGACAAGGGAGGGGAGGAATAATGAGAGTGACAAGGGAGGGGGGGAATAATGAGAGTGACAAGGGAGGGGTGAATAATGACAGTGACAAGGGAGGGGGGAATAATGAGAGTGACAAGGGAGGGGGGATAATGAGAGTGACAAGGGAGGGGGGGGATAATGAGAGTGACAAGGGGGAGGAATAATGAGAGTGACAAGGGGGGGAATAATGAGAGTGACAAGGGAGGGGGGATTAATGAGAGTGACAAGGGAGGGGGGAAATAATGAGAGTGACAAGGGAGGGGGGAATAATGAGAGTGACAAGGGAGGGGGGAATAATGAGAGTGACAAGGGAGGGGGGAATAATGAGAATGACGAGGGAGGGGGGGAATAATGAGAATGACGAGGGAGGGGGGGAATAATGAGAGTGACAAGGGAGGGGTGAATAATGAGAGTGACAAGGGAGGGGGGAATAATGAGAGTGACAAGGGAGGGGGGAATAATGAGAGTGACAAGGGAGGGGGGATAATGAGAGTGACAAGGGAGGGGGGATTAATGAGAGTGACAAGGGAGGGGGGAAATAATGAGAGTGACAAGGGAGGGGGGAATAATGAGAGTGACAAGGGAGGGGGGAATAATGAGAGTGACAAGGGAGGGGGGATTAATGAGAGTGACAAGGGAGGGGGGAAATAATGAGAGTGACAAGGGAGGGGGGAATAATGAGAGTGACAAGGGAGGGGGGAATAATGAGAGTGACAAGGGAGGGGGGATAATGAGAGTGACAAGGGAGGGGGGGATAATGAGAGTGACAAGGGAGGGGGGGATAATGAGAGTGACAAGGGAGGGGGGATAATGAGAGTGACAAGGGAGGGGTGAATAATGAGAGTGACAAGGGAGGGGGGAATAATGAGAGTGACGAGGGAGGGGGGAATAATGAGAATGACGAGGGAGGGGGGGAATAATGAGAATGACGAGGGAGGGGGGGAATAATGAGAGTGACAAGGGAGGGGTGAATAATGAGAGTGACAAGGGAGGGGGGAATAATGAGAGTGACAAGGGAGGGGGGAATAATGAGAGTGACAAGGGAGGGGGGATAATGAGAGTGACAAGGGAGGGGGGGATAATGAGAGTGACAAGGGAGGGGGGATAATGAGAGTGACAAGGGAGGGGGGGATAATGAGAGTGACAAGGGGGGAGGAATAATGAGAGTGACAAGGGAGGGGGGGATTAATGAGAGTGACAAGGGAGGGGGGATTAATGAGAGTGATAGGGAGGGGGGGATAATGAGAGTGACAAGGGAGGGGGGAATAATGAGAGTGACAAGGGAGGGGGGAATAATGAGAGTGACAAGGGAGGGGGAAATAATGAGAGTGACAAGGGAGGGGGGAATAATGAGAATGACAAGATAGGGGGGGAATAATGAGAGTGACAAGGGAGGGGGGAATAATGAGAGTGACAAGGGAGGGGTGAATAATGAGAGTGACAAGGGAGGGGGGAATAATGAGAGTGACAAGGGAGGGGGGATAATGAGAGTGACAAGGGAGGGGGGATAATGAGAGTGACAAGGGGGGAGGAATAATGAGAGTGACAAGGGGGGGAATAATGAGAGTGACAAAGGAGGGAGGAGGGAGGACAGAATGACAAGGGGGGGGGGGGGGGGGAGAAGAGAGTGACAAGGGAGTCCCCAGAGCCAGACCAAGAGCCAGAGACCAGATCATCTTATTGTCCTGGTGGTAAGTAGACAATGCAATGTGTTTATTATGTAATTGTTTAGTTATTAATACTACATTGGAAACAAATTTTAAGGGTCCATTCACACATCCGTGTGTGTTTTGCGGATCCACAAAACACGGACAGCGGACCGCACATTGCCGGCACTAAGAATATGCCTATTCTTGTCCGCTATTGCAGACAAGAATAGAACATGTTCTATTTTTTTCAGGATCGGAATTGCGGGTCCGCAATTCCGCTCCGCAAAAAGAGACAGCTACAAGAAGCTGGATTAACCCTAAGGGAAACATAGCAGTTCTTTTAATTTAAAAGCTGAGAAAGGGGTGGAACAAGATATGGACAGATCATCTGATAAGGCGGGGGGGGGGGGCGGCAATTTTTATCTTGCCTAGGGCGGCAAAAATCCTTGCACCGGCCTCCTCCTCTACCTCCTGGCTGTCACTCAGTCCAGCCGGGTACCGCGCGGTACAGGAACAGGGGATTCAGTTTCCTGTTCCCAGCCGGACTGACAGGAAGTGTACACTGAGTGAGTGCTCACTTCCTTTTAGTCCGGCCACCGCCGGAAACAGGAAACTGAATCTCCTGACCTGTACCACGCGGTTCCCGGCCGGACTGAGTGACAGCCAGGAGGTAGCGGAGGAGAGCTCGGTAGAGGAGGTAGAGAAGGACACAGGTTTGTAAGAACTGAAAAATGTTAATGTGTGTGTTTTAAGTATGTTGGATTTAGTTATTGTGCACTTTTTTAATGTATATTGGATTGTATGGTACAGTGGTGTTTTTTGCAAATGTTCATTTGTTGAAAATGTTCAAATTTCATGCACATTAAATGCAACAGCAGTATTTGCACTGTAAAACTCCTTTATATAAAGTGTGGGTGAACTTAAACTGTATGGCTATACTGTGGTTCCTGTAGGCTTTGCGTGCGTAAGGTGGGGAGGGCGTGGAGGGGGGGGGCCTCCATGTCTATTTTGCTTGGGGCCCCCAAATTCCTTCAAACGGCCCTGTTAAAGAGGACCTTCCACTAGAATAAAACATCTAAACTAACTATACAGACATGGAGAGCGGCACCCAGGGATCTCCCTGCACTTACTGTTATACCTGGGCGCCGCTCCGTTCTCCCGGTATAGCCTCCGGTATCTTCATAGTTAGGCTCCACCCAGTGGAACCTGCCGACGTCTCATTCTCCCATGCTGTAGCGCTGGCCAATCGCAGCGCACAGCTCATAGCCTGAGAGGCTTTTTTTTCTCTCAGGATATAAGCATGAGCACTGCGATTGGCCAGCGCTACAGCATGGGAGGCTATACCGGGAGAACGGAGCGGCACCCAGGTATAACAGTAAGTGCAGGGAGATCCCTGGGTGCCGCTCTCCATGTCTGTAAAGTTAGTTTAGATGTTTTATTCTAGTGAAAGGTCCTCTTTAAAGCTGATTTTACAAACATTGCTAACCCTTTAGGCGCTCCACAAGAATTAAAGGAAAATGGAGATCACATTTTTAAATTTCACTTTTTTGGCAGATTTTCAATTTTAATCTATTTTTTTTATTTAACACATAGAGGGTTAACAAGCAAACAAAACTCAAAATGTATTACCCTGATTCTGTGGTTTACAGAAACACCCCACATGTGGTCATAAACTCCTGTATGGGCACACTGCAGGGTGCAAAAGAAAAGGAGCGCCACATGGTTTTTGGAAGGCAGATTTTGCTGAACTGGTTTTTAGATGCCATGCCCCATTTGAATCCCCCTTATGCACCCTTACAGTAGAAACTCCCAACAAGTGACCCCATTTTGGAAACTAGGGGATAAGGTGCCAGTTTTATTGGTACTATTTTTTGGTACATATGATTCTTTGATCATTCATTATAACACTTTTTTTTACAGCGTTCATCTGAGGGGTTAGGTCATGTGACATTTTTATAGAAAAGATCGTTACGGATGTGGCGATATCTAATATGTATACTTTTTCTTATTTATTTAAGTTTTACACAATAATAGCATTTTTGAAACAAAAAAATTATGTTTTAATGTGTCCATTTTTTTTTTTGAAATGATTTTCTTATGTAGGGGCTCATTTTTTTGCGGGATGAGGTGACAGTTTTATTGGTACCATTTTGTAGGACATAAGTTGATGTAAGGTGACAAAAATTGCATTTTTTGACCATTTCTTTTTTTTATGATGTTCACCCGAGGGGTTAGGTCCTGTGATATTTTTATAGAGTTGGTTGTTATGGAGGCGGAGATACCTAATATGTATACTTTTTAAATGTATTTCACTTTAACACATTAATAGCATTTTTTAAACAAAAAAAATTATGTTTTAATGTGTCCATGTTCTGAGAGCTATATATATATTTTTTTTTTTTTTAGCGATTTTCTTATGTAGGGTCTCATTTTTTGTGGGACATACGCCTTTTTGATCACTTAATGCTTTTTTTCTTTTTATGGTGTTTATTGAACTGGCTAGATCATGTGATATATTTATAGAGCCAACCGTCACGGCAATGCAAAATGTGTCTATTTTATATTATTTTTTCAGTTTTTAACTTTTTTTTTAAAAACTTCTTACTATAAATTTTTTTCTATTTTTACATGTGAAAAATATCCTCTCGGGACAATTTAACTTCATTTTTTTTTTTTTTCCACTATTGATTTCTCCTGTAACTGGGGCTGACATAGTAGCCCCAGTACAGGGGAAATACATCCCCCAGAGAGGCTGTACAGTGGTATACAGCGCTGTACAGCCTCAGTGCAGGGCTGATCCAGGTCTGTGAAAGACCCAACAGCTCCTGCACTTTCCGGCCCCGGCGGTCACATGACTGCCGTGCCAAGACAGGAAGCGCATAGCGCTTCCTGCACTGTATACACAGGGCTCGGTGAGCGCTGTGTATACAGCGATCTAGAAGGCAGGGACACCTGGGAACTGTCCCTGCCTTCTCTAAGGGTTGTCCTCCTGTCACTGTCAGCGAGCAACCTGATCTGCAGCTGCACGATTAGCGTGCAGCTGCAATCTCTGAATGGACTCTCAGGAACGTCTATTCAGAGATATAGAACCACCTCCCGGACGTTTTTAGTCAACGTGCGGACGGGAGGTGGTTAATCAATATTTGGTGGAAGGTGGTGTATCGCAGGCCTCAATCAATATTTGGTGGAAGCTGGTATATCAATCCCCTCTATCAGTATTTTGTGGAAACAGGTATATAGAACCCCTTATTGAGTATTTGCTAGAAGCTGGTATATCAAACCCTTTAATCAATATTTGGTGGAAGCTGGTGTATCGCAGGCCTCAATCAATGTTTGGTGGAAGCCGGTATATGAATCCCCTCTATCAGTATTTTGTGGAAGCCAGGGTATCGCAGACCTCAATCAATATTTTGTGGAAGCCGGTGTATAACACCCCTCAATCAGTATTTTGTGGAAGCAGGTATATCAAACCCATTGATCAGTATTTTGTGGAAGATGATATATCGCAACCCTTAATCAGTTTTTTTCGGGCAACAGGTATATCACACCTTTTGCAATTAGTTATTCCAATAGCATTTGTCTCTCTATCTAGCTGCGGTATCTCAGCAGAACCGCACACAACTGCTGCACAATCTAAATCCGCTATAATATACTTTCTATGTTAGAAGGTATATTATAGCTATATTACACCCCTCAATCTTTATTTTTTTTTGGCCAACAGGTATATCACACGAGTTGCAATTAGTTATTCCAATAGCGTTTGTCCCTCTGTCTAGCTGTAGTATCGCAGCAGAACTGCACACAATTGCTACACAATACAAATGCACTATAATATACTTTCTATGTTAGAAAATATATTAAAAGTATTGTATATCACATCCCTCAGTATGTCACACTTATCGATAGCACACCTATACCAGTCCTTAAAAGGACTTTTGTGGCCCTATTAGCTAGCATTTGGTGTCCCTAACAGTCTGTCCCTGCTCCACACAGCAACCTCTCCCTACACTGGCAAAAAAATAATGTAAAATGGCTGCCAGATTGGGTTTATTTATAAGGCATAAGGTGTGTCCATGTGCTGAAACGTCTCAATTGGCTGTCCTGTCCCACCTGATGGATGTGTCATTGGTCAAAGTTCGGCGCTTTACAAAAAAATATAGCGCGTGTGAATATCGCCATATGTTTGCATGTACGACAAATTGCAAACGAGCAAAGTTCACCGCAAAACGACCACCGGGAGAACCGCAATGCCATCTATACTCCTTGACTACTGGATGTGCAGGCTTGACATGTGGCCAGAGCTGGCACAATTTGCCATGGAACTCTTGGCTTCCTACTCGTTGAGTTTCCTGTCCGAAAGGATGTTCAGCGCAGCAGGGGGGATCGTGACCGATAAGCACACTCGCCTAGCTCACGACAGTGTAGACTACTTCACATTTTTAAAAATTAATGAGGCATGGATCTCGGAGGAATTCAACACCTGTGATGACCACGTGTAATTGAATTTCCTCATGCCAGCCCACACATATCCGCCACCACACAGAACAAAGAATGGTCCTTGCCTTATGTATATACAGCGGCATAAAAGGCCTTTTATGTCAGGTGAATGCCTAATTTTTGGGGCCTATACTGGCCGACACTTACATATTTATCCAGCGACTGCCTAATATACCTCCAACCACAGAATCCAAAGTTCTATTGCCTAGTTTTTGGGGCCTGTACTGGCCGACAGTAATTTTTTATCTCTAGCCACATAATCACACCCCTGTCTCACTCCTCTGCCTCTCATTATGGTGGCATATGAACTAAATTCACCATAAGGATCTTCTAATGTCACAGGGTCATGTGACTGTGCCCCCCACCCCGTACTGTGCCCCCTTATACCCTGCGTTGTGCCCTCTTACAACATCCTGTGCAGTACCCCTAGTCATTCCCTGTACTGTGCCCTATTATACCCTTTTATCCGGTCACAGTACAGAGGTGTTATCTGGTCAATATATGGCGGTGGTATCCAATAACTGGATGGCCATAACTGTATCAGTTTTCCTGCCCGTGCCATCCTTTTTTAGACCTGGTATGAGCGGGAATAATATGCAGATTGCGGTGCTAAGGATCTTTGCGCCACAATCTGTGTCAGGAATACGCCTAACATAGACGTATTTCTATATAATAAATGACCAGCAAATTGTATTATTATTCGGGGGTAGGGATAATTTCTTTATATTATATACATTCTAGTGTATTATATTGTGCTCTGTATTTCCCAGTAGAAAATGATCCTTGGGAAGCACATTCCTCATCCCTGACCACCAGGACCAGATAGCGCTCTGTCAGTACATGGCGGCCTCCCCTCTCTGCCACGCTGCTCCGCTGTGTACTGGTGCTTATTCTGACACTAGGGCTGAGTTCACATTCCAAAAATGTATGCGTTAACAGATGCCTCAGACTGATGCCATACAGTGGCGTTCGTTCACCATACAGTTCCATGGTAGAAAAAAAAAATTACGTTAACATATACATTTTTTTAATGCAGGATACAAAAACGTGGAGTGCTGCACATTTCTACACATCAAACAGATAGGAAATACACATTTTCTAGGCTCCAGCAGGGCACATTTTTGAGAATTGCCCTTTAGGACGCATAAAAATGTACCCTGATTGAAATACATATTTTTTGTGGGAATTTTTTGCCAACGATCCTCCTCTGGTATATCAATGTCCATGTTGTAAGACTATTTGTGTACTTCTAGTAAATGTTTGCTGGCTACAAAAGATGACCTGAAGATTTTTCAGGTTCACCTGCCATTAAAGTGAATGAGGCCTGCCGCAAACGTGCAGTTCGTAAACATTTGATCGTCCTGGCCGATATTTTTCCATCACTAGGCTACAGAACCTGTTCTATTAAACGCTTATACAAGTAGATCCCCCCTGACAGCAGTAAGTTTGTGTTGAAGTCACTGATTATTTTGCCCTTCCTCTTATCCCTGAGAACAATAACCCACAAAAAACTGATCCTGTCTGGGGAGCATACGCCTTCACTCGGTCAGCATTTGGTCATTAATCCTTGAGTATTGGTAATGCCAAAAAAACAGGACTGGATCTAAAACAGAGATGACACGTGAAGGTAATATTTGCATGTCTGTGTTTTGTACCCACTCCTGCTTTTGGCTACCAAATCATAATCCAATTCTGATGCAACCATACAGGCCTTACAGATGCTACACAGACAGGATCCGTTGTGGGTCTCATTTTTCCTTCCTTCTGACCAATCAGAAGAAAGATCAAATAAATGGTGATTTCAAGAAGGCCAAACAAGGACAATAGCAACCCCGTCATAGAGTGGGGAGGGTGGCAACAGCATGAGGTCCACAGAGTGGCCCTATGACATAGTGGTGAGGTGGTAGCAGCATGAGGAGACCACCAAGTGGCACAATGACAGTGTCTGGATGTGGCGGCAGCATCAGGAGGCCACAGAGTGGGACAATGACAAAGTGTGGAGGTGACAGCAGCAGTATGATTAGGCCACAGAGTGGCACGGTGACATAGTGTGGAGATTACAGCATCAAGAGGCCACAAAGTGGCACGGTGACATAGTGTGGAGATGGCAGCAACAGCAGCAGCATGATACCACAGAGTGGCAAGGTGACAAAGTTTGGAGATAGCAGCAGCAGCAGCAGCATGATACCACAGTGTGGCAAGGTGACATAGTGTGGACATGGCAGCATCAGGAGGCTACAAAGTGGCACGGTGACATAGTGTGGAGATGGCATTATCAGGAGGCCACAGAGTGGCACGATCACATAGTGTGGATTTGGATAATCTAATCTGATGCATCAGGCATTGGTGGGTGGAAATCCTGGCTGATCCACGCCTGATTCATCTTGACAAAAGTAAGTCTCTACACATTTTGGGTGGACAGGCGAGTTCTTCTTGGGGTAACTATGGACCCGCACTAAACATCCGCTCTGATGCCACGCTACTGGCCAGGCATGACAGCATTTCCAGGGCAAACTCGGCCAGTTGCGGCCACAAATCCAGTTTGGCTGCCCAGTAGTCCAGGGGATCTTCTATGACGGCTGGCAGGGTGCTGTCAAAGTATGCCATCACCTGCTGGTTCAGGTCCTGCTCCAGGTCTACTATGCTGCTGTCACTTGCAACAAAGTCGAAGATCCAGTCAACCAATCAAGAACCGCTGGGTTGCTGGTCAAGACACAACCGCTAGCTGACATGTGGACCTAAAGCCTAGGGAAGAAACCCCTGCTGCCACTCCCCCTTACTTTGCTGCGACCTGTGTCTGCACTAGAATCATTTACGCCTCTAATACTCCCCTGTGCAGGGCCTGGCACTTTTCTGTTGACATACTTTTAGCTGAACTAAATAAATTAAAAGCAACATAAAACACCCCTAAAAGCGCCAAATGTATTTTTCTTTTTTTACTGAGATAGGCAACTAAAGGATTTGAAATTGGCAACAAAACAATTTCAGCGTAAATAACAGCAAAAGTGAACTGCGCATATATTTCTTGTATTGGACTAAAATAGGCCACTAAATGATTTCTAAGTACAGTGAATATTAAAATGTCAGGTTTCTGTGAAGTAAATGAGACAAAGATAAATAATTTCTGAACTTTTTCCACCTTTAATGTGACCTATAAACTGTACAACTCAATTGAAAAACAAACTGAAATCTTTTAGGTAGATGGAAAAAAATAAATAAATATGGTTGCATAAGAGTGCACACCCTTAAACTAATACTTTGTTGAAGCACCTTTAGATTTTATTACAGCTCTCAGTCTTTTGGGGTATGAGTCTATCAGCATGGCACATTTTGACTTCTTTGCAAAAACACTCCAAATCTGTCAGATTGTGAGGGCATCTCCTGTGTACAGCCCTCTCCTGTGTTGATCACGAATATTCGAACTTCGAATTTTTATCACGAATATAGGTACTTCGAAAATTCACGAATATTTTGAATATAGTTATATATTCTTAATTTCGAATATTCGATTTCTTTCAGATTTTTTTTTAATCAGTACACATGATCCCTTCCTGCTTCTAGCTTGTGGGCCAATAAGAAGGCTGCAATATACTTGACTTTAGGAGTAGTGATAAGCGGCAGGGGTCATATTCGAAAATGCACAATTTTTTTTTCTTGAAAAAATCGGCAAGGTAATGATTGTGTAATATGCGATTTTTCATTGCGAATTTTTAAACTTTTAGACAAAGAAGATTATTGCACTATATTAGCTAAATTGCTCTATATTCGTTTTTTTTCGAATATTCGTTATATTGCTATATATTCTTGTTTTAGAATATTACAAATATTCGAAAAAACGAAGTTATAGCAATATAGCGAATATTCGAAAAAAACGAATATAGAGCAATTTAGCTAATATAGTGCTATAATCTTCTTTGTCTATTATTTAAATAAAAGGACTGGGCACACCTAGGATATGGGATCAATCACTTTAATTAGTATAATAATGTGTTAATTATTTGATATATAATAAAAGAAAGTAATAAAAATCGTAAAATACCAATGCAGTAAAACCTATAATATCACCTTAAATAAATAACTTTGTGTTAAACAAGGGCATTATAACATCAATGATCACAACTACATAGAGTGGAGGCAGCGACTAAAAGAAAAGTATCCAAGTAGCAGCAAAATTCATAAAATGGAAGGACAAAGTGCATTAGGTACAATGGTGGCAATACTGGTATGTCCACCTATAGAGAATAATAAAATGTAATACTTTGTAGCATGCACAGTACTGGTATATCCACCTGTAGAGAATAATAAAATGTAATACTTTGTAGCATGCACAGTACTGATATGCCCACCTGTAGAGAATAATAAAATGTAGTACTTTGTAGCATGCACAGTCCTGAATTAGCCCCCGAATGTTCCGTGAGAGAGGGGTAATTTCTAGTGCTTTTCTGTACCAATTGGACCCTTTAGTCGGGTATTCTATGGGTATAGGCTGCCGGTACACAATACAGTTAGTAGTCAGCAATCTTTTGGTAGTTTGTAATCGAGCTGCCAGACGACAAATACACACGGTATACCTGACCTAGTGGCGTCCCACTAGCGGTCAGTGTTAAGACTGAACTACTTTGCCGGCTTTAAAATTGTGAACAGTCTTACCGGTATAGTAGATCTCCGGTCTTATATGTGGATGGTTTCTTCTGTCCAGGAGAGGCTTGCTCAGGTTCCTCCTTTCAGTTTGGAAGGTATCGTATCCGCAGCGCTAAATGTTTGCTCCACGTGGAATAACTTGTGTGAGCGTGGGCGCCGTCTTACTCTCACCTTTCGAGCTGAAGCTTCTCGCTTGGTTTCCGCGATGTTCTTTACTATATCCAATGATGTGGTGCACTCACATATGTTCGGGGGTCTGACCAGACGCATTTCGGGGTTGGAGTATCCCCTTCCTCAGTGGTAACCAGACCACCCGAACTGAGTCTCTTTTATACCTCAAAAAGGTGTTGGCTGCAAGACCCGACATGGACTCCATTCCGGAAGTCGGCTGCTTTTCTTCATCTTATATAACTGTTCAATTCTTCACTTTATTCGGTCTGGCTGAATTAGCCGTCTGAACAGTCTATTATATTGATTCTTTCCCCATGTAGATTCTGTTAAATCTATGATTATCTCATTGGTACAGAAAACACAGTTTTGGACATTTGTGATGTTATTGCGGTTACACTGCGTTATATTAGTGAACTCTAACTCAAACATTTTTTAGGGTTCATTCCCCAAATATGTAAGTTATATTGTTGGTCAGCGTTCATAAAATATTTGTTCATTAATGATAAAGAGTTTTTATTAATAAAGATAGTGTTGTTTTTAAAAAATATTATTAAAAATAATATTTTGTTCTGTTTTATAAAACAGAACAAAATATTGTGAACAGTATAGAATATTCGTAATGATATATAAAACACAGTTACAAAAAATGCCAATAATAGTAAAACATGAGTAGCCAAGGGAAATAAAACGTCGGGAAGATCCCACAATATCTGGTTCCAATAGCCGATATCATCCTGGGATGTTTTATTCACACCATATTGTGTCTAACTGTAGATTGTTTGTTGTTTTTTATTCGCAGGGTTAAATTATATATGTCTGGAGAAATGGTAGTGCGGTGTTTATGAGTGGAGGCCCACCGTCGAGGACGGAACCCGCCGCGGAATAAATCTTACGGCGGGATCCATCCTCCACGGTGGGTCCCCACCCCCAGTCTTTATAGGAAACCAAATATTTCATAATCCGCATTCAGACCTTCCGGAATCATGGTTTCCATTTCGAATATTCTTTGGGTTTCCATCCTTGACATCCTACTGATATGGTTACCCTTCCTCCAGCTTTTAGGTATTTTATCAATCGCTGCGAATTTTAAACCGGATGGGTCACTGTTGTGGAAATTTTTAAAATGTTGTGAAAGTGAGTGGGTTTCCACTCCTTTTTTAATATTCGATACATGTTCCGCTAAGCGCTTTTTTAGGGTTCTTTTGGTCCTGCCAATATATTGCCTTTTACAGGGGCATTCTATAATGTAAATAACACTCTCTGTGCTGCATGTTAAAAATTATTTTATGATATGTTTGTGTCCATTAGTGGTTGAGATTATTTCCTTGGTCTGTCTCCCAAAGGAAGTTAATTTACAAATGCCATATTGGCCGCAACTGAAGAACCCCTTTAAGTCCATCCATCTACATAATGATGAATTCTTGTGTGTTATATCTTCTTTAACTGTTGGTGCTATCCTGTTCCCCAGATTTGGTGCCTTAGTAGAAATAATCAGGGGTTTAGGAGGAATTATAGTACCAATCGTTTTTTCTTTTTTTTATTACTTCCCAGTGTTTGTATAAAATATTTCTTATTTTTTTGTGGTCTCCATTATATGGTAATATTAATTTTATTAGATTTTCTCCCTGTTCTTTGGTGGTCTTCTGTTTTTCTTTAAAGATTTTGGTTCTTTCCATGTTTCTCACTTTATTTAGAGCTACATCTAAAATCTCCTCTGGGTATTTTTTTATTAAAAATTCTGTTTTCATCTTATCAGCCTCCAACTCAAATTTTTCCATGGTTGTACAATTGCGTCTTAAACGTTGAAATTGGCCTTGAGGGATATTTGAGAGCCAACTTGGCAAATGGCAACTATTGAAAAGAATATAGCTGTTACGTGTTGAGGGCTTAATATACGTACAGGTTTTTAGTTTATTTTCTTCAACATAAATCTTCAAGTCTAAAAATTCTATATGTTCTTTACTAGTTGTGCCTGAAAATTTAAGATTTTGATTATTTTGGTTAATAGTTTTTAAAAATGTGTCGAGTTGTTCTCGTCCAGATCGCCAGATAAAAAATACATCGTCGATGTATCTCTGCCATAGCACCAGGCTCGTCCCCAGTATGGGGGCCACATTTTGCTCCTCCCATTCCGCCATAAATAAGTTTGTGTAGCTGGGGGCGATTCTGGTGCCCATGGCAGTCCCTCGAGTCTGTAAGTAAAAATTTTCATTAAAATAAAAATAATTATGAGTTAAAATAAGGTCAATGCCTTCTATCAAAAATTCTATTTGTTGGTCTGTTAGTATACCTTCTAATGTTAGTTGTTTTCCCACAGCTTCCTTACCTTGATCATGGTCAATGACCGTGTACAAGGACTGGACGTCCAGTGACCCCATTATCCAGTGTTCCTCAAATTCCATATTTTCTATCTTTTTTATTATTTGAGTCGTGTCTTTTGCGTATGATGGGACCTTTTTTACTCTAGTCTGGAGTAAAGTATCGATATACATTGAAAGGTTCGCCGTCAAAGACTCAATTCGGAGATAATTGGGCGTCCTGGTGGGTTGTCCTTGTGTATTTTTTGAATACAATAAAAAGCTGGTATACGTGGATATTTATTTAAAATGAATTTGTATTCTTCCTTATTTAAAATGTCACTATCTAATCCCTTTTTACAAAAATGTTCTAAATGAGTATAAAATTGGTCAGTTGGGTCCTTTAATAGTTTCTGGTATGTACTATTATCTGCCAATTGGCGCAAACATTCCATATTATATTTGTCAACATCCTGAATGACCAATTCAGGACTGTGCATGCTACAAAGTACTACATTTTATTATTCTCTACAGGTGGACATATCAGTACTGTGCATGCTACAAAGTATTACATTTTATTATTCTCTACAGGTGGATATACCAGTACTGTGCATGCTACAAAGTATTACATTTTATTATTCTCTATAGGTGGACATACCAGTATTGCCACCATTGTACCTAATGCACTTTGTCCTTCCATTTTATGAATTTTGCTGCTACTTGGATACTTTTCTTTTAGTCGCTGCCTCCACTCTATGTAGTTGTGATCATTGATGTTATAATGCCCTTGTTTAACACAAAGTTATTTATTTAAGGTGATATTATAGGTTTTACTGCATTGGTATTTTACGATTTTTATTACTTTGTTTTATTATATATCAAATAATTAACACATTATTATACTAATTAAAGTGATTGATCCCATATCCTAGGTGTGCCCAGTCCTTTTATTTAAATATTATTTAAATATTTTTGTCCTACTCAACAGTGGGGTGACACTGTGGGACTGTGAGCACCCTTTTTTGGAGGATCAACACCTCTGTGCATCTTCTTCACTACTTGTATTCTTTGTCTAATAGTTGTAATTTTTTTCTCATCTGAAGTTCAGATTGGAAAAAAAATGACAACTATAAAAAAAAAAGATTATAGCACTATATTAGCTAAATTGCTCTATATTCGTTTTTTTTCGAATATTCGCTATATTGCTACATATTACGAATATTCGAAAAAACTGTTATAGCAATATAGCGAATATTCCAAAAATTTAATATAGAGCAATTTAGCTAATATAGTGCTATAATCTTCTTTGTCTAATAGTTGTAAGTTGAAAAATTCGCAATAAAAATTTCAATCCGAAAATTCGAATTACGAAAATTTGCATATTACACAATCATTACCTTGCCGATTTTTTTCAAGAAAAAAATCGTACATTTTCGAATTTTCGAATATTCTAAAAATATTCTAAAAATATTCGCGAAATATCGCGAATTCGAATATGACTCCTGCCGCTCATCACTACTCTTAAGATCACCCCACAGATTTTTAATCGGATTCACGTCTGGGCTCTGGCTGGGCCATTCTAAAACTTTAAACTTCTGGTAAAGCCATTCCTTTGTTGATTTGAATGTATGTTTTGGGTCGTTCCTCTTCATGTTCAGCTTTCTAGCAGAAGCCTTAAGGTTTTGTGCCAATATTGACTGGTATTTGGAACTGTTCATAATTCCCTCGAGCTTAACTAAGGACCCAGTTGCAGCTGAAGAAAAACAGCCCCAAAGCATGATGCTGCCACCACCATGCTTCACTGTGGGTATGGTGTTCTTTTGGTGATGTGCAGTGTTGTTTTTGCGCCAAACATATCTTTTGGAACTATGGCCAAAAAGTTTAATCTTGGTTTCATCAGACCATAAATAACTTTTCCCACATGCTTTTGGGAGACTTCAGATGTGTTTTTGTAAAATGTAGCCTGGCTTGGATGTATTTCTTCGTAAGAAAAGGCTTTTGTCTTGTCACTCTACCCCATAGCTTAGACATATGAAGAATACGGGAGATTGTTGTCACATGTACCACACAGCCAGTACTTGCCAGATATTCCTGCAGCTCCTTTAATGTTGCTGTAGGCCTCTTGATAGCCTCCCAGACCAGTTTTCTTCTCGTCTTTTCATCAATTTTGGAGGGACGTCCAGTTCTTGGTAATGTCACTATTGTGCCATATTTTCTCCACTTGATGATGACTGTCTTCACTGTGTTCCATGGTATATCTAATGCCTTTGAAATTCTTTTGTACCCCTATCAGGCAGTTAACAGCAAAGGTGACCTGCGTATATATTTATCTTTTTTCACAGATCCCTCTGTTGCTTTGGAAGCTCTCTGTGGACCATCGCTTTTGCTGTGGGATGCGACGAAGAAAATTTCAGGAAAGACCAACTAGAGCAGCTGAACTTTATTTGGGGTTAATCATAGACACTTTAAATGATGGCAGGTGTATGCTGACTCCTATTTAACATGATTTTGAATGTGATTGCTTAATTCTGAACACAGCTACATCCCCAGTTATAAGAGGGTGTGCACACTTATGCAACCATATTATTGTAGTTTAGTTTTTTTTTTGTTATATTCCCTCCACCGAAAAGATTTCAGTTTGTTTTTCAATTGAGTTCTACAGTTTATAGGTCACATTAAAGGTGGAAAAAGTTCTGAAATGATTTATCATGATTGTGTAGACTTTTTATATCCACGGTAAATAACAGAAAAAGTGAACTGCTAATATTTTTCTCTAGAAAAATGACAATAAACACTTTTAGCGCAAATAGCACCAAATGTGAACTGCGTCTATTTTTCTCAGATTGTAGTGAAATATGACAAGAAACGCTTTTAGCGCAAATAACACCTAATGTGAACTGCGTCTATTTTTCTCGGATTGTAGTGAAATACGACAAGAAACGCTTTTAGCGCAAATAAAAGCAAATATTAACTAAGTCTATTTCCTCTTTTTCTCTAGAAATGTCAATAAACGCTTTTAGCACAAATAACAACAGAAGTGACCTCGTATTGTAGTGAAATATGACAAGAAACGCTTTTAGCGCTAAATACACCAAATGTGAACTGCGTTCATTTTTCTCGTATTGTAGTGAAATAAGACAAGAAACACTTTTAGCGCAAATAACACCAAATATGACCTAAGTCTATTTTTTTATTTTTCTCTAGAAATATGGCAATAAACGCTTTTAGCGCAAATAACACCAAATGTGAACTGCGTCTATTTTTCTCAGATTGTAGTGAAATATGACAAGAAACGCTTTTAGCGCAAATAACACCTAATGTGAACTGCGTCTATTTTTCTCGGATTGTAGTGAAATACGACAAGAAACGCTTTTAGCGCAAATAAAAGCAAATATTAACTAAGTCTATTTCCTCTTTTTCTCTAGAAATGTCAATAAACGCTTTTAGCACAAATAACAACAGAAGTGACCTGCGTAAATATTTATCGTATTGTACTGAAATAGGCCACTAAATGATATCAGGCAGTTAACAGCAAAGGTGACCTGCATATATATTTATCTTTTTTCACAGATATAAGCCACTAAAGGCTTTTCAACATAGCACTTGCACCCCAATAACTAATTGCTGGAATAACAGAGAGGTATTATGAGACTATCTGGATCCCCAAGTAATGCTTCGCTGCACTTGTAAATCACTTTTTTTCACAATGAGGAAATTCGAATGACTCTCCCTACTAGCATCTGCACACGTCTCTCCCTGCCTATGAAATGATTCCTCTCACTATCCTTTCCCTGCACTAGTAAATCGATTGTTTTCACAATGAGGATTTTACTATAACTCTCCCCAGCATCTGCACATGTTTCTCCCTGACTGTGAAATGATTCCTCTCACTGTCCTTTCCCTCCACTTGTAAATCGCTGGTTTTCACAATGAGGAAATTCCGATGACTCTCCCTACTAGCACCTGCACACGTCTCTCCCTGCCTATGAAATGATTCCCCTAACTATCCTTTCACTGCACTAGTAAATCGCTTCTTTCCATTTTTTTCTTAACCGTTAGTTTTTCTTTCACTCTTCCTGGCGCCTGCATACACGTCTGTCACTGAGCAAAGTATGATAGCAAATGGCAGACTCTAAGATAGCCGCCGTATTTATAGGGCTGTGACATCACCCGGCATTATCACCCAATGCAGACATTAGCCCCTGGTCTTTGCTATGTACAACAGCAGAAATCCAGCAGCTATGGAACCCACTGTGCTCGAGAGCGGGCGCCATATTTATAGTAATGAGTTCCACCGTACATGTATACTCAGAGTAGCAGATTTTCTAATCCTTCTAAAATGAGCAAAACAGTGGGCGGTCTAAACCTGCATCAAATTTATTATAGGTGCTCAAGATGGATGATGAATTTATTGCATGGCTATACACCTAATGGATTTGCTTTCATTTTAGACCACACCCTTTTCTATTGTGCAACACCATTTCTTGGATTTTTCTAAAAGTGGAGGGGCCAAAAATGCTCCAAATTGTAATAGATTTTCATTCAATTTACCACAAAATCA
This sequence comes from Bufo gargarizans, assembly GCF_014858855.1. Classification (NCBI taxonomy): domain Eukaryota; kingdom Metazoa; phylum Chordata; class Amphibia; order Anura; family Bufonidae; genus Bufo; species Bufo gargarizans. The sequence continues at coordinate 368,400,835 of NC_058082.1, read as the reverse complement.
AGGCATAGTCACTTGAGAGTAGGAGGAGCAATATAATATATTCAAACCTGGCTGACCGCAAAATCCGAACCCTTCTTTTTTGATGGATCAAATTGATCATTCGCCTGGTATTATCACAGTCTCATCTTGAATTCAGATACTGTAGCTACCCAGCTGATGATCTGCTGAACAGCTACCGTTCATTCCTTAATGTTAGTCACCTATTGCTTTCTAGTCGTTTAATGGCTGGACTCTCTACCAAACACCAAGAGTAGTCTATGCGGTAGCCATGAAGCCTTGCAGAGAGGGTGGGCAGGTACTGATTGGTTCAACCCACTTTGTTATTAGGGGTGAGAACCTAAACTCTAAAGATCTTAAAGGGGAAATGGCATAACATCATGGAAACAAGCTGACTCTGTACAGTGTCAGAGAACATTGGGTAAATCACAGGCCCGGGACGATGGGCAGGCGAAGGTAGGCACCCGCCTATGGCGCCACCTCGCTACTCGCCAAGGGTGGTGGTGGTATTTCACAATTTTTCAGTGATTTTTTTTTTCTAATTGCTCTAATGAGCGCTCATTAGAACGCAGCAGTGTACGTCTATTATCACTCACCTATTCCTACACTTCTTACAGCAGCTGCGCTGTGTCCTGTACAGAGTCAGGTCAGACTCAGACATGCCTTCTGACCTGATGCTGTGCAGACGTTAGGTTACAATGCAGAGCGGCAGGAACAGGTAAGATGCTGCGTGAAGTAGCTGTCCGGAGAGGTAATTGTTTTATTTTTTTAGTCTGATCTGAGGTCTGCAGGGATCTGAGGGAGGGGATGGGGGGGGGGGGGGGGGGTCACATGAACACTGGAGTCTGCAGGGATATGAGGAGAGGGGGCTCCTTAATTTTGTGGTCCAGTATGAGGTCTGCAGGGATCTGGGGGGGGGGGGGGGGGATGCAGCATTAATTTTGTGGTCAGATATGAGTTCTGCAGGGATCTTGGGAGGGGGGAATTTTGTGGTGTGACAGACACGAGGTCTGCAGGGATCTGGGGCAGGGTATGAATATTGTGCTCTGATATGAGATCTGCAGGGATCTTGGGTGGGCATGAATTTTATGTTTTGATATGCGGTCTACAGGGATCTATGGTGGAGCATATATTTTGTGGTCTGATATGATGTCTGCACAGATCTTGGAAGGGGCATGAATTTAGTGGTTGATATGAGGTCTTAAAAAAGATAAAAAATGTGCAATATAGGTGGCTCACTTCCAGTAATAGAATAATAGCTGTGCTCAGTCCGAGGAAGCTAATCCAAAAGCTTCAAGTTAGTGGAAATAAAAAATGGAATGAATGGACGGCAATCGCAACAATTGGGATATATCAATATAGTTTATTTAGATTATAAGGATAAGGGAAACTTAAAAAGTGTCAGTTGGTAATTGACTATGTCAGATTATAATTGACATATATTAGTCTGGCTTGTCTGTGTGGTTTTGATAGAACTTGTGATGTGTATACTCTTTAAAGTATTAATAATAGGTGACTGAGTTTATAAATAAATAAAAATTTGATAGGTGCTAGTTACTGTAAAAATATCTTAATAGAAGTTAAATGTCCTTAAAATTATAAATATATATAAAATCATATATATATATATATATATATATATATATATATTTGTGGTCAAGGCTAAATACGAACTCGGGCAGCGTGCCTGCCTGGAACCTAAACTGGCTGGGGTGTGCCTGGAGCCGGGTATGAGAGTAGCCTAAAAGGGGGCTACCCTAAGGAGGACCCTTGAAATGAAGGGAATGGGTGGGTGGGTCCAAGAACCAGAACGCCCACTGAGGTGAGGTGAGTGGGGGTTTAAAAAGGCTCAAGCCCCTCCCACAAATGCAGGCTGAACCTCAGCCTTACCAACTTGTGGTCAAGGCTAAATACGAACTCGGGCAGCTTGCCTGCCTGGAACCTAAACCGGCTGGGGTGTGCCTGGAGCCGGGTATGAGAGTAGCCTAAAAGGGGGCAAAAATGACAACAATATAGTTAAGGTGCAAGACTTTATTACCTTATAACACCAATGACCGAAACGCCTGCAAAATCTCCACCTGCGGGTTAGGTATGTATCTGGTGAAGCAAGACGAACGCCATCTCCCCATCTTTCGGATGACGTGGGCGGGGACCCCCCTTGCTGAAGAGATGAGCATGCCTAGTCCATTGTCAGGGAACTGAAAGGCGGGGTGGGATATCTGAGCGGCTCGGCTTCCGGCATGACCTGGAAAAAGAGTTCGAAATTAAATCTAGACAGCGCGTCGGCTGCCACATTCTTCTCACCCGGGATGTGGCTACAATGCACGTGGAAGTTGTGTGACAGGGCCAGCCAAACCAGCTGGCGTAAAAGCGCCATTATCTTGGGGGACTTGGCCCTGCCCTTGGCCAAGATGTCAACCAAGGCCTGGTTATCTGTCACAAACATCACCGGCAAGTTAGCCCAGAGGTGACCCCATGCCTGAGCTGCTGCCACGATGGGGTACAACTCCAACAGGGAGGAGGTGCGGATGGATTCAGCCTCCTCTAAGATGGTATTGGGCCAACGATCCACTAGCCACTGGGAACCCCAAATGGCCGCGTAGCCGCAAGATGCAGCAGCGTCTGAAAAAATGGTCGGGCAGGAGGGAGACCAAGGCGATACAAAAAAGGAGACACCGTTCAATCGGGACAGGAACAACTCCCACATTGCCAGGTCTGCCATGGCCTGGCCGTCCAACCGGATGAGGCTGTCCTGTTCGGGTGCTGAGGGAAGAAGCTGAAACAGCCTTGACACGAAAGTTCTCCCCTGGGGCATAATCCTGGAGGCAAAATTGAGCCGCCCCAGAAGAGACTGCAACTCGACTCTAGTGAGGCACCCCTTGGCAGCCGCATGGGAAATGACCTCCCGACACTGAGTGAGCTTCTCTTCTGGTAGGCTGGCCTGCAATAGAACCGAATCCAGGACGATGCCCAAGAACGAGACCCTCGTGGCGGGACCCTCAGTCTTTGACGCAGCGATCGGAACAGCCAGACTGGCGAACATTCCGAGGAGGACGGTGAGAATGCTGGACCCGCCTTGCGGATCCTCGACAACTAGAAAGTCATCGAGGTAGTGGATGACCGACTGGAGGCCCCCGTGATGGATCAGGATCCAATGTAGCGCCTTGGCCAGCTGGTCGAATAACCATGGGCTACTCTTGGATCCAAACGTGAGCCTGTTGGCGAAAAAATACTGCCCGGCCCACTCGATGCCGTAGAACTGCCACAGCTGCGGTAGGATGGGGAGGAGTTTAAACGCATCTGCGATGTCAACCTTTGCCAACCAAGCGCCCCTACCATGCAACAGGATGGCCTGAATTGCGTCGTCCACCGAGGAGTAACGCATGGGAAATTCCTCAGAGGGAATCGAGAATTAAGGCTAGGAATACCGAACACATGAGGGGCGGACAGATCATAAATCAATCTTTTTTTATTGGTGTTCTTCTTTGCCACTAAGCCGATGGGGTTGATACGCCAAGAGAAAAATGGGATGCGCGGGAACGGGCCTATGAGAAACCCCTTGGCTACCTCCGACTGGAGCAACTCGCTAGTTGCTGGAGGGTCCAGGGTGGCGGACAGCAGATTCCTGCCCTCCCAGGGCATTTGTGGCAGAGTTATGAGCCCTGTGTGGAACCCCTGGCGGAAGCCTGCCAACAGGAACGCCACAAAATCCTGATCGTGGTGGTCGCGAAGGAGTGCCGCCAAGAGGTCCACGTTGATGTCCGCTAGTCAGGACCCTTTAGAAGACTTTTTTGGGCAGGCGGTCCGTGGGTGGGCCCTGAAGCACATGGAGCAGACATGGAGTGACCTGCAGCTGGCATATGAGCACCCCCCTGAATTGAAATTATTGCAGACCTGGCTCTTCCCTAAGTAGACAATAGGTCTGCCGAGCTTGTCCGTGGAGGGGTTAGATGGAAATGACCCAGAGGTCCCCGGGATTGCCCTATTCTGGGATGGGTGTGTGGTATTAGGGCACCATTCAGAGGAGTGGAAGATCGATTGACACGTCGCACAGTTGGGAGCCCTAAGGCCAGCGAAGTGACGGCAAAAGAGCTCCGTGTCAATCAAGGACCAGCTGGTGACATACTGGAACTGGGCCAGAGCTGCCGCCGCCTTAGCTGTAAAAGGAACGGTGGTAGTCATAGAAGGCCGACCCACCATACTTGTGCCCCAGGTCAGTGACCAGGTATAAATAGCTGTCCAGCTCCTCTCTCCTCTCCGGCTGCGCGGTGCAGACGATGTCCCTGAAGAGGCTGAAAGCCAGGACAAATTCCGGGATTGTCAACTTGCGGTTGAGCCGTGAGTCCTTGGCCCGAAGGACCACAGACACATCGCCACAGTTGATGACCCGATTCCCGGGTACATCTTGAGCGGCAATGAGGATTGATGCCAGATTGACATATTTTCCCACCAGAATGTCTCTCTTGAGGTTATCGGGAATGAAGTTAGAGGGGGACACTTGTGGAATGGGTCTTGGCGTACCTGTAGCCAGCCAACCCAATGTGGATGGAGCCATCAGCGGGATGGGAGCCGGGGGTGCCATGGGTGGCCGGGATTCGAGCTCCGAAACCCTTGCCCGAACATCTGCTACCGAGTCTACCAAGGAATTTAGGGTCGACTGCAGCTGCACCAGGGACAACCGGATGGCCGACGCCTCCTGCTGCACTGCCGCAGTGCTGGGGCTGGTCATGAGCAGTTTGTATAGCTCTGCCTTCCTTGCGGTGGCCGGGGGAGGAATGCCTCTTCGGTTTAGCTCAGCCAACAGTTTCGGGATGGTCCAGCTCCGAAGGGATGAGGGACCCGTCTGGCTTGACATCGAGCCGGAGATGGGCAGGCCGTCCTCCATATCTGAGGCCCGAGACATGGCAGAGTAGCTAAAAAATAAAAGGCATGACAAAATAAAGGGGAAAAAAAAAAAGAGAGGGTGATGACATACTGGAATTCGGATTGGTGCACGATAGAGAAACACGTACCGGTAACAGAATTTGCGGGACAGCTCAGTTGAACCTGGCCTAACCGAACAGACGAAGATAATTAAAGCGTGGACATGACTTGACTGGGACCGAGGTAGTGCCAGTGCGAACTTACCTGAACAGGACCGAAAGGAACGGAGAAATGGGAACAAACTCCTGTAAAAAAAGCGGCGAGAAAACATTTGAAAGTGCAGAGGAAATCGGTGCCCTCCAACCTGCGGAACCAGGCGAACTGGCCAGGCCGGGGCGCACCCTAAGGCCAAGTAACCATCCGAGCGCATCGGACCGGACACCTGACCGAAGAGAGCCGCCTGAGCGCACCAGGCGGTTGACAGGAGAGAAGGCAAGTTGCCATTAGATAGAGGCCGCGCGTAGCAGCGGCCCGCAAAGGGCAGTGGTAAGACATGAACCTAGGAGTTTACGGAAAGCAAGAACGACCAGGGGAGCACCCGAAGGACGGCCCCTTAGAAGACTCGAAATGAGTCGAAGGACGGGTGCGTGAACCCGTGTGTTAGAGAAGAAAAAACATGAAGACCCGGGCGTACCAGGAGTGAACCGAGCCCTGGGCGTACCAGGGAAGAAGGAGGCGCCACCAAACTGTGATCGGACACCCGACTGTGCCCAGCAGACAAAAGACCTAGTGACATGAAGACCACGGCAGCCTGGGCGAACCAGGAAGACCAGACAACCCTGGGCGTGACCAGGTGCCAGAGATGTGATGTAGCCGGGCTGGTACTATGTAGGATACCCATCCTTACATTTTATTAATTGCGGGTGTGATATTGTGGGTTTATAAAAAAAAAAAAAAAATTTCTATATGGTGGTTTTATTTAAAAAAATATATTATTTTTTTTTTGTTTTGATTACATTTATTTTCCTATATGGCGGTTTACTACTGGTTATATCTGGCGTTTTTTTTGGGGGGGGGTTACCTTGCCCTGATGGTGGGTTTAGAACAATCAATGGCCGACTTTCCCAGGGCCCTGCCCTGTGGGCCAGGACCGTGCAGTCACCTGGAGAACTAACCCCTCTCTCTCTCCGTCGACCCCAACCGCCTCCCCCGCCCTTTCCCTGTCTGGCCCGGCTGCCCGTGAGCCCGCGCTCTACATGGAACGCAAACTGACATCGCAGCCAGTGAGACCGGCAAGGGGGGGTGGCTGACGTCACCGGTGGCGCCGGAAGACGAGTGCGTTCCACCCTGGAACGCACGCTTCCGGGCGCCGGTTTCTAGGCCGAAGGTGCGCAGACTCCTCGCCGGGCCGTCTACCGCCGGAAGCCTGTAGAGCGGCCGGGGACTGGCACCAGGAAGTACGTGCGTTCCACCCTGGAACGCATGCCCCCGTGCGCCGTGTCAGGGAAGTGGTAAGCTGGCCAAACAAGTGTGAACCCCCCCCCCCTCTTCCGTGCCAGCTACCGGGGCGCTCCCTGTCGCCACGCCGCCAGACAGACAGGGAGACGGGCGGTGGAGGGGACCCAGAAGCGCGTGCGTTCCACGCTGGAATGCACCCGCAGAATGAGGCGGCGGGAAGGAGCCGGACTGCCGCAGTCCTCTGCCCTGCGAAAGAGCCCCCCTACTTACCACCAGAAGAGACTAAACTCTGCACGAGGCGACCGTAGGAACAAGGAGACACACGAACAATAGCAAGTGAATATCCAAGAACCGGAACGCCCACTGAGGTGAGGTGAGTGGGGGTTTAAAAAGGCTCAAGCCCCTCCCACAAATGCAGGCTGAACCTCAGCCTTACCAACCTATATGGACATCAATTTATAATTTTAAGGACATTTAACTTCTATTAAGATATTTTTACAGTAACTAGCACCTATCAAATATTTATTTATTTATAAACTCAGTCACCTATTACTAATACTTTAAAGAGTATACACATCACAAGTTCTATCAAAACCACACAGACAAGCCAGACTAATATATGTCAATTATAATCTGACATAGTCAATTACTAACTGACACTTTTTAAGTTTCCCTTATCCTTATAATCTAAATAAACTATATTGATATATCCCAATTGTTGCGATTGCCGTCCATTCATTCCATTTTTTATTTCCACTAACTTGAAGCTTTTGGATTAGCTTCCTCGGACTGAGCACAGCTATTATTCTATTACTGGAAGTGAGCCACCTATATTGCACATTTTTTATCTTTTTTAAGACCTCATATCAAACCACTAAATTCATGCCCCTTCCAAGATCTGTGCAGACATCATATCAGACCACAAAATATATGCTCCACCATAGATCCCTGTAGACCGCATATCAAAACACAAAATTCATGCCCACCCAAGATCCCTGCAGATCTCATATCAGAGCACAATATTCATACCCTGCCCCAGATCCCTGCAGACCTCGTGTCTGTCACACCACAAAATTCCCCCCTCCCAAGATCCCTGCAGAACTCATATCTGACCACAAAATTAATGCTGCATCCCCCCCCCCCAGATCCCTGCAGACCTCATACTGGACCACAAAATTAAGGAGCCCCCTCTCCTCATATCCCTGCAGACTCCAGTGTTCATGTGACCCCCCCTCCCCCCATCCCCTCCCTCAGATCCCTGCAGACCTCAGATCAGACTAAAAAAATAAAACAATTACCTCTCCGGACAGCTACTTCACGCAGCATCTTACCTGTTCCTGCCGCTCTGCACTGTAACCTAACGTCTGCACAGCATCAGGTCAGAAGGCATGTCTGAGTCTGACCTGACTCTGTACAGGACACAGCGCAGCTGCTGTAAGAAGTGTAGGAATAGGTGAGTGATAATAGACGTACACTGCTGCGTTCTAATGAGCGCTCATTAGAGCAATTAGAAAAAGAAAATCACTGAAAAATTGTGAAATACCACCACCACCCTTGGCGAGTAGCGAGGTGGCGCCATAGGCGGGTGCCTACCTTCGCCTGCCCATCGTCCCGGGCCTGTGATTTACCCAATGTTCTCTGACACTGTACAGAGTCAGCTTGTTTCCATGATGTTATGCCATTTCCCCTTTAAGATCTTTAGAGTTTAGGTTCTCACCCCTAATAACAAAGTGGGTTGAACCATATATATATGATTTTATATATATTTATAATTTTAAGGACATTTAACTTCTATTAAGATATTTTTACAGTAACTAGCACCTATCAAATTTTTATTTATTTATAAACTCAGTCACCTATTATTAATACTTTAAAGAGTATACACATCACAAGTTCTATCAAAACCACACAGAGAAGCCAGACTAATATATGTCAATAATCATCTGACATAGTCAATTACCAACTGACACTTTTTAAGTTCCCCTTATCCTTATAATCTAAATAAACTATATTGATATATCCCAATTGTTGCGATTGCCGTCCATTCATTCCATTTGATATGAGGTCTGCAGGAATCTATGGGAGGCATGAATTTTGTGGCCTGGTATGAGGTCTGCAGGGATGTATGGGGGGATGAATTTTGTGCGTTGATCAGAGATCTACAAGGATTTGAGGGTGGGAGTTTGGGGGCACAATTTTGGGGTTGGATAGTAGGTCTTCAGGGATCTATGGGAGGAGGTACAGTACAGACCTAAAGTTTGGACACACCTTCTCATTCAAAGAGTTTTCTTTATTTTCATGACTATGAAAATTGTAGATTCCCACTGAAGGCATCAAAACTATGAATTAACACATGTGGAATTATATACATAACAAAAAAGTGTGAAACAACTGAAAATATGTCATATTCTAGGTTCTTCAAAGTAGCCACCTTTTGCTTTGATTACTGCTTTGCACTCTCTTGTATTCTCTTGATGAGCTTCAAGAGGTAGTAACCTGAAATGGTTTTCACTTTACAGGTGTGCCCTGTCAGGTTTAATAAGTGTGATTTCTTGCCTTATAAATGTGGTTGGGACTATCAGTTGCGTTGTGGAGAAGTCAGGTGGATACACAGCTGAAAGTCCTACTGAACAGACTGTTAGAATTTGTATTATGGCAAGAAAAAAGCAGCTAAGAAAAGAAAAACGAGTGGCCATCATTACTTTAAGAAATGAAGGTCTGTCAGTCTGAAAAATTGGGAAAATCTTGACAGTGTCTCCAAGTGCAGTCACAAAAACCATTAAGCGCTACAAAGAAACTGGCTCACATGCGGTCCGCCCCAGGAAAGGAAGACCAAGAGTCACCTCTGCTGCGGAGGATCTCTAGAACAACTGTTAAGAGGAGACTCTGTGAATCAGGTCTTCATGGTAGAATATCTGCTAGGAAACCACTGCTAAGGACAGGCAACAAGCAGAAGAGACTTGTTTGGGCTAAAGAACACAAGGAATGGACATTAAACCAGTAGAAATCTGTGCTTTGGTCTGATGAGTCCAAATTTGAGATCTTTGGTTCCAACCACCGTGTCTTTGTGCGACGCAGAAAAGTTGAACGGATGGACTTTACATGCCTGGTTCCCACCGTGAAGCATGGAGGAGGAGGTGTGATGGTGTGGGGGTGCTTTGCTGGTGACACTGTTGGGGATTTATTCAAAATTGAAGGCATACTGAACCAGCATGGCTACCACAGCATCTTGCAGCGGCATGCTATTCCATCCGGTTTGCGTTTAGTTGGACCATCATTTATTTTTCAACAGGACAATGACCCCAAACACACCTCCAGGCTGAGTAAGGGCTAGTTGACCATGAAGGAGAGTGATGGGGTGCTGCGCCAGATGACCTGGCCTCCACAGTCACCGGACCTGAACCCAATCGAGATGGTTTGGGGTGAGCTGGACCACAGAGTGAAGGCAAAAGGGCCAACAAGTGCTAAGCATCTCTGGGAACTCCTTCAAGACTGTTGGAAGACCATTTCAGGTGACTACCTCTTGAATCTCATCAAGAGAATGCCAAGAGTGTGCAAAACCAGTAATCAAAGCAAAAGGTGGCTACTTTGAAGAACCTAGAATATTACATATTTTCAGTTGTTTCACACTTTTTTGTTATGTATATAATTCCACATGTGTTAATTCATAGTTTTGATGCCTTCAGTGGGAATCTACAATTTTCATAGTCATGAAAATAAAGAAAACTCTTTGAATGAGAAGGTGTGTCCAAACTTTTGGTCTGTACTGTATATGAATTTGGGATCTGATATGAAATCCCAATTGGTTGAGTGAGGGTTATATGGAACCACATTAATTGGGGTCTGATTTGAGGTCTGCATTTAAGGGAAGGAAATTATAGGGGACACATGATCCTGGGGTCAGTATGAATCTGTAGTCTGTATACATTTGGGATCTTATCTCGTGTCTGTATGAAAGTGGGGCTAATCTGGGGTCTATACTAATTTTTGTGTCTGTCAGGAGGTCTGTATTCATTTTGAGGACTGGTGTGGGGTTTGATACCTAAAGTTTGCTTCGTGTACCATAATTTTTTATTTCTGTAGCCATCCTTTGGATCTTTTATTTTGGCTGCACAGTGATTGGCGGGGGAGGGGGGGCATTAGGCAGCACAGTCAGTACAGTAAGTCTACTTTCACACTTGCGGCAGATGATCCGGCAAGCAGTTCCGTCGCATGCAAACAGACAGCATTTGTAGATGGATTCGGATGTGGCTCCGTCTTACAAATGCATTGCAATAATGGATCCGTTTCTTCAGATGTCATCCAGAGAAACGGATCCATTATATATATTTTTAACGGATCCGGCATTGCAGTATTTTTAATCCCGGATCCTGCACTAGTACATTTCAATGTAAATTAATGCTGGCATTAATTTGCATTCCGGCAACTGATCCGGAATTTTGGACAGAGATAATACCGCAGCATGCTGCGGTTTCTCCTCCGTCCAAAACACTGTTCAGTGACTGGACGGAAGACATCCTGATGCATCCTGAACGCATTTCACTCCATTCAGAATGCATGGGGATAAAACTGATCAGTTATTTTCCGGTATTGAGCTCCTATGAGGGAACTCAGTGCCGGAAAAGAAAAACGCTAGCGTGAAAGTACCCTAATGTGGGCACATGGGGCAGCAGTGGTCACAGCATTGGTGGAAGCTACAGGATGGGCATGTTAAAGGGGCAGCTATATGGGGGGGTTCTTTGCTATAGAGGTGGTTATGTACGGCAGAAGCAATGAGTGAAGGCAGATGTTTAACCTAATCTCCTGGGCCTTAATGTAAAATCTGTAACAGCCCCCATCTACCATATACAATTTATTAATCCTGGTGTCTTCTTATATAGCAAAGGGGGTAGCAAACCCGTGACCAAAGATGTCTGCACATGATGGCCTAGACCAGGTAAAAAGGAAAGTGAAGAACTTAAGAAGCTGTGGAGACACCACCTGTCAGTCACTGGAATTACATTTGGTATACCTGTGACTGTTTTCTTATGAGATTTGTTTTAATTTGCATTATAAACTTGGATCAATGTGAATTGATTCAGGAGAGGGGGGTGGGGGGTGCAATTTGCCTGCTCTGTCTAGGATAACAAATTACCTTGTCCGAGCTCTGGTGAATAGAGATGTCCCGAACTATTCGCCGGCGAACATCGCTTGTTCGCGATCGCCACGGCGGGCGAACATATGCAATGTTCAGTCCGCCCCCAATTTGTCATCATTGAGCAAACTTTGACCCTGTACATCACACTCAGCAGACACATTCCAGCCAATCAGCAGCATACCCTCCCTCCCAGACCCTCCCACCTCCTAGCAAAAAGCAAGGACAGCGTCCATCTTAGATTAATTCGGAAGCTGCAGTCTTAGTGAGAGGAGGGACAGTGCAGCTGCTGCTGATTTAATAGGGAAATCAATAGCTAGGCCAGTGTATTCAGTGTCCACTACAGTCCTGAAGGACTCATCTGATCTCTGCTGTAAGGACAGCGTCCTGACAGCACCTCAAAAAGCCCTTTTTAGGGCTAGTACATCAGTCTTCTTTTTTTTTTTTTCTGTAATCTAATTGCAGTTGCCTGCCAGCGTGTGTGTCAGGCCCAAAGCGTATACTGTGCCCACTTGCCCAGTGCCACAACTCATATCTGGTGTCACAGTAGCTTGCATTTAAAAAAAAATGCTTTTTGACTGTAATATAATTGCAGTTAGTTGCCTGCAAGCATGTGTGTCAGGCCTACAGCATCATTGTGTACTGTGCCAACTACTGCCAGTGCACAGTGCCACCAGTGCCACTCATATCTGGTGTCACAGTAGATTACATAAAAAAAAATGTAATATAATTGCAGTTAGTTGCCTGCAAGCATGTGTGTCAGGCCTACAGCGTCAGCGTGTACTGTGCCAACTACTGCCAATGCACAGTGACACCGCTCATATCTGGTGTCACAGTAGATTACTTAAAAAAAATAATGTAATTTTGACTGTAATATAATTGCAGTTAGTTGCCTAAAAGTGTGTGTGTCAGGCCTACAGCGTGTACTGTGCCAACTACTGCCAGTGCACAGTGCCACCACTCATATCTGGTGTCACAGTAGATTACATAAAAAAATAAAATAATATTTGACTGTAATATAATTGCAGTTAGTTGCCTGCAAGCGTGTGTGTCAGGCCTACAGCGTCAGCGTGTACTGTGTCCAACACCCACCTAGGTACAACTGCTTTGTGAAGGCACATGATCTCACATCACAAATGCCTATGGGATCAACACATGATGACGAGTACAAGCAGTACACAAACTCAAAGCCACCATCCTCCTCCTAGTCCAGCATCTTCAGCCACATCAACCACTGCTGTCCTCCTTGCCCCCTCTCAACCACCCGCCACTCTGCCTCTCGCTTTGAGCAGTTCATGCTCATCTGCCCACAGTCAGGTGTCTGTCAAGGAAATGTTTGAGCGTAAGAAGCCAATGTTACAGAGTCACCCCCTTGCCCGGCATCTGACAGCTGGCTTGTCGGAACTCTTAGTCCGCCAGCTTTTACCATACAAGCTGGTGGAGTCTGAGGCCATAAAAAAATTTGTAGCTACTGTGGCACCGCAGTGGAAGGTACTCTGCCGAAATTTATTTTCACAAAAGGCAATCCCCAACCTGTACTCTATTGTGGAAAAGGAATTCATGGCATGTCTGGCACACAGTGTTGGGGCAAGGGTCCATCTGACCACTGATACCTGGTCTGCAAAGCACGGTCAGGGCAGGTATATCACGTACACTGCGCATTGGGTAAACCTGCTGACGGCTGCCAAGCATGGAATGCGTGGCTCTGCAGATGAGTTGGTGACACCGCCACGACTTGCAGGCAGGCCTGCTGCCACCTCCTCTACTCCTCCTACTCCATCCTCTTCGCCAACCTCCTTGGCTGAGTCCTCTTCCGCTGCTACGTCTTGCTCCACATCAACTGCACACCCCCAGCTCCCCAGGGGTTATTTCACATCCCGGATACGACAGTGTCATGCCGTCTTGGGGTTGACTTGCCTGAAAGCAGAGAGTCATACCGGACCAGCACTCCTGTCTGCCCTGAACACACAGGTGGATCAGTGGCTGACTCGGCACCAACTGGAGATCGGCAAAATGGTGTGTGACAATGGAAGGAATTTGTTGGCGGCTTTGAAATTGGGCAAGTTGACACATGTGCCGTGCATGGCACATGTGTGGAATCTGATCGTACAACGCTTTGTGCATAAGTACCCAGGCTTACAGGACGTCCTCAAGCAGGCCAGGAAGGTGTGTGGCCATTTCAGGCATTCCTACACGGCCATGGCGCACTTTTCAGATATTCAGCGGCGAAACAACATGCCAGTGAGGCGCTTGATTTGCGACAGCCCGACACGTTGGAAATCAACACTCCTAATGTTCGACTGCCTGCTCCAACAAGAAAAAGTCATTAACGAGTATTTGTATGACCGCGGTTCCAGGACAGCCTCTACGGAGATGGGTATTTTTTTGCCACGTTACTGGACGCTCATGCGCATTGCCTGTAGGCTCATACGTCCTTTTGAGGAGGTGACAAACCTAGTCAGTCGCACCGAAGGCACCATCAGGGACATCATCCCATTTGTTTTCTTCCTGGAGCGTGCCCTGAAAAGAGTGCTGGATCAGGCCGTAGATGAGCGTGAAGAGGAAGAGTTGTGGTCACCATCACCACCAGAAACAGTCTTATCAGCATCGCTTGCTGGACCTGCGGCAACGCTGGAAGAGGAGTCTGAGGAAGAGGAGTCAGAGGAGCAATGTGGCTTTGAGGAGGAGGAAGACCAAACACAGCAGGCCATCCCAGGGTGCTCGTTGTCACCTATCTGGTACCCGTGGTGTTGTACGTGGCTGGGGGGAAGAACAGACCTTCAGTGAGATCAGGGAGGACGAGGAACGGGACATGAGTAGCTCGGCATCCAATCTTGTGCAAATGGGGTCTTTCATGCTGTCGTGCCTGTTGAGGGACCTTCATATAAAAAGGCTGAATGAGAACAACCTGTACTGGGTGGCCACGCTACTAGACCCCCGGTATAAGCAGAAAGTGCCTGAAATGTTACCGAATTACCGGAAGTCGGAAAGGATGCAGCAGTTCCAAAACAAGTTAAAAATTATGCTTTACACAGCGTATAAAGGTGATGTCACAGCACAACGGGAATCTAACAGGGGAAGAGGTGAAAGTAATCCTCCTCCTACCACGACCACGCCGGCAAGGACAGGACGCTTTACAGAGGTGTTGTTGATGGAAGACATGCGTAGCTTTTTAAGTCCTACGCATTTCCACAGCCCTTCGGGGTCCACCCTCAGAGAACGACTCGACCAACAGGTAGCAGACTACCTCGCCTTAACTGCAGATATCGACACTCTTAGGAGCGATGAACCCCTTGACTTCTGGGTGTGCAGGCTTGACCTGTGGCCTGAGCTATCCCAATTTGCGATAGAACTTCTGGCCTGCCCCGCTTCAAGTGTCCTGTCAGAAAGGACCTTCAGTGCAGCAGGAGGTATTGTCACTGAGAAGAGAAGTTGCCTAGGTCAAAAAAGTCTAGATTACCTCACCTTTATTAAGATGAATGAGGCATGGATCTGACAGTGATCAGGCCTGATCAGAAGAGCTGCCTTGGGCTAAAAATGGTCCACATTTTTATCTCTGCATGCCGGATGACTTGCGTGACTTCTCCTCCACCAACTAGGGTTCAAGCCGCAATGTTTTAGTGCACTTTCTGCCTTGAAAACATAAATTTTTCTGGCCGCTGAGCGGCTGCAACACTACCTAATTTTTCAGGCATGTGTACATGCCTAATTTTTCTGGCCTCTGGTGCTGCACTGTGGCTGCAAAAACAAAATAACAAAAAAGGCACATACATGTGTCAATTCCCCTTCGTGATCGTTACCTTGTTGCGGTGAAGAAGCTTGCATATCACAATGAAGCGATCACCTCTATAAGTGTGTTGGCAATGGCAATGTTGGCACACCCCCAGATGATAAGGTTATTGCTTCATTGTGAACAGACCAAAAGCGATGGGCTGAATAATTTTGCATGGAAAAAGCATACATTTTCTTTGTGATCATCTAAGGTGTTCATTAAAGCCTACTAGGCCAACAATGGACCCACACTGCAGAATCATTGTTTTCTGGGTCACTTAACTGTCACTGAACTACCTCAGCACGACTATAGGCTTTAAAAAACCACCATCGCCTGCAATCTCCCAAACGTGCGCACGAGCACAGTCACCACTACACCAAGATTGACGCATAGAGGAATAAAATGTATGTCATGAGTGTGTCAACTATTGACAACTCTTTGCGGTTGTCTAAAATCTATTGGATACTTGTCCCCTTATAGGGGACGTAACGGGGATTAAACTGATAGGAATAGTACACATCACTCATATCTGGTGGCACAGTACACTGCACGGCGCACGCGCAGTGCCCAAATTGGAAGTAGGAGGACCAACCAAGCATCTTTTTCCATCTCCCGGTTCCTAAAATCGATTCCATAGACCGACCCCTAATAGGGGACGTAACAGGGATTAAACTGATAGGAATAGTACTACTTAACACACCACTCATATCTGGTGGCACAGTACATTGCAAGGCGTACGCGCAGTGCCCCAAATTGGAAGTAAGAGGACCGACCAAGCATCTTTTTCCATCTCCCGGTTCCTAAAATCTATTCCATACACCGTCCCCTGATAGGGAACGTAACAGGGATTAAACTGATAGGAATAGTACTACTTAACATACCACTCATATTGGGATTGCACAGTACATTGCACGGCGCACTGAATGTTATGTGATTTATGCCCTTTATGGATTAAAACCCGACTCTCCGTCAACTACGTAATTTTCCATGGGACTTTTGCCATGGCTCCCCCGGAATGCCACAGTCCAGGTGTTAGTCCCCTTGAAACAACTTTTCCATCACTATTGTGGCCAGAAAGAGTCTATGTGGGTTTTAAAATTTGCCTGCCTAATGAAGTCTATGGTGGTTCGCCCGTTCGCTAACATTTGCGAAAATTCACGTTCGCCAACGGAAAATTTTATGTTGTGACATCTCTACTGGTGAATCAGCTGTACCTGTGCAACTGGAAATTAAAAAAAAATATTAGGTTTCACTTAATATATTTCACTTACCAAAAACCACCTGCAGTAGGACATTCTCAATGATAGAATATTCTGTTCCAGTCCATATTCGCCATTTATACAGACCAGTGTCCCAATGTTGTAAATTCACCATAGTCACATTCACTATGCCAGTTCTTTCAGTATTTTGTGAAAGGAACAGTCTTCCTTTGTATCCATTATTGCTGGTAACACTCGTGTCCATAATATTTTCACACTCTGTAATGGTTACTTGCCTGCACCAGCTGCTTATCAGATTCCTGTACCGGAAAGTGTCATACTTAAATGTGATGGTCACTGAGCCCATAACTGCAGCCTGGACCTCACGTACTTGTATATCTGAAGAGCCTGGAGATCAGGATAAACAGTTTAAAAAGACTTCATTACTATACAAGTATAAAGATAGTTAAAGCAGGTTACAATATATTACTGTAGTTTCACCTGTAATAAATAGAAATTCACTGAATAGTCCTGTACTGGAACTGCTGCCTCATATTATGCTTTAACTATGCATTTGAATATCTGCAATTTCATTTTATTATATATAAAAATAAAAAATAACATTGTCCAGTATAAACCCATAGAAATGTTATAGTACATTTTGTATACTTTTTATGGATTATAAGTCTGTCCCCTCATGATATCCACTTTCTTTTGCTATATTACCATTACTAAGTTTTATGTTATAAATAAATAAACGGTAACTTACATTGGATCCAAGTAGAGAAGAAAAGCTGAAAAGCCATGGGTACCAGAACTGCTTGAAAAAGCCACGACTTGACCAACATCATGCCTGTGATGCCAATGATGTGCCTGGCCAGAAAGAACTGTACAATTGTTGTAGCACTATACAATCATTCTGAGCAATGTGTCTTCATCATTCTTTCCAGGTCTAAATCATAGGAAGCTTTGGAAGGCGCAGATAACCACAGATAGGAAATGTTTTGTCATTATGGGCACTGCTATATAAAATGGTGAAAAACCACAAACTATCTTTACATACTGTTCATTTTCAAAGACAAAATGTTCAAAAACTAATAAGTCTAGAAACTAACATCATGTAGTAGATCAAGACTTATTTACGACCATATTTAGTGAAATAAAGGTTAAAATTTAAGTTCAGTGACCAAACGCATGTTACTTATGAACAGATATAACCAGCCATGTACTGTAAGTGGATTGCATCAATATTCCAGTATGATGACCCCTACGTAATAGACTGACATAACGGTTACAGAGAGAACAGGATAGAAATTCTCCACACATAAAGACCAAAGTGATTATGGAAGATGTCCTTTAAGGGCTATTCACACAACCATACAAGTTTTGTGGTCCACATATCGTGGATCTGCAAAATATGGATATGATCTGTGTACATCCCACACTTTTCGCAGGACCAGTTGTAATAATGCCTATTCTTGTCCTCAAAATCTCTTCTGAAGGGCCATGGAAAGGGCACATGGATGTAGACAGCACACAGTGTGCTGTCCGCATTTTTTTGTGGCCCCATTGAAATGAATGGGTCCGTGTGCAATCCTCAAAAAATGCGGATCAGACGCGGACTGAAGATACGTTCATGTGAATAGCCCCCAAACTATGAGAAAGACGACAGCAAGACCAAGGGCATAACCAGATGTTGTAGTGCCCCATAACAAAACCTAGGATACCAGAGTGAAATGAACAATGAATCTGATGAATATACAATTTTTTGTATATAGTGGATGAATTTTTTTAATGGAAAAAAATACTCTCCTTCTTACCCACTTTAGTCAACTTTTATGTCAGGAAAAGTAGAACATGTGTGTCACCAACTTACCTGTCCAGACTCCATCTCTGCATTCTGTTGGACATGCTGCCAGGCCACGCCCTCTGTGATGTGCTACCTGGTCGTGCCCCCTCATGACGTGGTCGCGTCCATAGTTACGGAGCCCAATGCTCTTTTTCTCCCTGCAGCACACATTCACTAGGGGAGATTAGGAGGTTTTAGCTTTTAGGTGTGTCTAGTTATTATGCGTGCTGAGGGACACTGCAACTATCCTACTGTGGTGCAAGTTGTGTTTTGGGGGGCCTGGACCTATCAGGTTCTTACCTCTCTATTTAAATCCCCTGCTTGCAATTCACCCTTGCCAGTTATTGGTTTTCACTCCCTTGCTGTGCCCTTGGTTCTGTTCTGTGTGTGTTTGGATTGCTTATTATATTAACCTCAGCTTTGACCACTCTCTGTCTCGTGATTTGGTACTGTGTTTTTCCATCTGGTTCTGACTTTAGCTTGGCTATTCTGGCTACCCTCGGTTGTCTGATTTGGCATTGCATTGTCCATTGATAAACCACCCTCATTAAGCTCTATGTATCATTCACTAAATACAGAACATGATTAAACCTTAAATGCCTGCAACCACCAGGAGAGGGAGCTCAGTGCAATAGAATTTATAGTTATACCATTGAACTCAATGGCAACTGTAAAATATCTACACACTGAGCTCCCCTAGTGCTGGCTGCTGGAGAATGTCATGGATCTATGTCAGTAAGAAGGAAAAGTTCCATGCAGGTCTCCATTGTAGTCGCATGGCCTGTCTTCATGGTAAGTGTGGTAAGTACATCACTGGAGTGCAGATAAATATAAAAATGAGGTGTAATGTGAACTGAGAAAAGGACATTTATGAAGATGCTACCATTTTATACACCGGTCATAATCTGCTGGGGTCAGATGTGCAACATTTATTAAAAAGGAGCATTCTTAATAATTGTGGTCTATCTCAGGACGTCTGTTTGCCAGAACTGAAATCTATACCAACTAGGAGGTGGTGTAGGTTTCATGTATAATTTTGTAAATTATAATTAATGTACCAGGCTGCAAATTTTGCTCAAGTAGGGCTTGTACTAAAATTTGTGACATTTTTGACCCAGAGGGTTTAATAAATTCTATCCTAAGTATTTGGTATTCCTTTGACACCGTTATGATCAGTTTTTATCCATTGACCTTCTTATATCCATCAGGTTTTCTCTGTTATTTTACCTGTAAATTGGCTGTCCAGTTTCACAAAGAAAACGAACAACACATGTGATCCACCTACAATAAAGAATAGATTGTTGCTTGCCTGACAGTTCCTACGCTGCTGCCCCAGTTCTCCCTGCAGGGCTCTGTTTACCCAGCTTAAGTGGGGACATCATGTCGACAACATGTGACTGCTGCAGCCAATCACTGGGCTTAGCAGTGCACTGAAGAGGCCAGTTATTGGCTGCAGTGGTCACATGCTGCAGGCAGGTAAACAGAGCCCTGCTGGGAGAATCAGAGAAACAGTAAGCAACAATCTATTCTTTTCTGCTGGTGGATAGTGTGTGCTGTCCGGTTTCTGAAACAGGACTACCCCCTTAAGTCAGGTTCTCAATTTGCTAAATTCTTGCTAATTTTTCTTTATAGTGTACACTACAGGAAGTGCAGAATTATTAGGCAAGTTGTATTTTTAAGGATTAATTTTATTATTGAACAACAACCATGTTCTCAATGAACCCAAAAAACTCATTAATATCAAAGCTGAATATTTTTGGAAGTAGTTTTTAGTTTGTTTTTAGTTTTAGCTATTTTAGGGGGATATCTGTGTGTGCAGGTGACTATTACTGTGCATAATTATTAGGCAACTTAACAAAAAACAAATATATACCCATTTCAATTATTTATTTTTACCAGTGAAACCAATATAACATCTCAACAAATATACATTTCTGACATTCAAAAACAAAACAAAAACAAATCAGTGACCAATATAGCCACCTTTCCTTGCAAGAACACTCAAAAGCCTGCCATCCATGGATTCTGTCAGTGTTTTGATCTGTTCACCATCAACATTGCGTGCAGCAGCAACCACAGCCTCCCAGACACTGTTCAGAGAGGTGTACTGTTTTCCCTCCTTGTAAATCTCACATTTGATGATGGACCACAGGTTCTCAATAGGGTTCAGATCAGGTGAACAAGGAGGCCATGTCATTAGATTTTCTTCTTTTATACCCTTTCTTGCCAGCCACTTTGTGGAGTACTTGGACGCGTGTGATGGAGCATTGTCCTGCATGAAAATTATGTTTTTCTTGAAGGATGCTGACTTCTTCCTGTACCACTGCTTGAAGAAGGTGTCTTCCAGAAACTGGCAGTAGGACTGGGAGTTGAGCTTGACTCCATCCTCAACCCAAAAAGGCCCCACAAGCTCATCTTTGATGATACCAGCCCAAACCAGTACTCCACCTCCACCTTGCTGGTGTCTGAGTCGGACTGGAGCTCTCTGCCCTTTACCAATCCAGCCATCTGGCCCATCAAGACTCACTCATTTCATCAGTCCATAAAACCTTAGAAAAATCAGTCTTGAGATATTTCTTGGCCCAGTCTTGACGTTTCAGCTTGTGTGTCTTGTTCAGTGGTGGTCGTCTTTCAGCCTTTTTTACCTTGGCCATGTCTCTGAGTATTGCACACCTTGTGCTTTTGGGCACTCCAGTGATGTTGCAGCTCTGAAATATGGCCAAACTGGTGGCAAGTGGCATCTTGGCAGCTGCACGCTTGACTTTTCTCAGTTCATGGGCAGTTATTTTGCGCCTTGGTTTTTCCACACGTTTCTTGCGACCCTGTTGACTATTTTGAATGAAACGCTTGATTGTTCGATGATCACACTTCAGAAGCTTTGCAATTTTAAGAGTGCTGCATCCCTCTGCAAGATATCTCACTATTTTTGACTTTTCTGAGCCTGTCAAGTCCTTCTTTCGACCCATTTTGCCAAAGGAAAGGAAGTTGCCTACTAATTATGCACACCTGATATAGGGTGTTGATGTCATTAGGCCACATCCCTTCTCATTACAGAGATGCACATCACCTAATATGCTTAATTGGTAGTAGGCTTTCGAGCCTATACAGCTTGGAGTAAGACAACATGCATAAAGAGGATGATGTGGTCAAAATACTAATTTACCTAATAATTCTGCACTCCCTGTAGTCCATTTTTTAGAGGAGAAGTACTAGTGTCTATGATGGTACTATAGTACTCACAATTCACAGTGGCAGTCTTCCTTTTCACAGTCCCCAAGCCACCCTTTTCTTCCTTAGAGCACTCCCTGACTTTCTGGGGCTCCTGTCTGGTAGTAGTTGGAGTTCCTTTGATGGTGGAGGTTTGGCAGGGTACAAGGCCGGAGCTCAGATCGAGTGAGGACTGGTGAATGGTGGAGACATTGACCAGGACCAGCGTAGCTGCAATACATAAAGTCTCTCTTTACTAACCAGATAATGGGAGTAGTAGTTCATCCAGCAGTAAATGGCACAGTTTTGAGGTACTGTACGTTACAGAGTAGGATTTTCACAATAGTTGTAATAATGGTAGTAGTAATTTCCCCTCAGTCCCAGTCTACAGTTGCAATAAAAAGTAAGTGAACCCTTTGGAATTATATGGATTTCTGCACAAATTGGTCATAAAATGTGATCTGATCTTCATCTAAATCACAACAATAGACAATCACAGTCTGCTTAAACTAATAACACACAAATAATTAAATATTACCATGTTTTTATTGAACACACCATGTAAACATTCACAGTGCAGGTAGAAAAAGTATGTGAACCCTTGGATTTAATAACTGGTTGAACCTCATTTGGCAGCAATAACTTCAACCAAACGTTTCCTGTAGTTGCAGATCAGATGTGCACAACGGTCAGGAGTAACTCTTGACCATTCCTCTTTACAGAACTGTTTCAGTTCAGCAATATTCTTGGGATGTCTGGTGTGAATCGCTTTCTTGAGGTCATGCCACAGCATCTCAATCGGGTTGAGGTCAGGACTCTGACTAGGCCACTCCAGAAGGCGTATTTTCTTCTGTTTAAGCCATTCTGTGGTTGATTTACTTCTATGCTTTAGGTCGTTGTCCTGTTGCAACACCCATCTTCTGTTTAGCTTCAGCTGATGGACAGATGGCCTTACGCTCTCCTGCAAAATGTCTTGATAAACTTGGGAATTCATTTTTCCTTCGATGATAGCAATACGTCCAGTTCCTGATGCAGCAAAGCAGCCCCGAACCATGATGCCCCCACCACCATACTTCACAGTTCGGATGAGGTTTTGATGTTGGTGTGCTGTGCCTCTTTGTTTCAACAGACAGTGTTGTGTGTTCCTTCCAAACAACTCATCTGGTTTCATCTGTCCACAAAATATTTTGCCAGTACTGCTGTGGAACATACAGGTGCTCTTGTGCAAACTGTAAACGTGCAGCAATTGTTTTTTTGGAGAGCAGTGACTTCTTCTGTGGTATCTTCCCATTAAATCCATTCTTGTTTAGTGTTTTACGTATCGTAGATTCACTAACAGGTATGTTAGCATATGACAGAGACTTTTGTAATTCTTTAGCTGACACTCTAGGATTCTTCTTCACCTCATTGAGCAATCTGCACTGTACTCTTGCAGTCATCTTTACAGGACGGCCACTCCTAGGGAGAGTAGCAGCAGTGCTGAACTTTCTCCATTTGTAGACAATTTGTCTTACTGTGAACTGCTCAACAGCAAGGCTTTTGGAGATACTTTCATAACCCTTTCCAGCTTTATGCAAGTCAACAATTCTTAATCTTAGATCTTCTGAGAACTATTTTGTGTGAGGCATCATTCACATCAGGCGATGCTTCTTGTGAAAAGCAAACCCAGAACCGGTGTGTGTTTTTTATAGGGCAGGGCAGCTGTAACAAACACCTCCAATCTCATCTCATTGATTGGACTCCAGTTGGCTGACACCTCACTCCAATTAGCTCTTGGAGATGTCATTAGTCTAGGGGTTCACATACTTTTTCCACCTGCACTGTGAATGTTTACACGGTATGTTCAATAAAAGCATGGTAACATTTAATTATTTGTGTGTTATTAGTTTAAGCAGACTGTGATTGTCTATTGTTGTGACTTAGATGAAGATCAGATCACATTTTATTGCCAATTTGTGCATAAATCCATATCATTCCAAAGGGTTCACATACTTTTTCTTGCAACTGTATGTTTACTTTGCAAATTTTCCAAACAACCAAGGCGTTCAAATCACTCAGACTACACTAAACAGCACCTAACTCACAGTGGAAGGGCCAGAATTCTCCTATCGAGTAGGGCACTGTTCCCATATCAGCTCTTGAATTACATATATGGCATTAGAGTGTACATTACTGATAGGTTATTTACCCTTTAACCATGCTTAGCAGTTATCTACTGGATCACTCAACATGCTGTTAAGGACAAAAAAAAAACAATCTGGCAAACCAGGCCCAAAGTAGTATTTAAATATGCTTGACATGTCATTTTAAAGGGACTCTGTCACCAGTTTCTAACCCCCCCTTTTATAACTATGGTTCTCTCCATGGTCCCCTTCTCATTACAAAGCTGTTGTTATAAGTTAAATCCGCCGTGTAGTTTTCATAAAAATCGCTTTTATCTAACCTGTCAATCTTCAGGATAAGGTGCCCAGGGCGTTTCTGATGGTCTGAATCTGCCGCTCTTCGCCGCCGCCGTTGGTGCCCAGCTCCTCCCCTGATCCTTTCAGCGCCACCTCGATGTAATGCAATCCGCCTCCGGCTCTCCTCAGTGCCCCCTCCTCCTTTGCAAAGATCTCGCGCGTGCGCACAGGCCTGTGCCTGATGCGCCCGTGCGGACGTTTAGATTCTGCCTCGTGGAGCGAAGTGCGCATTCGCGCGCGTTCGCGCATATTCGCGCGCGTTCGCGCATATTCGCGCGCGTTCGCGCGTGCGCGCGCATGCGCACTTCGCTCAACGAGGCAGAATCTAAACGTCCGCACGGGCGCATCAGGCACAGGCCTGTGCGCACGCGCGAGATCTTTGCAAAGGAGGAGGGGGCACTGAGGAGAGATTGCATTACATCGAGGTGGCGCTGAAAGGATCATGGGAGGAGCTGGGCACCAACGGCGGCGGCGAAGAGCGGCAGATTCAGACCATCAGAAACGCCCTGGGCACCTTATCCTGAAGATTGACAGGTTAGATAAAAGCGATTTTTATGAAAACTACACGGCGGATTTAACTTATAACAACAGCTTTGTAATGAGAAGGGGACCATGGAGAGAACCATAGTTATAAAAGGGGGGGTTAGAAACTGGTGACAGAGTCCCTTTAATGTTCTATGATTGACTTGATCTCTCGCTCAGACACTGGTCTGACAAGAGATAAACTACCGTTAAATGACTAAAAAGCAGAACTTCCAAAGTAGCTGAGGAAATAAATTGCTAAAAAAAGACAGGATGTGTTATAAAGAAAAAAAAAATGCTACAAGAAAGTAGTTTAAAGGAGTTGCGTAATGGTATAATATTGATTACTCATCCTCAAGTTAGGTCATTTCGCTTATAGCAGCGATGCAGTGTTAACTGCAACTGCTAGTTCCATTCAGCGTTAACGCTGGGAGTGTCTGGTACTTATGTACCTGGCCAGAAGTCAGATGGTCTAGGAGGTGAACTGCAGGTGCTTCCTTGAATTCAACTGTATGGCTGTCAGCAGTGTCAGACTGGGGTGCCTAGGGCCCACCAGTAAAATTAATTCTGGGGGCCCACTCTGGACCTACATGCAAATACTACCTGCTCACATTGCAGGGTCTCTGCAACAACTTAAAGAAGGCAGGTTCATGGGGAAAAAGGAATATGAGATGACCTGCTTCTGTATCTAGAAGTCATCTCAGCCACCTGATGCATCTATAATAGTAAAGTAGGTAGTTTTTAAATATTCTATCCAGTTTTTACATGGATATAGGCTGGTTAAGATGCTGTGTTGATGGACTGGAGGCCCAACTTTGTCAGAGGCCCACCGGGGATTCACCTATTCCCCTGTGGGCCAGCCCAAGCTTGGCTGTCAGGCTCAGATTAGTACGGCTAGAAGCCAATGGCTTCCTGCCTTGGATTTCACCATCATTAGCCACAGGCCACTAGACCTAAATCCTATGAGGTAGTGTATTAATGTTGTAGGTGTGATGAAATAATATTGACTTTCTGCCCTGGGATGCAAGAGATGTGATGATGTCACTGCTTCTTTTCAGGCCTTGGGCTGGAAGAAGCATGTGTCAATTGCTCTGCGGATAGAGGCATGGAGTGGGAGTTAGGGGAGTATTTTAATTTTAGTTTACTTTTTTTTTACTTCCACCACTTAGGGAGAATACTACTGGGTCACTATAGGTGGCATTTTAATTATTACTTGGGGCACAATAGGGGAATGTTTAATACTGGGAACTATAGATTGCATTATTACTACTGGAAGCACTATTGAGGGCACTATTATTACTGGGGGCACTATAGGGACATTATTAATACTGAGGACACTATAGAGAGACATTAATGCAGGAGGCACTATAGGAGTATTATTACTACTGGGGGCTTTGTTTCTACTTGAACTTTTGAAGATCATATTACTATTGGGGAATATAAGGGAGTATTAAAACTGTTGAGCACTTTGCTAGGCTAAATTGTTTATATGGTACTAGTATTTTCAGTGGGTCTATCTGTATGACACTATTATTTCTGCAGTATAGTATAGTAATTAGAGTGCACTAGGTACAATGGCAGGCACAGTATTGGGGTGACAGAAGGATGACACTGTTGTGGAACCAGGATGGGGAGTTTATGTTGAGAAGGTGAGGAGGAATATCGAACAGTGAGCTACCTAAGAAGTCTGTACAGCAAACTCTGCAGAGATGAGATGTAGCTGAAAGGTGGTTTGATGGTCTCGGTTGAATAGTTTTTATTTGAAAAGATCCCATTTACAATCAGAGGAAATGTCACTGAATGTAATAGGTGCATAGTGCTTTATTCTCCTATATGATTGATAATGTTAAAAGATCAGGCAGCATGCAATTGGTAGGGCTGCAATGGCCCACATCTAACCTCATCAACCTCCTCTATATTTTGAGACAGTTAAAGGAGGACAAAATGTGGCATGTGGTATTGTTAACTCTGCCTACTTGTGTTAGTCCCACCTGGGGCCACGTTTAGCTTTTCTCTAGGGTCATTTCTAATGCAGACCAAGAGGAAAGAAACATAGCATTTGGACAACAGCTATATTATGTACATCCCCACCTTAAGACCTTAACCCTTTATACCCCGGGCCAGTTTTCACTTTCCTTCCAAGACCATTTTTTGAAAATCCGACATGTGTCACTTTATGTGGTAATAACTTTAAAACGCTTTTACTTATCCAGGCCATTCTGAGATAGTTTTTTTTGTCACATATTGTACTTCATGACTAGTGTTGATTGAGCATGCTCGGTCAAAAACCAGTTCAGCTCAAGCATCGCTATGCTCGGCACTTCTCGGTGTTCGTCCGAATACCGCGTGTGCTCGAGTGGGATGCTCGAGTCTCCTCCCCGCACATTTGTTGGCTGTTACTCAACCAATAAACGTGCAGCTAAGTACTGTAACTTACTGTAATGCAGTAGCCATGTTGGTTACTGGCATTACAGTGATTGGCTGGCCGGAACGCGCCATCGGGTGCTATAAAGCACCCGATGACACATGGTTCAGCCAGTCTTAGTCAGGGAGAGCTGTGCTGAAGAAGGGACAGATAGTGTAGGGAATTCAATTTTATTTTTTTGTTAGGCAGAGTTGGTATTAGAGACCCAAAAGTCCTTTTAAGGACTATTGTTGTGTATGGCAGCAATCAGGGGCGTAGCTATAGGCTCATGGGCCCTGGTGCAAGAGTTCAGTTTGGGCCCCCCCTACCCTCAATACAGTTTCATAACACCACCAGACCCTGATTTTAATTGCTAATATATTTACAAATTAAATTCAGGGTGAAATTTGATAGATGTGCAGTGAAAAAATTCTTCAGACAGCACATGGTGTGCAATAATGCTGGACTGACCCATCAACCGGCTATATACGGACGGACTGGTAATATTGTATATAGCCGATGTATGGGTCAGTCCAGCATTATTGCACACAAGGCTCACAGTCACTGCCTACCCCAGGGCCAGTGTCTGGCGCAGGCGCACACACTGTCATTAATTTAAGTGCCCAGCGCCAGTCAGCAACAGATGACGCTGGGGGCCCGGGCCGCTGCCTGCAGCCTGCCCCTGGCAGGCTGGCACAGTGGCATGCACCCACACTTGCTTGCAGTGCACTGCTTCTCCTGGCTCACAGTAACAGCAGTCGCCAGTGCCCCTGCCTGGTGCAGGCCCACACACTGCCTGCCTGCGGCCTGCCCCTTGGGCCTGGCACACACACACAGTGAGTAGTGTGGCCAGTAACCACTTCAGAGACAGATTCCCACAGAATTCAGAGTGAGAGTCCCAGACTCCCACTGGCCACTCCATGATCCCATTCCATAATGCCGCCTAAATCCCATTCCCATCCCATCATCAAGTGATTCCCATGATCCCATCCCATCATCAAGTGATTCCCATGATCCCATCCCATCATCAAGTGATTCCCATGATCCCATCCCATCATCAAGTGATTCCCATGATCCCATCCCATCATCAAGTGATTCCCATGATCAAAAGTGATTCCCATGATCCCATCCCATCATCAAAAGTGATTCCCATTCCATCATCAAGCTGATCTGATCCCTGGGCTGGGCTGGACTCTGCACTGCCGCCGCCTGCCACTCAGAGATCCCAGATTCCCAGGCCATCCCATCATCAAGCTGGGCTAGCTAGCGCCTCTGCTCACTGCGCTGCCGCCGCCTGTCACTAGTCTCAGAGTCAGAGAGAGTAGAGCCGAGGGCCGAGCCGAGGCTAGTCAAGAAAACTAACCTCGCGCCGCACAGTCACTGCCGCTGCCGCCTGCTGCTTCTTCTGACAGTATCTGACTGGGAGAAACCACGCCTCCGGCTCCCAGTCACTCAGACCTCACATGTCTGCTTCCACGGCCGGCGTCGCCCCCTCTGACACAAGTGGTGAGCTGAGCTGCCTAGTGCCTGCCTACTAGAGCCTGCGCTGCGCCGTGCCCACTGCCCCGGGCCCCGGCACTATTAGATAACATTTTGAATAGGAGGCGGTGGGGGGGGCCGTGGGCCCCCCTGGCTCAGGGGCCCGGTCGCAATTGCGACCGCTGCGACCCCTGTAGCTACGCCACTGGCAGCAATATATATATTTTTTAGCACAACCTGCGCTAAATTGCGCGTGATTAGCGACCCAAAAGTCCTTTTAAGGACTATTGTTGTATCTGGCAGCAATATGTGTACGTGTGACATACTGTCAAGCATATATACCATTTAATATGCAGAAGGAGAGCAGTAAGGGACGGGGAAGTGGCCGTGCTGCTGATGGTGCACGCAGAGGCCATGGCCCTGGGCATGGTGAAACTGTGCCTGCTGCAAGAGTACAAGAAACACACTCATCCGCGATACCCAAGCTTCGTGTCCCAGTTTGCAGGGCGCCGCAGGACACCACTCTCAAAGTCAGACCAGTGCGGCCAGGTAGTCGGTTGGGTTGCAGCAGATAATACTTCCAGTCAGTTAAGCACCACCCTGTCTTCCAGAAAGTCCAATCTCAGTAGCCAAGAGTATGATCAACAGAATCCTTACCCTGATCCTCCATCCTCCCACCATGGAGAGTCTTGCCAAAGAAGTGATCCCACACTTGAATATTCAGAGGAGCTCTTTTCATCGCCATTCCTTGATTTGGGCCTCTCACTAAGCCCGCTTGAAGAGGGACATGAGGAGATCATGTGCACTGATGCCCAAGCTCTTGAGCATCCACGGTCACAAGAAGATGATGGTGGGGAATGGCAATTAGTGTCTCAAGAGGTTGATAATGAGGATGAGAGACAGTTATCATCAAGTGAGGTTGTTGTTAGGTCAACAAGTCAGGAGGATGACCAGAGTGAGGAAGTGCAAGAGGAGGTGCTGGACAATGAAATCACTGATCCAACCTGCGAAGGTGGTAAGCCGAGCGAGGACCGCAGTACAGAGGGGGAGGGATCTGCAGCACCACAAAAAGGCTGGAAGAGGCAGTGGGGTAGGAAAAGGGAGAAGACGGGCCACACCAAACAGGCCCACAACTGTTTTCCCGGAGCACACCCTTGCGGCAATCTCCCTTGCCAAGGGGTAGGTGTTCTGCAGTCTGGCACTTTTTTGAGGAAGTGCGGACGATAAAAGAATTGTCATTTGCAACCTGTTCCGTACCAAAATGAGTAGGGGCGTGAACACTAGCAACGTCACCACCACCAGCATGATCTGCCACATAGGTGGGCCAAAGCACCCTAATAGGTGGGCCGAACGCCTGGGTTGGGCTGACACCACTGCCTCCTCTTCCCCTGTGTTACGTGCTGGCCAATGCCCTGTCCCGCCCTGCACCTTCACAAGCACCATCAGCTAGCACATCCACTTCTGTGTCCCAGCGCAGCGTACAGATGTCCATACCCCAGGCCTTAGAATGAAAGAGCAAATACTCAGCCACCCACCCACAGGCCATAGCACTAAATGCGCACCTTTCCAAATTGCTGGCCCTGGAAATGTTGCCATTTAGGTTAGCGGACAATGAGGCTTTCTGCAGCTTGATGGCGGCGGCGGTCCCTCGTTTCTCAGTCCGCAGCTGCCACTATTTTTCATGGTGTGCTGTCCGCGCCTTACACCAGCATGTGTCCGGAACATCACCCGTGCCCTGACCAACGCAGTTATTTGGAAGGTCCACTCAACGACTGACACATAGACAAGTGCTTGTGGCCAGGGACGCTACATTTCCCTGACGGCACACTGGGTGAACGTTGTGGAGGCCGGGAGCGAGTCGTACCCTGGGATGGCACAGGTGCTACCGACACCAAGAATTGAGGCCCTACTTCCATCAGGATTTCCGCCACCACCTACATTAGTGGCTGAACCCCCCCTTCTCCTCCTCCACCTCCTCCTCTACTTCCACCTCTGAATTATCATCTTGCAGCACCATTCAGCCATCAGTCAGTAGCTGGAAGCAGTGTGGCACTGCAGTTAGGAAGCGGCAACAGGCCGAGCTGAAACTAATATGTTTAGGTGACAAACAGCGCACCGCCGCAGTGCTGTGGCAGGGTATAAGGGACCAGACTCAACCTAGAACCACGCATAGTTGTGTCTGATAATGGCTGTAACTTGGTGGCGGCTTTTTAGCTCATACACGTACCATGCCTAGCCCACGTGTTCGACTTAGTGGTTTAGCGGTTGATCAAAACTTACCTAGTGAAGCTACTAGTGAAGGTGTGCTGTGTGTGTGTGTGCCCATTTCTGAAAATCATCTACAGCTGCCGCCGGTCTGGCAACGCTGCAGCAGCGCTTGCAATTGCCAGCTCACCAACTGTTGTGCGATGTGAGCACGCGCTGGAACTCCATGTTCCACATGTTGGCCAGGCTTTGTGAGCAGCAGAGGGCAGTAGTGGAATACCAGCTGCAACATGGTCGTCACCTTTCCAGTCAGCTTCCACTCTTCACAAGCGATGAGCGGGCATGGATGTCTGACCTCTGTGAGGTTTTACACAACTCTGAGGAATCAACATAGATGGTGAGCGGCGATGCTGCTATTATCAGCGTAACCATCCCACTTCTGTGTCTACTGAAATGCTCGCTGCTCACAATGAAGGAGGATGCTTTGCATTTGGAAGAGGTGGAAATAGGGGAAGACAGTACACAAGTTGATAGCGAGACCACCCTCCGTTCGTCTTCTCAGCGCGAATTGGATGATGATGAGGAGGAGGAGGAGCAGGAGACTGTTGCCTCCGCTACAGAGGGTAGTACCCACAGCAGGTTTATTCCATCTGTTCAGCGTGGATGGGCCGAAGAGGTGGAAGAGAATGAGGAGATTGATGAGGACAGCAAAGTGACCCTCGCGTTATACGCATTTTGGCCAACACCGATTACTGGTTGTACCCTTCTCAACCCCCGCTACAAAGAGGACTAGCAAAATGGTGCAACATCAGAAGGTTCTTGTGGAAAAATTGCTCCAAATATTTCCAGCCGACAACGCTGGCAGCAGAGTACGTAGTTCCTTGGGGATCCGAGGAGGGAAGACGAGGGGAACATAGAGTATTTCCAACAGAGGCAAGGCAACACTCTCCATTGCCTGGGACAGTTTCATGACACCCCGCCAGCAACCTCACCCTGATGCATGGCCTAGTGTCACAAGGAGAGAAAAGTTTTGGAAGATAGTGAAAGAGTACGTAGCAGATCGTGTCAGCGTCCTCAATGATCCCTCTGTGCTTAACAACTATTGGATGTCCAAGCTGGACACGTGGCCCGAACTGGCACTCTACGCCTTGGAGGTGCTGGCCTGCCCTGCAGCTAGCGTTTTGTCAGAGCGGGTATTTAGTGCTGCTGGGGGCATAATAACTGATAAGCGCATCCGACTGTCAACTGAAAATGCTGACAGGTTGACTCTTATCAAAATGAACAAGGCCTGGATTGCCCCTGACTCCTCTACTCAATCAGAGGAAAGCGGCTGAACATAAAGGCACTTTAAATGTGGCTTTTATGGTGTATTGAATACACTGTATTCCCATGCACCCCTTCCACCACAAAAAAGGATATATAGTTAATTTTTCCTTTTCTCGTCCTCCTCCTACATCATATCAACATGCTTATTAGGCTGCCTTCGCTCCTAATGTTTTAGAGGGTCAGTTCAGCAGCAGGCCCTCAACCATAATTTTTTTGATGGTCAGCTCAGCAGCAGGCCCTCAACCATAATTTTTTTCATGTTAAGATCAGCAGCAGGCCCTCAACCATAATTTTTTCTATGGTCAGATCAGCAGCAGGCACTCGCCCCTAATATTTTAGAGAGTCAGCTCACCAGCAGTCCCTCAACCATAATTTTTTCGATGAACAGCTCAGCAGCAGGCCCTCACCCATAACTTTTTTCCATGGTCAGATCAGCAGCAGGCCATCGCCCCTAATGTTTTAGAGAGTCAGCTCACCAGCAGACCCTCAACCATAATTTTTTTGAAGGTCAGATCAGCAGCAGGCCCTCACCCCTAATGTTTTAGATGGTCAGCTCAGCAGCAGACCCTCACCCCTAATGTTTTAGATGGTCAGATCAGCAGCAGGCCCTTGCCCCTAATGTTTTAGAGGGTCACCAGCAGGCCCTTGCTCCTATTGTTTTTGAGGGTCACCAGCAGGCCAGCAATCATAATTTTTCAAGATGTGTGTATGATGCCCTACTTTATGTATAATAAAGGGTGCATTGGAATGCCGGTTCCTTGTAATTTTTGGGCAGCCCTTTCACTTAGTGCATAGGTTCTACGAGTGTAGTAGTCCCACTACCTGAACAATTGCACCACAATGTTAATGAGGCCCTGCTTTATGTGATATACAGGTTGTATCGGAGTGCCTCTTCCTTGTAATTTTTCACAGCACTTGCACTTTACATACAAGTACATATACAGGAAAGAATATTTCCTATCAATTTTTCCTCTAAAACCAATTTTATCTTCGGTTTTGTGCGTATTATTGTCACTCTGTAAAATTGGCGTACTACTCGGACAACATCCTTCCCAGCAGCGACCTGGGAGTCCAAGATGCATCCAGACATCCTCCTCATGCTCTTCCCGAACCATTTCAATGGTGTTTCCATCAATTTCTGACCTTTTCATGTGAACCAGACACTCTCCCTTCTTCAGAGCAGGGGGTGCCTGGTTTAATGCTTGGGTTCTCCTATTGACTTCCATTGTGCTTGGGTGCTCGGTAGAGCACCCAAGCATCCCGAGGTGTTCTACTTTGGTGCTCAATCAACACTTTTCATGACAGTGGTAACATTTAGTCAAAAGATTTCATTTTTATTTATAAAAAACACCAAATTTACCCAAAATATTGAAAAATTTTCAAATTAGCACATTTCTAGTTCTTTACTTTTTGAATAGATAGTAATAACTCCAAACATAGTTATTACTTTACTTTTCCCATGTGTCTACTTCATGTTTGGATCATGTTGTGAATGCCATTTTATTTTTGGGGGACGTTAGAAAGCTTAGAAGATTAGAAATAAATCTTGAAATTTTTCAGAAAATTTTCCAAAAACCCACTTTTTAAGGGCCAGATTAGGTCTAAAGTCACTTTGTGAGGATTACATAATAGAAAACACCTGAAAATTACCCCATTATAGAAACTACACCTCTCAAAGTATTCAAAACTGATTTTACAAACTTTGTTAACCATTTAGGTGTTCCACAAGAATTAATGGAAAATGGAGATGAAATTTCAGAATTTCAATTTTTGGCAGATTTTCCATTTTAATCCATTTTTTCCCGTTAACAGAGAAACAAAAATTCAATATTTATTGCCCTGATTCTGTAGTTTACAGAAACACCCCATATGTGGTCGTAAACTTCTGTACGGGCACACGGCAGGGCTAAAAAGAAAAAGAGCGCCATATGGTTTTGGAAGGCAGATTTCACTGGGATAATTTTAAGCTGCCATGTCACATTTGAAGACCTCCCTGATGCACCTCTAGAGTAGAAACTCCCAAAAAATACCCCATTTTGGAAACTACGGGATAAGGTGGCAGTTTTGTTGATACTATTTTAGGGTACATATGATTTTTGGTTACTTTATATTACACTTTTTTTAGGCAAGGTAACAAAAAATAGCTGTTTTGGCACCTGTTTTAGGTCATGTGATATTTTTATACAGCAGGTTCTTATGGACGCGGTGATACCTAATATGTATACTTTTTAAAATTTATTTGTTTTAAACAATAACAGCATTTTTCAAACAAAAAAATCATGTTTTAGTGTCTCCATAGTCTGAGAGCCATAGTTTTTTCGATTTTTTGAGCGATTGCACGTGCCGCGGTTAAGGGTTAATGCGTCGGCATCAGTGTTTTCACCGATGTCGGCACATACAGCAGGGGCCCGGCTATCAGTCACTGCTGGATGCCGCCGCTGATTAGGTGGGGTCAGCTCCACACGCGCTGACCACGGCACATCAAGGGTTAATGCGCTGGCATCAGTTTTTTCACCGATGCCACCGCATACAGCAGAGGTCTGGCTATCAGTGACTGCTAGATGCCACTGCTGATCGGGCGGGCGCAGCTCCTGCGTCCGCCCGATCAGTGCGCCATAATAGTACTGCATTGGGTGGCAAGTTAGGTCCCGCTGCGCTGTACTGCGGCGGGAAGGGGTTAATATACACCCATTGACATAAAATAATGCACCCAAAGAGCAGTGTTGGATTGCTGCATGCAGTTATGTCTCGGTCAGATATGCAAATAATTACAGGCGTGGTCTGATTAGACACTGGTTTTCGCCACAAGAGAATGTAAAAATGCTTCCCCCACTGCCCTTTAAAAAATCTCTCAGAGGCTACTTTTGAATAGCCTTGTTATTGTCAGATGTGCTACTACTCCTATTCTGCACTTTATTAAAGAGTTATTTGTAGTCGATTTGGACTGGCAAAACAGCCAAATGGACTACCTGGGGATAAAACTTACAGCGTCATTTAAGAAGTTATTCATGGCAAATTATGTCCCACTGTTAAAAATCTTAGAGAGGGATCTTGATAAATTGGCCAAGTATGAGGTGTCTTGGGTAGGTCGTATCGCATCCTTCCAGATGTTTACCCTCCCAAAACTCCTGTACATATTTAGGACACTACCTATCATCCCCCCAAGTAGTTTTTTTCAGAAGTGTTCCAAGCTGATTAATGCATTAATTTGGAAACGACATAAACCTAGGTTAGCAACTGCAATAATGCAGAGACCTAAACTTCGAGGTGGACTAGGTCTCCCGAATATCTATGAGTATTTCTTAGCCTAGCAGGTATCACAATTAAGGGAATGGTGGGTAGGCAATGAGGTGAAACAATGGGTACACATAGAATCAATATTATCTCCTGGTAGGAATTTAAAAATCCTTCTACTCGCGGCTCTTTACCCGACATTCAATTGGCCACCCCACCCGACGTTAGTACGCATAGCTTTGGAAAATTGGCTTCGATTCCATAGATTATGTACTTTGGGGTCTGGACCCTTTCCGCCCAGCGCCCCAGTAACTGTACTTAATTTCCTTATTCCGAATATTTCGGTGTCGTCTTGGGCGCTGGGCGGATTGGATCTTCTCTCCAAATTATTTATTTCGGACGCCCTTTGCCCTTTTGAATATCTTCATAAGCGGTTCCTGATCCCACACACAGATTTCTATAAATACCTGTGTATTAGACATTTTTTTAAAGCTAACTGTCCGTTTAATCTGGTGTGCAATCGGGAAGTGTTTAGTTTGTGGTCAGTGGCTCCGCCACAAGATACACGATTGAGGCCTCTGTATATGATGATGGGAGAAAAGGGATTATTCGTTAAAATGACACCATTGGTTTCCTGGGAAAGAGATTTGGGGTTGGAGTTCACTGATGAGCAGTGGTCTATGGCCTTCACCTGTATAAATAAAAATATTAGATGTGCTCTACATTATGAATCCCTGATGAAGACCACACTAAGGTGGTACTATACACCGGATCGCCTGAGCCATATATTTCCCGACCTTTCATATCTATGTTGGCGGGGATGCGGCGATAGGGGTACATTGTACCACATTTTGTGGTCTTGCCCGAGGTTGCGGGATATCTGGAGGGCTACATTCTGTCTTGCCTCGGATCTACTGGGCTTCCAGCTCCCGCCATCTCCCTCATTGGCTCTTTTATGGATTGATTTGGTTCGGATACCATGTGAGGGGAGGGTGGTACTGGGACACCTTTTTCTTTCAACCAAACTGGCCATAGTTAAAAATTGGAAATCACGGTATGTTTCTTGCCTAACGGAGATCATCCGTAGGCTAAATTCTACTTATATACATGAGCGTGCGCTGGTGGGAGCAGGAGAAACGTCCGCGAGGTTCGAGAGGGAATGGGGGGTATGGAGAGTTTCTCCGCTTGCTTTATCTTTCCCTGATTGATATATTTAGGTATATTTAATGTATGGTCGATCCCCTGCTATATAAAAGTATATCTATATAAAATTATACCTGTGTAAAAATTGCGATTGCACTGTATGTTTTTGTGTCTTTTTTATGTTTTTTGTTTAGTCTAATTTTGTTTGTTTGGTATTTTATTGTGGTATGTATATCGGCTAAGCTACTGTCGTTAACGTGACCGTGTATAGGGCTGATTGTGTAGCCGTTTGTCTTTTTTATGTTTAACAATGTATGTCTTTTTCTAAAAACTAATAAAATATGAATATGAACAGAATACCAACTGGCCTGTTTAGTGACTCTACCATTCACCAGCCATTGCACCTGTTCTTCAGCTTTGTACTCAAACACTTAGGCCTCTTTTACACGGGCGTCCAGGATTTGCTCCAGATGCGTTGTGTGTGCATTGCGGGAAACCCGCATGAGTGCGCACGCAATGCGTTTTGCACGCGTGTAATAAAAAACTGAATGTGGTACGCAGACCCGAACCCGAACTTCTTCACTAAAGTTCGGGTTTGGGTTAGGTGTTCTATAGATTTTATAATTTTCCCTTATAACATGGCTATAAGGGAAAATAATAGCATTCTTTATACAGAATGCTTACTAAAATGTCGATTGAGGGGTTAAAAAAACAAACTCACCTTATCCACTTGATCACGCAGCCAGCATCATCTTCTTCTTTCAGAACCTGCAAAAGGACCTTTGATGACGTAATCAAACTCACCACGTGGTGAGCACGGTGACGTCAGTGCTGGTCCTGCTGAATGAAGATGCTATCTTCATTCAGCAGGACCTGCGCTGACGTAACCACGCTCACCACGTGGTGAGAGTGATTACGTCCTCAAAGGTCCTTTTTCAGGTCCTGAAAGAAGAAGAAAGAATACAATGCTGGCAGCGCAATCAAGTAGATGAGGTGAGTTATTTATTTTTTATTTTTTTACCCCTCAATCGACATTTTAGTAAGCATTCTGTATTAAGAATGCTATTATTTTCCTTTATAACCATGTTATATGGAAAAATAATACAGTGAATTTGCTTTAATGGGGTCTGGGGTTGCTCATCCCTATCATCTCCCGCACTTGCTTGCTGTGTTGCGTGAAAAACGCAGAATATAGAGCATACTGCGATTTTCATGCAATGCACAAGTGAAGTGAATGGGTCCAGAGTCAGTGCGGGTGCAATGCGTTTACCTCATGTATTGCACCCGCACGGAAAACTTGCCCTCATGTATTGCACCCGCACGGAAAACTCGCCTTAAAATATTATTCCAGTTATATTGTTATCTCCTATCAACAGGATAGGAAATAAACATTAGATAGTAGGGGTCCTAAAAAGAGCAAGTGGTCCGGCATTCATGTGGTTGCTCCATGAGAGATCCAGAGATAGCTGAGCACAGTGCATGCCTGAGGGGCCACTTCGTTTATTTTTGGGGACTCCACAGGTTACTGTCACAACCAGACAGCTGAGAAGCTCTGACAGAAGCCTTTCAGAACCTCCTCCTTGAGTTTCTTTGTTGTGATGTTCAGTTCCTCATCTCGTTAGCCTCTCTCAGCTGTCATGTGTTTGAACTGATTGCATCCCTTTAAATTCCGCCCCATAATGCATTACTGGCCGGCTTATACTACTTCCTGGAGTGTGTGTGCATGCTGAACTTGTTTTCCAGTCTGCTACAAAGTTAAGTGCTGAACATTTATCTGTTATTTTCTGTTTGCTGGATCCCAGGTGACCCTGACTCCCTCCGTGTCTGGTGTAGGGAGCCGGTGGTCGTGTCCCCTCACTATTGTAGGGTGTTCAGGGGTTATATAGTCGAGGTACGTGGATATGCAACCATCCACCTCTGGGATCGTTGCATAGGCTGAGCAGCCAGGGAAAGTCTCAGGTCTTGTGCAGGGGTCTCCCTTATGGTTCCTTAGCTTTGGATCCAGTGAGTCATATATGCATGTTGCTTTGTCTTGTTTCCTGCACACCGTCCGTGACAGTTACGGGGACCAGCACCTATCTTATAGTTATCCCCCATCCTGTCCTTATCCCAGAGGACAGGCCATCATTTAGCCGGACAACCCTTTTAAAATTGAAACCTGCAAATTGTAAAAATTTTTATTTCACCTTCATTTTAAAGAGGACCTATCACCGGATTTTATTAAGAGATAAGTACCTGTACTTGCGGGGTACCCCCTGCTCAGGGCCGGACTGGGACAAAAAATAGGCCCAAGCATTTTTGACTGAGCAGCCCAATCACATGACCCCTAACAGGCCCCATCCCCTTGCAGTCTAGGGGCGGAGCCAAACCCGGAAGCACAATTGAGGGGCAGGGCCAGCCACCTGGGAAAAAAAGTGTGGGAACTCACCCAAGTGCCTCCGCGTGATGTCACAGCGCGCAGCGTTCGCAAAGGGCAGGGGAGGTCGCCTGGAGCAAGCAAGTACTGTATTTTTTGCCCTATTAGACGCACCTAGGTTTTAGAGGGGGACAATAAGAAAAAAATAATTTTCATTACACCTCAGGTCAGACCACCAATTAGACCCCTAATGTTAATCAGACATCAGGTAACAGCCCCAATAAGATCCCCAATGTTAATAGGACCCCCAATAAGACCTCAGATCAGACCCCAATATAAATGACCCCCAATCAGACCTCAAATAATAGCCCCATGCCTCATAGCAGCCCCCAGTAACCTCATAGCAGCCTCCAGTGCCTCTCCATCAGCCCCCCTGTGCCTCTCATCAGCCCCCCTGCGCCTCTCCCCTGGCTGTAGCGCTGTCCAATCACAGCACAGAGCGTCACAGCCAGGGGGGAAAAAACTGTGCCCCATGACAAAATGGAGGCTGTCGTGAAGGCCCTCATGGAGGCTAATCTGCAGCAGCGAGAGACAAATCTGCAGCAATGCAAGGCTAATAAGCAGCAGCAGGAGACTAACCAGTTTCTGCTACAACATGTGATGGCTTTGCAGACAGCAGGAGCAACCCTGAGCATCCACGATGCCCAGAAAGCAGTCCGTGCCACGATTCCTAAGATGACCCCCGCAGACGACATCAAAACCTACCTGGCGATGTATGAGAAAGTGGCCATCAGAGAAAAGCTACACCATGGCCAGTGGGCTGAGGTTGTCGCTCCATTCCTGGCATCAGATTCCCAGCGGGTGTATTTCGACTTGCCGGACGATCAAACAGCCGACTACCAAAAAGTAAAGGGTGAGATATTGGCAAGACTGGGGGTGAATGTGGTCTGGGCCCAGCAGGTACATCAGGGGGGGGTTTAAGCCGGCTGAGCCTGTGAGAACCCAGTATTATGACTTACTCCACCTCTTGCAAAAGTGGCTACAGCCTGATGTGCGGAATCCCACGGCTATGGTGGATAGACTATTGGCTGATATGTTCTGGAGGGCTCTGCCACCCCCTCTCCAGCACTGGATCGGCCAGGTGTCTCCTGGCAACGCCCTAGAAATGGTGGACCTGGTGGAGTGCTAAGAGGTTACTAAGACTGTTACAGGGAGTTCTTTGGGGAGGGGGGCAATCAAACCCCATAAATCTCCATCCCAGACCTGGCGACTTGTACCAACCAAACCCACCCGGGGTGTACCCTCTACGGACCAACTCCGATAGTCTGCTGGCGATGTCAGGAGCCGGGCCATGTAAGAGCTGACTGTCCCCATCAGGTGGAACCCATGGATACTAACTATGGCTACCGTCAGTCGCTATATGCCAGGAAGCTGTGTGCAGCAGGTCCCCCCAAAACTCTTAACCAACTGTGCCAGGTGAAGGTAGGAGACACTCCAGCGGAGGCTCTGCTGGACTCATGGAGTCTGGTGTCCCTAGTAAGGGCTCCCCTGGTACAGTCAGCTGAGTATACTGTATAAGTCGGGGTCATGTGCATCCATAGAGACTTAAAAGACTATGCCACCGCCCTGGTGTCTCTAACCACAGGGGCTCGCAGATAGACTCACAAACTGGCAGTTGCCCCAAATTTACACTAAAAACTTATAATAGGGAGAGACTTCCTGGGCTTCCCGGCACTGTGGCCTGCTATGAAAGTGACTGATACCCATGAGACAGGGGTAACCCTAGTAGAGTGGCCCGGCTCAGGGGGGAGGCCATAACCCTGGGAACCTGAGACCAAAGGGCCAGCGGTAGGGGTGACCGCCGCTTCCATGGAAGAGGGGGAGATAACCCC
This sequence comes from Bufo gargarizans, assembly GCF_014858855.1. Classification (NCBI taxonomy): domain Eukaryota; kingdom Metazoa; phylum Chordata; class Amphibia; order Anura; family Bufonidae; genus Bufo; species Bufo gargarizans. The sequence goes on along the minus strand of NC_058082.1, from coordinate 368,360,336 downwards.
GTTAAGTGTGATGGTGGGAGATATGGAGGACTTGCCGTCGGGTCCTGAACTGGCAGACCTCAATGTCTCCGGGGATAATTTTGGTACTGCCCAAAGTCGGGACCCAACCCTATCCTGCTTGTTAATAGTAGATGGTGAGCCACAACAACCTAGGGCAGAGTCAGTGTTTCCCCGTTTTGTGGTTCATCAGGATCTGTTGTATCGGGTAAACCAACTATGGGGTGAGCCTATTGAATAGTTGGTGGTCCCCAAGGCTTATCGCAAGCTTTTGTTAGAGCTAGCCCACCAACACGTTCTTGGGGGTTACCATGAGCTGCACAAAACTCAGGATCGTATTCTACAGCAGTTTTACTGGCCCAGCATATTCAAAGAAGTGGAAGAGTTTTGTAAGTCTTGCCGACCTGCCAGATAACTAGCCCCCAGCCACATTTCCGTAGTCCCCTAGTACCTCTCCCGATTATCAAAGTACAGTTTGACCGAATAGCTATGAGCTTTGTTTTTTGCCTACATGCTCATTTTTGTGGTTGTGAGTCAGATGCACGCTGAAGCTGATTCAACATGTATAAAATAAGGGGTAGTTCAAATGAGGAAGTTTGAGAAGGAGCACTAACTAACCTGCTGCTCTGCAGAATACATAAAGGCAAAATACTGATACCAATCATTCCTTAGATTGACTGCATAACATGCACGCTCAGGAAATAATATTTGGCAAAAAATCTTCTTAAACAATTTGGCATTTAAAAGTAATACAAAATATATAATATTATGACCACCCGTATAGTATATATAAAAATAGGCTGATCTTTACATATAGTGAATAACAAAATGAGATACTAACATACTGTATTTTTTTCTCATGCTGTAAACGCATAAATTATATACTGCACTTTATTAACTTCCTCTATCAGAAACATTGTGAATAATTTAAGGCTTACGAACAATGACACCAATAAAACATAAAAGCAAAATTCAACTGTAAGACAAAAGGTGGAAAATAAGTCACAATGGTGGACATTTATTACAACTAATGCAAATTTAAATGGAAAGCTGTCTTTGGTAACAATTATAATTCTTAGGCTACTTTCACACCTGCGTTAGGTGCGGATCCATCTGGTATCTGTACAGACGGATCTGCACCTATAATGCAAACGCTTGTATCCTTTCATAGCGGATCCGTTTGCATTACCATGAACAAAAAAAATAAATGCATGATAATGCAAACGGTTCCGTTTTGACTTACACTGAAAGTCAATGGGAGGCGGATCTGTTTTCAATCGCACCATATTGTGTCAGTAAAAAAGGATCCGCCCCATTGACTTACATTGTAAGTCAGGACGGATCCGTTTGGTTCCGCATCGTCAGGCAGACATCAAAACGCTGCAAGCTGTGTTTTGGTGTCTGCCTCCAGAGCAGAATAGAGGCTGAACGGAGGCAAACTGATGCATTCTGAACGGATCCTTATCCTTTCAGAATGCATTGGGGCTAAACTGATCCATTTTGGGCCGCTTGTGAGAAAATGGCAGAAAGGCCAGTGTGAAAGTAACCTTATTTTACGTTGGATGTGATACCATCAGGCTCGAGCTTATTCGCAGGGTAGAAAATGCTTCCAAACATCTAAATAATTGAATCTAAATGCACCTGCTAAGAAGTGCTTTTTCTGCATAAAAAATAGAATCTATCCAGTTTTAGAAACTGTTCATTTCTCATTTTTATTCTTTACAATTCCTATAACTTATCAGATATTAAAGGCATAAGCATTAACAGCTCCCCAAGCTGTTACCAATATCTGACTGCCTTGACACATTTAAATTGTAGAAGTTAACACAGAGAACAAATAGAGCATCAAATGTTCCAAGCTATTCTTTAAAGACTGGTAATTTTTTAAAGAAATTATAGGTTATCAATATCAAATCCTTGAGGATCCAACTCCCATTTAGCGCTGTTGCCTCTTCCTAGGAAAGTGATCTCATATTCATTGGTCACATGACCTATAGGCAGCTCAGTCCCATTCAAGCTAATAGCCTGGTTTGCTATACCAAGCACAGCCACTATACAATATACCATGCAGTGTTCTGTACCTGATGAAGGGGAACTATGTGGTGTACTTCTGCAATAAGGTATCATCCTTACTTATACCATCTGGACTGGATTCTTGTGCCCTGGGATATTTTATCTATTTACCTCTGGAATCTTACCACTTCTTACCGACAAGAAAACCTCCCTTCGCGGCTGCAGATCCTCCATCAAACCGTGACTCCAGTACACGTCTTGACAAGCTTTCACTAGAGTTGTGCTTACAGGTAGCACAACCGTCAAAGGTGAACCTTGCACTGGAACCATTTATTTTACCTGTCTACAAACGGTATTATCCTATGGTGCGCCCTGTTTTGTCTTTAACAGCATAAACTATACAATTTATGGCACTGTGCTTGGCATGCTGCAACCTCAGCTGGGGTTCTGGGGGTTGGACCTTAAAGGGGTTGTCTCACTTCAGCAAATAGCATTTATTATGTAGAGAAAGTTAATACAAGGCACTTACTAATGTATTGTTATTACCCATATTGCTTCCTTTGCTGGCTGGATTCATTTTTCCATTACATTATACACTGCTTGTTTCCATGGTTATGACCACCATAAGTGGTGGCCGTGCTTGCACACGATAGGAAAAAGCACCAGCTCTTATGTTTCTAGCCACTAAAGAGGCCAGCGCTTTTTCCTATAGTGTGCAAGCATGTCTACTGCTACAGGATTGCAGTGTGGCCGGATTCATGGAAAAATGGAAAGGAAACAGTATGGACAATTACAATACATTAGTAACTGCCTTTTATTAACTTTCTCTACATAATAAATGCCACTTGGTGAAGTGAGACAACCCTTTAAAGATAGGCCATCAATATTGTACTCCCAGAAAATCCCTTTAAACACGTAGGGGGTTTGGGTTATAATATAAAGTGTGGATGCTCTAAAATAAGTTTCAAAAATATAACGTCCAATACATTTTATTATAGGAAACAAAGGCATTCAAGTGGAAGACCATTGCTTACAATTAGTGAATTAAAAGGTTTTTCCAGGATTTCCATATCTTTGGGGTAGGCCATCAATATGAGTTGGCAGGGCTCCCCCTGACCACCGTGCTCCCTGCAGCTTACAAAGCACAATGTCCAGGGCCGGTTTTAGACAAAATGTGGTCCTGTGCAAAATCAAAAGTGGGGCCGCAAATCTTGTAATAATGTACTAACAACACAGTTACATTCTGTCGATTCTGACCCTCGCAGATTTACGCCCTGTAAAGCTTCTCACACAGTTCTTCACCCTCATGGCCCCAGAATATGCCACATGCCCTCTCCCCTCACAGCAGTGAGTTCTCCTTACTCCCGGCATCTGAGAGTGTTAAAAACCGAAAGCGCGAGATTCCTCTTCAGGCGCGCTTTCCCTCAGTGGAGATCAGGGAAAGCATCCTTTTCTAAAAATGAGCCGCAGCCTTTCAAGCTCATTGTTAGTATATCCTAAATCAGGCCACTACATGGCAGCACTGAACTGTGATATAGTGATTTCTATGTAGAATAATGGAGCAATTTACATCTGATGATTGTAAGTTGTGGTCCAGTTGGGGGACTTAACAAAAAGTAAAAAATAAATAAAAAAGTTTTGAAAATATATATAAAAAAAAAAAATTTAAGTCACCCCCATTCCCCAAAATAAAAAGAAACAAAAAAATTGAATTATTATGAAAATGCCCATACTATTAAAATATATTAAAAAAAGTTAGCCCATATGGTAAATGGCGTAACAGATTTTTTTTAAAAAAAGGCGGTTTCGTATTTTTTCCATCACTTATCTACCAATAAAATTGAATAAAAAGCGAACAAGTCATACACAACCCAAAATGGTATTGTTAAAAATGCCACACATCTTCGTGGACAGAACTATAAAAAAAGTTATGAGGGTCAGAATATCGCGATAAAAAGAAAATAATAATTGTTTTAAGGAGTCCTGATGAGGCTTAGCTTGCTGTTAGGGTTGCCATCTTTCCCGACAATAAATACTGGTTACACAAGTTAAAAAGGTTGGAGTGGGTTAATACAGGTGTTATTTGATCATATTTTTATAATCAAACTGTTCACTGTTAGGGACACCCTGTGTATTTAAGTTTTATTTAGCCTCTATTTTTAGAAACTTCTATGCAATTCTTAACACAAGAGATATTTCTATAAAGGTTTTTCAGCAATCAATTAGCATTGAGCTCCTACAGCCCAGTGGTTAAGATTCTTGCCTTTAAAGGGGTTGTCTCTTAATGGACAATGGGGGCCTATTACTAGGATATACCACCATTGTCTTATAGGTGCAGGTCACACCGCTGGGACCTGCACCTATATCACGAACAGAACACCGCAAGTGAAGGAGGGAACACTGCATGCGTGGTACGCTCCCATTCACTTCTATGGGGAGCCGGCTTGGTGGTGGCCAGACTAGAGTCCTCCAGCCACCACCTGCGGGGCTCCGTTCTCAATATAGGTGTGAGTCCCAGCGGTGGGACCCACACCTATAAGACAATGGCAGCATATCCTAGTGATATGCCCCCATTGTCCATGATGAGACAACCCCTTTAAAGTCAAGAAGCTTAACCACTGAGTAATAAGATCTTAATGCTAATTAATTGCTGAAAAACCTCATAGAAGTTTCTCTTGTGTTAAGAACCCCATAGGAGTTTCTCTGACTTAGCATTGAGCTCTATAGCCCAGTGGTTAAGGTTCTTGCCTTCAATGTAGATGGTTGTGAGTTTGAATCCCCACAGAGAAATTTCTAAAATAGTTTAAATTAGATTTATATACACAGGGTGTCCCTAAGCATAATGACCACACTTTGGAATACCCCTTTAATGTTCACTGACTGATATATGGAGTCAGAGCAGGGACTCCTAAGCTGGGAAATTCTCCACTCTGGATTCTGGACTGTTCTGCCATCTGTGGAACTGAAGCGGGGGGAGGGGGCCTTAGAGGATCAAGGCCCAGTTGCCGGCCCTGACAACGTCATGCATTGTATAGTGGCTATGTTTGGTATTGTATCTCAACCCCATTTACTTGAATGGTGCTGAGCTGCAACTTGGCCATGTGACCAATTAATGTGATGTCACATGGCCTAGGACATTGAACTTGTGCAGCTAATCGCCGGGGGTCCCAGAAAACAGACCCTGAGGATGTTTATTGTAAATCCTGGAGAACCCTTTTAAATGTGAATTATCTATTGTTGATAATGTGCTTGGTTTAGATATCCCATCTGTATGTAGTTAATATACTGTGGAGAGTCATCATCTTCCTCTCTGGCAGTGGGTAGAGAATATTCAACATCTGAATGACCAGCTGACAAAGGCATAGTAAATGGTTCTTGGTCCACACTAGTTGAGTAGATGCTAGAAGAGATGATGAGAATTAAGAAACTGTTACACAAATATATATGTATAGTTCATGGCAATGCTGGACAACACTAATTCTATTATATTGTTTTTTATGTTTTGTGCACTACTAATTTGTCAAATTATTAGTTTCCTTCCAAGAGGATTCTCTGTGAACATTTACTGTTATCTTATGCATAGTAGTTTTATATGCATTTTTTTATATGGATTTTTTGCATGTCTGCTGATCCAAGATATCTATTCTGTTTGTTGTCCATAAGTTGCCTGTAATGTGCCTGACTCTGTCTTCATGGTCATTTAGTTTTGGATGCTTTGTATAATTTCTTTATATTTATTTTTATATTGCAGTATTTAAAGGGTACCTAAACCTTTACTCAAAGCAAAGAAGATGAAGCATTTGTTCTCAGTGCGCCCTTCATCTTCGTCTTGTACCACCATTGCTCTGCTTTTGCAGATTTCGGTGTATGAATCCTGTATATGCACTATGGATTAGTTATCTGCATGCTTCAAAAGCAGAGCAGAACCAATGTCAAAGATGTGCTCTGCACCTTCTGTGCTTTAAGTAAAGGTTTTGGTACTGTCATGTACTTACCCACCTGCCCTTCTACGGAGAGTCCGGCTGCACTATGGTGGTGACGCCACTGCCATCACTCTATTGCTATGCTGAAAGTTGGGTTGGTTGGCCTATCAGGGAGAAGGGATGCTGAACAAATTAGGCTTGGCACTGCTCTCACATGCTTCTTGAGGGCCGACTATTTAAACAGGCATCTGCTGGCCACAGTTGCCTATGATTGGTATTACTACCTTACTCACTAGTTTTGTGTTTGTTACTCTAGATCGCTGACCTCTTGCCTGCTTTTCTGACTTTGCCCCTGTATCCTGATTTTGCCTCTGATGTGACCTCCTGGTATTTGACTCTGAACTTTGCTTGATATTAGACACTGTTTGGTATTAGACTCTGCTGGTTTCTGGTGTTACTCTGCTGTGTATTTGACTTAGCTTTTGGATTCCGATACAGTCCTGATTTGCCTGTCTAGTTTTGACCTCCTGTCTGACTATCTTTTTTACCCCTTTTAGGTTTAGGCCCCTGCAATTAGTCAGGGACTGTTGCCAAGTTGTGGGCTGTCATTTAGGCTGGATCCTGCATTGTTCTCTACCCTTAGGCCTCGTTCATACTTCAGTGTTTGGTCAGTGATTTCCATCAGTGATTTGTGAGCCAAAACCAGAAGTGGAGCCTCCACAGACATGAGGTATAAGGGAAAGATCTGCTCCTGTTCTGTGCTTAGAGTTGTACCTGGTTTTGGCTCACAAATCACTGATGGAAATCACTGACTAAACACTGAAGTGTGAACGAGGCCTTAGGCACACAACCATATGTCCCGGAGCAGCAGTGATTGTGCGCACGGAAGTACACAGCATCATAGATTACAATGACGCTGTGCACGTCGGGCTGCCCAGGGTGCTATTGTCCTGCACTCATAAGATCATATGAATGTGGTACAATAGCCCCACGGGCAGCCTGACATGCACAGCATCATTGTAATCTATGATGCTGTGTACTCCCGTGGGCATGATCAATGCAGCGGAGGAACATATGGCCCACTCACGGACCGTATGTCTCAGAGGGTATACGGTCGTGTGCAAGAGGCTTTAATGACAGGTACCATTTAACAAAGATTGTTTTTGGTATTATATAATTTAGTGGTGCTGCTGTTTGTGTATACCATAGTACTGTAGTCTTCTAGTGTATTAAGAATTGTCTCAGGCCATGATGAGATATGATTTTCATAAATAAGCCATTCTAGTACAGTAATATCATCTTAATGTTTCAGTTAATTAAAGCAGTATTTAAGGATTTCTTACTCTTCATGTCTTTTCCACCAGATGTAGAGGAATCCCAACAGAAGTAGCTTGCATGAGATGAGGCTGCTTCCAATTACAACCAACATTACAGGGATTTGGGTTTCGGATGGTAACCTTTTCCATAAAAGAAAACATATAATTAAGACAATTATATGTTATATTATGGAAATATTAATGGGTATCTATCAATGGGGCGTTGCCATTACTCATAGAAGCCCAGCCCTCTCTGTAACTCATGCTCCTCTGTATTTTGATTGACAGGTCAAGGAAGTAAAAACTGTTTTCACTACCTGGCCCTGTTTATCGGCAGTTGCAAAGAGAGTTGAGCCTCTAGGTGTAATGACAATGCCCCGTTGCTCCTAGAGGCTCATTAGTATGTATTAAGGCATGTTATTGCATTTCTCTCAGCAATGCAGGCATATATGAACATGGGACCAACACAGATGCTTTCAGCTTCCAAGCACACCTGTAACAGGGCAGACAGTTTAATAGGTACAGATGGCCGTTAAATCATCTTACCCAGATATGCTGTACTGTGTATTTTCAAGTTCTGAAACACTTTCTTTCTGTTGGTCTTCAAGAACTTGCACTTGGATCCTTTGCAGAGTGCTAACATCACCAAATGTGACTGTCCTACACTGGTAAACACCAGAATCAGATTTTTGCAGATTTGTCATATTGATTATAATAATACCCTTTTGATAATTGTCAGAGATGTCAGCACTCCCATTTGTTCTTTTCGCAATGTTTATCCAATATGAGTGAACACTAACAACAGACTGACAAAATCCATCTTCATCTTCTTTGCACCATACTTTCTTCTTCCATCGATCTGCACGTTGTTGATATGGACAAACAATATTAAGTGTTTCTCCTAGTTGTCCTGAATACACTGTAATATCCTTTGCCAGACACCAGCCTAATGTTCCTGATAAAAGATAGACATTGGTTCATGGTTAAAAAAAAAATGGAAATTGAGATACATAAGATAATATATAAAATTTCGTTAGCGAAACCTAAAATAATTCATGAGTAGGGGCATCATATTACCTAAAAACTAGCAGAGCAGTAAAATAGCTTGAATGTACAATAGATGTTTCATAATAAATTGTAGAATTGAAAGCATACTGAGCAGTGTATTATTACTTTATGCATGGACTAATAATGGAGTATAGCCAGTAAATAAAAATAAAAATTCTCTCTTTCAGTCTACAGTGTAAAAATTATTGGTCAACCTTAAAATACCTTTCCAAGGATAAAAGGCTGGATAAATAAAATGCTCATTGCAGAAATACCAAACTACAATTTTTAATGGGCAAAACTTCTGTGTAGAAATCTGGGTCTCACTCCCCTTTCTAAAATTAACATCCCCTCTTATGCCTTGGTTGAACTTGATGGATTTGTCTTCTTCCAACTGACTATGTAACTATCTCTACTCTGTAATCAAACTACCCCCACAATTTACAAATGAAATTCAATTTTGTACACAACTATTTAAACTAAAATAAAATCCTTTAAAATGGTATTTTAAAGGTGGTGGTCACTTACCCAGTAAAATTACAGTGAAGGAGAGTGAAAAGCATTTGTCCATTCCTGCAACATGTGGAGAGACAAGTCTAGAAGATCCTCTTCTCTTTAAACTGAGAAATAATGGAATTGCAAGCACAAATTATCCAGCCTTTGTACTGATGATTGTGCAATGTATTCAGTGTGAGGTATTTTTAACTTAATACTTATATGCGTAGTTCATGTGATGTGAGGTGGCATTATACTAGTGATCAACAAAAATATGTGGCAATGTCCTGACTAAAGTTATAGTAACATACATAGAAATGTTCAAGGAGCATTGTGCAACATCCAGGTGGTGTTGGTCAAACTTGGGTCAGGTGGTGGTGGTGGGCTACAATGTTTTTTTTTTTTTGTTTTTTTGCAGCAGTTTCCTTCCTGCACAGTAATAAATTAGGAGGACATTGCACTCCAACACCAAACCCCAAACCTTACCCTAAGGCCTCTTGCACACGAACGAGTGCACCCCGAGTGCTGCGGTCCGCAATTTGCAATGCACGAACACCAACCGTGGGGCAGCTGCAGTAGATCGTGGACCCATTCACTTTCATGGGTCCGCGATCCGCCTGTTCCACAAAAAGATAGGGCATGTTCTATCTTTTTGCGAAACTGAAGTACAGGACGAAACCTCATGGTAGCACTCCGTAGGGTTCCGTTCCATGCTTCCGTTCCACACCATTCCGCATCTCCGGATTTGCAGACCAATGCAAGTGAATGGGTCCGCATCTGTGATGCGGAATGCTCACATAATGGCGTCCGTGTATTGTGGATCTGCAAATGCTGTCCGCAATACCACCACGGAGCGCACACATTCGTGTTAAAGAGGCCAAGGCCTCATGCACATGAACGTATTTTCATTGGGTGTCCGTTCCATTTAAAAAAAAAAAAAATTTTGCGGACCGTATACAGAACCATTAATTTCAATGGGTCCGCAAAAAAAAACGGAAGGTACACTGTGTGCATTCCGTTTCCATATGTCTGTATTTCCATTCCACAAAAAAATAGAACATGTCCTATTATTGTCCTCATTACAGACAATGATAGGGCCAGCTGTTCCATTCCGCAAAATATGGATTGCACACGGTGTAAGAAGATACAAGGAATCATTGTGGATGATAACTACGTGTCACCGAGGTTCCTGGCCTTGGTGAAGTAAGAGCCAGTTTGTATGTGTCAGCAGCAGTTGCCGTTTGACACCTTGGTATTTAGTATAGCTGTAGTAGCTGATCCTGGACGGCTCTCACTGGAAGTAGTCAAAGTGCTGGGTGGGTGACTGCTCCCCAAATTCCAGGCCGGGTTTTGCCAGGCATAAAAACCAGCCAGCACTGCCAGGTGGAGAGGATTACTTCTGTCTGACAGTGGAGCTCAGGAGGTCTGTGCACTGGGATCTGAGGCCTGTCCTGGCTGGGGAGTGGAGACCCGTGTGTCAGGGTAACAGGCCGCCTAAAGCCTGTATTTGAACTTTCTGTTGCAGAACTGCCACCAAGGTGACTTTTGTTTTATTTAATTGCCATTGGGTGTGAAGCAACACCAACACTGCAAAAGTGATGTTTTGTTTTTGGCATCATGTGTGAATAAACACTGAAGTTTGAATTATGAACTTTTATTTTGCCTCTGTACTGCGCCCGCTTATCCTAACTACCAGATCGAATCCCCACAACAGATGTCCTCCATATTTTTTGCTGATACATTTTTTGCGGACTGCAAAATACATATGGTCATGTGCATTAGGCCTAACTATAAAGCATGGTGGAGGGACCATAATCGTTTATAGCTGCTTTGTTACCTTTGGGCCTGGACACCTTTCTATCATTGAGGGAACAATGAAGTCTAAGGTATATCAGGTCATTCTACAGGAGAATGGGCAGATGTCCATGATGCCAAGCTGAAGAGATGTTGAGTGATGTGACAAGACAATGACAAAGCATATCAACTAATAAAATGGTAGAAAAAAATACCTTAACCCTATCAAGATGTTGTGGCATAGCCTGTGCACACAAGGCATCCCAGAAATACAGGGAGTGCAGAATTATTAGGCAAGTTGTATTTTTGAGGATTAATTTTATTATTGAACAACCATGTTCTCAATGAACCCAAAAAACTCATTAATATCAAAGCTGAATATTTTTGGAAGTAGTTTTTAGTTTGTTTTTAGTTTTAGCTATTTTAGGGGGATATCTGTGTGTGCAGGTGACTTACTGTACATAATTATTAGGCAACTTAACAAAAAACAAATATATACCCATTTCAATTATTTATTTTTACCAGTGAAACCAATATAACATCTCAACATTCACAAATATACATTTCTGACATTCAAAAACAAAACAAAAACAAATCAGTGACCAATATAGCCACCTTTCTTTGCATACAGGGCCGGCGCTTCCATAGAGGCAAGGGGGGCAATTGCCCCCGGGCCCCCAAGTCCTTAGGGGCCCCCCGCGCTGGCCCGCAACTAACTATAGGCAGGGACGGCGTCGGCGCTTCCATAGAGGAGGGGGCGGGGGGGGGGGCTCTCTCCCTCCCCCCTGTGCTGCTGCTGTCGCCTCCGCCAATAAGAAGAGACATGGGAGGAGGAGGGGAGGGGCTGTGGCCACTGCGCCACCAATGATGAAAACTGACCTGTAATACAAATACAGGAGTCGGGTGCTGGAATCAAATAGCCGGCACCCAACTTCTATGACAGGGAGTGGCACCTTAGGGGTTAACTGCCGCTGATCGCAGCCCCCTATCATAGAGGTCGGGTGCCGGCTATTTCACTCCGGCACCCACCTCCTGCATTTGTATTAACATTGGTGGCGCAGTGCGCCCGCCCCCCCAGTATAATAAACATTGAGTGGGGGCCCCCCCAGTATAATAAACATTGATTGCGGCCCCCCCAGTTTAATAAACATTGAGTGAGGCCCCCCCAGTAAAATAAACATTGGTGGCGCAGTGGGCAGTGCCAATGAGGGTTAAAAAAATAAATAAAAAATTAACTCACCTCCACCAATTGATCGCGCAGCTGCCGGTCTCCTGTTCTTGCTTCAGGACCTGTGGTGACGTCACTGAGCTAATCACATGGTCCATTACCATGGTGATGGATCATATGATGTACCATGTGATGACCACAGTGATGTCACCACAGGTCCTTTGACAGGTCCTAAAGAAAGAACAGGAGACCAGCAGCTGCGCGATCAATTGGTGGAGGGGAGTTAATTTTTTATTTATTTTTTTTCTAACCCTCATTGGCACTGCCCACTGTGCCACCAATGTATATTATACTAGGGGGGGGGGGCACTGAATGTTTATTATACTGGGGGGGCACTGAATGTTTATTATACTGGGGGGGGCACTCAATGTTTATTATACTGGGGGGGCACTCAATGTTTATTATACTGGGGGGGCACTCAATGTTTATTATACTGGGGGGCGCACTCAATGTTTATTATACTGGGGGGCGCACTCAATGTTTATTATACTGGGGGGGCGCACTCAATGTTTATTATACTGGGGGGGCACTCAATGTTTATTATACTGGGGGGCACTCAATGTTTATTATACTGGGGGGCACTCAATGTTTATTATACTGGGGGGGCCCTCAATGTTTATTATACTGGGGGGGCGCACTCAATGTTTATTATACTGGGGGGGCGCACTCAATGTTTATTATACTGTGGGGGGTGCACTGTGAAAGGGGCCTAACGGTGAATAGGACAAGGGTTCCAGCCCCTAAGGGGGCTAATAGTAAGTAAAAATAAAACACAAACACTAAGGCTACTTTCACACTTGCGGTAGTGTGATCCGGCAAGCAGTTCCGTCGTCGGAACTGTCTGCCAGATCCGCCGATCTTGATGTGACTGAAAGCATTTATGAGATGCATCCGGATGCAGATCCGTCTCACAAATGCATTGCAAGAATGAATCCATGTCTCCGCTTGTCATGCGGACAGACAGATCCATCTTGTATCTTTTTACCGACATGCGCAGACCGGAAGGACGGATCCTGCATTCCGGTATTTTGAATGCCGGATCTGGCACTAATACATTCCTATGGGAAAAATGCCAGATCCGGCATTCAGGCAAGTCTTCAGTTTTTTTCGCCGGAGATAAAACCGTAGCATGCTGCAGTTTTATCTTTTGCCTGATCAGTCAAAATGACTGAACTGAAGACGTCCTGATGCATCCTGGACGGATTGCTCTCCATTCAGAATGCATGGGGATATGCCTGATCAGTTCTTTTCCGGTATAGAGCCCCTGTGACGGAACTCTATGCCAAAAAAGAAAACCGCTAGTGTGAAAGTACTCTAAAATATTAAGTTTAGGGCCCTTTCACACTTGCGTTGTCCGGATCCGGCGTGTACTCCACTTACCGGAGGTACACGCCGGATCCGGAAAAACGCGAGTGTACGGAAAGCATTTGAAGACGGATCCGTCTTCAAAATGCTTTCAGTGTTACTATGGCAGCCAGGACGCTATTAAAGTCATAAAGTAAAGTTATACAGTATACCTCTCTACACTGTGCCCCACAATGTACAGTATATCGCTACACTGTGCCACACAATATACAGTATACCTCTACACTGTGCCACACAATATACAGTATACCTCTACACTGTGCCACACAATATACAGTATACCTCTACACTGTGCCCCACAATATACAGTATACCTCTACACTGTGCCCCACAATATACAGTATACCGCTACACTGTGCCCCACAATATACAGTATACCGCTACACTGTGCCCCAAAATATACAGTTTCTTCTGTAAAAATCATCAAGTGTCATGGGGGGGGGGGGGCCCTTATTGTTTTTCACCCCAGGGCCCCATTTCACCTAGAACCGGCCCTGTTTGCAAGGACACTCAAAAGCCTGCCATCCATGGATTCTGTTAGTGTTTTGATCTGTTCACCATCAACATTGCGTGCAGCAGCAACAACAGCCTCCCAGACACTGTTCAGAGAGGTGTACTGTTTTCCCTCCTTGTAAATCTCACATTTGATGATGGACCACAGGTTCTCAATGGGGTTCAGATCAGGTGAACAAGGAGGCCATGTCATTAGATTTTCTTCTTTTATACCCTTTCTTGCTAGCCACGTTGTGGAGTATTTGGACGCGTGTGATGGAGCATTGTCCTGCATGAAAATCATGTTTTTCTTGCAGACTTTTTCCTGTACCACTGCTTGAAGAAGGTGTATTCCAGAAACTGGCAGTAGGACTGGGAGTTGAGCTTGACTCCATCCTCAACCCAAAAAGGCCCCACAAGCTCATCTTTGATGATACCAGCCCAAACCAGTACTCCACCTCCACCTTGCTGGCGTCTGAGTCGGACTAGAGCTCTCTGCCCTTTACCAATGCAGCCATCTGGCCCATCAAGACTCACTCTTTTCATCAGTCCATAAAACCTTTGAAAAATCAGTCTTGAGATATTTCTTGGCCCAGTCTTGATGTTTCAGCTTGTGTGTCTTGTTCAGTGGTGGTCGTCTTTCAGCCTTTCTTACCTTGGCCATGTCTCTGAGAATTGCACACCTTGTGCTTTTGGGCACTCCAGTGATGTTGCAGCTCTGAAATATGGCCAAACTGGTGGCAAGTGGCATCTTGGCAGCTGCACGCTTGACTTTTCTCAGTTCATGGGCAGTTATTTTGCGCCTTGGTTTTTCCACACGCTTCTTGCGACCCTGTTGACTATTTTGAATGAAACGCTTGATTGTTCGATGATCACGCTGCAGAGTGCTGCATCCCTCTGCAAGATATCTCACTATTTTTGACTTTTCTGAGCCTGTCAAGTCCTTCTTTTGACCCATTTTGCCAAAGGAAAGGAAGTTGCCTAATAATTATGCACACCTGATATAGGGTGTTGATGTCATTAGACCACACCCCTTCTCATTACAGAGATGCACATCACCTAATATGCTTAATTGGTAGTAGGCTTTCAAGCCTATACAGCTTTGAGTAAGACAACATGCATAAAGAGGATGATGTGGTCAAACTACTCTTTTTTTTTTTTTAATAGCAGAATATAACAGGAGTATCTAACACTTAAATTTCACAAAGACTGCAAATTTAGTATTTTGCCCATAATGGATGTTTTTTTAAACCCAGAATATTATTATTGCAGTATTTCAAGCTTGTATTTCAAACTTACAAATGCAGCAAAGACTGCAAATTATATATTTTGCCCAAAATGGGTGTTTTTTTTAATAACAGAATATTATTGCAGCTTGTATTGCTTGCATTTCACACTGACAGATGCATCAAAGGCCCCACATGCAGGGCATTGAAAAAAATTGGTGTTGTTTTAAACCCAGAATATTATTGCAGTATTTCAAGCTTGTATTTCACACTGAGAGATGCAGCAAAGGCCCCAGATGTAGGGTATTGCCAAAAATTGTTAGTTTTTTTTAAACCAAGAATATTATTGCAGTATTCCAAGCTTGTATTTCACACTGACCGTTACAACAAAGGCCCCAGATGTAGGGTATTGCCAAAAATTTGTGGTTTTATAAACCCTGAATATTATTGCAGTATTTCAAGCTTGTAATTTAAACTTACAGATGCAGCAAAGACTACAAATTATATATTTTGTCTAAAATGGGTGTTTTTTTATAACAGAATATTATTGCAGTATTTCAAGCTTATATTTCACACTGACAGATGCAGCAGAGGCCCCAGATGTAGGGTATTGCCAAAAATGCATGTTTTTTTTAAACCCAGAATATTATTGCAGTATTTCAAGCTTGTAATTCACACTGACAAATGCAGCAAAAAGCTGCATATGTAGGGTAATGCCAAAAAATTGTGTATTTTTAAGCCCACAAAATGATTACAGTATTTCAAGCTTGTATTTCACACTGACAAATGCAGCAAAGGCCCCAGATGTAGGGTATTCCAAAAATTGGTGTTTTTTTAATCCAGAATATTATTATAGCATTTGTATTTTGCCCATAATGGATGTTTTTTTAAACCCAGAATATTATTGCAGTATTTTAAGCTTGTATTTTAAACTTACAGATGCAGCAAAGACCACAAATTATATATTTTGTCTAATATGTTTTTTTATAACAATATTATTGCAGTTTTTAAGCTTGTATTTCACACTGACAGACGCAGCAGAGGCCACAGATGTAGGGTATTGCCAAAAATATGGTTTTTTTTTTAAACCATAATATTATTGAGGTATTTCAAGCTTGTATTTCACACTGACACATGCAGCAAAGTCCCCAGTTATTGGGTATTGCCAACAATGGGTGTTTTTTTTTTAAAACCCAGAAGATTACTGCAGTAAAAAAAGCTTGTATTTCACACTGACAGATGCAGAATAGGCCCCAGATGTAGTGTTTTGCCAAAAATGTTTTTTTTTTAAACACAGAATATTATTGCAATATTTAAAGCTTGTATTTCACACTGACAGACGCCGCAGAGGCCCAAATGTAGGATACTGCCAAAAATTTGTGTTTTTTTAAACCCAAAATATTATTGCAGTATTTGAAGCTTGTACAGGGAGTACAGAATTATTAGGCAAGTTGTATTTTTGAGGATTAATTTTATTATTGAACAACAACCATGTTCTCAATGAACCCAAAAAACTCATTAATATCAAAGCTGAATATTTTTGGAAGTAGTTTTTAGTTTGTTTTTAGTTTTAGCTATTTTAGGGGGATATCTGTGTGTGCAGGTGACTATTACTGTACATAATTATTAGGCAACTTAACAAAAAACAAATATATACCCATTTCAATTTATTTTTACCAGTGAAACCAATATAACATCTCAACATTCAGAAATATACATTTCTGACATTCAAAAACAAAACAAAAACAAATCAGTGACCAATATAGCCACCTTTCTTTGCAAGGACACTCAAAAGCCTGCCATCCATGGATTCTGTCAGTGTTTTGATCTGTTCACCATCAACATTGCGTGCAGAAGCAACCACAGCCTCCCAGACACTGTTCAGAGAGGTGTACTGTTTTCCTTCCTTGTAAATCTCACATTTGATGATGGACCACAGGTTCTCAATGGGGTTCATATCAGGTGAACAAGGAGGCCATGTCATTAGATTTTCTTCTTTTATACCCTTTCTTGCCAGCCACGTTGTGGAGTATTTGGACGCGTGTGATGGAGCATTGTCCTGCATGAAAATCATGTTTTTCTTACCTTGCAGACTTCCTGTACCACTGCTTGAAGAAGGTGTCTTCCAGAAACTGGCAGTAGGACTGGGAGTTGAGCTTGACTCCATCCTCAACCCAAAAAGGCCCCACAAGCTCATCTTTGATGATACCAGCCCAAACCAGTACTCCACCTCCACCTTGCTGGCGTCTGAGTCGGACTGGAGCTCTCTGCCCTTTACCAATCCAGCCATCTGGCCCATCAAGACTCACTCATTTCATCAGTCCATAAAACCTTAGAAAAATCAGTCTTGAGATATTTCTTGGCCTAGTCTTGACGTTTCAGCTTGTGTGTCTTGTTCAGTGGTGGTCGTCTTTCAGCCTTTCTTACCTTGGCCATGTCTCTGAGTATTGCACACCTTGTGCTTTTGGGCACTCCAGTGATGTTGCAGCTCTGAAATATGGCCAAACTGGATGCAAGTGGCATCTTGGCAGCTGCACGCTTGACTTTTCTCAGTTCATGGGCAGTTATTTTGCGCCTTGGTTTTTCCACACGCTTCTTGCGACCCTGTTGACTATTTTGAATGAAACGCTTGATTGTTCGATGATCACGCTTCAGAAGCTTTGCAATTTTAAGAGTGCTGCATCCCTCTGCAAGATATCTCACTATTTTTGACTTTTCTGAGCCTGTCAAGTCCTTCTTTTGACCCATTTTGCCAAAGGAAAGGAAGTTGCCTAATAATTATGCACACCTGATATAGGGTGTTGATGTCATTAGACCACACCCCTTCTCATTACAGAGATGCACATCACCTAATATGCTTAATTGGTAGTGCATAAAGAGGATGATGTGGTCAAAATACTCATTTGCCTAATAATTCTGCACGTAGTGTATTTCACACTGACAAATGCAGCAAAGGCCACATATGTAAGGTATTGCCAAAAATTGGTGTTTTTTTTAAACCCAGAATATTATTGCAGTATTTCAAGCTTGTATTTCACACTGACAGTTACAGCAAAGGCCTTTAGATGTAGGGTATTGCCAAAAATGTGTGGTTTTATAAACTCAGAATTTTATTGCAGTATTTCAAGCTTGTATTTTAATTTTACAGATGCAGCAAAGACCACAAATGATATATTTTGTCTAAAATAGGTGTTTTTTTAATAACAGAATATTATTGCAGTATTTCAAGCTTGTATTTCACACTGACAGGCGCAGCAGAGGCCCCAGATGTAGGGTATTGCCAAAAATGCATGTTTTTTTTATAACCCAGAATATTATTGCAGTATTTCAAGCTTGTATTTCACAATGACAAATGGATGTTCGGGTGTTTATTTAATAAAATATTATAACAGCAGTATTTAAAGGGGTTGTCCGGGTTCAGAGCTGAACCCGGACATACCCTTATTTTCACCCCGGCAGCCCTCCTGAGCCTGGCATCGGAGCATCTCATGCTCCGATGCGCTCCCGTGCCCTGCGCTAGATCGCGCAGGGCACGGGCTCTTGTGTTTACAATAACACACTGCCGGGCGGTAACTTCCGCCCAGCAGTGTGTTCGGTGACGTCACCGGCTCTGAGGGGCGGGCTTTAGCTCTGCCCTAGCCGTTTTACTGGCTAGGGCAGAGCCAAATCCCGCCCATCAGTGCCGGTGACGTCACCGGGGTTCCTGTCAGCCCCATAGAGAGCCCTGGTACGTCACCGGAACGCAGAAAAATGCCTTTGCCCTGCGCGATTTAGCGCAGGGCAAAGGAGAGCATCGGAGCATGAACTGCTCCGATGCTCATGTCAGGGGGGCTGCCGGGGTGAAAATGGAGGGATGTCCAGGTTCAGCTCTGAACCTGGACAACCCCTTTAACACTTGTATTTTACACTGACAGATGCAGCAAAGGCCCCAGATGCAGGGCATTGAAAAAAATTGGTGTTTTTTTAAACCCAGAATATTATTGCACTATTTCAAGCTTGTATTTCACACTGGTCAATGGATGTTCAGGTGTTTATTTAATAAAATAATATAACAGCAGTATTTAACACTTGCATTTCACACTGACAGATGCAGCAAAGGTCCCAGATGTAGGGTATTGCCAAAAATTGGTGTTTTTTTTAACCCAGAATATTATTGCAGTATTTCAAGCTTGTATTTCACACTAAGAGATGCAGCAAAGGCCCCAGATGTAGGGTATTGCCAAAGATGGGCGTTTTCTTAAACCCAAAATATTATTGCAGTATTTGAAGCTTGTATTTCACTCTGACAAATGCAGCAAAGGCCCCAGATGTAGGGTATTGCCAAAAATTTGTGTTTTTTAAACCCCGAATATTATTGCACTATTTGAAGCTTGTATTTCACACTGTCAGATGCACCAAAGACTGCAAATTTAGTATTTTACTCAAAATGGGTGTTTTTTTTATAGCAGAATATAACAGCGGTATCTAACACTTAAATTTCACAATGACAGATGCAGCAAGGACTGCTAATTTGCCCATAATGGATGTTTTTTTAAACCCAGAATATTATTGCAGTATTTCAAGCGTGTATTTCACACTGACAGATGCAGCAAAGCCCCCAGATGTAGGGTATTGCCAGAAATTTGTGTTTTTTTAAACCCAGAATGTTATTGCAGTATTTCAAGGTTGTATTTCACACTGATAGTTGCAGCAAAGGCCCTGATGTAGGGTATTGCTTAAAATGGGTGTTTTTTAATAACAGAATATTATTGCAGTATTTTAAATTGACACATGCAGTAAAGGCCCCAGATGTAGGGTATTGCAATAAATTTTTATTTTTTTTTTTATAACAGAATATAACAGCAGTATCTAACACTTGTATTTTACATAGACAGATGCAGCTAAGGCCGTACATTTTGTATTTTGCCCAAAATGGGTGTTTTTTTAATTACAGATTATTATTGCTGTATTTAAAGCTTATATTTTACAGGCAGATGCAGCAAAAGCTGCAAATTTAGTATTTTTCCCCATTTTTTTTTTAAATAACAGAATATAACAGCAGTATCTAACGCTTGTATTTCACCTAGACAGATGCAACAAAGGCTGCAAATTTACTATTTTGCCCAAAATGGGTATTTTTTTAATAACAGATTATTATTGCAGTGTTTCAAGCTTGTATTTCACGCTGTCAAATGCAGCAAAGGTCCCAGATGTAGGGTAATGCCAAAAATGTGTGTATTTTTAAACCCAGAATATTATTGCAGTATTTCAAGTTTTTATTTCACACTGACAAATGCAGCAAAGGCACCACATGTAGTGTATTGCCCAAAAAGATTGTTTTTATTTTTAATAACAGATTATTGCAGTATTTCAAGCTTGTATTTCACATTGACACATGCAGTAAATGCCACAGATGTAGGGCATTGCCAATTTTTTTTTAATAAACAGAATATAACAGCAGTATCTAACGCTTGTATTTCACACAGACAGATGTAGCAAAGGCCGTAAATTTAGTATTTTTCCCAAAATGGGTGTTTTTTTAATAACAGGTTATTATTACAGTATTTAAAGCTTGGATTTCACACTGACAGATGCAGCAAAGGCAGCAAATGGTGTATTTTGCCCAAAATGGGTGTTTTTTTAAAACAGATTATTATTGCAGTATTAAAAGCTGGCATTTCACAGTGTCAAATGCAACAAAGGCCCCAGATGTAGGGTATTGCCAAAAATGTAAGTTTTTTTGAACGTAGAATATTATTGCAGTATTTTAAGCTTGTATTTCACACTGACAGATGCAGCAAAGCCCCCCGATGTAGGGTATTGCCACAAATTTTGTTTTTTTTGAACCCTGAGTATTATTGCAGTATTTCAAGCTTGTATTTCACACTGACAGATGCAGCAAAAAACGCAAATTTTGTATTTTTCCCAAAATGGGTGTTTTTTTTATAACAGAAAATTATTGCAGTATCTAATGCTTGTATTTCACACTGACAGATGTAGAAAAGGCTAGAAATTTTGTATTTTGCCCAAAATGGGTGTTTTTGAATAACCGAATATAACAGCAATATCTAACACTTGTATTTCACACAGACAGATGCAGTAAATGCTGTAGATTTATTATTTTGCCCAAAATGAGTGTTTTTAATAACAAAATATTATTGCAGTATTTCAAGCTTGTATTTCACACTGACTTTTGCAGCAAAGGCCCTATATGTAGGGTACTGCCAAAAATGGGTGTCTTTTTAAACCCAGAATGTTATTGCTGTATTTCAAGCTTGTATTTCACATTGACAAATACAGCAAAGGCCCCAGATGTAGGGTATTGCTCAAAATTGGTGTTTTTTAAACCTAGAATATTATTGCAGTATTTCAAGCTTGTATTTCACACTAACAGATGCAGCAAAGGCTGCAAATTATGTATTTTGCTCAAAATGGGTGTTTTTTTTAATCCCAGAATATTATTGCAGTATTTCAAGCTTGTATTTTACACTGACAAATGCAGAAAAGGCCCTAGATGTAGGGTATTGCCAAAAATGGGTGTTTTTTTTAAAACCAGAATATTATTGCAGTATTTCAAGCTTTTATTTCCCACTGACAAAAGCAGTAAAGGCCATAGATGTAGGGTATTGCCAAATATGGGTGTTTTTTTAAACCCAGAATATTATTGCAGTATTTCAAGCTTGTATTTCACAATGAAAAATGCAATAAAGGCCCCAGATTTATGGTATTGACAAATATAGTTTTTTTTTTAAAACCCAGAATATTATTGCAGTATTTCAAGCTTGTATTTGACTATCACAAAAGCACATATGCTGTGCTCGTGCACTGAACTTGCATAAAATGGCCACCGACGCCCACCTAACTAACAGACGGAAAAAAGTTATTTTTCAGTGACACTGGGCTCAGGGCAGTGTTAAAAG
Organism: Bufo gargarizans; assembly: GCF_014858855.1. NCBI lineage: Eukaryota > Metazoa > Chordata > Amphibia > Anura > Bufonidae > Bufo > Bufo gargarizans. Next base: position 368,338,541 of record NC_058082.1, on the reverse strand, counting down.
ATTGTGCACCGCACTCACAATACAAATTCCCTCTAGATTGCTGAGTTAAACTATCACTTCTGATCAAAAAATTCTTTCCTATCCAGCAGCAGCTTCCTATCCCTACACTGATCGGAGCAGAGTGACGTGCAGCACTACATGACTCCAGCTTATATAGAGGCTGGGTCACATGCTGCACTGGCTAATTACAGCCATACCATTAGTACGCTTGGCTTTGATGGATTCTAAGGGCACACGAGTTAAACGCTTGTTGATTGGCTGCTCTGCAGCCTTTCAAATAGCGCCATTAACTCGCTAAACACCAAACCCGAATTTTTACTGAAAAGTTCGGGTTTGGGTCCGGTGCCCAAAAATCCTAAAGTTCGGTACGAACCCAAACTTTACAGTTCAGGTTCACCCAACCCTAGTGGAGGGTGATTTGGGTGCAGTCTTGTCATTCCTGTTGACATGTGATTGGTCAGAGGCTGAGGCCAGGGAGGCTGCAAGGGATTCCGATAGGGAGGAAAGGTGGCAAATGTAAGCTTTCAAAATGGTGGTGTGCCCCCTTTAGATAATGATAGTTTGAAACTTTTCCTGAAATTCTGATGAAGACAGTTTTCTTCTGTTGCAAAATCAGCAAATCAGGTTTGACTGTTCAAACTTTCATTATGGTGGAAGGATCCAAGTCCGGAAACAGTTGTCATTCATGGCCCTGAAAAATCTAATTGGAGGATGCGTTAGCTGTTCATAATAGCTGTAAAAATGAGCTTCAGTACAAAATCTCTTGGAGGACCATTAGGTTTGTGAGCAAACAAAGCCCTATGCATCCTGTCCATTTCCAAATGCTCAACTGGGATACTGTTGAATGTAGACTGCAGATCCTTACTAGATTTAGGGAGGCCCTGGATTCTCAAATTGTCTCTGTGGGCTGTGTTGTCAGCATCCTCCAGCTTGCTGATAAGTGCTTAATTTAAAAGGAGGCAGCTACCCTCCAAACACACAGCAAGAAAATTTAGACTAGCACATCCAAAGTCACAGGTGCACATCCAAAAAGCTAATATGACAGACAGCAAACAAAATATGGCAGCACATGGTTATTGATGAAAACAATGAGATGAGAGATTATTCTGGATTATGAAAACAACCAGACAAAGAAATACCATATAATGGCCGCACATCAAGAAGAAAATAGAAAATATTTTATTGAAATATCAAAGTTAAAAACAACAAGTACATGGGGCAAACCCCAAGGATGGTTCAGTAAGAATTATCACAATGATTATATCAGCATATAATAATGTCCCACAGAAAAGACAATACACAAGCGGGAAAGCCATAAAATCACTATCAAGATAATTTCCCTCAATTCTGTAGTGGAAACATGATCAGTGGTAACACACAAGGCATACAAAACCCATCCAGGAGGAGTGCACTGAAGCCTAATACGTATCGCTGGTTCCTAGACCAGCTTCCTCAGAGGTCCATGTGCATTGTGATCTTAAAATCTCATCTTATATAGTCAATGTCGTTAATTGAATAAATATTATATAATTTGTAATCATACCTGTTGAAAAGAAGCTAATATTAGGTGGAGGGGCCGACAGGTATCACCTGAATGTGTCCCGGTGCGTGGTCCACGTGCACCCGCGGACGCCAGCCAAGCCGGCGTGTTGACATCGCGGGTGCGCATGCGCAAAATGGCTCCCGGAAGAGACCTCAGCCCCACGATGCGCTCCAAACAGCGGAAGCGCAGCGAGGAGCCTGACGTCACATCCGCGAGCCACATCGCAAGTTAGTCCCCGTGAGATGCAAAACGCAAGCGAAAACATCCACAGCAAGAATATTAATACAAAAGACATATGTAATATTCTTAATCATGATTAAATCCTTAATATACATGGTAATAAAACAATATAAAGAAAAGAGTGCATTTCCGGATTTGCCGCCTAATTATATGATTTATATGCCACAATGGATATACAGTAGTGCAGAAGTACATTAAAAAAAATATTCTGTGACCCCCAACACCTCAAAACCCTGACCAATAATAATATAATTAATAAAACCAAATTCATAAATTTTTAGGATATTGCATATCATACATGATTGGAGGAAAAAAAGTCAAAATTCATAATCATGATGTCTGAACACATGCAAATATATATATCTCATATAACATACATGATTAGAGGAAGGAACCATAATTCATATCCATAATATCCGAACATCCAGTCCCTATCCAACCACAATGTAATGCATAAAAACTAATTCATGAATTGAAAATATAAACATTTCATAACATACATGAAAAAAAGGAAGAAAATCACAATCCATATCCATAATATCCATTGGCATATTATAATCCACTAAAATACTAAATCAATGCTGAAACAGTATTCGCATGCACACTTCGCTAATCCAAAGGGATTGTGGACCACGCACCGGGACAAAAAGGCCAGACGAGCGCAAGCGCATATATGAGCAAAAAAGGGCAAACCTGGAGCACTCATAAAAAGACGAATAATACATGTCTCAATTAATAATTATAGGTCCCACTATTTTTATATCAAAAACCAAATTATCAGCAGTCCATACAGCATATAGATGAAAATATATGATACAAATAAGAACCGGGTGAATAACCAGGAACGGGTTAAAAATGAGGATATTATGTGTACAACAAAGAAATGTGACCTAGGGTCATTGGAGTCACACGAGAATCTGGCAAGTCCAAAGATCCGGGGTCAGTGAAAATATTGGAAGTGTCCTTTTGATGAGTCATCCCTCTGTTGTAGGGTCAGTTAGACGAAAAAATCCAGAAGAGAAGAGTATTCATATTACAGTGAATCCTGTGTTGCAGTGAGCTTTAATCCTGTGATCCTAAATATAAAGAAATAAAAACTATTCAATAAAGTGGAAAGAAAAGGGAGGAAAAACAGACAAAGTGATATATAGAACCATGAAATGGGTCTACATATAAAAACCAGTGAAAGTAAGTTCCTCCTTGAGCCCCCCTGGCGATTGTGAACCAAGGTTGTATATCCATCTTGCTTCAGACCGGAGCAAACACCTGGAGATATGTGTACCCCTAATGTTGCCCCGGATCAGGTCCAATCCCACCACCCGTAGGTCATCATACCTACCATTGTGGTGGTCCAAAAAATGAGCTGCCACTGATGTAAGTGGTTTCTCGCCCTTGCTTCTATCTCTTGCTGCCAGTCGAATATGGCTATAATGAGAGATTATTCTGGATTACACCAGAATCCAAAAGCAGGTTCTAACCCAGTATTTCAATGTAGCTATAAATAATAGTGCTCAGAGACTAGGCTTCATCCATGCTGACTTCTGTGGTTGCAATCCAAACTCTTCCCAACATTTCTTATCCATTGATGTTTAACTGCAAACCAAAATGGCAGCCTCCAGAAAATCAATATGGCAGCCTTCAGAAAATCAATATGACAGCTTCCATTAAAATTTCAATAGACGGAACACTGAGCGTGTCACAATGGAACCCTCCAGCATCCATGGATAATGACATTACAATAGGCCCCTGCTGTTTTCCTCCCTGGCTGCAGCCTTGGTGCTTTTTTCTTCAGTCAGGTGTGGATTCATGCACATCAACAGGCAAGGGTGCCAATCAGCAGGTAAGGGTGTGTTATTGTGTGTGTCAAATGAAGGTGTAAGTTCATGGAAAGATTTGTTTGAGGGGACAAATGGCGCTTCTATTTCATGTTCCACTCTTTGGAGATTCGGATGCTGTCAGATCTGTAGACAGTTCTCCTTACTGCAGCAGGAAATTGTATTTTTGAAATCTGAGATATTTAAATTATCTGTTAAACAAACTCCAGCTAGGACTGCTGCAATGCCACTGCCACAGAGGACCCCCAGAAATGGCAGATGGGTTACTGTAGGTTCTGGAAGACTTAGAGTGGTGGATAGAAGACATGTCCCACAGTCGGTGGTTCTCCATAATTCATTTGCAGCACTCTCAGAATGTAAGGACAACATGGATATGGACTCAAGCACAGAGGGTGAGAAACCATCGACTCCTATGTCTAATGTATGCAAGACTGCAGCCAAGGACAAAAAAGATAAAGTGAAGTCTCAAAGGAAGCAGCTGTTGCTGGGTGATTCAATCATAAGAAGTGTGGAGCTTAAAGAAAATGGTTTTGTGAGATGTCTCCCTGGGGCTACTGCTAGAAGAGATAGAAGACGTATTATTAATATTGTTAAGCAAGCAAAGCAGGAAGGGGACATGGATGTTCTTGTCCATCTAGGGACAAATGACCTGGCTTGCAATGAAGTGTCAGAGGTGAAAAAATCTTTTATCACACTTGGTAATGACGTACAGGATTTTGCATCCACCATTTCATTTTCTGAAGTTCTGCCTGTGCATAATGTTCAGAATGATAGGCACAGGCGCATAAAGGAGTTCAACATATGGCTTGGTAAATGGTGTCAAGAGCAAGGATTTGGCTTTGTTTCTCATGATAGCTCTACTTGGAATAGAAAGGAACTGTACACAAAAGATGGTTTGCATCTTTCTCTCAAAGGAACAAATGTACTATCATATCCTATCTATCATATCCCCTTGCTGAACAACTCCAAGAATTTGCAAAAGAGTATTTAAACTAGGAAGGGGGGGGCAAAAGAGTGAAAATAAAAGAGTCCAATTGCCCCCCGAAACAATGCCAGAACAGGTCAGAAGCACAGAGGTTAAGAAATGATAAGCTCAGAGTCCTGTCTACAAATGCTCGCAGTTTAGGTAAAAAAAAATCTATGAACTTGGGTCAACAATGGCATCTGAGAATGTAGATTTAGTGGCTGTTACGGAGACATGGTTTAATGAAAGAAATGACTGGGACATAACCATACCAGGGTACTCTTTATACAGAAGAGACAGAGAAGGCAAGAAAGGAGGAGGAGTGGCCCTGTATGTGAAAGATAGCATTAAATCTAACCTAATACAAGTTGGTGAGGCCAACATAGAGTCAGTTTGGGTTACGTTGCAGTTTGCTAATCATGCAGTAACTCGTGTAGGTGTGATATATAGACCACCTGGTCAAGTTAAAGAACTAGATGATCTACTAGTTGAAGAAATAGCTAAAATGACAATGAAAGGAGAAGTTATCATTATGGGAGATTTAAATCTTCCAGATATAAACCGGAAAACCAAAATAGCAAGTTCTACCAGGAGTACAGACATTCTAAATTCCCTACTGGGGTTATCTCTACAACAAATGGTTGAGGAGCCAACCAGGAGGGAGGCCATTTTGGATTTGGTATTCACAAATGGGGATTCGGTATATGATGTCATTGTAGGCGAAACCTTGGGATCTAGTGATCACAAGTCAGTGTGGTTTAATATAAGAACTGTGAAAGAGTCCCACCACACAAAAACAAAAGTTTTAGATTTTAAAAAAACAGACTTTTCAAAAATGAAATTAGTCATAAATGAGTCCTTATCAGACTGGAACGGATTACATGGAGTCCAGGAGATATGGGACTACTTAAAAGGTGCATTATTGAAGGCAACAGAAAATTGCATTAGACTTGTCAGTAAAAGCAAAAAAAGGAAGAGACCACTGTGGTACTCAGCAGAAGTGGCCCAAATCATTAAAAATAAAAAGCTAGCATTTTGTAATTATAAAAAAAAACAGAGCAATGAAGATAAGGAAATCTACAAGATTAGGCAGAAAGAGGCCAAGCAAGTTATTTTAAAGCGCAGGCAGAAGAAAAACTAGCTCAGTCTATGAAAAAAGGGGATAAGACATTCTTCACATATATAAATGAAAAAAGGAAATTAAAACAATGAATAACTAAATTAAAAACAAAGGACGGAAGGTATGTAGAAGAGAATAAAGGGCTAGCCGACTGCCTTAATGAATACTTCTGTTCAGTTTTTACAAAAGAAAAAGAAGAAGGACCTCCACTAGAAAGGATGACTAATAAATCGTTTGATGCATGTGTCTTTACAAAGGAAGATGTTCTAAGTTTGCTGTCTAAAGTGAAGACAAATAAGTCACAGGGGCCTGATGAGATACACCCAAAATTATTAAAAGAGCTTAGTGGTGAGCTGGCAAAACCGTTAACAGATTTATTTTACCAATCATTAGTAACAGGAGTCGTCCCGGAAGATTGGAAATTGGCAAATGTCATGCCCATTCACAAGAAAGGTAGTAGGGAGGAATCGAGCAACTATAGACTAGTGAGTCTGACATCAATAGTAGGCAAATTAATGGAAACCCTATTAAAGGATAGGATTGTGGAACATCTAAAATCCCATGGATTGCAAGATGAAAAACAACATGGGTTTACTTCAGGGAGATCATGTCAAACAAATCTTATAGATTTTTTTTGACTGGGTGACTAAAATAATAGACGGGGGAGGTGCAGTAGACATCGCATATCTAGATTTTAGTAAGGCTTTTGACACTGTCCCACATAGAAGACTTATCAATAAACTGCAGTCATTGAGCATGGACTCCCATATTGTTGAGTGGATTAGGCAGTGGCTGAGTGACAGACAACAGAGGGTTGTAGTCAATGGAGAACATTCAAAACAAGGTCATGTTACCAGTGGGGTTCCACAGGGATCTGTACTGGGACCAATTTTGTTTAATATCTTCATAAGTGATATTGCAAAAGACCTCGATGGTAAGGTTTGTCTTTTTGCTGATGACACAAAGATATGTAACAGGATTGATGTTCCTGGAGGGAAACGCAAAATGGAAAAGGATTTAGGAAAACTAGAAGAATGGTCAGAACTCTGGCAACTGAAATTTAATGTGGATAAGTGCAAGATAATGCACCTGGGGCGTAAAAACCCAAGGGCAGAATATAGAATATTTGACAAAGTCCTGACCTCAGTATCTGAGGAAAGGGATTTAGGAGTAATTATTTCAGAAGACTTAAAGGTGGGAAGACAATGTAATAGAGCAGCACGAAATGCCAGCAGAATGCTTGGATGTATAGGGAGAGGTATAAGTAGAAAGAGTGAAGTGCTTATGCCGCTGTACAGAACACTGTTGAGACCTCACTTGGAGTATTGTGCGCAGTACTGGAGGCCATATCTCCAGAAGGATATAGATACTCTAGAGAGAGTTCAGAGAAGAGCTACTAAACTAGTACATGGATTGCAGGATAAAACTTACCAGGAAAGGTTAAAGGACCTTAATATGTATAGCTTGGAAGAAAGAAGAGACAGAGGGGATATGATAGAAACTTTTAAATACATAAAGGGAATCAACTCGGTAAAGGAGGAGAGCATATTTAAAAGAAGAAAAACTACTACAAGAGGACACAGTTTTAAATTAGAGGGGCAAAGGTTTAAAAGTAATATAAGGAAGTATTACTTTACTGAGAGAGTAGTGGATGCATGGAATAGCCTTCCTGCAGAAGTGGTAGCTGCAAATACAGTGAAGGAGTTTAAGCATACATGGGATAGGCATAAGGCTATCCTTCATATAAGATAGGGCCAGAGACTATTCATAGGATTCAGATATATTAGGCAGACTAGATGGGCCAAATGGTTCTTATCTGCCAACACATTCTATGTTTCTATGTTTCTATGTGCAGATTGGAATACTGTCCAGCGTCTATTAGCAGGCCAAGAACACAAAAGCCTTCTTATCTGCAAACAAGGCTTTTGTGTTCTTTAACTGACACCTTTGTTTGACACACACAAAAATGCACCCTTACCTATGGATTGGCACTCTTACTTGATGTGCATGGATCCACACCTGACTGAAGAATAAAGCATCATGGCTGCAGCCAGGGAGGAAAACATCAAGGGACCATTGTGATGTCATTATCCTTGGATGCTAAAGGGTTCCATTGTGATATGCTCAGTGTTCCGTCTATTGAAATGTTCATGGAGGCTACCGTATTGACTTTCTGGAGGCAGCTATTTTGTTTTGCAGTTAAACAGAGCTGTCATTTCAATGGATAAGAAATGTTCGGAAGGGTTTGGATTGCAACCACAGAAGTCAGCATGGATGAGGCCTAGTTTCTGAGCACTTTTCTTTATACAGATGAAGTAAAGTTAACACTCATGTTTTATGAGACGTGTTATCTAAACTAAATGTGTTAAGCAAACACCTTCAATTACTTTTCAATGGCTTTTGTTTCAAGATAACACGATGAGTTAAGAGTTTGAGTGTTAACCCTGCTACATCTGTAGCTGCATTGAAATTCTGGGTTAGAACCTGCTTTTGGATTCCTGGAGCAGGTAGGGCAACTGCAGAGGTCTTAAGTACATTCAATAATAGCACAGAACTTTGATTGGATAACAGGCGCATTCTCATTCTGCCAGCTACAAAAATCCATAAAAGGTAAGGTATCTCATCATAGGTGGTGAGTTGCAGACGATAAACTGATCTGCATTGTAGTGGCCAAAAGGCAAGAACCAGAAAAGGCATAGCTCTGTTGGTGGCCGCTTTCTTTCCCCAAGTTGCCACAGCGGTTAAAGAGGGGTACTCTTGGAGTTCATATGGCCATATCGTCAGAAACAGATAAGAAGGCTTTTGTGTTCTGGGCCTGCTAATAGACCCTGGACAGTATTTCAATCTGTACAGAAGAGCCATTTTTCCCCTCAAACAAATCTTTCCATAAACTGACACCTTCGTTTGACACACACAAAAACGCACCCTTACTTCTGGATTGGCACCCTTACTTGTTGATGTGCATGGATCTACACCTGACTGAAGAATAAAGCATCATGGTTGCTACCAGGAAGGAAAACAGCAAGGGTTCATTGTGATGTCATTATCTATGGATGCGGAAGGGTTCTATTGTGACACGCTCAGTTGTCTGTCTATTGAAATTTTCATGGAGGCTGCCATTTTGATTTTCAGTTAAACATAGCTGTCATTTCAATGGATAAGAAATGCTGTCTGAATGTTAGCTTCATGAATGTGTACCTGTGATTATGGATGTGCTAGTCCAAATTGTAGCATTTTCCATCCTGTCCTCAAGTGCTGAGGTACAATGGCAAATCACACAGATTTCTCTTGTAAGATTAACTGTAATATCAAGCATGACTTTAGTCTGTTCTTTTTTTTGCATACCCTAAATCTGAGAGAGGAGCATGTCTCACTAAGAGGTTGCAATAAATTCAGGGGCTAGAGGGTTTGCCAGTTCTGAACCAGAAGGCACAGATGGATCTTCTGTAGATGAACAAGAAGAGTCGTCCAAAGGGACCAGAGCCAAGGGCAACTTGGAAATTCATTTAGAAGTCATCTGCAACCCAGCACTTTGTTTTAGGAATGAGAAAGGTCTCTCAGTTTAGATAACCACGTGAAAAAGCACAAGCAACCCACTGAGCTTTACATAAGAATTGATAGCTTATTTAATTTGTAGGTGAACTACTGTGAGGAAAGATGTTGTAGATGTTAAAATTGAAATGTCAAATCTGTAGAAAAGTCAGAGCAGTAACTTTTCAAATCGGGTTGGAAGGGACCGTTCAACAGTCCAAGTAAAACTCCTGAAAAGATTGGGTCAATGGCCCTAAAAATAGCAGAAGTTATATTGCAACCACTTGTATGCATATTTCGTTTTCCACCACAAGATGGCACTCAATGCAGAAATAGTATGTTCTTTGTTAGGAGTGGAAGCTTTTGAAATGTTATGGGTCATAAGCATCTCCAATGTTAATCCACAAGGTGACACTCTTGGTATAGAAATAAGATACATTTTTAGTAGAGATAGGAATTGAAGGAAATGTCCATAGCAGACTGAAAAGACACAATGCAGTGGAAAACAAAATTACCAGAGCCAAAAGATTATAAAAGAGTGAGCTCCTACAATACAAAACAAGAAAATTATTGGGTACCTCAAGTCACCTACAACTGAAATCTGGAAATTCTAAGGAGGGTTGTTTCGAGACTACATCTAATACTACAAAAAGATAATTGTTTGAAATCCATATTTTCAGACATACGACTCCTGTGCTATAACGCTCACTGTCCTCTCCAAGAACAGGAACATTCCCCTGTAGCCAGACCAAATGTAAGACCTGTCCATACATAATGAATACTGATTCCCCCAAAACACATCAGAACTACAAGATCCCAGGCACCTTTACCTGCACTGTGCCAAATGTCCACTGGGTGTCTCTCTGTCCGCTCTTATAGTCACAAAATAAAAGGAAACAGGAAAAATCTGCCTGTACCAAAACACTTTTACAGCCATGACCACAATATCAGAGATATAAATGTCTTCATATTAAAAGGGAATTTCGAATCTCAGAAGGACAGGAGAGTCTGGGAATACAAGCTCATCACCACCTTTAACACACTCAGGCCTGAAATAAATATGTCTCATGGATCTATTTCCTACATCTCTTAAGGAATGTGCCCCTCTGAACTCTTGGGTTCATCGGTTCATTCATGGACTGGATATCTATCAGGGACAATAAAACTTTTGTACTCCTAATCTATAATTTCTACATCAATGTACTGCCATAACTGTGTATTCATCCACTGACATTCATCTGCTTTATATTACTTGTCTCATCTACCTCATTATTCCTATGTACTATGGTATATAAATATGTGACTCCTCAGATACTGTCTAAAAAGATGAGGAAGAGGCCTGAGTAGTCTCAAAAGCTTGCAATTGTGTCTTCATCTATTCTGCCATAAAAATTTATCAACCTTGTACTGAACCTTAGGATTTTTGGACCCCGGACCCCAACCCAAACTTTTCAGTAAATGTTCGGGTTCATTGTTTGGTGATTTAATGGGGCTTTTTGAAAGGCTGCAGAGCAGCCAATCAACAAGCGTTTAACTTGTGTGCCCTTAACAGCCATCACAGCCATGCCTACTAATGGCATGGCTGTGATTGGCCAGTGCAGCATGTGACCCAGCCTCTATATAAGCTGGAGTCATGTAGCGATGCACGTCACTCTACTCTTACTAGTGTAGGAATAGGATGCTGCTGCTGTGAGTGAGAGAATAGGACAGAATCTTTCATCAGAAGTGCTTGTTAACTTTCACACTTGCGGCAGTGTGATCCGGTGGGCAGATCTGCCGATCTGCTGCTGACTGAAAGCACTGCAAGGATGGATCCGTCTCTCCGCTTGTCATGCAGACAGATGAATCCGTCTTGTATCTTTTCACATTCTGCGCAGGGAAAAAATGCTGGATCCGGCGTTCAGGCAAGTCTTCAGTTTTTTTCGCCGGATATTAAACCGTAGCATGCTACGGTTTTATCTTTTACCTGATCAGTCAAAACAACTGAACTGAAGACATCCTGATGCATCCTGAACGGATTACTCTCCATTCAGAATTTATGGGGATATACCTGATCAGTTCTTTTCTGGTATAGAGCCCCTGTGACAGAACTCTATGCTGGAAGAGAAAAACGCTAGTGTGAAAGTACCCTAAGCGATCTACCTAGATTTAGTTTTGTGGGTGCAGTGCACAATCTTTTTACCCTACCCTGAGCCCAGTGAGACGTAAAAATAAATATCCGTCTGTTAGTTAGGTGAGCGGCGGCGGCCATTTTATGCAAGTTTAGTGCACCAGCATATGTGCATTTGTGACAGTAAAATAGAAGCTTGAAATACTGCAATTATATTCTGGGTTTAAAAAAATCACCAATTTTTGGCAAGACCCTACATCTGTGGCCTTTGCAGCATTTGTCAGTGTGAAATTTAAAGGGAACCTGTCGTGTGGATATTTGATTATAATCTAACTAATTATATACAATCATTAACTACTAAAAAGTGCCTTAGATGTAGTCACTTACTGGTGTGACAGATGGTTACCTCATAATATACACACAAAGATGCCGCATGCCACATGCTAATGAGCTGATTGGAGTCCAGTGTGAGGTCATCGAGTCCAGCGTATATTTTATTCAGAGCTATAGCCACTCCCCTGCCCACCTGCTGCTGATTCCTATGGCAACAAACTGTCATTCAGCAGCAGGTGGGCGGGGAGAGTCAGGAGCTCATGAATATTCATGACTAATCCTTATCAGCTGGAGCTTTTCAATACAAGATGTTGGCAGATTGACTGGGTCAATTAAAGAAAGTGACCCAGCATTTTGATAAGCGAATCAGTCACTTATTTATGTTGCCCTTAGTTAGGACAATATAAAACTGGTGACAGGTTCCCTTTAAGCTTGAAATACTGCAATAATTTTCTAGGTTTTAAAAAACACCCTCTTTGGGCAAAATACAATTTTTTACAGCCCTTGCTGCATCTGTCAGTGTGAAATTCAAGCGTTAGATACTGCTGTCATATTCTGTTATTAAAAAAACACCCATTTTGGGTAAAATTCTAATTTTGCAGCATTTGCTGCATCTGTCATTTTTAAATACAAGCTTGAAATACAGCAATAATTTTAACAAAGCACCCATTTTTGGCAATACCCTCCATCTGGGGCATGTGCAGCATTTGTCAGTGTGAAATTTAAGCTTGAAATACTGCAATAATTTTCTGGGTTTAAAAAAACACAATTTGTGGGCAAAATACTACATTTTACAGCCCTCACTGCATCTGTCAGTATGAAATACAGGGTGGGCCATTTATATGGATACACCTTAATAAAATGGGAATGGTTGGTGATATTAACTTCCTGTTTGTGGCACATTAGTATATGTGAGGGGGAAACTTTTCAAGATGGGTGGTGACCATGGCGGCCATTTTGAAGTTGGCCATTTTGAATCCAACTTTTGTTTTTTCAATAGGAAGAGGGTCACGTGACACATCAAACTTATTGGGAATTTCACAAGAAAAACAATGGCGTGCTTTGTTTTAACGTAACTTTATTCTTTCATGAGTTATTTACAAGTTTCAGACCACTTATAAAATGTGTTCAATGTGCTGCCCATTGTGTTGGATTCTCAATGCAACCCTCTTCTCCCACTCTTCACACACTGATAGCAACAGCGCAGGAGAAATGCTAGCACAGGCTTCCAGTATCCATAGTTTCAGGTGCTTTACATCTCTTATCTTCACAGCATATGCTGTGGCTTTCTGCAGTGTGCAGCCCGACAAGGGGGGCAGGGGTGAAGACTGGGTGGAAGATGATGTGGAGGATGATAAGGTCCTCAACCCCACATGAAAGCAAGGTCATGCGAGTGACCTGTGTAGTTCGGAGGAAGAGGCAGTGGTTGCACAGAGCTACCAACACAGCAGAAAAGGGAGCAGGGTGCAAAAGCTGAGCAGCCGTCCCCTAGACAGTACGCCTGCTACTGGCCAACGCAGCAAGGGACCGAGCACACCAACGCCAGCTCCAAGGAGTTCCCTGGCATGGCAGTTCTTCAGACAATGTGCTGACGACAAGACACGAGTGGTTTGCACTCTGTGCAATAAGAGCCTGAAGCGTGGCATACACGTTCTCAACCTGAGCACAACCTGCATGACCAGGCATTTAAGTGCAAAGCACAAGCTGCAATGGAGTAGATACCTCAAAAACCAAGAAAGGTCTCTTGCTCCTCCTGCTTCCTCTTCTGCTGCAGTCTCGGCCTCTTCATCAACCTCTGGACTGACAGTGGCACCTGCCACCCTGCAAACAGAGGATCTGCCAGCAACACCACCACCTGGGTCACCAAGCATCTCCACAATGTCCCACAGAAGCGTTCAGCTCTCCATCTCCAAAACACTGGAGCGGAAGAGGAAGTACCACCCTACCCATCTGGGATCCCTGGCCCTGAATGCCAGCATTTCAAAATGACTGGCCTTTGAAATGCTGTCATTTCATCTGGTGGAGACGGAGAGTTTAAAAAGCAATATGGCGGGGAATATCCCACAGTACGTCATGCCCAGCCGCCACTACTTTCCAGGCAAGTCTTCCCTTCCCTGCACAACCAAGTGGGGGACAAAATTAGGTGTGCATTGCGCAACACCATCTGTGGCAAGTTCCACCTAACTACGGATACGTGGACCAGTAAGCATGGTCAGGGACGTTATAGCTCCCTAACAGCACACTGAGGCGGATAGCAGTTTGGCGCATGTCCTTCCACCACCAAGGATTGCAGGGCGCTTCAGTTTGCGTCCTGTGACTTCCTCCTCCTACTCTGCTTCCTCATCCTCTATCAGCTCCTCTTCCGGTCAGTGTAACACCTTTACCATAAACTTCAGCACAGCCAGGGGTAAACGACAGCAGGCATTTTTAAAAGTTATCTGTTTGGGGAACAAACAGCACATCGTGCAGGAGCTGGGGACGGGCATGGAACAACAGACCAATGAGTGGTTTGTGCCAGTGACCTCAAGCCCGGCCTGGTGGTGTGTGACAATGGGCGAAATCTCGTAGCATCTCTGGGACTAGCCGGTTTGATGCACATCCCATACTCGGCGCATGTGTTCAATTTGGTGGTGCAGAGGTTCCTTAAAAATTACCCCGATATGTCAGAGCTACTGCAGAAAGTTCGGGCCGTCTGTGCACGCTTTTGGCGTTCTCACCCTGCTGCTGCTCGCCTGTCAGCGCTGCAGCGTAACTTTGGCCTTCCCGCTCACTGCCTCTTATGCGACGTGCCCACAAAGTGGAACTCTACCTTGCACATGATGGCCAGACTGTGTGAGCAGCAGCAGGCGATAGTGGAGTTTCATCTGCAGCACGCACGGGTGAGTTGCTCGGCGGAACAGTACCACTTCACCACCTGTGACTGGGCCTCCATGCGAGACCCGTGTTCCTTGTTGCGCTGTTTCAAGTACTCCACCAACATGGCCAGTGCCGATAGCGCCGTTCTCAGCGTTATTATCCCACTTCTATGCCTCTTTTAAAAAACACTGCTGGCGATGATGGAAGAGGATGTGGCACAGGAGGAGGAAGAGGATGTGGCACAGGAGGAGGAAGAGAGATCATTTCATAGGGTTTCCGGCCAGTCATTCACAAGTGGCTCTGAGGGTGGGTTCCTGCACCCAAAAATGCTAGGTACACAATTGTCCAGCCAGGGCACAGTTCTGAAGGATGATGAGGTGGAGGATGAGAAGATGGAGGAGGAGGAACTGTGTTCACAGCAGGGTGGCACCCAAACAAGCTCATGGCCACTTGTGCGTGGCTGGGGGATACAGAGGACACAGACGATACACCTCCCACAGAGGACGACTTTTCATTGCTTCTGGGCAGCCTAGCACACATGAGCAATTACATGCTGCAGTGTCTCCGCAATGACCGCCAAGTTGCCCACATTCTAACTTGTGTTGATTACTGGGTGGCCACACTGCTGGCTCCCCATTACACAGACAACATACCGTCCTTAATACTGTCACTGGAGCATGATCGTAAGATGCGCGAGTACAAGCGCAGGCTGGTAGACGCGCTGCTGTTGGCATTGCCACCTGACAGCGGTGGCACAGTGGAAGCACAAGGCGAAGGCAGAGGAGGAGGAAGAGGTCGCAAACGCAGCTGGGGCACCACCAGCACCTCAGAAGGCAGGGTTAGCATGGCCAAAATGTGGAAAAGCTTTGTCAGCACGCCACAACAACCAGCACCACCAGCTGATATGGAACGTCTTAGCAGGAGGCAGCATTTCACCTACATGTACTGATTGAGGAGTCTGCCCCCTTAAACTTCTGGGTCTCCAAATTGGGCACATGGCCTGAGCTTGCCCTTTACGCCTTGGAGGTGCTGGCCTGCCCTGCAGCCAGTGTATTATCTGAACGTGTGTTTAGCACGGCAGGGGGTGTTATCACAGACAAGCGTAGCCGCCTGTCCACAGCCAATGTGGACAAGCTCACTTTCATTAAAATGAACCAGGCATGGATCCCACAGGACTTGTCCGTACCTTGTGCAGAATAGACATGTATACCGGCCTTACCCAGCCATTGTTATACTACAGTGCAATTGGTCATTGTTGTATTTTTGATATTTCCCACTCTTTTAGGGTGTACCCCAATTTAAAAAATATATATAATTAAATTAAAACCAAAAACCAGTGTTGGCTACTTCGTCCTCCTCCACCGCCGCTTCCACCTACAATGCTACATCTACCGCCTCCTTAACCTCCTACTCCATATGGCTCTCCACCTTATGCATCCAGATAATTATTTTCAATTTGTACGTATTTTATTTAATTTTATGTCATTTCATTAATTTGTTATTTTTTCTGGTGAAATTCACCAATTTTTGGCCGTGATATACCCCTGCTCTACCTAGCAGAGAGGTTAATAAATTTTACTAATTTGTCTGTTACATTCGTCGGGTGACATTCACCAGTTTTTTGGCTGTGATATACCCCTGCTCTACCTAGTAGACAGGTTAATAAATTTCACTCATTTTTCTGTTCCCTTGTCGGGTGACATTCACCAATTTTTGGCTGTGATATATCCCTGCTCTACATAGTTGACAGGTTAATAAATTTCATACATTTTTCTATTACATTGTCGGGTGACATTCACCAATTTTTGGCTGTGATATACCCCTGCTCTACCTAGTATACAGGTTAATAAATTTCACAAATTTTTCTGTTACATTATTGGGTGACATTTTACTATTTTTTCTGTTTATAAACCCCTGCTCTGCATAGGTGACATTGGTGAGTAACATTAACTCATTTTTGGCGATGAAAACACACTGCTCTGCATAGGTGACAGGGACTTAAATTTCTAAAATTAATCTTTAATTGGCCCTTTCATTCGATCCTTCTGCTTTAATAACTTGTCCCACATTTCAGTTCGATCACATTGCAGCCATTGACCTCCCTTGGATGTGGTGTCCCTTTCTTACGCTCCCTCTCCAGCATGGAACCCTGATTCCCCGCTAACCGTGATCAACATGGTAGGTGCAGAAAAGAACATCGAAGTTGATAGAGCAGATATCCAATTGGATCGTGGACATCACAGGGACGTACGACATGGTGGAGCAGTATGTGTGAACACGCCTATACGTACTGACTGATGGGTCTGCCCCCTTAAACTTCTGGGAAAACAAATTGGGCATATGGCCTGAACTTGCCCTTTATGCCTTGGAGGTGCTGCCTTGCCCTGTAGACAGTGTATCGTCTGAACGTTTGTTTAGCACGGCTGGAGGAAGTTATAACAGGTTATATTTTCCAATGTTTAAATGTACCCTAATTTAAACATAAAATTTTTTAAATAAAACCAAAAAGCAGTGTAGGCTACCTCCTCATCCTCCACCGCTGCTTCCTCCTACACTGCCACATACGCCCGCTTCCTCCACCTCTTATTCCATATGGACCTCGTCCCCCAAGATCAAGATTATTATTTTTATTTTAACGTATTTTATGTTATTTAAAGTCATTTCCCGATCCACATTTGTTTGCAGAACACTTAACAACATTTTGCTGCAATCAGCCCTCTAGCCCTTTCCATGACTATTTTACATCTATTTTGGTGCTGACTTCAATGGAGTTCGGGTTCGGGGTCAAGTTCGGGTCCCGAACTTGAATTTTTTTTGTGAAGTTCGGATATATCCGTAGAACCCGAACATTCAGGTGTCCGCTCAACTCTAGCTGTATCTTTAACCCCTTAAGGACCTATGATGTACATGTACGTCATTTCTTTGCAGGACTCAAAGACCCATGACGTCAATGTACTTCATGGGGATCGGGCGGGTGCAGGAGCTGCGCCTGCCCGATCAGCGGCAAGGGTCCGGCAGTCACTGATAGCCGGACCCCTGTTGCATGCGCCAGCATCGGTGATATCGCCGATGCCGGCGCATTAACCCTTTTGTGTGCCGCGGTCAGCGCTGACCACGGCACATGCGGTGTCGGGCGGTGATCGGCGCTGTCATCGGGTCCCCGTGCTGCTGTGACGGGAACCCGATGTCATAGAAGGCAGCTCTTATCCCCTTCCATATCGATTCGGAATGGCACCAGGCAAGGATGTCTGTTGTCCCCCCTGCTGTATGTCCTAGTGATGGAACACCTGGCCAACGCACTCTGACATAACCCATCAGTACATGGTTTCACGATTAAGGGTTCTCAGTATAAAACAGCATTATACGCAGATGATCTCCTGCTACAAGTCACTCAACCCCACATATCTCTCCTCTCAATACTAGGTGAATTTGAAGAATTCGGCCATTTGAGTAACTTCAAAGTTAATTAATTATACAAAGTCTTAAATTCTCAATATCTCCATCCCTCAGACTGATTTTTCTCGACTTCTTGCTTCATTCCTGTTTAGGCACCAATCATCTTCAATTAAATATTTGGGGATACAAATTCCACTGGATCTGGATCATTTATTTAGTTAGAATTATCTTCCCTTATTGGAACGTACATTGAGAGAGCTTGCTGCCTTCAACAAAAAGGGTTTGTCTTGGTTTGGTCGAGTAAATGTCCTAAAGATTAACATCATACCCAAATTCCTATATATCTTGAAGGCCATCCCCCTAACTCCACCCTTGTCACGGATGGTGCAGAAAGCTGGAACTTATAAATAAACATCCGACTCGCTTGATCCCAAACTAAGGAGCATATGGGTGAGCCCTTTAAAAAACCCTAGAGCTCTCTCTGACTGCTATGCCCATGCAAAGATCTTTATGGTAGACAATTGCATGCCCTCGTACCTTATACTATATGACATCTGAAAACCCTACAATAATGAGGGGACACGACCACCGAGCCTGCACTTAATACGGACGGAGTCAGGGTCACCTACAATCAAGCCAGCAAGAAAACACAAATAAAGGAAACAGACTTATCTGAGGAATCAGGAGAAGCAGCCTCCAGCAGTGAAGACAATCCAGGAAGAAGTATAAACCGCAAAGTGCGGCAGTATGGGAGGGAATATAAAGGGAGACAATCAGTGCAAATAGGTGACAGCTGTGAGAAGGAAAGGCGATAGAAAGTGAAACCAAAACAAAGAACATCATACCACAGGTAGAGAAGAACGCCTGCCAGATCTTCTCACAATGCTGGCGGTGACAGTACCCTTCCCTCTACGGGTGGACTCCGGACACTCAGAGCCCACCTTCTCAGGATGAGACCTATTGAAAGCCTTGATGAGACGAGTGGCCTTAATGTCCGCCACTGGGACCCACATCCTCTCCATAGGACCATAACCCTACCAATGAACGAGGTACTGGAGAGAACCGTGGATAATGCGAGAATCCACAATCCTAGAGACCTGAAATTCAAGATTGGGTAGTAGTTCACAACCATACAATGGGGGCGAATATCTATATCCTGCAGCCACATAGTGCTGCTAACCCTCTTCCTACGGACCGCAATACTGATTATTGTAAATAACCATCCATATAAATGTGCTATTGGGGACTGAACTCAACTTGTCCATTACAACTATAGTGTGAGACAAGTTACCATTACCTCCAATTTCCCCACTAGCGGTACCAACTGGAGTTTGCTGAATAATTATTTATTATTTTTTTCTGCAACCACAGGTTTTTTTGTGTATTTTTATTTTAGTGTTTTATTTAGTTTGTAATTTATGTAGAGGATATATGTAATTCTACATGGCGCCTTTTTAATGTGATTGATGTGATTTAATGTGGTTGGAATTATATATTGTATATTTTATTGTATCCACTATTTATTGAATAAATTTATTACAATATAATCACAAAGTGTAGTAAATATCCATTGGTTCCAGGTAGTCGAGTGCCCTCTATCCATTTACTTATTCTCTTTTTTCCACTGCGACCCAAGGGTAGGCCGCAAGGGTTGTGCACCGTATCCAGGTGATAGAAGAGGTTTGAGCCACTGTACTATATACTTCTCCTTTAACTTGTACCCATTCAGTTGAGCTCCCTCTATCAACATGGATATCTGGAGCCGCATGGATACCAAGGTCAAAAGAATTGATACCTATAGCTTTGACCAGAGTGGTCTCTGTGAGGAATCACACAGATCCACAGATGATGATTTAAAGATTTAGAGAGACTACTACACAAACAGTTGAGAAATAAATGGGAAATCAGATCACTCAATCAATTTTTACATAGTGGACTGATTCCCATGGGTCCACAACTAAGTAAAGAACCAGCTCAGGATTTAATATGTGACTCTTTTAAATTGGAATGGGAGACATTTCTGAAAGAACAATCTTGTCAACTCATAAGATTGATCATTAAAAGACGGACAGACATCTTGGAAGATATCACAAAACAAATAGCGAGTTTAAAAATGAGCGTAGATATATTCCCGCAGGATGCCATATATATGAAGTGGCAGGAAAGAATTTGTAGAAGTCTGGACACTTTGGAAAGAGAAATAATGAACAAAAAAATTAAAAAAAAAGTCAGATACTACAATAAAACGAATAGTGATACACAGGATAATTTAATATATGAACAGAGTCAGGAACAGGAGTCAGTGGGAACACAAAAGCAAGACAATTATAAGAATCACAATATTTCTACTTTTAATAGATTTGAAGCCTTGTCATCCCCTCATTTTTTAGATCACACTCCCCCACATCACAAGACAAGGAGACGTCAAGCACACTCCCCTATCCCACCTCGAGGTCCGACGAAATCACAAACACAAGTACGGACGCACAATTACAATCTGCGTCATCATCATCACAATCACAGGCACGACAGAGAACAGAACTATCCACAGAGATATACACAGTACAAGGACCATCACAATCTCAGGACACCTGTAAGGATACACAGCAAACACGGAGACCAACACATAGAGGAAGACACAAACGGAATAAGCACAAAGCACAATCCACACAGGAGGCGTCTATAATAGTTAACCTTGGTGACACGGAATTAACTCTAACATAAACATCACTATTGAATAAAGGACTAAAATTTTCACCAACCACTCCCCTTGACAAATTTTCCACGCTCATTGGAATAGAAAAATTCATACAAAAACTCTGTTTAAAGAAGTATTTTATTAAAAATCCCATTTTTAGGGAGTAGGTGCAACACACTACATACAGTATGTACATACGGACTTAAAGATCTCCTCCAAGAAATATCCCAGACAAGAAGTTAGCTTTGAGATTGCGACTTTCAAGAAGAATGTGGAAGCCTAAAAAAAGAATTTGAGGCTATTAAACAACTACAATCCAGCCAGAATGTAACTATAAGACCTGGAGACAAAGGTGGGGCTTTAGTGATTTTAAACACGATGGACTATGTGAACGAGTGCAAACGACAACTTATGGATACGGTGACTTATGATAATCTCCCATCGGATCCAACTTCGGAATTTCATCGGCAGTTAACATGTCTATGCAAGAGAGGTTTAGAAAAAGAGATTCTATCTACTAATGAGTCTAGATATATTATTGAGACTCAGAAGCGGATACCAGTTTTTCACTGTGTCCCCAAGATACATAAAAGTCTTATAAATACACCGGGAAGACCGATCATATCGGGGATAGGGTCTATCTCCTCTAATTTATCACAATATATAGATAGACTCTTACAGCCTACAGTAAAGAAAATCCCATCCTTTACTGTATAAGAGATACGACCGATATTATGTGGCAGCCCTATACACAAGCATACAGCATACACAAGGCCTGTCAGCTTTAGAAAAACAATTAAATAATTATAGTGGCCTTCACAGGGAACAGTTATATTCCATACAACAGCTGCCACCTCCCAAGGTGGCTTCTGAATATCCCTACCAGCCAGTTCAGGAGGATTAAGAGGAATTGTTCAAATATCTCTCAATTTGAATTGGAGGCTGAACAATTGAAACAACAATTTGTGAGAAAACAATACCCTGAAAATACGCTAGAGAAATCCCTCAGCAAAGTTAGGGCAATGAGCAGAGAAAGTTTCTTTGTGACAAATGACAAAACAGAGGAAACACGACCACAAGAGAATAATAGTTGCATCATCTTGCCCTTTAATGCCCACTACAAAGCCATAGATAAAATCATTAGAACCCATTGGCACCATCTTCAGGGTGACAAAATTATTGGGAATACACTTACTGAACCCCAGATAGTATACACTAGAGCACCTAATCTAGGATTACAAGTGGCACCCACAGTCCCAAATAGAATTGTACATAATGACTCCAATTGGCATAGCTTTAAGAGTTTCTTTAGATGTGGGGTGTAGCAACTGTCGTATCACTACATTTGCTAAGAAAACAACATGCATCCAATACACACAAAATTCTTTCATGTTTACGATAAGAGATGGTTTGACGTGTGATTCTACGGATGTAATATATATGCTCGAATGTCCCTGCCGGAGGCAATATATAGGCAGAACCAAGAGATTCCTGAAAATAAGAATATCCGAGCATATAGCTAAAATTAAAAAGGGATTTGATGCTCATTCCGTATCATCATACTTCAAGGAGTTTCATAACAGAGATCCTTCCTTGTTGAAGATCGTGGCCTTTGAAAAAGTCAAAAAACCATGGAGAGGCGGACACCATATAGCCAAAATGTTGCAAACTGAATCAAGGAGTATCTTTGAATTTAACACTGTCATGCCACATGGTCTGAATGCCGCATTTGAATTGTTCGGTTTCCTATAAGCATCAAGGGGTGGCCGTCAGGTGGTAATGAGGTATCGAGTCTGGCTGTTTATCAGCAACTCGATTCCTACCCGACAGTCACTCCATATAGCATACACTATTAGATGCCATAAGTGACGCATATGAACATATGTCAACGCACCCGTAATACACGTCCTATAGGGATGGTATACTCGTTCACATGGTCTTCGTTTTTATTATACATTTTTTTTATTATATTTATTATATATTTTTTATCATATATAAATATTTTTACTATATATGTACCCCACCTTATATGAGTATTTCTCTCATTTTAGATCTATTTTCCAACACTTTTATATTCTAATGTTTTAAAGGTATATGTAGAGTAATTTGCCTTATGATTATTTATGCGGAAGACGTCCTATGAATATTCCAATAGTGATTTATTATAGAAGAAACAGTTGTAGAAAATCGTGAATTTAATCGAGAATTAAAATCGAGAATGAGGTGAAATGGAGTGCAAAAAATCGTAGAGAAAGCGAAAAAAATCACCAAAAATCGCAAAAAAAAATCGCAAATAAATCGCGAGAAAAACTGTGGAAAGTATCGCAGTAGGGATAGCCTATATGGATGTCATACCTCTATCGATGCGATATTTTCACACCATTTCAATACCATTTATTCTGTGTTTATATATGTTCCCCACATGTTTCCAATATAATATATAGCGAAGCATGGAAGTGTACTAATATAGGATTATAGAAAAGTTCCAATAATGGGAGGTTCTGGCCCCTTAATGGACTAACTCCAGTTCAGATTTTCAAGAATGCTCAAATAATAGAGACACCTCCCCATGGAAATAAGACCCCCTATATAAGGATAGCCCTTTCAGTATGCTGCTTAACCACTGAGAAAGGGGCAAGTTCAGACCCCGAAATGCGTCTGGTGTTAGCAGCTACAAGACCCAAAGGAGCAACAATATCATATGACAGTTTAAAGGACTTAAAAGGACTTCAAGGAATGAATCAATCTCAGCTGAGTGACAACTAAGTAGGCGCCTACCTTACTACTACTACTACAAGAGTTACAAGCTATTATAGCCTTCGGTACAACCTTTGATACCGCCCCCTACCAGATCACGTGGACAGAGCCGATCACGTGACCGGAAAACACGGGCGCGAGCAGGAAGGTCCTGCATACAACTCTGGCATCTCGATCGTATGGAGACTGGAGGATCGCATCATACCGTGTGTCGTCTGGAGGGGTAATGTACTAAACAATTGTACATACATACTTATTGATGCCCTAACAGGACACGGTTGTTTCTAATATACGGAGCCTGACGTAATTGACGCAACTGGCGGAACGCAACACCAGAATATTCAGTAGTAGTTCAATACTGATTATTGTGAATAACCATCTATATAAATGTGCTATTGGGGACTGAACTCAACTTGTCCATTACAACTATAGTGTGAGACAAGTTACCGTTACCTCCAATTTCCCCACTAGCGGTACCAACTGGAGTTTGCTGAATAATTATTTATTATTTTTTTCTGCAACCACAGGTTTTTTCGTGTATTTTTATTTTAGTGTTTTATTTAGTTTGTAATTTATGTAGAGGATATATGTAATTCTACATGGCGCTTTTTAATGTAATTGATGTGATTTAATGTGGTTGGAATTATCTATTGTATATTTTATTGTATCCACTATTGATTGATTAAATTTACTGCAATATAATCACAAAGTGTAGTGAATATCCATTGGTTACAGGTAGTCGAGTGCCCCCTATCCAGTTACATGAGGAGGAGGCAAAGAGGAGGGTACAGTGGGTTGGACATAAGGTTTTAATAGGGACCTGTGAAAAACATTATGGATCTTCCAAGTCTGAGGAAGATCAAGACGGAAGGCAACGGCATTGATGACGGACAAGATCTTGTAAGGCCCAATAAACCTAGGACCCAACTTCCAGGAGAGAACCATCAGTTTGATATTCTTTGTAGACAACCATACCAGATCCCCCACATTCAGGTCCGGACCAGGCACACATCTCTTATCCGCCACACGCTTATATCTCTCACTCATCCTCTTCAGATTACCCTGAATATTTTGCCAAATAAATGACAAAGATGAGGAAAATCTCTCCTCATCAGGTAAACCAGAAGACCCCTCTCCAGAGAATGTCCCAAACTGCGGATGAAACCCATATGCACCAAAAAATGGTGACTTATCAGAGGACTCCTGGCGACAGTTATTTAAAGCAACAAGGGACAAAAAAACACCAATCCTCCTGATTCTCCACCACTAAACAGCGCAGATATGTCTCCAGATTCTGATTGACGTGTTCGGTCTGACCATTCGACTGCGGGTGAAAAGCAGAAGAGAACGACAACCGAACCCCCAAGCGAGAACAGAAGGCCTTCCAGAATCTGAAATCAAATTGCATGCCCCTATCAGAAACGATGTCTGAAGGAATGCCATGCAATTTAACAATGTGATCAACAAACGCTTGCACCAGCACCTTAGCATTGGGTAACCCAGGAAAGGGAATGAAATGCGCCATTTTGCTAAAACGGTCCACTACTACCAGAATCACAGTCTTCCCCGAGGAACGAGGCAGTTCCATAATGAAGTCCATGGACAGATGCGTCCAAGGATGGGAAGGAATGGGTAACGGGAGGAGAGAACCCGATGGCCGTGAATGAGGGACCTTGGCACGAGCACAGGTCTCGCAGGCTGCCACTAAACCCTCAACTGTCTTACGAAGAGCCGGCCACCAGAATCTCTGAGCAATGAGATCCACTGTGGCTCTGCTCCCCGGGTGCCCAGCAAGGACAGTATCCTGGTGCTCCTTAAAAACCTTGTGTCGTAAAGCGAGAGGCACAAACAACCTCCCAGGGGGACAAAGATCAGGAGCCTCTGCCTGGGCTGCCTGAACCTCTGCCTCCAAATCAGGATAAAGAGCAGAGACGACCACCCCTTCAGCCAAAATGGGACCCGGGTCTTCAAAGTTCCCCCCTCCTGGAAAACAACGTGACAGGGCATCTGCCTTCACATTTTGAACCCCAGGGCGGAACGTAACAACAAAATTAAACCTAGAAAAGAACAAAGACCATCTGGCCTGTCTCAGGTTCAGACGCTTGGCCGATTCCAATTAGGCCAGATTCTTATAGTCTGTAAACACGGTAATAGGGTGTCTGGCTCCCTTTCCATTCCTCAAAAGCTAATTTGATGGCCAACAACTCCCTATCTCCCACATCGTAATTACTCTCTGCAGAGGAGAGTTTCTTGAGAAAAAGGCTCACGTCGCCATTTGGCAGGAGAGGGACCCTGAGATAAGACCGCACCCACTCCCACCTCAGAAGCATCCACCTCAACAATAAAAGGTAGAGAGTAGAGTTGAGCGAACACCTGGATGTTCGGGTTCGAGAAGTTCGGCCGAACATCCCGGAAATGTTCGGGTTCGGGATCCGAACCCGATCCGAACTTCGTCCCGAACCCGAACCCCATTGAAGTCAATGGGGACCCGAACTTTTCGGCACTAAAAAGGCTGTAAAACAGCCCAGGAAAGAGCTAGAGGGCTGCAAAAGGCAGCAACATGTAGGTAAATCCCCTGCAAACAAATGTGGATAGGGAAATGAATAAAAATAAAAATTAAATAAATAAAAATTAACCAAAATCAATTGGAGAGAGGTTCCATAGCAGAGAATCTGGCTTCCCGTCACCCACCACTGGAACAGTCCATTCTCAGATATTTAGGCCCCGGCACCCAGGCAGAGGAGAGAGGTCCCGTAACAGAGAATCTGTCTTCATGTCAGCAGAGAATTAGTCTGCATGTCATAGCAGAGAATGAGGCTTCACGTCAGCCACCACTGCAACAGTCCATTGGCATATATTTAGGCCCAGCACCCAGGCAGAGGAGGGAGGTCCCGTAACAGAGAATCTGTCTTCATGTCAGCAGAGAATTAGTCTGCATGTCATAGCAGAGAATGAGGCTTCACGTCAGCCACCACTGCAACAGTCCATTGGCATATATTTAGGCCTAGCACACAGGCAGAGCAGAGAGGTCCCGTAACAGACAATCTGGCTTCATGACAGCAGAGAATCAGTCTGCATGTCATAGCAGAGAATGAGGCTTCACGTCACCCACCACTGCAACAGTCCATTGGCATATATTTAGGCCTAGCACACAGGCAGAGCAGAGAGGTCCCGTAACAGACGATCTGGCTTCATGTCAGCAGAGAATCAGTCTGCATGTCATAGCAGAGAATGAGGCTTCACGTCAGCCACCACTGCAACAGTCCATTGGCATATATTTAGGCCTAGCACACAGGCAGAGGAGAGAGGTGCCGTAACAGACAATCTGGCTTCATGTCAGCAGAGAATCAGTCTGCATGTCATAGCAGAGAATGAGGCTTCACGTCACCCACCACTGCAACAGTCCATTGGCATATATTTAGGCCTAGCACACAGGCAGAGCAGAGAGGTCCCGTAACAGACAATCTGGCTTCATGACAGCAGAGAATCAGTCTGCATGTCATAGCAGAGAATGAGGCTTCACGTCACCCACCACTGCAACAGTCCATTGGCATATATTTAGGCCTAGCACACAGGCAGAGCAGAGAGGTCCCGTAACAGACGATCTGGCTTCATGTCAGCAGAGAATCAGTCTGCATGTCATAGCAGAGAATGAGGCTTCACGTCACCCACCACTGCAACAGTCCATTGGCATATATTTAGGCCTAGCACACAGGCAGAGCAGAGAGGTCCCGTAACAGACAATCTGGCTTCATGTCAGCAGAGAATCAGTCTGCATGTCATAGCAGAGAATCAGGCTTCACGTCAGCCACCACTGCAACAGTCCATTGTCATAAATTTAGGCCCAGCACCCAGGCAGAGGAGAGAGGTCCCGTAACAGACAATCTGGCTTCATGTCAGCAGAGAATTAGTCTGCATGTCATAGCAGAGAATCAGGCTTCATGTCAGCCACCACTGCAACAGTCCATTGGCATATATTTAGGCCTAGCACACAGGCAGAGGAGAGGTTCATTCAACTTTGGGTAGCCTCGCAATATAATGGTAAAATGAAAATAAAAATAGGATTGAATGAGGAAGTGCCCTGGAGTCCAATAATATATGGTTATGGGGAGGTAGTTAATGTCTAATCTGGACAAGGGACGGACAGGTCCTGTGGGATCCATGCCTGGTTCATTTTTATGAACGTCAGCTTGTCCACATTGGCTGTAGACAGGCGGCTGCGTTTGTCTGTAATGACGCCCCCTGCCGTGCTGAATACACGTTCAGACAAAACGCTGGCTGCCGGGCAGGCCAGCACCTCCAAGGCATAAAAGGCTAGCTCTGGCCACGTGGACAATTTAGAGACCCAGAAGTTGAATGGGGCCGAACCATCAGTCAGTACGTGGATTGGTGTGCACACGTACTGTTCCACCATGTTAGTGAAATGTTGCCTCCTGCTAACACGTTGCGTATCAGGTGGTGGTGCAGTTAGCTGTGGCGTGTTGACAAAAGTTTTCCACATCTCTGCCATGCTAACCCTGCCCTCAGAGGAGCTGGCCGTGACACAGCTGCCTTGGCGACCTCTTGCTCCTCCTCTGCCTTGGCCTTGGGCTTCCACTTGTTCCCCTGTGACATTTGGGAATGCTCTCAGTAGCGCGTCTACCAACGTGCGCTTGTACTCGCGCATCTTCCTATCACGCTCCAGTGCAGGAAGTAAGGTGGGCACATTGTCTTTGTAGCGTGGATCCAGCAGGGTGGCAACCCAGTAGTCCGCACAGGTTAAAATGTGGGCAACTCTGCTGTCGTTGCGCAGGCACTGCAGCATGTAGTCGCTCATGTGTGCCAGGCTGCCCAGGGGTAAGGACAAGCTGTCCTCTGTGGGAGGCGTATCGTCATCGTCCTGCCTTTCCCCCCAGCCACGCACCAGTGATGGACCCGAGCTGCGTTGGGTGCCACCCCGCTGTGACCATGCTTCATCCTCATCCTCCTCCACCGCCTCCACATCCTCGTCCTCCTCGTCCTCCAGTAGTGGGCCCTGGCTGGCCACATTTGTACCTGGCCTCTGCTGTTGCCAAAAACCTCCCTCTGAGTCACTTCGAAGAGACTGGCCTGAAAGTGCTAAAAATGACCCCTCTTCCTCCTCCTCCTCCTCCTCCTCCTGGGCCACCTCCTCTTCCATCATCGCCCTAAGTGTTTTCTCAAGGAGACATAGAAGTGGTATTGTAACGCTGATAACGGTGTCATCGCCACTGGCCATGTTGGTGGAGTACTCGAAACAGCGCAACAGGGCACACAGGTCTCGCATGGAGGCCCAGTCATTGGTGGTGAAGTGGTGCTGTTCTGTAGTGCGACTGACCAGTGCGTGCTGCAGCTGAAACTCCACTATGGCCTGCTGCTGCTCGCACAGTCTGTCCAGCATGTGCAAGGTGGAGTTCCACCTGGTGGGCACGTCGCATATGAGGCGGTGAGCGGGAAGGCCGAAGTTACGCTGTAGCGCAGACAGGCGAGCAGCAGCAGGATGTGAACGCCGGAAGCGCGAACAGACGGCCCGCACTTTATGCAGCAGCTCTGACATGTCGGGGTAGTTGTGAATGAACTTCTGCACCACCAAATTCAGCACATGCGCCAAGCAAGGGATGTGCGTCAAATTGGCTAGTCCCAGAGCTGCAACGAGATTTCGCCCATTATCACACACCACCAGGCCGGGCTTGAGGCTCACCGGCAGCAACCACTCGTCGGTCTGTTGTTCAATACCCCGCCACAACTCCTGTGCGGTGTGGGGCCTGTCCCCCAAACATATGAGTTTCAGAATGGCCTGCTGACGTTTACCCCGGGCTGTGCTGAAGTTGGTGGTGAAGGTGTGTGGCTGACTGGATGAGCAGGTGGAAGAAGAGGAGGAGGAAGCCGAGAAGGAGGAGGTGGCAACAGGAGGCAAAGAATGTTGCCCTGCGATCCTTGGCGGCGGAAGGACGTGCGCCAAACAGCTCTCCGCCTGGGGCCCAGCTGCCACTACATTTACCCAGTGTGCAGTTAGGGAGATATAGCGTCCCTGGCCGTGCTTACTGGTCCACGTATCTGTGGTTAGGTGGACCTTGCTACAGATGGCGTTGCGCAGTGCACACTTGATTTTATCGGATACTTGGTTGTGCAGGGAAGGCACGGCTCTCTTGGAGAAGTAGTGCCGGCTGGGAACAACATACTGTGGGACAGCAAGCGACATGAGCTGTTTGAAGCTGTCTGTGTCCACCAGCCTAAATGACAGCATTTCATAGGCCAGTAGTTTAGAAATGCTGGCATTCAGGGCCAGGGATCGAGGGTGGCTAGGTGGGAATTTACGCTTTCTATCAAATGTTTGTGAGATGGAGAGCTGAACGCTGGCGTGTGACATGGTTGAGACGCTTGGTGACGGAGGTGGTGGTGGTGGTGTTGGTGGTACATCCCCTGTTTGCTGGGCGGCAGGTGCCAACGTTCCTCCAGAGGCGGAGGAAGAGGCCGAGGCGGCAGCAGCAGAATAGGTCGAGGCGGCAGCAGCAGAAGAGGTAGCAGGGGGAGCCTGAGTGACTTCCTTGGTTTTAAGGTGTTTACTCCACTGCAGTTCATGCTTTGCATGCAGGTGCCTGGTCATGCAGGTTGTGCTCAGGTTCAGAACGTTAATGCCTCGCTTCAGGCTCTGATGGCACAGCGTGCAAACCACTCGGGTCTTGTCGTCAGCACATTGTTTGAAGAAGTGCCATGCCAGGGAACTCCTTGAAGCTGCCTTTGGGGTGCTCGGTCCCAGATGGCGGCGGTCAGTAGCAGGCGGAGTCTCTTGGCGGCGGGTGTTCTGCTTTTGCCCACTGCTCCCTCTTTTGCTACGCTGTTGGCTCGGTCTCACCACTGCCTCTTCCTCCGAACTGTGAAAGTCAGTGGCACGACCTTCATTCCATGTGGGGTCTAGGACCTCATCGTCCCCTGCATCGTCTTCCACCCAGTCTTGATCCCTGACCTCCTGTTCAGTCTGCACACTGCAGAAAGACGCAGCAGTTGGCACCTGTGTTTCGTCATCATCAGAGACATGCTGAGGTGGTATTCCCATGTCCTCATCATCAGGAAACATAAGTGGTTGTGCGTCAGTGCATTCTATGTCTTTCACCGCTGGGGAAGGGCTAGGTGGATGCCCTTGGGAAACCCTGCCAGCGGAGTCTTCAAACAGCATAAGAGACTGCTGCATAACTTGAGGCTGAGACAGTTTCCCTGGTATGCATGGGGGTGATGTGACAGACTGATGGGGTTGGTTTTCAGGCGCCATCTGTGCGCTTTCTGCAGAAGACTGGGTGGGAGATAATGTGAACGTGCTGGATCCACTGTCGGCCACCCAATTGACTAATGCCTGTACCTGCTCAGGCCTTACCATCCTTAGAACGGCATTGGGCCCCACCATATATCGCTGTAAATTCTGGCGGCTACTGGGACCTGAGGTAGTTGGTACACTAGGACGTGTGGATGTGGCAGAACGGCCACGTCCTCTCCCAGCACCAGAGGGTCCACTAACACCACCACGACCATGTCCACGTCCGCGTCCCTTACTAGATGTTTTTCTCATTGTTATGGTTCACCACAACAACAAATATATTATTTGGCCCAATGTATTGTATTCAAATTCAGCGGGATATAAATTTGAGGCCTAGTATTTAGGCGCTGGGTGACCGGTATGGATTTAGTGACAGAATTAGACTTGGAAATGCACAGAAGCGTGTGTGTGAAGTTATTCTGAATGACCCAATGTGCACCTTGAATATTATATACCCTTTTTGGGATAGATTTCAAATAGCTCTGATATAGCAGGAACCACTAAATTATGAAATTGCTAAATTGGGAATTGTACTTCAACCCAGAACAAAAAATGTGCTTTGACGGGCACTAAATAACTTTCCCAGCTACAACAGGACAGCGGTAACGAGAGATTTAGAGGGATTTAAATTTGAGGCCTAGTATTTAGGCGCTGGGTGACAGGTATGGGTTTAGTGACAGAATTAGACTTGGAAATACACAGTAGCGGGTGTGTGTGAAGTTATTCTGAATGACCCAATGTGCACCTTCAATATTATATACCCTTTTTGGGATAGATTTCAAATAGCTCTGATATAGCAGGAACCACTAAATTATGAAATTGCTAAATTGGGAATTGTACTTCAACCCAGAACAAAAAATGTGCTTTGACGGACACTAAATATCTTGCCCAGCAACAACAGTACAGCGGTGGGTAACGAGAGATTTAGAGGGATTTAAATTTGAGGCCTAGTATTTAGGCGCTGGGTCACCGGTATGGATTTAGTGACAGAATTAGACTTGGAAATGCACAGAAGCGTGTGTGTGAAGTTATTCTGAATGACCCTATGTGCACCTTCAATATTATATACCCTTTTAGGGATAGATTTCAAATAGCTCTGATATAGCAGAAACCACTAAATTATGAAATTGCTAAATTGGGAATTGTACTTCAACCCAGAACAAAAAATGTGCTTTGACGGACACTAAATATCTTGCCCAGCAACAACAGTACAGCGGTGGGTAACGAGAGATTTAGAGGGATTTAAATTTGAGGCCTAGTATTTAGGCGCTGGGTCACCGGTATGGATTTAGTGACAGAATTAGACTTGGAAATGCACAGAAGCGTGTGTGTGAAGTTATTCTGAATGACCCTATGTGCACCTTCAATATTATATACCCTTTTAGGGATAGATTTCAAATAGCTCTGATATAGCAGAAACCACTAAATTATGAAATTGCTAAATTGGGAATTGTACTTCAACCCAGAACAAAAAATGTGCTTTGACGGACACTAAATATCTTGCCCAGCAACAACAGTACAGCGGTGGGTAACGAGAGATTTAGAGGGATTTAAATTTGAGGCCTAGTATTTAGGCGCTGGGTCACCGGTATGGATTTAGTGACAGAATTAGACTTGGAAATGCACAGAAGCGTGTGTGTGAAGTTATTCTGAATGACCCTATGTGCACCTTCAATATTATATACCCTTTTAGGGATAGATTTCAAATAGCTCTGATATAGCAGAAACCACTAAATTATGAAATTGCTAAATTGGGAATTGTACTTCAACCCAGAACAAAAAATGTGCTTTGACGGACACTAAATATCTTGCCCAGCAACAACAGTACAGCGGTGGGTAACGAGAGATTTAGAGGGATTTAAATTTGAGGCCTAGTATTTAGGCGCTGGGTCACCGGTATGGATTTAGTGACAGAATTAGACTTGGAAATGCACAGAAGCGTGTGTGTGAAGTTATTCTGAATGACCCTATGTGCACCTTCAATATTATATACCCTTTTAGGGATAGATTTCAAATAGCTCTGATATAGCAGAAACCACTAAATTATGAAATTGCTAAATTGGGAATTGTACTTCAACCCAGAACAAAAAATGTGCTTTGACGGACACTAAATATCTTGCCCAGCAACAACAGTACAGCGGTAGGTAACGAGAGATTTAGAGGGATTTAAATTTGAGGCCTAGTATTTAGGCGCTGGGTCACCGGTATGGATTTAGTGACAGAATTAGACTTGGAAATGCACAGAAGCGTGTGTGTGAAGTTATTCTGAATGACCCTATGTGCACCTTCAATATTATATACCCTTTTAGGGATAGATTTCAAATAGCTCTGATATAGCAGAAACCACTAAATTATGAAATTGCTAAATTGGGAATTGTACTTCAACCCAGAACAAAAAATGTGCTTTGACGGACACTAAATATCTTGCCCAGCAACAACAGTACAGCGGTGGGTAACGAGAGATTTAGAGGGATTTAAATTTGAGGCCTAGTATTTAGGCGCTGGGTCACCGGTATGGATTTAGTGACAGAATTAGACTTGGAAATGCACAGAAGCGTGTGTGTGAAGTTATTCTGAATGACCCTATGTGCACCTTCAATATTATATACCCTTTTAGGGATAGATTTCAAATAGCTCTGATATAGCAGAAACCACTAAATTATGAAATTGCTAAATTGGGAATTGTACTTCAACCCAGAACAAAAAATGTGCTTTGACGGACACTAAATATCTTGCCCAGCAACAACAGTACAGCGGTGGGTAACGAGAGATTTAGAGGGATTTAAATTTGAGGCCTAGTATTTAGGCGCTGGGTCACCGGTATGGATTTAGTGACAGAATTAGACTTGGAAATGCACAGAAG
Organism: Bufo gargarizans; assembly: GCF_014858855.1. Lineage (NCBI taxonomy): Eukaryota > Metazoa > Chordata > Amphibia > Anura > Bufonidae > Bufo > Bufo gargarizans. The sequence continues at coordinate 368,304,986 of NC_058082.1, read as the reverse complement.
CGTGTGTGTGAAGTTATTCTGAATGACCCTATGTGCACCTTCAATATTATATACCCTTTTAGGGATAGATTTCAAATAGCTCTGATATAGCAGAAACCACTAAATTATGAAATTGCTAAATTGGGAATTGTACTTCAACCCAGAACAAAAAATGTGCTTTGACGGACACTAAATATCTTGCCCAGCAACAACAGTACAGCGGTGGGTAACGAGAGATTTAGAGGGATTTAAATTTGAGGCCTAGTATTTAGGCGCTGGGTGACCGGTATGGATTTAGTGACAGAATTAGACTGGGATATGGCCAAAAAATAAACAGACTATTGCTGGTTAAATGCACTTGGTGTGACAGCTTCACCCTGATGTAGGCTTTAGCCAAAAAACAACCACACCATTGAGGGTTAAATGCACTTGGTGACAGGCGCAGCTTGCCCCTGATTTTGTATATGGCCAAAAAATGAACAGACTATTGCTGGTTAAATGCACTTGGTGTGACAGCTTCACCCTGATGTAGGCTTTAGCCAAAAAACAACCACACCATTGAGGGTTAAATGCACTTGGTGACAGGCGCAGCTTGCCCCTGATTTTGTATATGGCCAAAAAATGAACAGACTATTGCTGGTTAAATGCACTTGGTGTCACAGCTTCACCCTGATGTAGGCTTTAGCCAAAAAACAACCACACCATTGAGGGTTAAATGCACTTGGTGACAGGCGCAGCTTGCCCCTGATTTTGTATATGGCCAAAAAATGAACAGACTATTGCTGGATAAATGCACTTGGTGTGACAGCTTCACCCTGATGTAGGCTTTAGCCAAAAAACAACCACACCATTGAGGGTTAAATGCACTTGGTCGCAGCTTGTGCTGGCGCACCACAAGACACAAAATGGCCGCCGATCACCCCAGAAAAATGAGACTGACAAACGGTCTGTGCAGCCTAAAAACAGTGAGCAATTGAGGATCAGCAGCTCAATGATCCACAGCTGCAGATCGATCAGTTAATCAAGTCCTTTGGAGGAGTTAATCTGCCTAATCTCGCCCTACTGTCGCAGCCGCAACCTCTCCCTACGCTAATCAGAGCAGAGTGACGGGCGGCGCTATGTGACTCCAGCTTAAATAGAGGCTGGGTCACATGGTGCTCTGGCCAATCACAGCCATGCCAATAGTAGGCATGGCTGTGATGGCCTCTTGGGGCAAGTAGTATGACGCTTGTTGATTGGCTGCTTTGCAGCCTTTCAAAAAGCGCCAAGAAAGCGTCACAAAAGCGCGAAGAAAGCGACGAACACCGAACCCGAACCCGGACTTTTACGAAAATGTCCGGGTTCGGGTCCGTGTCACGGACACCCCAAAATTCGGTACGAACCCGAACTATACAGTTCGAGTTCGCTCATCCCTAATCATCATCATCATGAAGAAGGATAACTGAAAGCTTCTCGGCCAAATGAGAAACTTGTAGCCAAAAACAGACATGCAATGTGTGAATAATAATACTGGTGCCTTGTTATGTGACAGATGGGATTTTAATCCACCAAAGGCACTAGTCACGAGATGCGATCTCTACCTCTGCACCCGTAGAGCCATGGTGTGCCCCTGAGGTATGTTGCCCCTCTCCTTCATGCTACATTACATTCATATATCTCATTTTATTATATACCTATTAGTAATAGCTATATAATAATGTGACTATTGAAGCTTGCAGTTCTAGATATTACCACTAGGTGTCACTTTGCTCTCTACCAGCTATCACACACTGTAGCGTAATAGGCTATTATGCTACAGCAGGGATCAGCAACCTTCAGCACTCCAGGTGTTGTTAAACTACATTTCCCAGCATGCTCCATTCATTTCTATGTGAGTACAACTCCCAGCATGCATACTTGCTCTGCTCTTCTAAGAACTCATTTAGAAATGAATGGAGCATGCTGGGAAATGTAGATTCACAACAGCTGGAGTGCAGGGGGGGGGGGGGGGGGGGTTGCCTCCCCCTATGCTACAGTGTGTCATAGCTGGTAGAGAGCAAAGTGACACCTAGTGGTAATATCTAGAACTGCAAGCTTCAATAAAGCTGTGAATTTAAAGGGAGCAGGTCATCAGAACTGGCCAACTGAACGATTTACAGGTTCCCACTGTTCAAGCTGTCGGCTTTTCAGAAACTGTGCCAGGATGCAGGAGATTCATATTCTACAGCCACATGGTCTCCTTAATGGCTGGGAGCCTCACTGGTCACTCATGAGATATATTAGACATGAATGGATCCTTAAAAGAGGTTCTCTCATCTGACTCATCTCGCTAGGATATGCAACCAGTGTCAGATAGGAGTCAGTCCCAAAGGTGGGAGCCACAGCTATCTCCAGAGTGGGCCCCCATCTCAGATATTAATGACATATCCCTAGGACAGTGGTACTCAGGTAGTTTTTTTAAAGGTTCACCTGGGTCTGCTGGAGGATGAATGTCTGAGCCGGAAAAAAAAATGTTACGCCCCCTAGACCCCACATTTATGCCTCCCTCATAGTGATGCCCCATTTAGGAGTCAAGCACACAACCATATGTTTGGACCTCATTTTGCGGATTTGATGCAGAGCCAATCATTTCAATGGGACCCCAAAAGAAGCGAACAGCGCACCGTGTCCTGTCCACATCGTTATACCTATACCTGTTTTGCACACCGCTCTGCTCTGTTGTCTGAGCGCAACAGGGGTGATGGTGTCACTCAGTGGCGTAGCGTGGGTTGCCAGCACCCGGGGCAAGCCAAAAATTGCGCCCCCCCCCCCTACAGGCACGCCCCTTTTAACAGATACTGTAGTAGATCACTAGCAGTCCTATGTAACACCACAGATAACACAGTGATAACTCTGAGTACAGATAATGTAGTAGATGGGTGTAAGCCCCCAGAATTCAGAACACACACAGTGTGACCTGAAGTCTGGGGCCGGATGCGGCAGGGTGGGCCATATTCTCAATCTCCTCCCCCAACCCTACTGTGAAACAGATATGTGCATGGACATTATTATTACAGTATAATACCGCCCCATACCTGTTACATCCAGTGACGTCTCCTGTGATGTAGACTCCTCGACGTCTTCATTCAGAGATAAGACCACCATGATAACTTCTTTCAGCCGCTTCTCGTCTCTGCAGAGTTTCACAGAATTTTTTTTAGGTTCCTCACTTTACTCTCATCCTCTCCTTCCTGGTGTCTCAACAATTCATCCTGCTGCCCCCCAATACTGTGCTAGAGCCAGATGTTCCCCCATTCCTCATAATATTATTTCCTCCTGTATATTATAATGGCCCCCTCTTTATTATTAATATAATAGCCCCCTCTTTATTATTAATATAATAGCCCCCTCTTTATTATTAATATAATGACCGCTCTTTGTTATTAATATAATTGACCCCTCTTTATTATTAATATAATAGCCCCCTCTTTATTAATATAATGGCCCCCTCTTTGTTATTAATATAATAGCCCCCTCTTTATTATTAATATAATGGCTCCCTCTTTATTATTAATATAATGGTCCCCTCTTTATTATTAATATAATGACCCCTCTTTGTTATTAATATAATGGCCCCCTCTTTATTATTAATATAATGACCCCCTCTTTATTAATAATATAATAGCCCCCTCTTTATTAATATAATGGCCCCCTCTTTGTTATTAATATAATAGCCCCCTCTTTATTATTAATATAATAGCCCCCTCTTTGTTATTAATATAATAGCCCCCTCTTTATTATTAATATAATAGCCCCCTCTTTGTTATTAAAGGGGTTATCCCATCTTAGACAATGGGAGCATATTGCAAGGATATGCCCCCATTGTCTGATAGGCGCGGGACCCACCTCTGGGACCCGCACCTACAACGAGAACGGAGTCGGGGAGAGTTGTGGCTGGAGGACCCCAGGTTTCCCAGGGTCCGACCACCACAAGGCACAGCTCCCCACCTCTCCCATTGAAGTGAATGGGAGCGCACCGCACATGCACGGCCAACGCTCCTATTCATTTCTATGGGGCGCTCTGCTTTTTTCGGCGGCTCCATAGAAATGAACGGAGGGCGGCTACGCATGCGCAGTGCGCCCTCCTCCACTTTCTCTGCTCCGTTCTCCTTGTAGGTGCGGGTCCCAGCGGTGGCACCTATCAGACAATGGGGGCATATCCTTGCGATATGCCCCCATTCTCTAAGATGGGATAACCCCTTTAATATAATAGCCCCCTCTTTATTATTAATATAATAGCCCCCTATTTATTATTAATATAATAGCCCGCTCTTTATTATTAATATAATGGCCCCCTCTTTGTTATTAAAGAGGGGGCCATTATATTAATAATAAAGAGGGGGCCAGTACATTAATAATAAAGAGGGGGCCATTATATTAATAATAAAGAGGGACCAGTACATTAATAATAAAGAGGGGGCCATTATATTAATAATAAAGAGGGACCAGTACATTAATAATAAAGAGGGGGCCATTACATTAATAATAAAGAGGGGGCCATTACATTAATAATAAAGAGGGGGCCAATACATTAATAATAAAGAGGGGGCCATTACATTAATAATAAAGAGGGGGCCATTACATTAATAATAAAGAGGGGGCCATTATATTAATAATAAAGAGGGGGCCATTATATTAATAATAAAGAGGGGGACATTACATTAATACTAATGTATTGGCCCCCTATTTATTATTAATATAATGTCCCCCTCTTTGTTATTAATATAATGGCCGCCTCTCCCCTCCTCTCACCTAATTACACAGGGTGGGACTCTGCACTCATGGACAGTCACTGACTCAGACTGTCACTCACTCTGGGTCACTTGAATTACTCTCTGCCTGGCCTGGAGTCTGGACTTCTGCATCTTCATTCATGCTCCGGCTACTGGCTAGTGATGTCCGGATCATGAACGAATCGTTCTTTTGAACCGATTCAGTTCACTGATCTGGAAGAGTCGATTCCTCTGACTGAGCCGATCCGAATGAAACGGCTCAGTCAGATCAGCATAGAGGCAGCAGCAGGCAGTGTAATAGGAGCCGGCAGTGGGCGCTAGCCCCGCCCCTCCCCGCCCTCCAACCAATCAGAGGCAGCCAGCACTGCCTACCAGCACAGGGGGAGTCGCAGGGACTCAGAGAATCGTCTGAGTCTATTAGTTAAAAGAATCGAATGAGATTCCTTTGAGTTAAAAGAACCGTTAGTCACCAAGTCCCTGCCAGGCTCCCTGCTCTGCGGCTCCCTGTAAGTCCGTCCGGGGGGGGGGGGGGGCATCCAGGGGGGCATCATGCTACACTGCTACATGCACCCTGTACACACACAGCTCTGCTACATGCTGTAGCAGAGCAGGAAGTCTGGTAGGGACTCGGGGACACGATTCTTTTAACTAATACTGACAATTATCACAGTCTGCTTCACTGCAGCAGAGCTGTGTTTGCCAGGAGCCAGTCCCTCCTGACCTTCGGTTCACTTGAGAGCCGACTCAGCAAGTGAACCGAAGATTCGATGAGCTGAGCATGCGCATTGAACTTCCCATCACTACTACTGGCTCTGCACTGCCTTTCCCGCCTGGAAGGTGGGCGGAGCCTATCGGGAACTGCCGTGCATGCCCCGCCCCCTCTCCCCTCCTCACTCTGCTCTGCAGCCGGACGCTGTGTGAAGAAAAAAAAAACACAGCTTCAGACTCAATTTAACTTGTGCCAGCCCAGCTGACAGCCGTGCCCCCCTGCAGTGTGGCACCCGGGAGGAAATCAATCCTTTATTGCAATAAATCACATAAAAAATAAAACGCATGTCCCTATTCTCAGCTGACGCATTTTGACCGATAAGCGATCTTAATCATACAGATCCCCTGATTATGGTTAGCTGGCTTACCCCATATATAGTGGGCACACCATCAGCACAGATATGGGCTCATCAATGGGGAGGGATGGGCAACCCCATACACAGCATCACGGTTTAATAAGGGTGAATACAAACATAATAAAAATGACCGGACGCCCCCTCCTCCTGTTGATTGACAGGGCCAGGTAATTAACATATTATAAAAGTGCCGTTTTTAAAGAAACTAAAGCACAGAAAAAGGTAAGAGCACTATATATTGAATAATCGCACCGTAAGGATTTTAATTAGCCCAAAAATGAAAAATCACTTTTGGGGGGTGACAGAAGCCATTTAAGGACCCTACCATTTTTCACCTTTCTGCCTAGGCCATTTTTTTGCATATCTGACATGTGTCACTTTATGTGGTTACAACTTTAAAACCCTTTACTTATGCCATTCTGAGTTTATTTTCTCGTCACATATTGTACTTCATGACAGTGGTAAATTTGAGTCAAAATATTTCATTTTTATTTATAAAAAAAAATCCAAATTTAACAAAAATTGTGAAAAATTAGCAATTTTCTAAATTTCTATTTCTCTGCTTTTAAAACTGCCCCACGATAATTAAAGGAAAATGATTTTTAGCAGATTTTCCATTTTAATCCATTTTTTTCCGCTAACAAAGCAAGGGTTAACAGAAAAACAAAACTCAATATTTATTGCCCTGATTCTGTAGTTTACAGAAACACCCCATATGTGGTCATAAACTGCTGTACGGGCACACGGCAGGGCACAGAAGGAATGGAATGCTATATTGTTTTTGGAGGGCAGATTTCACTGGGATAATTTTAAAGTTGCCATGTTACATTTGAAGCCCCCCTGATGCACCCCTAGAGTAGAAACTCCCCCCCAAAAAAAAAAAACATTTTGGAAAGTACGAGATAAGGTGACAGTTTTTATGGTACTATTTTAGGGTACATATGATTTTTGGTTTCTCTATATTACACTTTTTGTGAGGCAAGGTAACACAAAAAAATCTGTTTTGGCACCGTTTTTATATTTTGTTATTTACAATGTTCATCTGACAGGATACATCATGTGGTATCTTTATGGAGCAGGTTGTTACGTACATGACAATACCAAATACGACTACTTTTTTGGGTTGTTTGTTTCAGTTTTACATAAAGCATATTCTGAAAGCCATAGTTTACTTTTCATTTTTTGGGCGACTGTCTTATGTAAGGGCTCATTTTTTTCGGTATGAGATGACGGTCTGATTGGTACTATTTTAGAGTGCATGTGACTTTATGATTGCTTGGTATTACACTTTTTGTAATGTAAGGTGACAAAAAAAAATGCTTTTTTGACAAACTTTTTAATTTAATTTTTTTGCAGTGTTCACCTGAAGGGTTAGGTCATGTGATATTTTTATAGAGCAGGTCGTTGCAGACTTGACAATACCTAAAATGTGTACTTTTTTATTTATTAAAGTTTTACATAATATTTGTGAAACAAACAAAAAAATAAATCATATTTTAGTGTCTACATAGTCTAACTGCCATATTTTTTAAAATTAATTGGGAGATTGTCTTAGATAAGGTCTAATTTTTTGCAGGATAAGGTGACGGTTTAGATTAGTACTATTTTGGGCGGCTTATGCATTTTTGATCGCTTGGTGTTGCACTTTAGTGATGTATGGTGACAATTTTTTTTTTTATGGTGTTCACCTGAGGGGTTAGGTCATGTGATATTTTTATAAATCTGGTCGATACGGACAAGGCGATACCTAATATGTCTACTTTTCTTTTTTTCCCATTTTGGGAAAAGGACGCTTTTATTTTTACATGAAACTTTATTTTTTTATGTAAAACTGTATTTTCTTTACTTATTTTTTTCACTTTATGTTTTGTCCCACTCTGGGACTTCAACTTTTGGGGGTCTAATCCCCTTTACAATGCATTACAATACTTCTGTATTGTAATGCATTGGCTGTAAGTGTATTACCAGTGTAATACAGGGGGCTGGATCTCACAGGCTAAGAGGGATGGCAGCCACTATGCCTAAGGAAGGCATCAGGCTGCCTTCCCTGCCATTGGGCCCCCATCACAGCAGAGATGGCCCCCCCACACCCAGCACTATCCCGCAGTCAGTGCTGACCACGGCCGTGCAAGGGCTAATGCACCCCCATCTGTGTTTTCACTGATGCCGGTGCATACAGCATGGGTCCGGCTATAAGTGACTGTTGGACCCCTGCCGCATATTGGGTGGGCGCAGCCCCTGCACCCGCCCGATCAGCGCGCCGTACATGTATGGCACAGGTCCTTATGGGGTTAAAGATAAGGCATCTTAACAAGTAGTTTGTGGTTTTCCTGGTATAAAGTGTAAAGATTGACCTTTTCTCCCACTAGGTGGCGCTTTTTAACACTTCATTAGACCTGCCTGAAAGCTTTGCAGTTTACGGACAGCACACCATGTGGCCAGGCATGGTATTACAAGTAACCTACTACTTTGGAAGAAAGACAGGGGAAATTCTCAGAAATGTGCCCTGCTGGAGCCTAGAAAATGTTTAATTTTAGGCCACAGGAGTACAGGCCCTAAAAATTAGGCATTTACCTGACAGAAGAGAACAAGTGATTTTGTGGCTCGAGGTACATTATGCGGTCAATGGATAAAAAATTTACTGCAGGCTAGTGGAGTACAGGCCCCAAAAATGATGCATTCACCTGATAGAAAAGAACAAGTGATTATGTGGCTGGAGGTACATTAGGCGGTCGCAGCATAAAATATGTACTGCAGGCCAGTACAAATAAATGTCAAATACATCTGTTTAAAAGAACTAAAAATATAAAATTGGATTAAAAACATGGCTAATGAAATCCCCCCCTCTTGAAAAAATAAATAAATAATGATAATAGTTGAAATTCGATAACACGTGGTTGTCACTGGTATTGAATTCCTCTGAGGCCCCAACAATTAGGCAATGGCATTCACCGGACAGAATACAAGTAAGAATGTGGCTGGAGGTAGATTACACGGTCATGCAACTTCCCACTTAGGCCTCAGTTTGGTGCACCTGCCCGACCCCTACCACCCCTAAGGAATGGCCTGCCCCTTTCTCTGCCTGTCATTTTCAATATGACCCTGTGACAAAAGTCCCTACAAAAGAGCAGTATTTGTGGAAGCAAGTATATCACACCAGTAGAAATTATTTGTTCCAATAGCGTTTGGCACTCTGCATAGCTGCAGTATCGCAGCAGAACCGCACACATCTGCTGGACAATACAATTGCACTATAATATACTTTCTATGTTAGAAAGTATATTATAAGTATATTACACCCTTCAGTATATCACACTTTAGATAGCACACCTATACCAGTCCTTAAAAGGATTTTTGTGGCCCTATTAGCTAGTGTTTGGTGTCCCTAACAGTCTGTCCCTGCTCCACACAGCAACCTCTCCCTACACTGGCAAAAAACTGAATGTAAAAGGGCTGCTAGATCGGATGTCTCAATTGGCTGTCCTGTACAACCTGATGGATGTGTCATGGGTCAAAGTTCTTCATAATGTAAAAGAATATGGCGGGCGCAAAAATCGCCATATGTTCGGTGAATCGCGAACGCGCAAAGTTTGCCGTGAAAAGACCGCCGGGTGAACCGCAAGGCTATCTCTACTTTTCACCATTGTGTAATTTTGGGACAATGCAGGCTCTAAACAAAGTCAAGAATGTTCTAGTAAACTCTGTCATTTTGGGTGTCAACTGTTCAAAACAAGAACTAGGAGAAGTTACCAAACATGATGTCTCTGCAATGCATTTCAAGGCTCATCAGAATATGTGTGGCCTTCAACCCCATCTGTGTGGCCTTTATTCTACATTACATTTATTGCAAATTATATTAAGGGAACTTGGCCAAACCAAAATAGAACATGGAAGACATTATGATTTTTGTGAAAGTTTAAATTTTCCAAAAAAACAGTGAGCCCAACAAAACAATATTAGCATACAAAACCCAAGGCATTTAGTAAGCACCAAAGGGGACAAACCATAATATTTCTATGGAAGGACCTTAATCCAAGCTACATCATCTACAGTACATAGAAGGCCACATGTAAAGGTTCCTGGAACTTGGCATTAAACGCATGTAAATGTCAGAATAAGTGTCGGTCCTGGTCACACAGTTCATAGAATGTCAGACGTCCTATTAACTGGGACCATTGTTCGAAAAGCAGTAACTGAGCCTTCGAATTACGGGCAGACATGTACTTTGTTGTGTATCTCCGCAAACACCAGGACCTGTTGTTGTCCCTAATCCCAGAACATTTGCCTTCTCTGGAGATACTGGAGTAAGCCAAATCAATATCCCACATTTCTTGGACACTGGTTTAGACTTCCCAGTAGTGCTGAACACATGGGAAGCTGTTCGTGCTTAAGACTTGATTGTAAATGGTAGATCTTGACGGCAGCTCCAGACGACCATGGTTTACTTCAGAATCCGATACGGTCTTCAAGTCATCTGAGATCTTCATCCTATTATGAGACGTATTTGCATCCATAATGATTGGCAAGACTCTGTTTACATAGATAGAAGTCTTATTGCCAGTCACAATCTCTGCCACGCCTTGGTGTAGAGCCTTGGAGATCAGACCTACATTCAGATCAGCCATGGCATAGAGGAGCTTCTCAACTCTTTCTTCATTTTTGTCTCTATCATACATATTGTCATTGTGTGAATCTTCTATTTGTAAGATAGATATGACATCTTTCTTTTTGACCTTGTCCTGAATGTAAGACATGCTCTCAGACAGCTCCTGTTTCCTGGCTTCCAATTGATGGACAACACCAGAAAATTTTGCTGAGATCTGGTCAGTCTTGCATTTCTAAGGCCCCTTTCACACGAGCAAGTTTTCCGCGTGGGTGTAATGCATGATATTAACGCATTGCACCCGCACTGAATCCGGACACATTCATTTCTATGGGGCTGTGCACATGAGCAGTGATTTTCATGCATCACTTGTGCGTTGCGTAAAAAAATGCAGCTAGCTCTATATTGTGCATTTTTCACACAACGCAGGCCCCAAAGAAGTGAATGGGACTGCGTGAAAAATCGCAAGCATCCGAAGCAAATGCGGATTCAGTGCGATTTTCACACACGGTTGCTAGGAGCTAACCAGGATGGGGACCCGATCTTTATTATTTTCCCTTATAACATGGTTTTAAGGGAAAATAATAGCATTCTTAATACAGAATGCTTAGTAAAATAAGGATGGAGGGGTTAAAAAAAAAATTACATTTAAAATAATTTAACTCACTACTTGTTTGCGCAGCCCGGCTTCTGATCTCTTCTGATCTGTGAGGAGAAGGACCTGTGGTCACGTCACTGCGCTCATCACATGATCCATCACAATCGCACATTTTCCTGCAATGCACCCGCATCTGTTCCCACAACGCCGGTGTGAACCCAGCCTAAGATTTCCAGTTCCTTCTTAAGATCCTTGAACTGATTGGTGACCCTCTTGGTAAGAACTTCTGCTTCCACTTGGACTTACTCAGTATGTTCCTTAGGCCTCTTGCACACAACCGTATGGCTTTTTCAGTATTTTGCGGTCCGCAAAAAATGTATCCGCCAAAAATATGGATGATGTCTGTGTGCATTCTGTTTTTTGCAGAACGAACAGCTAGCCCCTGATAGAACAGTACTATCCTTGTCCGTTATGCAGACAATAATATGACATGTTTTATCTTTGAACGTAACGCAAAAATGGAAATACAGAAACGGAAGGCATACAGAGTATCTTCTGTAGATTTTTTTTTTGCAGATCCAATTAAATTAATGGTTCTATATATGGAACACAAAAAATGGAACGTAAACCGAAAAAAAAAAGTTTGTGTGCAAGAGGCCTTAAGCTTTAAAGCTGTCTTCTCGGTCTCTATTCTCTCTCAGGTCAGTTTGTCCATGAAGCATCTCAATTTCTCTTCCTTCCTTTCGGAAGCCGTTGTAATCTCCTCAATTAGGTGTCCCCGATGTTCTCCAAATACAAAGCATGACACGCATACACAAACGCCATCCTCTGCACAGAAATATTTCATCATCTTCTTGTGCGCATTTCTTGTGTGCAGAACAGGTCATGCGGTCTGTGGAGGTTGGTGGCTCTATCAGCACATGGTCCACCAGCTGGTTGGGATTTCTTAAATGTTTAGCACAGAGAGACGCCTCACACTGCAGACAGGTTTTAGTGGCTGGAAGACGAAACTCACAGTAAGGGCTCGTGCACACTAATGTTTTTTGCGTTCTATATACGGAACCATTTATTTCAATGGGTCTGCAAAAGATGCGGACAGCACTCTGTGTGCTGTCTGCATCCGTTGCTCAGTTCCATGGCCCCACAAGAATTATGAGGCATGTCATATTCTTGTCCGTTTTGCGGACAAGAATAGGCATTTCTATAATGGACCTCCTGTTCCGTTCCGCAAATTGCAGAAGGCACGCGGGCGGCATCCTTTTTTTGGGGATGCACAATTTGCGGCCCGCAAAAAATGGCACAGTCGTGTGCATGAGCCCTAAGTGCAGAAGATCTTGACCTCATCTTGCTCTAGATAGGTAGATACAAAATGCTTGGCTATATTCCCCAGCTTCCTGGTCTTCTCCAGGGCCGGACTCTCTGGATATTTTGCAAGCTCGTCTCTCCGATCAGTGGACGCCATATTCTGGAAGAGCAGGAAAGAGTGAATACTCTACATGCTGTTACATTGGTTGGAACTTAGAGGGAATGTCTAGAATCTGGATACAGAGGATATGTTTTTGTTTTCAAGAAACTGCACCTCCCTTCTAGATAGTCATGTCTGGTATTTCATCCAAATTCACTTGAAAGTAAAAAACTGTAATACCAAACAAAAAGGACTAGGAGGTGTTGTTTCCGGAAAAACAAGGACAAGCCCCCTTTTCAACCCTTTTTGGACGAACCCTTCAAAAATTTTCTTCAGTGGAGAAGACCATTTTTATATTCATGTTGTAGGACTGTTGGCCATCTCCATGGAAGTATCTATTACAGATGTAGTGAAGGCATCTGCTATGGGGCCCCTAGGGAGAGAGGGCCCAGCTCAGGGTGATTCCATTATGTGTTTGTCGGATTTCTCCCGTGCTCAGTAGTAATTGGCCCCAACAAGCACCGGACCCTTCTGTCCCCAGTGGGTGAAGAGCTGGGGAGACAATGCAGAGTAAAGGGGCACTGGTGTTATGACTATGGGGCTTCTTCTCAGATATGTCCGCTCCTGCCCATCCCATGGTACAACCTCAGAGAAGCATCCACAAGGGAGTCCAGATACCAAACACTGCACCAAAGCCGAGCGGCCTGGTGGGGCTGAAGAATCGTGAAGTCGATATGTCTGATCACCTCTGCTTCATATCATAGGGATCAATAATAATAATATTCTATAACAGTGGAAAGGTATGCTGGAATCACCAGGATAGTATCACACAGGAGAGGATTATATACACAGCTCAGCAGACAGTATCACACAGGAGAGGATTAGATACACAGCTCAGCAGACAGTATCACACAGGAGAGGATTAGATACACAGCTCAGCAGACAGTATCACACAGGAGAGGATTAGATACACAGCTCAGCAGACAGTATCACACAGGAGAGGATTAGATACACAGCTCAGCAGACAGTATCACACAGGAGAGGATTAGATACACAGCTCAGCAGACAGTATCACACAGGAGAGGATTAGATACACAGCTCAGCAGACAGTATCACACAGGAGAGGATTAGATACACAGCTCAGCAGCCAGTATCACACAGGAGAGGATTATATACACAGCTCAGCAGCCAGTATCACACAGGAGAGGATTAGATACACAGCTCAGCAGACAGTATCACACAGGAGAGGATTGGATACACAGCTCAGCAGCCAGTATCACACAGGAAAGGATTAGATACACAGCTCAGGAGACAGTATCACACAGGAGAGGATTAGATACACAGCTCAGGAGACAGTATAACACAGGACAAGATTAGATACACAGCTCAGCGTGCAGTATCACACAGGACAGGGTTAGATACACAGCTCAGCAGACAGTATCACACAGGAGAGGATTAGATACACAGCTCAGCAGACAGTATCCCACAGGACAGGATTAGATACACAGCCAAGCAGACAGTATCACACATGAGAGGATTAGATACAGAGCTCAGCAGACAATATCATTGTCATGAGTCATTTCCCTATTCAAATTTGTTTGCAGAGCATTTCCCATGCTCTTAACCACATTTTTCTGCCATTTGCAGCTCTCTAGTCCTTTCCATGACTTTTTTACAGCCATTTTAGTGCTCAAAAGTTCGGGTCCCTATTGACTTTAATGGGGTTCGGGGTCAAGTTAGGGTCAAGTTCGGGCCGAACCAGAACATCCAGGTGTCCGCTCAACTCTACCTTTGAGTTATCTCAATTTTTTATCGATCTTCTATTTACTGGCTAATACCTTTCAAAGAAATTTTTTACCATAGCAGATTGCAAAGTCCATTGTAAATTTTGAGAAAGCCCTAGGCCTTTTTCACACGGGCGCTGCGTGTGAGGGCCGGATAGGATGCGGGTGCGTTGCAGAAAAATGCACGATTTTTGCGCGCGAGTGCAAAGCGGTTTAATACGTTTTGCACGCGCGTGAAAAAAAACGTTTGGTACCCAGACCCGACCCCAGACTTCTTCACAGAAGTTCGGTTTTGGGATCAATGTTGTGTAAATTTTATTATTTTACCTTATAACATTGTTATAAGGGAAAATAATGACATTCTTAATACAGAATGCTAAGTAAATTAGGGATGGAGGGGTTAAAAAATAAAATAAAAAATAAAACTCACCTCATCCACTTGTTCGCGCTGCCCAGCTCGTCTTCTTTTTCTTCTTGAAGAAGAAAGAAGACAAGCCAGGCTGCGCGAACAAGTGGATGAGGTGAGTTTAATATTTTTTTAAATTTTTTTAACCCCTCCATCCCTAATTACCATGTTATAAGGGAAAATAATAAAATTTACAAAACATCGATCCCAAACCCGAACTTCTGGGAAGAAGTCCTGGTTCGGGTCTGGTTACCAAACATGCCCATTTTTCTCACAAGCATGCAAAACGCATAAAAATGTTTTGCACTAGTGCAGAAAAATCGCACATTTTCCTGCAACACACCCGCATCCTATCTGGCCTTCACACGCAACGCTCATGTGAAAGAGGCCTAGGGCTTTCTAAAAATTTACAATGGACTTTGAAATCTGCTATGGTAAAAATTATCTTCGAAAGGTATTAGCCAGTAAATAGAAGACCAAGAAAACATTTTGATTACTCAGAGGTAGAGTTGAGCGGACACCTGGATGTTCGGGTTCGATGGGTTTGGCCGAACTTCACAAAAAAGTTTGAGTTTGGAACCCAAACTTGACCCTAACTTGACCCCGAACCCATTGAAATCAATGGGGACCCAAACTTTTGAGCACTAAAATGGCTGTAAAACAGTCATGGAAAGGGCTAGCATCTCAGGTAAAATATTGTCAGCATCTCAGGGAAAATATTTCCTTCCTGAATGTAGAATAAATCTCTACATTAATGACCTTTCTCCAGAAATCTAGCAACTTTAATGTTGTTCCACTTATACGGTCACACAACTTTCCATAAATTAACAATACAGGTGAATATAAGAAACTTTGTAATACACAGTCAAGTCACATTATTATGACCACCACCTAATATCCAGAGTAACAGCAGTGTGCAGTCTGGACAGAAGCTAGACAGGATGGGAGTGACTCAATAATGTCCTGGTATCTGGAGGGCATCTGCAGTGCATCCCACAGCTGCTGGAGGGTGAGTAAAGGAGAATCCATAGAATGAACATGACAATCGACCTGGTCCCACAGATGCTCAATTGGGTTCAAGTCTGGGACATTAGGGAGCCATAGTGGTACTTGGAAGTCTTGGCCATGCTCTTCCAACCAGTGTCAGAAATTTCCAGCCATGTGACATGTCATATTATCTTTCTGGAAAATCCCATCTACCCAAGAGTACAGTGTTCATTTTAGGACATGGTCAGATATCATAGTCAAGTATCAAAATAATGCCAATGTGACACCTGACACTGGCACCTGACACTGACACCTGACACTTGACTCTGACACCTGACTCTGATGCCTGACCCTGACACTTGACCCTGACACCTGACCCTGACACTTGAATCACATCTGACTCTGATATCTGAGTTTGACTTATGCTCTTCATAGGTCAGGGTCAAAGTTAGAATGAGTTATAGATATACTATGTATTTGTATGCTAAATCACACAACCAAAGTACGTCTATTGCTCAGCTTATAGCTCTGTGCCTAAAATGCTGTAAGCTAACACATTACAGTTTTATACGCGCGCATATCAGATAGCTCAGCGGTAAAGCAATTGCCTCATACCGAGTGTTCTGTGTTCAAAACCCCTTTAAGTTGTTAAAAAATGTTTACATTTTATTAAGCTTTAGATAAGAGGCAAATTTAAACGATGTGTAAATCTGATATCTGACTTCCTTCACTTGTCAATGTCACAAATGATTTTAGGTTTAATGTGGTTTTGTATGCTACATCACATAGATGAGCAAAAATACAAAGTTCACACAAGACAAGCTGGTAGCTCAGTGGTAATGCTGTTGCCCCATGTCCAGGCCTTCTAAGTTCCAAACCCCTTTAAGCCTCTAAAAAAAAATTACATTTTATTATGCCCTAGATAAGAGGCAAATTTAACACCTTAACGACCCAGGACAAGAATGCTCGTCCTCAAACGCCGGCACTTAGCGCTCGAGGATGAGCGCTCTCGTCCTGCAGTCGTTCCCCCTCCCGCGTGTGGTTACTGACTTCCGGTTCCTTGCTGCATCCACCAGCATCGGCGATAACACCGATGCCGGTGTATTAACCCCTCATATGCCGCGTTCAGCGCTGACTGCGGCATATAGGAGGTTTGCGCTCCCTCACCTCATGCATCGGGTCCCCACTCTGCTGTGGCGGGGACTTGATCGTTGCCATCGCAGCCCCAAGCCATTCCAAGGCTTGGGGCCTGTCATGTATGGAAGCCTAAGAGGCCCAGCCCCCAGGCTGGGTCTCCTAGGCAACTGTTAGCGTCTTACAGTGTAAGACACTAACAGTTCAGTACAGCACAATAGAGATGTATTGTGCTGTATTGAAACAAGGATCAGACCCTGTAATGTTGAAGTCCCAAAGTGGGACAAATAATAAAGTGGATAAAAAAGTTAATAAATTTCAGTTTTACAAAAAATTTAAAGTTTCAAGTAGAAAAAAAAATGCTTCCTTTTCCAAAAATAAAGTAAAAAAAAAAATAAAAAAATTGGGAAAATACATATAGACATATTAGGTATCGCCACGTCCGTATCGACTGGCTGTATAAAAATATCACATGACCTAACCCTTCAGGTGAACATTGTAAAAAATTAAAAATTAAAACTGTGCTAAATAAACAATATTTGGTCAACTTACATCACAAAAAGTGTAATAGCAAGCGATCAAAAAGTCCTATGCACCCCAAAATAGTGCCAATCAAACCGTCATCTCATCCCGCAAAAATCATACCCTACCCAAGATAAACGCCCAAAAACTGAAAAAACTATGGCTCTTAGACTATGGAAACAATAAAACATGATTTTTCTGTTTCAAAAATGAAATCATTGTGTAAAACTTACATAAATAAAAAAAGTATACATATTAGGTATCGCCACGTCTGTATCACTTGGCTCTATAGAAATATCACATGACCTAACCCCTCAGGTGAACACCGTAAAAAAATAAGAATAAAAACTGTGTAAAAAAAGCAATTTTTTGTCATCTTACATCACAAAAAGTGTAATAGCAAGCGATTAAAAAGTCATATGCACCCCAAAATAGTGCCAATCAAACCGTCATCTCATCCTGCAAAAAAAGAGACCCTACCTAAGATAATCACCCAAAAACTGAAAAAAAAACTATGGCTCTCAGACTATGGAGACACTAAAACATTATTTTTTTGTTTCAAAAATCAAATCATTGTGTAAAACTTATATAAATAAAAAAATGTTATGCATATTAGGTATCACCGTGTCCGTGACAACCTGCGCTATAAAAATACCACATGATCTAACCGGTCAGATGAATGTTTTAAATAACAAAAAAATAAAAATGGTGCCAAAAAAGCTATTTCTTGTTACCTTGCCTCACAAAAAGTCCAATATAGAGTAACCAAAAATCATATGTACCCTAAACTAGTACCAACAAAACTTCCATCCTATCCTGAAGTTTCTAAAATGGGGTCACTTTTTTGGAGTTTCTAAGTTTATACTCTAGGGGTGCATCAGGGGGGCTTCAAATGGGACATGGTGTAAAAAAAAAAAACTATCTAGCAAAATCTGCCTTCCAAAAGCCATATGGCATTTATTTCCTTCTGCACCCTACCGTGTGCCCGTACAGCAGTTTACGACCACATATGGGGTGTTTCTGTAAACTACAGAATCAGGGCCATAAATATTGAGTTTTGTTTGGCTCTTAACCCTTGCTTTGTAACTGAAAAAAATGGATTAAAATGGAAAATTTTCAGAAATGTCATCTCTATTTGCCAATAACTCTTGTGGAACACCTAAGGGGTAAACAATGTTTGTAAAATCAGTTTTGAATACTTTTTCACTTTTTGGAGTTTCTACTCTAGGGGTGCATCAAGGGGGCTTCAAATGGGACATGGTGTCCAAAAAAACAGTCTAGCAAAATCTGCCTTTCAAAAACCGTATGGCATTCCTTTCCTTCTGTGCCCTGCCGTGTGCCCGTACAGAAGTTTTCAACCACATATGGGGTGTTTCTGCAAACTACAGAATAAGGGCCATAAATAATGAGTTTTGTTTGGCTGTTAACCCTTGCTTTGTAACTGGAAAAAATATATAAAAATGGAAAATCTGTCAAAAAAGTGACATTTTGAATTGTATCTCTATTTTCCATTAATTCTTGTGGAACACCTAAAGGGTTAACAACGTTTGTAAAAACAGTTTTGAATACCTTGAGGGGTGTCGTTTCTTAGATGGGGTCACTTTTTGGGAGTTTCTACTCTAGGGGTGCATCAGGGGGGCTTCAAATGGGACATGGTGTAAAAAAAAACAGTCTAGCAAAATCTGCCTTTCAAAAACCATATGGCATTCCTTTCCTTCTGCGCCCTGCCGTGTGCCCATACAGCAGTTTATGACCACATATGGGGTGTTTCTGTAAACTACTGAATCAGGGCCATAAA
This sequence comes from Bufo gargarizans, assembly GCF_014858855.1. NCBI lineage: Eukaryota > Metazoa > Chordata > Amphibia > Anura > Bufonidae > Bufo > Bufo gargarizans. The sequence goes on along the minus strand of NC_058082.1, from coordinate 368,285,895 downwards.
TAATGAGTTTTGTTTGGCTGTTAACCCTTGCTTTGTAACTGGAAAAAATATATAAAAATGGAAAATCTGTCAAAAAAGTGACATTTTTAAATTGTATCTCTATTTTCCATTAATTCTTGTGAAACACCTAAAGGGTTAACAATGTTTGTAAAATCAGTTTTGAATACCTGGAGGGTTGTAGTTTTGGGTGGTTTCTATCATGTAAGCAAAGTGACTTCAGACCTGAACTGGTCCTTAAAAAGTAGTTTTTTGAAAATTTCTGAGAAATTTCAAGATTTACTTCTAAACTTCTAAGCCTTGTAACATCCCCCAAAAATAAAATGTCATTCCCAAAATTATCCTAACATGAAGAAGACATATGGGAAATGTAAAGTAATAACTATTTTTATAGGGTTTAATATGTATTAATAGAAGTAGAGAAATTGAAACTTGGAAATTTGCAAATCTTTCTAAATATTTGAGAAATTTGGTATTTTTTTTATAAATAAAAATGATTTTTTTTTACTCCATTTTACCAGTGTCATGAAGTACAATATGTGACGAAAAAAAAATCGCAGAATGGCCTGGATAAGTCAAAGCGTTTTAAAGTTATCACCACATAAAGTGACACTGGTCTTGCAAAAAATGGCCTGGTCCTGAAGGTGAAAATTAGCGATTTTAGGTTTTCTGTGTTTTTTGGTATACTACATCTAATAGATCCAAAACAGTCACTGTACAATATAATAATGTATTCTTATTTCTTAGCATGGAGTCTAAATATCAGATCTGAAAATCACTTAATTGCAATTATTTTTCGGCATCCACCCAAACATAAGCTGCAAAGATATGACCATTAGGTGTATCTGTAAAGAATAAATCAAGGCAACTGGACGGACTGTAGATTTCTTGAAAACGTTTCACTCATTCTTCCAACGAGCTTTCTCAATTCTGAGTGACTGTACAAGAATTCTCTGGGAATAACTATGTAACTGAATCAACATCTGGTAATTATACCCAGCATGGGGTCAGAGGTCATTATACCCAGCATGGGGTCAAAGGTGTTGATTCCATTATCCTAATTGGAGTCAGTAGGTGATAAAGACTTCCCAGAAAAAGGTGTCAAGACAGCATTGTATGTGGCAGACAATAGATGTCTAACCCCCCCGCCTCTATTTAAGCTTGTCTTCTCCATTTTTACGTAAATGGAATCCTTCACACCTCGTTTGTACCAATCGGCCTCCTTATCCAAAACATGTACTTGACTGTCTTCAAAGGTGTGACCTGTTTCTTTTAGATGTAAGTACATGGCTGAATCTTGACCAGAGGTTTTGGCTCTTCTATGCTGAGCCATACGCTGATGTAGTTTAACATTTATTCTTTACAGATATACAGTTAGGTCCATAAATATTGGGACATCAACACAACTCTAGCATTTTTAGCTCTATACACCATCACAATGGAGTTGAAATAAAACGAACAAGATGTTCTTTAACTGCAGGCTGTCAGCTTTAATTTGAGGGTATTTACACCCAAATCAGGTGAACGGTGTAGGAATTACTACAGTTTGCATATGTGATTCCACTTGTTAAGGGACCAAAAGTAACGGGAATAATAATCATAAATCAAACTTTCACTTTTTAATACTTTGCTTCAAATCGTTTGCAGTCAATTACAGCCTGAAGTCTGGAACGTATAGACATCACCAGTTGCTGGGTTTCATCCCTGGTGGTGCTCTGCCAGGCTTCTACTACAACTGTCTTCAGTTCCTGCTTGTTCTCAGGGCATTTTCCCTTGAGTTTTGTCTTCAGCATGTGAAATGCATGCTCAATTGGATTCAGGTCAGGTGATTGACTTGGCCATTGCATAACATTCCACTTCTTTCCCTAAAAAAACTCTTTGGTTGCTTTTGCAGTATGCTTTGGGTCATTGTCCATCTGCACTGTGAAGCGCCGTCCAATGAGTTCTGAAGCATTTGGCTGAATATGAGCAGATAATATTGCCTGAAAAACTTCAGAATTCATCCTGCTGCTTTTGTCAGCAGTCACTTCATCAATAAATTCAAGAGAACCCGTTCCATTGGTAGCCATACATGCCCAAACCATGACACTACCACCACCATGCTTCACTGATGAGGTGGTATGCTTAGGAACATGAGCAGTTCCTTTCCTTCTCCATACTCTTCTCTTCCCATCACTCTGGTACAAGTTGATCTTGGTCTCATCTGTCCATAGGATGTTGTTCCAGAACTGTGAAGGCTTTTTTAGATATCGTTTGTCAAACTCTAATCTGGCCTTCCTGCTTCTGAGGCTCACCAATGGTTTACATCTTGTGGTGAACCCTCTGTATTCACTCTGGTGAAGTCTTCTCTTGATTGTTGACTTTGACACACATACACCGACCTCCTGGAGAGTGTTCTTGATCTGGCCAACTGTCGTGAGGGGTGTTTTCTTCACCAGAGAAAGAATTCTTCATGTTTTCCATGGTCTTCCGGGTCTTTTGGTGTTGCTGAGCTAACCGGTGCGTTCCTTCTCTTTAAGAATGTTCCAAACAGTTGTTTTAGCCACACCTAATGTTTTTACTATCTCTCTGATGGATTTGTTTTGTTTTTTTTCAGCCTAAGAAAGCCATCATTAGGCTGAAAAAAAAAAAAAAAAATAGTGACAGCTCTTTGGATCTCATTTTGAGAGTTGACAGCAACAGATTCCAAATGTAACTAGCACACTTGAAATGAACTCTGGACCTTTTATCTGCTCATTGTAATTGCGATAATGAGGGAATAACACACACCTGGCTATGGAACAGCTGAGAAGCCAATTGTCCCATTACTTTTGGTCCCTTAACAAGTGGGAGGCACATACAGTTGTGTTCAAAATTATTCAACCCCCACTGAAATTGAGTGTTTTGGCTAGTTTGACATTGATTTTGATTATTTCAGTCATCTTGTTTGCAATTAAATCAAAGAGGCACTTGTAAGTCAGACAAATAAAACATAACATTTTTAATGAAATAACCACAAATGTATTTTCTGTGCTCACATCATTATCAGTTTTATTCAACCCCTAAGTGACATTCAATCTTAGTACTTAGTACAACATCCTTTTCCAGTTATAACAGTTTTTAAACGTGAAGCATAGCTTGACACAAGTGTCTTGCAGAGATCTACAGGTATCTTCTCCAGTTCAGTCACATTCTTAGGCTTGCACCCTGCAACTGCTTTCTTTAAGTCCCACCAGAGGTTCTCAATTGGATTTAAGTCTGGTGACTGCGATGGCCACTTCAAAATGTTCCAGCCTTTAATCTGCAACCATGCTCTAGTGGACTTGGAGGTATGCTTGGGATCATTGTCCTGTTGAAAGGTCCAACGTCTCCCAAGCCTCAGGTTTGTGACAGACTGCATCACATTTTCATCCAATATCTCCTGGTACTGAAGAGAATTCATGGTACCTTGCACACGCTGAAGCTTCCCTGTACCTGTAGAAGCAAAACAGCCCCAAAGCATGATTGACCCCCGCCATGCTTCACAGTAGGCAAGGTGTTCTTTTCTTCATAGGCCTTGTTCTTCCTCCTCCAAACATAGCGTTGATCCATGGACCCAAACAGTTCTAATTTTGTTTCATCAGTCCACAGAACACTATCCCAAAACGTATGTGGTTTGTCCACATGACTTTTGGCATACTGCAGTCGTTCTTTGGAGACAGCAAGGGGGTGCGCCTGGGAGTTCTGGCATGGAGGCCTTCATTACGCAGTGTGCGCCTTATTGTCTGAGCTGAAACTTCAGTACCCACATCTGACAAATCTTTTTTCAGTTTCTAAGCAGTCACACGGGGACTTTTCTCTACTTTGCGCTTCAGGTGGCGCTCAGCAGTCAAAGTCAGCATCTTCTTTCTGCCATGACCAGGTAGCGTTTCAACAGTGCCCTTTGCCTTGAATTTGTGAATGATGCTTCCGATAGTGTCTCTTGGTATATTTAACATCTTTGCAATCTTCTTATAGCTATTGCCCTTCCTGTGAAGAGAAATCACCTCTTCTCTTGTCTTCCTGGACCATTCTCTTGACTTTACCTTGTTTGTAAACACACCAGTAAATGTCTAGAAGGAGCTGAGTATCACAGTCCTTTTAAATCTGCCTAATTGGTGCTTATTATGCTTGATTGCTGGTCCTTGACATCCACAGGTGTTTTCAATACCTGATCGAATACACTTGAATGAACCTCTGTTCTTAAGAGTGGTAGTCTTTAAGGGGTTGAATAATTGTGTCAATGAAGAAATCACAAAAAAACATGTAATTCTGTATTACAAAAACAATTGATGTCATTTTAGTTGCATTTGGTTCTTTAAAAAGTCCTTGTAAGATTTCATTCTGAACACAATTACAAATGTACACTAAATTCCCTAAAACCCTTTACAGCCTTGGGGGTTGAATAATTTTGAACACAACTGTATGCAAACTGTATTGCATTGCATTGTAATTCCTACACCGGTTACCGGATTTGGATGTAAATACCCTCATATTAAAGCTGACAGTCTGCAGTTAAAGCACATCTTGTTCGTTTCATTTCAAATCCATTGTGGTGGTGTATAGAGCCAAAAATGTTAGCATTGTGTCGATGTCCCAATATTTATGGACCTGACTGTACCATGACCTGGATAAATGAGAACCTTCACAGACATATGACCACTAGGGGTCTCACTAGTCCACTGTGGTTAGGCATGTTCCAGCTTTCCCAGTCCAAGCAAATACAAGCAGGAGGAAGTTTGGGAGCGTTTTCTGGAGTAGTTGATGAGGAGACTTGCCAGATTCACTGCCTCTTGACAGATCTGCAGATCTGCTCTCCTCCGTTATCTTACATGGCTTATACATTGATTCACCTCTCTCAAGTGTGTATGCAGTTCCATATTAGCTAGAATCACTGTATTTCTGGGACCCCTGAAAAAGTTGATTAGTCACTGTATACAGAGCTGTGTCCTGAATTATACATATCTACTGTATGTATTATACATACTGTGTATTATACATACTGTGTGCTATAGCTATATAATATATAATATGTCATTAACCCATAGGATACCAGCGCTGTACATGTATGTCGCTGGAAACATGGTCACAATGCTGTGACCTCCCCCCATATTGGCAATCGCTGCTAACCACAGGTTAATTCAGACCTGCGGTTTGCAGCCTTTCCGGGTTATTTGGGTCTCTGGTGACCCGATGACCCGGAATAGGAGGTGCGGTGATCGGAAATACATAGGGCGTACCTGTTCGCCCTGTGTCCGTAAGAGGTTAAAGAGGTCAGCGCTGACTGCGGCAGTGCAAGGGTTAATGAGCCGGCATAAATTTTTTCACCAATGCCTGCGCATACAGCAGGGGTCCAACTATCAGTGACTGCCGGACCCCTGCAGCTGATCGGGAGGGAGTAGCCCCTATGGCCGCCCGATCAGAGCGCTGTACCTGTACGACGCTGGGATTTGTTACCGTGTTTCCAGTGACATATATGTACAGCGCTGGTATCCTACAGGTTAATGACATATTTATTATAGTATATGCTATTAAAGAAAAATATATATGTCTTTCCTGGGACTTCAACCTGGGATATCTACATGCAAAGCCATTAATGTAACCTTGAAGCTATAACATTACCACGTAGGGACATTTCTACATGGTTTTTCTAAACTTAGAAGCTATCACATAGTACTGCGATCTGTATGATCATATATTGTGTCTGTGGATAAAGCAATAATATGTATATCAACTTTATGAGCAGATCTCAGTGTGGTGAAGCTATAGCACACAGTATGTATAATACACATATATACAGTAGATAGAGCTTACAGGTGGCGCCTACAGTTACAAATAGGATCACACATAATGATTCCAATTGGCTCAGTTTTAAGGGATTTTTTAGGTGTGGAAGATGTAGCAATTGTCGAATTACAACTTTCCCAAAGAAAACCACATGTATCCAGTCCACCCAAAACGCTTTTAAATTTACGATAAAATACGGCCTGACATGCAATTCAATGGATGTAATCTACCTCCTCGAATGTCCCTGTCGACAGAGAGATCCGTAAAAACTAGAGTGTCTGAGCACATAGCTAATATTAAAAAAAGGCCTTTTATCCCATACAGTATCACCACATTTCAAAGATTTCCATAACAGCGATCCATCCTTGTTAAAGTTCGTGGCCTTTGAGAGGGTCAAGAAACCGTGGAGAGGTGGCCACCATATCGCCAAAATGTCACGAACTGAATCAAGGAGGATGTTTGAATTCAACACCATTAACCCATTCGGTCTAAACGCCAAATTTGAATTATTCGGCTTTCTTTGATTGTCCCCTTCACAGTCTATGTACGCGCATGTATTGATATGTGGTGTATGCTATTTATAGTCACCTTTTATATCTCACATGCATTTTCATAGGGACCCATCCATTCCCCCTACTTCACTTAGAAGCATATAATACCACCATTCATTTACACATGGGTTATATCCATGAATAATTATTTTCATTTACTCTATTTAATCACTATTTAGGGATGTCCCTACATTCACTTATGAATAAGCACAAAATCCCAGATAAATATAGAATACATTCAAGTCGCATGAATGTGACATCAATGTCCTTTGTAAAGAATGGGACTAATTGTGGATCAGACGAACAATATAGCTATTAAACACTAAATAGCTTATATGTGATAGATTGTCCATGAGGTTTTGGGTTATCCTGCCTTTTTGAAAAATCACAGCAATGTTTTTTGAAAAATTGTAGCATAATTATTTCCAAGAATCGCATTAAGTGATATTTTTAACCTCAGCATTCAGGAAGGTTAGACATTTGTCATTTCAATATCCTATGTACAACTGCATGATCCACTCCCCTTGTTTATAATTCTGTGTTTTTAGCGATATAGATTGTATACATTACACTCTTATATGTGAGATTTTAAGACCATTATTGATTGTATTTGGATTATTGCATTTGAACGTCATTTGTACTTCAATTAGGCTTAGTTTCCATCCGGTGTAATCCACAAGGCATAGTACATCAAGTCAGTTCCAGTTCTAGTTTTCTAATTACCCCTTTTAAAAAAAACAACTCTTTTTAGGTATGATTCCCTATAAAAGGACCAATATTCCATTCTGCTGCTCACCACTGAGGAAGGGGCAAGTTCAGACCCCGAAACGCGTATGGTTTTAGCAGCTTAGATTTTTATCTAATGGATTGTACACTACCATATCTGTGGAGATGAACACAGCTGTACTTCGTTTTCAGGTTTAAGAGGGACGCACATAAGCGGTGAAATCATCTTAGCCAACCTGTACTTTCCCCTCTGATCACGTGGACATTCTTCGATCACATGACCTGGATCACGTGGGACAAGGCGGAAGGTCCTAGAAATACACTTGCCATCTGACCGAAGCATCCACGTGAACTAGAATCGGACCAAGCGTCTTCTGGAGGGGTAAAGTACTTATGTTTCAAGTATTTATCACATGTATCGATGTTAATGCCACCCTTCAGCTGCTATATTCCCCTATAGCATATAGGAAATAGGCTACATCTTCCGACATATAGGTGTACATCTCATATAAGAGATCTCTGCTCCACCTGGATACCCTGATTGTTGGAAGGATTTGTAGCTCACGGCATTGTGGACTCAAACAGACCTATATCCTGAACCAGAGCCCTGAGCTACAACGACCAGGCTACTACTGCATAACCTCCAACATTTGGAGTATTCAGTGACTTTTATAAAATGTTTACATTTTTTATATTTTTATATATTTTTTTTTTCCCCCTATGGCGCCATATGAGTGATGCAATGTTTTATCTATCACTTTGTTTTTAATGATTGTTTTATAGTGATCTACCGCAGTGGACCTTACTACCGCTATTGCCTTGTTGAATAAATATTTGCTTTAACACTGTTACAACCTCCTTGTCCATCTGGTACCAGGTAGTTGAGTGCCTCTTACCATTTTTACCTATCTGTTTTTGTGTAAAACTTAAATAAGTAAAAAAAAAGTATACATGATAGGTATCGCTGCATCCGCAAGAACCTGCTATATAAAAATATCACATGACCTAACCCCTCAGGTGAACACTGCAAAAAATAAAAATAAAAAGTCTGTCAAAAAGCAATTTTTTGGTCACCTTACATCACAAAAAGTGTAATACTGAGCGATCAAAAAGTCATATGCACCCTAAAATAGTATCAATCAAACCATCATCTCATACTGAAAAAAAATCAGCCCCTAGATAAGACAAAATAAAAACAACTTTGGCATTCACATTTTTTCAAAAATGCTTTATTATGTAAAACTGAAACAAACAACCAAAAAAGTAGTATTATTTGGTATTGTTGTGTCCGTAACAATCTGCTCTATAAAAATAGCACATGATCTAACATGTCAGATGAACATTGTAAATGACAAAAAAATAAAAACGGTGCCAAAACAGCTATTTTTTGCTACCTTGCCTCACAAAAAGTGTAATATAGAGCAACCAAAAGTCATATGTACCCTGAAATAGTAGCAACAAAACTTCCAGCTTATCCCTTAGTTTCCAAAATAGGGCAATTTTTTTGGAGTTTCTACTTTAGGGGTGCATCAAAACTATATGGTGTTCCTTTACTTCTGCGCAATGCTGTGTGCCCAGACAGCAGTTTCTATGACCACATATGGGTTGTTTCTGTAAAACACATAATCGGGGCAATAAACAATGAGTTTTGTTCGGCTGTTAACTCTTGCTTTGTTACTGGAAAAAGTGGATTAAAATGGAAAATCTGCCAAAAAAGTGAAATTCGGAAATTCATCTCCATTTTTCTTTAATTCTTGTGGAACACCTAAAGGGTTAACAAAGTTTGTAAAATCAGTTTTGTATGGTATACCTTGAGGGGTGTAGTTTCTAAAATGGGGTCACTTTTATGGAGTTTCTACTCTAGAGGTGCATCGGGGGGTCTTCGAATGTGAAATCTGCCTTCCAAAAAGCATATGGCGTTCCTTTCCTTCTGCGCAATGCCGTGTGCCCATACAGCAGTTTACGACCACATATGGGGTGTTTCTGCAAAATACTGAATAAGTTCAATAAATGTTTTGTTTTGTTTGGCTGTTAACCCTTGCTTTTTTACTGGAAAAAGTGGATTAAAATGCAAAATCTGCCAAAAAAGTGAAATTCTGAAATTTCATCTCCATTTTCTATTAATTCTTGTGGAACATCTAAAGGGTTAACAAAGTTTGTAATATCAGTTTTGAATACCTTTAGGGGTGAGGTTTCTAAAATGGGGTCACTTTTTTGGAGTTTCTACTCTAGGAGTGCATCTTCAAATGTGACATGGTAACTTAAAATTATCCCAGTGAAATCTGCCTTCCAAAAATCATATGGCGTTCCTTTCCTTTTGCGCCCTGCTATGTGCCTGTACAGCAGTTTACGACTATATATGGGGTGTTTCTGTAAACTACCTTTTCACAGCTGGAGTACTAATTCTTCTTATGGAGGGCGCCAAGTATGCATGAGGAATAACTTAACCCGGTCAACGTTCCTTTGGGGTTCTGGGGAAAAAATATATGAAAATTAGCAGATCTTACATCTGCTGGCATCAGATAGGCTAAGGAAAGTTAATGTAAATACTAGTTACATACTAGTCTCTCTCTCCTTATCATTTGTTTAAAAATTCGAACCTGAAACAAACCAAACCTTGACATGTTTGCTCATATCTATACGATGGCTGTAGTTATTGCAACCATCTCACAGTGTTCATGGAGGTTGGAGTTGTACAATTAGAATGTGCATTTAAGTGGAATATTTTTAACAAGCATATGTATTAATGATATTTTTTTTATTATTAATTTTTTTTGTATTAAATACTGCATAAGCGTTCATTGTTTTATTTACTGCAAACTGGAGATTTGACAATTTTTTTTATATATTTCAGAAATTTTGTGTTGGTTTTGGGTTTTGTACTTGTGTATAAAATTTTAAGTTTTGGTATGATTATTATTATTATTATTATTATTATTCTCCTAAGGATAAATAAATGTACTACAAATGTAAAGCAGGTATCTGTATATATAACCTTTAATAGCCTTTATAGTCTTTTACTTTATTATAATGGTATTTTTAAAATCAATCACAGGGTGGCAGTGTCTACCCTTAAAAGGATTTTCCATGTATCTGTGGATTCCTGTCTTATGTATTTGAATATGTGTGTTCCATGGAATGGAAATAAAATACTTAAAGGGGTTATCCAAATTCTAAAAGATGACGGGACCCTTTTATATACACGTATTATACTTACCTACTCCCCGGCACCCCGGTCAATCTAGATCCCTGCACAGCTTCCCCCATCACCAGATCTTTTGATAAGTGCAATGGGGAGATGCAGCAATGGATGTGCAGGGATCCAGAGCGACACAGGTGCCAGGGAGTAAATAAGTATAATCCATACAAGGGTCCCGGGCATTGGAGGGGATCTTTTAGAATTCGGATAACCCCTTTAAACATACTTCAGCCATTCAAGTCTATTTAGATCTCTTAGAACTTTATACTTAGATACTTTATACTTTATATTTAAATCTCTTAGAAAGAGTTTATACTTATGTATATTTTTTTGTTTCTTCTTTAAAGCAACATCAGACATTTTTCTCAGAAACTGCCAGGCTATTCAGAACTTAAATTTCCTCAGTGTCATACTGTACATTCCTGGGCTCATAGATTGATACGTTAACCTTTAAAATATCTTAAAGGGGTTGTCCAGGTTCAGAGCTGAACCTGGACATATCCCCATCTTCCCCCACTTAGCCCCGCTGACATGAGCATTGGAACGTTCCATGCTCCGATGCTCTCCCTTGCCCTGTGCTGAATAGCGCAGGGCAAGGGCTGTTCTGGAGATCCGGTAACGTACCAGCCTCTCCATGGGTAAGCTAGACAGAGGCTTCCGCCTAGCAGTGAGACCAGTGACATCACCATCACTAATAAGTGGGCTTTAGCACTGCCCCAGCCTGTAAAACGGCTAGGGAATGGCTCTGGTGACGTCACTGGGAACACTGCTAGGCAGAAGCATCCACCTAGCAGTAAAAAAATTTAAACAAAAAAGCCCTTGCCCTGCGCGATACAGTGCAGGGCAAGGGAGAGCATCGGAGCATGAATTTCTCAGATACTCATATCAGATGGCCTGCCTGCGTGAAAACAGGGATATGTCAGGGTTCAGCTCTGAACACGGACAACCCCTTTAACCAGTAGATCACCTTAAGATTTTCAAGTGTGATTATACTTTCCAAAGACTTTTGATTTGTCATAGTGACATATCAAGGGTTTTGATGGGGAAGGGGTTACAGGTCCTGAGGCCCGCGCCAATCACTAAAACTAGGAGATAGAAGTGCTCTATGAGCTTGTTTCAGTACATCTTCCGTGACGAGAGACCACGCTTCGAGTGAGCTATTAGACTCCCACAATTACTATGACATATCAAAAGTTTTTGGAAACTGCAGTCACACTTGAATAATTATCTACCTTATGGTTTTGGACAATATAATGATAGTAGTGTTCTAATTTTTAAGCATGCAAATAAAACAGATATACAATTTGCTTTAGGTCTTGTGTGCAGCAGAGATTTATGTGGAGCAATGTTTCTAGAGGTCATTACATCTGTATTATGACATCCATTAGAATATGCCACAGTTTTACTTCTGTTGGATCCAAACAGAATCTGATAAAATCGGAGACTCTATGAGGTGCAGTGGGGCCCCATACACCACAATGTATGTGTGCTGTACAACTGCAATGTGCTTGTGTGCATGAGCCCTTAGAGAAGAGTATGCAGAGCACAATTTATGACATCTGCATAGTATCTGTTTATTAAATGAATTAAAACTGCTAAAATCTTCCCCTAATAAACTTTGCTAAAGGTATGATATGATGAATGCTGTTACTCTATTGTCTCAAGAACATAAAGTGGCATATAAACAATAAATTGCCTAGCCTTTTAGAGGCCTCATTGCATGGATGGACATATGTTTTGCAGGATCACCTTCTGCTGCCCATAGACATAAACATACAGATATACAGTTTCCTTACTGCTGTGCAACTTTGCAGTTCATGGAGCTACAAAGAATGATGGCCCCTATCTGCCCCTTGACCCATGACCTCCCAGTCTGGGCCTCTGCTGAGTTTCTAACACACTGCATCCCCCTCTTTAAGAAAGACATCATTAATAACTTGAATCATGAGTGAAGTGAGATTGGTCAAAGCTTAATAATGAGACTTTTTCTCTCTGCTTATTCACAGAGACACTGAATATGAAATTGCATCTAAGAAATAGATAAAGGGTCTAGAAAAGAAAATTCAAACAAATCTACTTTTTATTTTAAAAGAAATAAGACCCAAACTGATAAAATAAGGCTGAAACTCTGAAGTTGTGCAATGTAGATAAATAGGAAAGAGACAAGATACAATACTTTTAACAAAGCAAGTTTATTAAATTATGCAATAGAAATATATCATATATTACTATTAACTTTAGAACCAAGTTCACATTTGCACTGTGGCATGCACATTTCTAGAATATACTCATAGAACTTCTTCTATGTAAAATTATATTATGATACCTGGTCTGAAATATTTGACTATGTATAGGCATACTTTTATGGCAGAGTCTGATCACTACGGTATGAGGAAATGCTATGGAATATATTTGTATTTGCCAGTCGACAACTGTTGAAAATATGCTTGTACAATTGCATCTCACTTCTCATATTACACTTAAATTTTAACATAATGTTGGGAACAACCATAATAATTAAGCAGGAAGAGAAAACATGGATCAGACAGGATGGATTTTGAGTGCTGATCCTATAAGATAAGCAAATGATGAGTCAGTCAATCTCCATCTAATGTACATGTTCATCTTAAAGGGTGGCTGAAGGAAGTGCACAATACATCTTTAAAAGTGGCAATTATTTAGTACTGTTATTGTCACAGGGAATCGGCGGTGCGCTCCCTCCTTGCAGCACCGCCGGCGTCCCTCTGATAAAGAGGAAGGAGGATCTGGTGTCGGATGAGTCCTTATCTCCCTGGTAACAAGGGGGTGGGGAGGACCCAGCGGCGCACGCTTCCTCAGCCCAGCCGGCATCCTCCATCCACTAAGCAAATAGCAGGGGCAGGAACGTGCGCCGACGGGTATGAGTGGGCGCTCAGGGTTTTGGCTGGGGCTGATGCAGGATCACATGAGGCTGGCCACGTCACGTGACAATACAGTCTGGCCTATTTAACAGGCAACCTGCTGGCCTCAAGTTGCCTGTGATTGGTCTTATTACATCACTAGCGTTTCCTGCATGTGTCATTTTGTGTATTCGACCTCGGCTTGTATTTGACCTTGATCCTGTGTTTTTCCTGTGTACTGACGTGACCTCCTGGCTCTTGATCTCGGCTTCCATTTTGTTCTGGTTGTTGCTTACGGTTGGTTATTTGCTTATTTGGTTTCTGACCCAGCCTGGTAGCTTACGTTTCTGTCTCTTGTTTTCTCCCACCTTGTTCCCTCCCTGTAGGCCCCTGCATACATAAGCTAGGGACTGCCATCCAGTTACGCACCGTCGGTTAGGATGGACCACGCAAATATGTAGGGATAGTAGTGTGGGTGGAGCTTAGGGATGCAGTTACCCTATCGATTCGTGACAGAATCACAGGCCCTACTTAAAATAATGGACGTCATGAGTGTCCTTACGAATCAGGTGCAGAATCTCGCTCAAATGGTGCAGGAACTGGCAAAGAGGCAGCAGCAGGATTTGCTTCAGACCCCGCCTATAGCGGTCTCCTCTCTTCAGAATCTTGAACCTAATGTTAAGTTGCCTGATTGGTTTTCAGGGGATTGTAAGCATTTTTTGACATTAAAGGGCTGCAAGCTCTATTTCCGTTTACGCCCACACTCTTCAGGTTCTGAACAATAAAGAGTAGGCTTTATTATCTCTTTGTTGCAGGGAGACCCTCAAGAATGGGCTTATTCTCTCCCCCCGGACTCCCCTTGTCTGACTACTGTCGAAGCCTTTTTTTCAGGCACTAGGCATACTTTATGACGAACACGATAAGTCAGCAGTGGCAGAGTGTCAATTAAAGTCTCTTAGTCAAGGAAACAGGCCGATAGAAGTATTCTGCACCACATTCCGAAAATGGTGTGTTTCTTCAGGCTGGAACAATCCAGCACTTAAGTGCTAGTTCAGGTTAGGGCTCTCTGAGGACCTGAAGGATATGTCGGTCAGCTACCCCTCTCCAGACACCTTAGAACAAATAATAACTTTAGCCATTAGACTGGGCCGACGTATCAGGGAGAGACAAAGAGAACGTTTTCCATTTCCACAGGAGGTAGCTAATCCCCATTCCCCACCCTTGAGAACCAAATTGGAGGATCGTCTAAAGGAACCCATACAGCTCGGAATTAACATGAGGGATCAAAGACATCAGAGTGGTGCCTGCTTCTTTTGTGGTGAAACAGACCATTGGTTGCGGCAATGTCCTACCTGTCCCACCTTCCAGGAAAGTCCCATGTCATGACTAGTGGTGGAAGAACATCTGCCGGGACGATTGGCGAACGCGATCGCGCGAATGTGATCAAATGTTTGCAAACCGCAAGTTTGCGGCGGGACCCACTCACTTTAATGGCAGGTGAACCTGAAAAACCTTCAGGTCATTATTGCAGCCACCAAATACGTACAAGAAGTGCACACATTGTCCCACAACATGGAAAGTGACATACCAGAGGGGGATCAATAGCAAAAATTCCCACAAAAAATATGTATTTTAATCAGGGGCCATTTTTATGCGTCAAAAATGTGGCCTGCTGGAGCCTAGAAAAAATGTATTTTAGGCCCCGCGGGAGTACAGGCCCAAAACATTATGCATTTACCGACATAAAAGATCAAGTGATATATGTGGTATCGTATAGCTGTAGTATCTCAGCAGAACTGCACACAAATGCTGCACAATACAAAAGCACTATATAGAAAGTATAATATAGGTATATCACACCCCTGCCTCAATCAGTTTTTTTGGGGGGCAACTGCTATATCACACCAGTTGCAATTAGTTGTTCCAATAGTGTTTGTCCCTCTGTATAGCTGCGGTATCTCAGCAGAACCCCACACAAATGCTGCACAATACAAATGCGCTATATAGAAAGTATATTATAGGTATATCACACCGCTGACTCAATCAGTTTTTTTGGGGAGCAACTGCTATATCACACCAGTTGCAATTAGTTGTTCCAATAGCGTTCTTTCCTCTGTATAGCTGTGGTATCTCAGCAGAACTGCACACAAATGCTGCGCAATACAAAAGCACTATATATAAAGTATAATATAGGTATATCACACCCCTGCCTCAATCTGTTATTTTTTTTTTGGGGGGGGGGGGGGGGCAACTACTATATCACACCAATTGCAATTAGTAATTAGTTGTTCCAATAGCATTTATCCCTCTGTATAGCTGCATTATCTCAGCAGAACCGCACACAAATGATTCACAATACAAATGCACTATGTAGAAATTATATTATAGGTATATCACACCCCTGCCTCAATCAGTTTTTGGGGGCGGGGCTACTGGTATATCACACCAGTTGCAATTAGTTGTTCCAATAGCGTTTGTCCCTCTGTATGGCAGCGGTATCTCAGCAGAACAGAATAAAAATGCACTATATAGAAAGTATATTATAAGTATATCACACCCCTGCCTCAATCAGTTTTTTGGGGGTGCAACTGCTATAACACACAGGTTGCAATTAGTTGTTCCAATAGCGTTTGTTTCTCTGTATAGCTGCGATATTGCAGCAGAACCGCACACAAATGCTGCACAATACAAATGCACTATATAGAAAGTATAATATAGGCATATCACACCCCTGCCTCAATCAGTTTTTTTGGAGGGCAACATATATCACACCAGTTGCAATTAGTTGTTCCAATATCGTTTGTTCCTCTCTATAGCTGTGGTATCACAGCAGAACTGCACATAAATGCTGCACAATACAAATGCACTATATAGGAAGTATATCATAGGTATATCACACCCCTGCCTCAATTATTTTTTTTGGGGGGGGGCAACTGGTATATCACATCAGTTGCATTTAGTTGTTATAATAGCATTTGTCATTCTGTAGCACACAACTGCTGCAGAATACAAATGCACTATAATAAACTTTCTATGTTAGAAAGTATATTATAAGTATATCACACCCCTCAGTATGTCACACCTCTCAATAGCACACCTATACCAGTCCTTAAAAGGACTTTTGTGGCCCTATTAGCTAGCATTTGGTGTCTCTAACAGTCTGTCCCTGCTCCACACAGAAACCTGTCCCTACACTGGCAAAAGACTGAATGTAAAATGGCGGCCAGATTGGGTTTATTTATAGGGTAGGGATGTGTCCATGTGCTGAAACATCTCAATTGGCTGTCCTGTCCCATCTTATGAATGTGTCATGGGTCAAAGTTCAGCACAATGCAAAAGAATATGGCGCCGGCACCATATCTTTGCATATTCGGCGAACCGCGAACGAGTAATGTTGAGCGAGCATGCTCGGCCGAACTGCTGTTCTTCTCAAGCATCGCTATGCTCGGCAGAATAATTTGGGTGCTTGAATACAATTTAATACAATGGGACTCAATGGGAGAACCCCAGGCACCCCGTGCTATGAAAAGAAGAGAGTGTCTGGTTGATAAAAAAAAAAGGTTAGAAATTGAAGGAAACCCCATCAAAATGGTTTGGAAATAGCATTAAGAGGATAGCTGAATGTTTCTTAGACTCCTATTATGTACGACATACAATATATAGAGCGGACACCTTGATGTTCAGGTTCGCCAGGTTCCGGCTTCTCAAAAAAGTTTGCGACCCAAACTTGACCTGAACTTGACCCCAAACCCGAACCCAATTGAAGTCAAAAGGCACCCGAACTTTTGGGCGCTAAAATGGCTCTAAAAAAGTCCTGGAAGGGGCTAGAGGGCTGCAAAAGGAAGCAAAATAGGGGTAAGAGTAGGACAAGTGCCCTGCAAACAAATGTGGATAGGGGAATAACTTAAAATAACATAAAATACATAAAAATTAAAAATAATAATCTTGAACTAGGAGGAGGAGGCGGAAGTGAAATAGGAGGTTAAGGAGGTGGTGACCATGGTTGTATAGGTGGAAGCTGCGGTGGAGGAGGAGGTAGCCAACACTTTTTTTCGTTTGTTTTTTGTTTTTTTGCTTTCTGTTTTCTTTTTCTTTTATTGGGGTAGCCCCAAAATATTGGGACTAAGGTTGTGCCCTACTAATGGCATGGCTGTTATTGGCCAGTGCACAGTGCAGCATGTGACCTAGCCTCTATATAAGCTGGAGTCACGTAGCGCTGCACGTCACTCTGCTATTACTAGTGTATGGAGAGGATGCTGCTGCTGTGAGGGAGAAAATAGGAAATAATCTTTAATCTGAAGTGCTTGTTAACTCAGCGATCTACATAGATTTAGTTTTGTGGGTGCAGTGCACAATATTTTTACCCTGCCCTGAGCCCTGTGACAGAGAAAAATAACTTTAATCCGTATGTTAGTTAGATGGGCGGCGGCAGCCATTTTATGCAAGCTCTGTGCACCAGTACTGCATCTGTGCTTTAGTAACATTCAAATCCAAGCTTGAAATACTGCAATAATAATCTGGGTTTAAAAAAACACTACAACACTACAATATCCTACACCTGGTGCCTTTGCAGCATTTGTCAGTGTGCAATTTAAGCTATAAATACAGCAATAATAAAAAAAACACCCTTTTTGGGCAAAGTACTTAAAGGGCTTCTGTCACCCCCTAAAGTCATATTATTATTTTTTGGGCTAATTAAAATCCTTATACAGCGATTTTTCTATATATAGTGTTCTTACCCTTTTCTGTCGGCTAGTTTCTTTAAAAACGACACTTTTATAATATATAAATTACCTCTCTACCAGCAAGGTCTACTTGGTGGTAGCCGCCCTATCCGCCTTTCAAGAAAATGCCCCCTCCTCCTGCTGATTGAAAGGGCTAGCGAGTGCTCTCCTCCTCCGGCTGGCCCTGTCTGCAATTCAAATCCCACGCCTGCATCTCATTCGGCGCAGGCGCTCTGAGAGAAGGACGCTTGCTTCCTCAGCACTCCCTCAGTGCGCCTGTGCCGATGACGTCACCTCTAAACCCGAAAGAGAAGATGTCATAGGCGCAGGCGCACTGAGGAAGTTCTGAGGAAGCGAACGTCCTTGTCTCAGAGCGCCTTTGGGGGGTGACAGAAGCTCTTTAATGTTGCAATCTTTGCTGCATCTGTGATTGTTAAAAACAAGCTTGAAATACTTCAATAATTTTCTGGCTTTGAAAAAACACCCATTTTTGGCAATACCCTCCATCTTGGTCCACTGCCGCATTAGTTAGTGTGCAATTTAAGCTAGAAATACAGCTATTATTTTCTGGGTTTAAAAAAAACACCCTTTTTGGGTAATATACTTAATTTGCGGCTATGTCTGCATCTGTTAGTGTAAGATACACGCTTTAGATACTGCTATCCTATTCTGGTATTAAAAAAAACACCCATTTTGGGTAAAATACTTAATTTGCAGCCTAGTCTGCATCTGTCAGTTTGAAATTCAAGTGTTATATACTGCTGTCATATTCTGGTATAAAAAATACACAATTTTTGGCAAAGTACTCAATTTTGCAGCCTTTTTTGCATCTGTTATTGTTAAAACAAGCTTGAAATACTTCAATAATTTTCTGGCTTTGAAAAAACACAATTTTTTGTCAATACCATGCATCTTGGGCCTCTGCCGCATTAGTCAGTGTGCAATTTAAGCTAGAAATACAGCTATAATTTTCTGGGTTTTAAAAAACACCCTTTTTGGGGAACATACTCAATTTTACAGCCCTTGCTGCATCTGTACATGTGAAATTCAAGCGTTATATACTACTGTCATATACTGATATTAAAAAACACCCATTTTGGGGCAAAGTACTTAATATTGCAGCCTTAGCTGCATCTGTGATAGTTAAAAAAAAGCTTGAAATATTTCTATAATTTTCTGGGTATTAAAAAACACCAGTTTTTGGCAAAACCCTCCATCTTCGGCCTCTGCCGCATTAGTCAGTATGCAATTTAAGCTAGAAATACAGCTATACTTTTCTGTGTTTTAAAAAACACACTTTTTTTCAAAATACTTAATTTACCGCTTTGTCTGCATCTGTTAGTGTGAGATAGACACTTTAGATACTGCTGTGCTATTCTGGTATTAAAAAAACAATTTTGGGCAAAATACTTAATTTGCGGCCTTCTCTGCATCTGTACGTGTGAAATTAAAGCGTTATATACTGCTGTTATATTGTTATTAAAAAAACAACCTTTTTGGGCAAAGTACTTTTGCATCTCTTTTTGTTAAAACAAGCTTGAAATACTTCAATAATTTTCTGGGTTTTAAAAAACACCCATTTTGGGCAAAATACTTAATTTGCGGCCTTGTCTGCATCTGTACATGTGAGATACACGCTTTAGATACTGCTGTGCTATTCTGGTATTAAAAAAACACCCATTTGAGGCAAAAATCTTAATTTGCGGCCTTGTCTGCATCTGTACATGTGAGATACATGCTTTAGATAGTGCTGTGCTATTCTGGTATAAAAAATCTAAACATTTTGGGCAAAAATCTTAAATTGCGGTCTTGTCTGCATCTGTAAGTGTGAGATACACGCTTTAGATACTGTTCTTTTCTGCTATTAAAAAAACACCCATTTAGGTAAAAAAATATAATAATTTTGCAGCCTTTGCTGCATCTGTCAGTATGAGATACACACTTTAGATACTGTTTTTCTATTCTGTTATAAAAAAAACACCCATTTTGGGCAAGATCCTAAATTTGAGAAATATGAGGAGAGCATCAAATAAGGGACATGGCCCCGGTGGTGGTGCTGCTGGTGGAGCTCCTGTGGCAGGGAGAGGACGTGGTCGATCTGTGCCAGCTACACGCACAAGTTAAACACCTTCCTTAGGTGCGAGCAGGCGACAGAACCTTCAGCGGTATTTGGTCGGGCCTAATGCGGCTCTATGAATGGTGAGGCCAGAACAAGTACAGGCGATAGTAGATTGGGTTGCTTACAGTGCTTCCAGTTCCTTCACATTGTCTCCCACCCAGTCTCTTGCTGAAAGATCAGAGTTGGCACCTGCAGCCGATGTCCATCAGTCGTTCACCTCACCCCCTTGCAAATCAGCCAAGCAGTCTGAGCACCAAGTCATGCAACAGTCTCTTCTGATTTTTGATGACTCTTCCAGCAGGGTTTCCCAGTGCCATAGATGTATCCCTGCCCCAGAAGTGGAAATAATTGAGTGCACCGATGCCCAACAACTTATGTTTCAAGATGAGTAAATGGGACGACTATTGCAGCACGTCTCGGATGATGTTGAAACACAGGTGCCAACTGATGGGGCTTTCGAAAGTGTGCAGACCGACAAGAAGGGCAGGGGTGAAGAATGGGTGGAAGATAATGTGGAGGACGATGAGTTCCTCGACCCCACATGGTTTCAAGGTCATGCGAGTGACCTGTGTAGTTTGGAGGAAGAGGCGGTGGTCGCACAGAGCCACCAGCACAGCAGAAGAGAGAGCAGGGTGCAAAAGAGGAGCGGCCATCCCCTAGACAGTATGCTACTGCCAATCCCCAGTGTAACGGATCTCCTGACACCCCGACCGGGTACCTCTGTTGATAGATGCTCCCAGTGCCTCCCGAGGACTCCAAGCACTCCACTTGACACTGTAAGCGCTGCAGACCCCACGAACCGCCGAAGCATGGTTGAGGTCTCACCATCTCCTACCCACCCTGGACCTATGACAAGGCTCCAGGCTCCAGTGGGTGAACCTCTCCTACATCCAGAGAGCAGGAACAGCTCTTACAAGAGCTAGTAGTAATAGCCAGGAGAGTATACACGTATAGCAATCCCCACACACATGAGACGAGGCTCTATGTTGAATGTAAAATAGGAACTCTTTATTGAGGGCTACCCGCCTGTATTTATGCAGGTCCCCATCTGGTGGACACGCCCCTAGGGGACCAGAAGGAAGACTGTGACACAGGACAGATATGCAGCAATTCAGGATACACAGACACAATACATCCCCACAATGCATCATGGTTTCCTCCTCTCTGCCCTGAAGACACCCGAGGAGCAATTCAATTATCTCTCAGGACAAAGGGAAATCGCCAATACACATGTTGAGACAGAAATCACCATTTAAACATACAATGACACAACCCTTACAGTAAACACAGACATTTAACATATCCCCAGATAGCTCAAGTCTGAGTGCATATTATTAAGTTGATGGCACTCAGACTACACGAATACACTAAAATTAGCTATCTGGGTACCCTCACATAACATACAATTCCAAAGACAGGAAAATACATGAACTTATATAACTATGCCGCTATTGCATAAAACCGGTGCATACAACATGGGACCATAATCACATAGTAAGAGGCTGGCGAGTAGTCCTCTCCAAGCACTCGTGGCAACCTCAAAAGAGGGGAGTTTGTCACACCCAGCAAGAAACCAAACACATTAAAGCCAGCTCCAAGGACTTCCCTTGTGTGGCAGTTCTTCAGACAATGTGCTGACGACAAGACACGAGTGGTTTGCACACTATGCAATCAGAGCCTGAAGCAAGGCATAAACGTTCTTAACCTGAGCAGAATCTGCACGACCAGGCATCTAAGTGTAAAGCACGAGCTACAGTGGAGTAGGCACCTCAAAAACAAAGAAAGGTCTCTGACTCCTCCTGTTTACTCTTCTGCTGCAGTCTCAGCCTCTTCATCCACCTCTGGAGTGACAGTGGCACCTGCCACTCAGCAAACAGAGGATCTGCCAGCAACATCACCACCTGGGTCACCAAACATCTCCACAATGTCCCACGGAAGCGTTCAGCTCTCCACCTCCCTAACACTGGAGCTGAAGAGGGAGTACCCCCCTTTCCACCCGCGATCCCTGGTCCTGAATGCCAGCATTTCAAATGAATGTCCTTTGAAATGCTGTCATTCCGTCTGGTGGAGACGGAGAGTTTTAAAAGCCTTATGACGGTGGCTGTCCAATAGTACGTCGTGCCTAGCAACCACTACTTTTCCAGGCATGCCATCCTTTCCCTGCTCAACCAAGTGGGAGACAAAATCATGTGCGCACTGCGCAACACCATCTGTGGCAAGGTCCACCTAACTACGGATACGTGGACCAGTAAACATGGTAACCCCTTCCTCAGGTGCGAGTAGGCGACAGGACATGCAGCATTATTTGGTCGGGCCTAATGCGGCTCTACGAATGTTGATGCCAGAACAAGTACAGGCGATAGTAGATTGGGTTGCTGACAGTGCCTCCAGTTCCTTCACAATGTCTCCTACCCAGTATCCTGCTGAAAGATCAGAGTTGGCACCAGCAGCTGATGTACATCAGTCTTTCACCTTACCTCCTTGCAAATCAGCCAAGCAGTCTGAGCCCCAAGTCATGCAGCAGTCTCTTCTGCTTTTTGATGACTCTGTTAGCAAGGTGTTTCAGGGCCATCCACCTATCCCTGCCCCAGAAGTGGAAGAGTTTGAGTGCATCGATGCCCAACCACCTATGTTTGAAGATGAGTACATGGGAAGACCATGGCAACACGTCTCGGAGGATGATGAAACACAAGTGCCAACTGATGGGGCTTTCACAAGTGTGCACACTGACAAGGAGGGCAGGGGTCAAGACTGGGTGGAAAATGTGTAGGACGATGAGGTTCTTGACCCCACATGGAATCAAGGTCATGCGAGTGACCTGTGTAGTTCGGAGGAAGAGGCGGTGGTCACACAGAGCCACCAGTACAGAAGAAGAGGGAGCAGGGTGCAAAATGCTGGGTGAGAGAAATATCTCTCTAAAAGTCAACTTTTCAAATTTTTTTATACAAAGTTGTCATTTTAGAGAGATATTTCAACCAACATGGGAATATGTAAAAAGACACCCCAAAACACATTGCCCAACTTCTCCTGAGTACGGCGATACCACATGTGTGACACTTTTTTGCAGCCTAGGTGAGCAAAGGGGCACAAATTCTAAACAGCACCTTTAGGATTTCACAGGGCATTTTTTACACATTTGGATTTCAAACTACTTCTCATGCATTAGGGCCCCTAAAATGCCAGGGCAGTATAACTACCCCACAAGAGACCCCATTTTGGAAAGAAGACACCCTAAGGTATTCGCTGATGGGCATAGTGAGTTCAGAGAAGTTTTTATTTTTTGTCACAAGTTAGCGGAAAATTATGATTATTTTTTTTTTTATAAAGTCTCATATTCCACTAACTTGTGACAAAAAATAAAAACTTCCATGAACTCACTATGCCCCTCACGAAATACCTTGGGGTGTCTTCTTTCCAAAATGGGGTCACTTGTGGGGTAGTTATACTGCCTTGGCATTTTAGGGGCCCTAATGCATGAGAAGTAGTTTGAAATCCAAATGTGTAAAAAATGCCCTGTGAAATCCTAAAGGTGCTCTTTAGAATTTGTGCCCCTTTGCCCACCTAGGCTGCAAAAAAGTGTCACACATGTGGTATCACCGTACTCATAAGAAGTAGGGCAACGTATTTTGGGATGTATTTTTACATATACCGATGCTGGGTGAGAGAAATATCTCTCTGAATGTCAACTTTTCAAAAAAAAATATACAAAGTTGTCATTTTAGAGAGATATTTCGCTCACCCAGCATGGGAATATGTAAAAAGACACCCCAAAACACATTGCCCAACTTCTTCTGAGTACGGCGATACCAGATGTGTGACACTTTTTTGCAGCCTAGGTGCGCAAAGGGGCACAAATTCCTTTTAGGAGGGCATTTTTAGACATTTGGATTCCAGACTTCTTCTCACGCTTTAGGGCCCCTAAAATGCCAGGGCAGTATAAATACCCCACATGTGACCCCATTTTGGAAAGAAGACACCCCAAGGTATTTCGTGATGGGCATGATGAGTTCATGGAAGTTTTTATTTTTTGTCACAAGTTAGTGGAATATGAGACTTTGTAAGAAAAAAGAAACTTCATTTTCCGCTAACTTGTGACAAAAAATAAACACCTCTATGAACTCACTATGCCCATCAGTGAATACCTTAGGGTGTCTTCTTTACAAAATGGGGTCATTTGTGGGGTGTTTGTGCTGGCCTGGCATTTGAGGGTCTCCGCAATCATTACATGTATGGCCAGCATTAGGAGTTTCTGCTATTCTCCTTATAATGAGCATACAGGTAATGGGATTTTTTTTTTCCGTTCAGCCTCTGGGCTGAAAGAAAAAGTGAACGGCACAGATTTCTTCATTCACATCGATCAATGTGGATGAAAAAATCTCTGCCCAAAAAAAAAAAAAGGAGGGGAAAGGCGTCTGGCAGGACATAGGAGCTCCGCCCAACATCCATACCCACTTAGGTCGTATGCCCTGGCAAACCCGATTTCTCCATTCACATCAATCGATGTGGATGAATAAATCATTGCCTTTTTTTTTATATATATATACAATGTGTTTGCCAAAGCATATGAACACCATCTCCCCTCAGCTCATAAGCCTCGGCAAACATATATTTTTTACTGCATAGGAGAAATCTCGTCTTGCAGCGCCGCATACACCGACTTTTGTGTAATCTGACAGCAGCGCAATGCTGCTGTCAGAATGCACATCAGTGCTGCAGCTGGTTCATCGGTTGGTCCACCTAGAAGGTAAAAAAAAGCAAACCAAAAAAGAAAAAACCAGGCCGCAACGCAATAAATTTATTAACATGAACTTTATAATAACATTTGAACAGAACATTAACTTTTATGAACTTTTGGAACACAACATAAATTTTTTTGTTTACCGGTGATTTTTTTTTGTTTTGCTTTTTTTACCTTTATAGGAAAAACCTCTCCTTCCCCATAGGACAATGTGCAAAGCGCAAATCGCCCAGAGATGTGGCGAAGTACATTATGCACTTTGTCCCAGGTCAAATAAGAATGAAAATGTCAGTCCTGTGTCCCAGAACACGGACAGTTACTTGCGCTGTTGGTTCCGGTGTAGTGTGGTGGGTAATTCACACTCGAAAGTCAAGTAGTAAAATTTGAAACCGCGCTGCTACTGGTTCAGTCAGACGCTGCACAGGTGAAAGAATCAGGGTATTTGCCTTCATCCTCCTCTCTCAAGGGTTCGATCCTCCTCAGACCGTCTCCTCTGTAGGATTAAATGACCAGCATATAGTGAAGTACCCTCTTAGTTGTTAATCAAAAAGGTTTTATTCTACTCACAAACGATGGTAGATCATAGGCATATCACAATAATAAAATCAACTTGATCTCCTGCCCGACCCGGGTTTCGCTCTCTGGCTTCCTCAGGAACGACAACTGCGCATGTCCACAGCTGGGCCCTTTAAATAGCCCAGTCTCCCATTATCAAACCATGGGAGTCATAGCCCAATCAAAACATCTTAAAATCCATCATAAAATGCAATGCTTATAACATATCCTTAGTAAGAACATTTATCTCACCATAAAACAATATCAACCGTACGTCAGACTATATCCAAAATCAGTTATAAATTTCTAAATTCCACGATATATCTTTCAATATGACAGTGAAAGATATATTGTGGAATTTAGAAATTTCTAACTGATTTTGGATATAGTTTGACGTACGGGTGATATTGTTTTATGGTGAGATAAATGTTCTTACTAAGGATATGTTATAAGCATTGCATTTTATGATGGATTTTAAGATGTTTTGATTGGGCTATGACACTGGGGAAATGTCGCTCTGTAGACGGCTCACTACACTGGTGGTTGGGGCCACGGAACCTTCTGGATACAGGAGGTTCTCGATGATCTCTTCCTGAAATTTGAGGAAGGATCTTGTTCTCCCAGCCTTACTGTAGAGAACAAAACTATTATATACAGCCAATTGAATTAAATATAAAGACACCTTTTTATACCAGCGTCTGGTCCTGCGGGAAAATAAATAAGGAGCCAACATCTGGTCATTGAAGTCCACCCCTCCCATGAGCGAATTATAGTCGTGGACACAGAGGGGCTTTTCAATGACACTTCAATTTGGATTGTCGTGTCTGCGTGAATGGAGGAGAGCATGTAAACGTCATGCTTGTCTCTCAATTTCACGGCGAGCCAGACAGGTGGTAACGAGCCGTTGGGGGAAGCCCCGGTGACTAGGTCGTGCGGTGCCACAGCAGCCAATCTGTTCTAAAAACAAATGCCTAAAGAGGGGCACACTTGTGTAAAAATTGTCCACATAACGATGGTACCCCTTGCCAAATAAGGGTGACACCAAGTCCCAGACTGTCTTCCCACTGCTCCCCAGGTAGTCAGGGCAACCGACCGGCTCCAGGGTCTGATCTTTACCCTCATAGACACGAAATTTGTGTGTATAGCCTGTGGCCCTTTCACAGAGCTTATACAATTTGACCCCATACCGGGCGCGCTTGCTTGGGATGTATTGTTTGAAGCAAGGTGCACGGTAAAGTGTATAAGGGACTCGTCTACGCAGATGTTTTGCTCAGGGGTATACAAATCTGCAAGTTTGGTGTTAAAGTGGTCTATGAGTGTCACGGCGGACGAGCACTCAGACACACAGAAAAACCAACAACCAGGCTCTGAGCGAGAAGCAGGGGAAGGGTCACCTCCTAGCTAATCCCTGACCTCTCTCCCTGCACTGATCAGCCCACACGCAGACCTTGGTGGTAGGAATGCTGTGTTCTCGTGCGTGGGCTAATACACCCTAACTTCCCTGAGATGGTGAAAAGGGGAAATAGGAGCAGCCTGCTCGCACAGAACCTGGATGGGATAGAAGATATCAACACAACTAAAACAGCAAACAACAAGAACAGAAACCACACTTATCTTAACAGAGCTCAGACAGAAAACCTTCCTTGCTTGCTTGCTTCCTAGCCCAGACTGATTTCTATAACCCGCTCAGAGCACTGGAATTGAGAGCCATTTAAACTAATGACCCCACCCAGTGCACCTGATGGGAGGCGGATCCAGCACGACTCCAAAACAAACACTAAAGACATGCTGCTATTCTGGCCGACCTCTGCACATAGTCAGAGCCGGGCATGACAATGAGGGGCCGAATTTTGTGGAGCCGGTCAAAAGCTGGGTGGCCTCTGGGACGAGTGGTGCTGTTGTCACTAAAGTGCAGGAAACGCAGGATTGTCTCAAATTGTGTCCTGGACATGGCAGCAGAGAACATGGACATGTGATGAATTGGGTTCATGGACCAATATGACCGCAATTCATGCTTTTTTGTTAGGCTCATGTTAAGGAGAAGGCCCAGAAAAGTTTTAATTTCGGAATCTTGGACGGGTTTCCACCAGAAAGACTGGGCATAAAAGCTTCCCGGGTTGGCGGCTATAAATTGAGTGGCATATCGATTTGTTTCTGCCACGACTAAGTCCAACAGCTCCGCAGTCAAGAACAGCTCAAAAAACCCCAGTGCCGATCCGATCTGAGCTGTCTCAACCCAAACTCCAGACTGGGCGGTGAAAGGGGGAACTACTGGTGCGGCTGAAGTTGGGGGCCGCCAATCAGGGTTTGCCAGCACCACAGGGACTCTACGGGCTCTACGGGCCTGTCTGTGCAGTGGCTGCGACGGGGGAACTAATGCACGTGCCACCGTACCAGCTTCAACTGCCCTTCTGGTGCTTGCCACTTCACCATGTTGTACGGCAGTGCTGGTACTAGGTCCAGGATGGGCTGCGCTGCTGGTGTATGCCTCACCACGTAATCCAACAGCGCCAGCCCCACTCTGCTGCCCTTGAAGCGGATCCTGCGCAACCTGTGGTCTAGCAATATGGGGCCGGGTACGCCTGGTGGTATGAAGGACCTCAACCTCCTCGTCCGAACTTTGGGTCAGACTGCCACTGCTTTCTACAGGTTTGTATCATGACACGCTGGATTTGTCAGATGAGGGTTCCCATTCTTCATCTGACTGGGTCAGAAGCCTGTAGGCCTCTTCAGAATACCCCTTATTTGCCATATGGACAACTAAATTTAGGGGGTTTTCCCTGAGACTACCCAAGAAAAAAAGCAAGCCTGTCTTATAAATGGGAGGCTAGCGAAGTACTGGAGGCCGCTGCGATTGATAAAAATATCAAAACGGATTTTTTTTTATCGCCGCAGCGCTTGTAAAGTGATTGTGCAGTGATAAAAAAATAATAATTTTTGGTCACTGCGGCGGGGCGGGCGTGGGTGAACGCACGTGTGGGCGACCGATCAGGCTTGATCGGGCAAACATTGTGTTTTGAGTGGAGGGCGAGCTAAGGTGACACTAATACTATTATAGATCTGACTGTGATCAGTTCTGATCACTTACAGATACTATAAAAGTACAAATGCTGATTAGCGAAACGCTAATCAGCGAATCAGTGACTGCGGTGGGCTGGGCGCTAACCGACGCTAACTGCCTAACAAAGGGGCCTAAACTATCCTAAAGCCTAACAGTCAATACTAGTGGAAAAAAAAGTGACAGTTTAGGCTACTTTCACACTAGCGTTCAGAGCGGATCCGTCTGAGACGGATCCGCTCATATAATGCAGACGGTGGCTCCGTTCAGAACGGATCCGTCTGCATTATATTGTTCAAAAAAATTCCAAGTGTGAAAGTAGCCTGAACGGATCTGTCCAGACTTTTACATTGAAAGTCAATGGGGGGACGGATCCGTTTGAAGATTGAGCCATAGTGTGTCATCTTCAAACGGATCCGTCCCCATTGACTTACATTGTAAGTCTGGACGGATCTGCACGTCTCCGCACGTCTCCGCACGGCCAGGCGTTCCGGTGTCCGCCTGCTGAGCGGAGCGGAGGCTGAACGCTGCCAGACTGATGCATTCTGAGCAGATCCGCGTCCACTCAGAATGCATTAGTGCTGGACGGATGCGTTCGGGGCCGCTTGTGAGCCCCTTCAAACGGAGCTCACAAGTGGACACCCGAACGCTAGTGTGAAAGTAGCCTTTCACTGATCACTTTTTTCCCGTTCATTAGGTGATTGACAGGGGCAATCAAGGGATTAATTGGGGTGATGGGGGTGGTCTGGGGGCTAAGTGTACTGTTTGGTGTACTCACTGTGATGTGCTCCTCTGCTGGGACCAACCAATGAAAAGGACCAGCAGAGGAGCACAGAAGCCATTTAACACCTTATATTTATAAATATAAGGTGTTATATGGCTTCTGATTTGTTTTTTTGAAAATCACCAGCCTGCCAGCGATGATCATTGGCTGGCAGGCTGGTGACAAAATACTCCTTTAACTTTTACCGGCCCGAAATCTCGCGTCTCGCGAGAGGACGCGCCGGCGCGTCCAAGAGGAATAACAGGGCCGCGGCCAGGACACGATCCAGCTTACGGCGGTCCTGTAGTGGTTAAGATGCCCTGTTAATGGAATGATTAATAAAAAATTATAGGGAATGTCACTGGGGTATTTTGGATTTGGAAAAGTTAGACAGAGGAGGCCCTGCTGCCGCTTTGATAACTTCTGCCTGATCGCACGTCCCTGTAATGTTCACGATCCATTTGGATATCTTCTCTATCAACTTTCAATGTTCTTTTTTGAACCTACCGTGTTGAATCAGGGTTCCACGCCGGAGAGGGAGCGTGAGAAAGGGATACCACATCCAAGGGAGGTCAATGGCTGCAATGTGATCGAGCTGAAATGTGGGACAAGTTATTAAAGCAAAAGGATCGAATAAAAGGGCCAATTAAAGACGAATTTGGCCGAATCTGGCCACGTCACATGACCCTCAGACACCACTATAAATACAGGCATAAGAACCTAAAGTGTTGTCCAACAAACAACAAATGGATGCCCAATGTATTAAAAATATATATTTTTTATTTCATAATAATAGACAATACATGATTCTTGGAATATTAGGGATAACAAAAAAGAGGTTTGAAGAGTCAGCAGAAAAAACCCAGATGCCGCAGTCCCCCGGCCGGTGTCTCTGTAACCCACGAAAAGATGGTCCTCCTGACGAAGCTGAGGTAAAACGCGCGTAGGGGTCCTTTGCCTGTCTCATGCCTGCTGTCTCTGCCCTCCATCATGTCTCATGGTATGTTGTGACTTTCCAATATGATATCCACGGATGAGTTTTTGCTTACAGCTCTCATGAGGGTCTGGTGTATGGGGTCTCATTTACCTACTTGTCTTGTATGCCATAGGGGCATTATATTTTGCCTATACTCTTATTAGTATATTTAGACCCAGCACTTGAGTCTCATCTTGTGGATATGCACATAGGTGATGATCTCAGTTAGAATTATTTTTCAGGGGTTTGTGTATGATATAACCCTCTTTTTTCTGTGAATCACCATATTGCATGTTCTATACGCACCTGACATGTGCTCCATCTTTTGGTGGGTTACAGAGACACCGGCCGAGGGACTGCGGCATCCGGGGTTTTTCTGCTGACTCTTCAAACCTCTTTTTTGTTATCCCTAATATTCCAAGAATCATGTATTGTCTATTATTATGAAATAAAAAATATATATTTTTAATACATTGGGCATCCGTTTGTTGTTTGATGGACAACACTTTAGGTTCTTATAGTTGTTTTTCTTGTTTGCACTATGGTATTATAAGTGAGGCCTTTTTCTTGTCTGGTTCTATATAAATACAGGCAGCCTGCTGGCCACAGGTTGCCTGTTAATTCTAGGTTCCTGGCTATTTGCTAGACTACTGAATACTCACCTGATCCTGTTCCCTGACGATCCTTTGCCTGCTCCTCCTGTACTGCGCATCCCTCCTGGTATTGTAACCTCGGCTCCCACCTGACTACTTTTTGCGGACTCCTCTGGTACTTTTCTACTCTCCTGGTATTTGACCCCGGCTTCTCCTGACCATTCTTTGCTTAATCCTTTGTACTGCGTAGCTCTCTTGGTTCTGACCCGATCCGTTCACGTTCCGTATTTTGTCTTGTCTGTCTTCCCTGCACATATCCTAAGTAAGGGACTGTCGTCCAGTTGTCCCCAGTCATCAGGACTCGTGAGGCAAGTAGGCAGGGCCAGGGGTGAGGGTGGAGCGCAGTGGTCACTATCCTTCCCCCTGTGTGTGTGGACGTGACCGTTACAGGTGAATTTCACCCCAAAATGTAACAGACAAATTAGTAAATTACATAAAATAAAATACGTACAAATAAATAATAAATAAACTTGATTTATGAGGTGGAGGTCCATATGTCATGGAAAGGGCTAAAGAGCTGCAAATGGTATCAAAATGCGGTTAAGAGCGTGGCAAGTGCTCTGCAAATAAATGTGGATAGGTAAATAACTTTAAATAACATAAAATATGTAAAAAAAATAATAATAATCTTAATCTAGGAGGACGAGGTCCATATGGAGTAGGAGGTTGAGGAGGCGTTGGATGTGGCGGTGTAGGTGGAACCAGCGGTGGAGGCGGAGGAGGTAGCCTACACTGCTTTCTGGTTTTAAATTTATTTTTATTTTTTATATTATGGTACACCCCAAAACATTGGAAAATATAACCTGTAATAATCCCCTCCAGTGGTGCTAAACACACGTTCAGACAATACACTGGCTGTAGGGCAGGCCAGCACCTCCAAGGCGTAAAGGGCAAGCTCAGGCTATGTGCCCAATTTGGAGGCCCAGAAGTCGCAGGGGCTGACCCCTGTCAGTCAGTTCGTGTAGGCGTGTGCACACATACTGCCCCACCATGTTGCATGTCCCTGTGAAGTTCACAATCCAATTTAATATCTGCTCTATCAACTTTCGATGTTCTTTTCTGCGCCTACCATGTTGATCACGGTTAGCAGCTAATCAGGGTTCCACGCCTGAGAGAGAGCGTGAGAAAGAGAGACCACATCCAAGTGAGATCAATGGATAAAATTTTATTGTGATCGAGCGGAAATGTGGTACAAATTATTAAAGCAGAAGAGTTGAAGGAAAGGAGGGGGCGAGCGGCAATAACCCACTCCCGAGTCGGGGAGGTAGGGACAATAAATAACAATACAGGACTCTTACGATGCCCTGTTATTGGAATGATTAATAAAAAAATTATTGGAAATGTCACTGGGGTATTTTGGATTTGGAAACTTTAGACAGGTAAGGCCCTGCTGCCGATTTGTTGACTCTAGATAACTTCTGCCTGATCGCACATCCCTGTGATGTTCACAATCCATTTGGATATCTTCTCTATCAACTTTCTATGTTCTTTTTTAAGCCTACAGTGTTGATCACGGCTATCGGCGAATCAGGGTTCCACGCCGGAGAGGGAGCGTGAGAAAGGGATACCACATCCAAGGGAGGTCAATGGCTGCAATATGATCGAGCTGAAATGTGGGACAAGTTATTAAAGCAGAAGGATCGAATGAAAGGGCCAATTAAAGATAAATTTTACAAAAATAATTCCCTGTCACCTATGCAGAGCAGGGGTTTTTCCATGGCCAGAAATGGGTTAATGTCACCCACCAATAGAACAGATGATTTTTGAAAATTTCGGTTCCTGTCACCTATGCAGAGCAGGGGTTTATTCACGGCAAAAATTGTAAAATGTCACCCAAGAATGTAACAGAAAAATTTGTAAAATTAATTAACCTGTCTACTAGGTAGAGCAGGGGTATATCACAGCAAAAATTGGTGAATTTCACCCGCATATGTAACAGACAAATTAATGATTTTTTTTTTACCTGTCCACTAGGTATAGCAGTGGTATATCACAGCCAAAAATTGGTGAATTACACCCAAATATGTAACAGACAGATTAGTGAAATGTTACCTGTCTACTAGGTAGAGCAAGGGTATATCCCACCCACAAATTGGTGAATTTCACAAGAATTTGTTACAGACAAATTAATTTAAAAAAATTCCCTGTCTACTAGGTATAGCAGTGGTATATCAAAGCCAAAAATTGTTGAATTTCACCTGAATATGTAAGACAAATTAAGGAAATTTTTAACCCTTTACTAGATATAGCAGTGGTATATTACAGCCAAAATTTGGTGAATTTTACCTGAAAATGAATCAGACAAATTAGTGAAATGTTTCCTGTCCAATAGGTAGAGCAGGGGTATATCATACCCAAAAATTTGTGAAATTCACCCGAATATGAAACAGAGAAAATAGTGAAATGTTACCTGTCTACTAGGTAGATCATTCACACCCAAAAATCTGTGAATTTAACCTTAAAATGTAACAGACAAATTAGTGAAATATTTTTACCTGTCTACTAGGTACAGCCGGGGTATATCACACTCAAAAAGTGGTGAATTTCACCCAAAAAATTTACAGTCAAATTAGGGAAATGACATAAAATAAAATACGTACAAATAAAAAATAAATAAACTTGATTTATGAGGTGGAGGTCCATATGGAGTAGGAGTTTGAGGAGGCTGTGGATGTAGCGGTGTAGGTGGCAGCGGCGCTGGAGGAGGACAAGGTAGCCAACACTGGTTTTTAGATAAAACATTTTTTATTTTATTTATTTATTAGGGTACACTCCAAAAGAGTGGGAAATATCCAAAATACAACAATTAGCAATTGTGCTGCAGTATATCAATTGCTGGCTAGGGCCGATATGCATGTCTACTCTGCACAAATTACAGACAAGTCCTGTAGGATCTATGCCTGGTTCATTTTAATTAACGTGAGCTTGTCCACATTGGCTGTGTACAGGCGGCTGCGCTTATCTGTGATAACGCCCCCTGCCGAGCTAAACACACATTCAGACAATACACTGGCTGCAGGGCAGGCCAGCACCTCCAAGGAGTAAAGGGCAAGCTCAGGCCATGTGCCCAATTTGGAGACCCAGAAGTTGAACGGGGCAGACTCGTCATTCAGTACGTGTATGCATGTGCACACATACTGATCCACCATGTTGGTGAAATGCTGCTTCCTGCTAAGACGTTCCATATCAGCTGGTGGTGCTGGTTGTTGTGGCGTGCTGACAAAGCTTTTCCACATTTTGGCGATGCTAACCCTGCCTTCTGAGGTGCTGGTAGTGTCCCAGCTGTGTTGGCAACCTCTTCCTTCTCCTCTGCCTTCGCCTTGTGCTTACACTGTACCCTCGCTGTCACGTGGGAATGCCACCAGCAGCACGTCTACCAGCGTGCGCTTGTTTTCGTGCATCTTACGATCACGATCCAGCAGCGTGGCCTCCCAGTAATCAGCACAAGTTTGAATGTGGGCAACTCGGCAGTCGTTGCGGAGACACTGCAGCATGTAATCACTCATGTGTGCCAGGCTGCCCAGAGGCAACAACAAGTTGTCCTCTGTGGGAGGTGTATAGTCTGTGTCATCTGTATCCCCCCAGCCATGCACCAGTGATGGCCATGAGCTGGTTTGGGTGCCACCCTGCTGTTAACACGGTTCCTCCTCCTCCTCCATCTCCTCCTCCTGCTCCTCCTACTCATCCTCCACCTCCTCATCCTCCAGAACTGTGCCTTGGCTGGACAATTGTGT
Organism: Bufo gargarizans; assembly: GCF_014858855.1. NCBI lineage: Eukaryota > Metazoa > Chordata > Amphibia > Anura > Bufonidae > Bufo > Bufo gargarizans. Next base: position 368,251,439 of record NC_058082.1, on the reverse strand, counting down.
ACCTGGTGTTTGTGTATGTAGGAACCCACTGTCGGAGCCACTTGGGAATGACTGGCCGGAAACCCTATTAAATGATCCCTCTTCCTCTTCCTCCTTTGACACTTCCTCTTCCATCATCGCCAGAAGCGTTTTTTCAAGGAGGCTTAGAACTGGGATAGTAACGCTAAAAACGGCTTTATAGGCACTGACCATGTTGGTGGAGTACTCGAAACAGCGCAGCAAGGAACATAGGTCTCACATGGAGGCCCAGTCATTAGTAGTGAAGTGCACTCTGCAGCTGAAACTTCACTATCGCCTGCTGCTGCTCGCACAGTCTGGCCAGCATGTGCAAGGTGGAGTTCCACCTTGTGGGCACGTTGCATATGAGGCGGTGAGCAGGAAGGCCGAAGTTATGGTGCAGCTCTGACAGGTGAGCAGCAGCAGGGCGAGAACGCCGAAAGCACGCACAAATGGCGTGCACTTTATGCAGCAGCTCTGACATATTGGGGTAATTTTTAAGGTACCTCTGCCCCACCAAATTCAGCACATACATCAGGCAAGGGATGTGCATCAAACCGGCTAGTCCCAGAGCTGCTAGGAGATTTCGCCAATTATCGCACAACACCAGGCCGGGTTTGAGGCTCACTGGCACCAACCACTCATCGGTTTGTTGTTCAAGGCCCGTCCACAGCTCCTGCGCAGTGAGGGGTTTGTCCCCCAAACAGATAAGTTTTAAAACTGCCTGCTGTTGTTTACCCCTAGCTGTTCTGAAGTTGGTGGTGAAGGTGTTACGCTGACAGGATGAGGAGCCTTTAGAGGATGAGGAAGAGGAGTAGGAGGATGAAGCAACAGGCGTCAAACTGAAGCGCCCTGCAATCCTCGGTGGTGGAAGGACATGCGCCAAACTGCTATCCGCCTCAGGCCCAGCTGCCACTGCATTTACCCAGTGTGCTGTTATGGAGATATAAAGTCCCTGACCGTGCTTACTGGTCCACGTATCCGTAGTTAGGTGGACCTTCACACAGATGGCGTTGCGCAGTGCACACCTGATTTTGTCCCCCTCTTGGTTGTGCAAGGAAGGGGTGGCACGCCTGGAAAAGTTGTGGGGCTGGGCTCGACGTACTGTGGGACAGCCACCGCCATAAGGCTTTTAAAACTCTCTCTCTCCACCAGACGGAATGGAAGCATTTCAAAGGACAGTAACGCCAGGGAACTCCTTGGAGCCGGCTTAGGTGTGGTCGGTCCTTTGCTGTGGTGAGCAAACTGTCTAGGGGACGGCCGCTCCGCTTTTGCACCCTGCTCCCTCTTCTGCTGTGCTGGTGGCTCTGTGCGACCACCGCCTCTTCCTCTGAACTACATAGGTCACTCGCATGACCTTTATTCCATGTGGGGTCGAGGACCACAGCAGTTGGCACATGTGTTTCGCCATCATCCGAGACGTGCTGTGATAGTCCTCCCATGTACTCATCTTGAAACATAAGTGGTTGTGCATCGGTGGACTCCATCTCTTCCACTTCTGGGGCAGGGCTAGGTGGATGGCCCTGGGAAACCCTGCTAACAGAGTCATCAAAAAGCAGAAGAGACTGCTGCATGACTTGGGGCTCAGACTGCTTGGCTGATTTGCAAGGGGGTGAGGTGAAAGACTGATGGACACTGGCTGCAGGGGCAAACTCTGATCTTTCTATGTAAAGGAACTGGAGACACTGTCAGCAACCCAATCTACTATCGCCTGTACTTGTTCTGGCCTCACCATTCGTAGAGCCTCATTAGATCTGAGTCTTGAAGGGTTAGACCATCCCTGATGAAGGAGCCCGACGGCTCAGAAACGAGTCATATGAACTTTGATCTCTGGGAGCGCCAGTAGTATTTTCCGGTGACGTCACACGCACAGAAGATCCTGGACGCCGAATCTGCAGTCTGCTCCCACGCACCACACAGCTACCGTCCGGAGCAGTGTGAACGCTGGTAGGTGAGCAGTGAAGATATGTTTTCTCCACACTTCCCTGCACACAGGAACGGGAACTGTGTAAGCATCCAAAGGACCTAGATCATTTTTCCAGCTCACATCTAAAGAAAAGGTAACTATTACCGCAGTGATTATTTAATCGCATCGTCAATTGATACTTATTCTCTATTATAGCGGAACATTTATCTAGCCGCTGTACTCAATCTGTTATATTTCTACCTACCAGCGCCAGTGTAAGTTTATACCATAAGGTAACTACATTCTATCAAATTTAGTTTTTTGCCCAAAAAGTTTTTTTTTATAACAGAATAGAACACCAATATCTAACGCGTGTATCTCACACTAAGATGCAGGAAAGGCTGCAAATTTCTTTTTTTGCCCAGAATTTGTGTTTTTTTCATAACAGAATGGAACACCAGTATCTAACGCATGTATCTCCTATTAACAGATGCAGCAAAGACTGCAAAATTAAGTATTTTACCCAAAATGGGTGTTTTTTTTAATAACAGACTAGAACAGCAGTATCTAACTCGTGTATCTCACACTAAGAGAAGCAGCAAAGGCTGCAAAATTAAGTATTTTGCCCAACATTTTTTTTTTTTTTTTTTTTTTTTTAAATAACAGACTAGAAGACCAATATCTAATGCGTGTATCTCAAACTGACAGATGCAGAAAAGGCTGCAAATTAATTTTTTTGTCCAAAATAGGTGTTTTTTTTATAACAGATTAAAAGACCAGTATCTAACGTGTGTATCTCACACTGAGAGATGAAGGAAGGGCTACAAATTTAGTTTTTTGCCCAAAATGGGTGTTTTTTTTAATAATAGACTAGAACAGCAGTATCTAACACATGTATCTCACATTGACAGATGCAGCAAAGGCTGCAAATTAATTTCTTTGCCCCCAAAGTTTTTTTTTTTTAACCAAGAATATTATTGCTGTATTTCTAGCTTGTATGTCACACTAACAAATGCAGTATAGGCCCCAAATGTAGGGTATTGCCAAAAATGTGTGTTTTTTTAAACCCAGAGAATTATTGAAGTATTGCAAGCTTGTATTTCACACTGACAAATGCTGCAAAGGTACCAGATGTAGGTTATTGTCAAAATGGGTGATTTTTTAAACCCAGAAAATTATTGCAGCATTTCAAGCATGTATTTCACAATGACATATGCTGCAAAGGCCCATGATATAGGGTTTGCAAAAAATGGGTGATTTTTTAAGCCCAGAAAATTATTGAAGTATTCCAAGCTTGTATTTCACACTGGCAAATGCTGCAAAGGCACCAGATATAGGATATTGCCAAAAATGATTTTTTTTTTAAAACCCAGATTATTATTGTGGTATTTCAAGCTTGGATTTGAATGTCACAATTGCACATATGCTGGTGCACTGAGCTTGCATAAAATGGCTGCCACCACCCACCTAACTAACAGACGGATAAAAGTTATTTTTCTGTTTCACTGGGCTCAGGGCAGGTTAAAAAGATTGTGCACTGCACCCACAAAACTAAATCTATGTAGAGTTAACAAGCACTTCAGATTAAAGATTATTTCCTTTTCTCTCCCTCACAGCAGTAGCATTCTATCCCTACACTAATCAGAGCAGAGTGACGTGCAGCGCTACGTGACTCCAACTTATATAGAGGCTGGGTCACATGCTGCACTAGCCAATCACAGGGATTCCATTCGTAGGCATGGCTGTGATGGCTTCTAAAGGCACAAGAGTAAAACGCTTGTTTATTGGCTGCTCTGCAGCCTTTGAAAAAGCGCCACTAAATCGCCAAACACCGAACTCGAGCCCAAACTTTTACTGAAAAGTTCGGGTTCGGGTCCGGGGTCCAAAATTCCTAAAGTTCGGTACAAACCCAAACTTTACAGTTTGGGTTCGCTCAACCCTAATCTTAACTTCTTTCTGCCTTTCAAGACTTTTCATCTGTTGGAGCTGTGCCTCGATTTCAGCTTCCATCTGATGGCATTGTGCATCCTTTTCAGCCATCAGTTGGCGCTGCGCCTCAATGGCAGCTTCCATTTCAATTTCTGCTCTCTTTATAGCAAGTTGTTAAGCTAATTCCTTTATTTTGGCTGAAGTATTTGAGGACTCTGATTTATGGGTGGCACTTTTGCTAGCGAATGAATTCAAAATTGAGATTGTGGTGCCACCTAAGGGCCTAGCATAGTGTCTCATAACAAGCTCATTCATTCTACTTCTTGCTTTAACTTCATCATAGTTTTCTGCAGATGATAGTTCTCTCATGAGCTCTACCAAATTTTTTGTGACCCCAGCACATGTGTCCATATCCTTACAATATCCTGGGAAGGTGTCGTAAATGACCGCCGGTTGACATATGCTGCCATAAACTCTGATTCAGATTTTTCTAGCATCTCTACAATGTCGCTCAAGTTCTCTTTTATAAGCTTTTTACGAATGTCTTTAATGTATAATTTCTATTTACCATACATTTTTTCCTTTCATTGCTGCTTCTTGCTCCAAATTTACCAGCATCTTTGGGGTTTTCTGGCACGTGATAAACGTCTTAGTTCATCTGCTTGGGCTATAATTGTTTTAGGCAAGACTAATTCTATATCAGACTCTTCTACCTCAGACAGGTTCCCTTGCTCTTCCCCCTCTACTCTATCTATCTTTGTATCCTTTTACAGTGGCATGGTAATACTAGGTTCAGACATTTTACTTTAAATGCAATACTGACAATAAATACGAATATTAAGAGTTCTTTCACTTTGAATGCAATACGGACTCTCCATGGATAGCGGTGCAGGCACTCTAGCTCTGGACTTTGGCCTCCCACCATGCATCTCTTTATCTCTCTAGGGATTGCAGGAGAGTTGTTGCTCTTTCTCTTACTATCTTGCCTTTGCCGTTCTGCCACTTTAAGAGTAGGCTGCAGCTTGACTAATGCACACGCTCTATGGCCTTTATGGTAGCTGTGCTGATGTGTATTTGCTTGCACACTCAGGGAACAGTTGCTGCATGGCGGTATATGCTGGCGCTCCACTTCTCTAATACGCTCTTTTCTCTGCAAGTTGAGGAGCGCTATCACTTCGCCCTCTAAGGGCCATAGTTCCACTGTGGCAGATGCAGAACTATGAAGTACCATTTGCACTGTGGCATTAGAAGAATTTTGATATCTCTGACTTTTAGTCTAACCAGACTGTCTATTACTCTGTAATTCCTCTAGCACCATTCTATGGAAACAGTAGGTTTAAAGAGCACACCAAATGCTTCAAATATCTTCTTTATTAACTTCAACTTTTCTTCATATATAACACTGCCACCTCCACAGCAGATAGTACATTTACAAAACACGTGTTGAAAAGATATCACAAAATAGCGGTATGCATAAAATGGTGGTTCAACTGTTCAATCTTGTCATTCTACATAAAATGGTGGATATATTTCTCTCAAGTATATTGTAAGAAGCAACAAGGGGCTGTCATTGACGGAAGATACGTGTCACTGAGGTTCCTGGCCTCGGTGAGGTAAGAACCGGGTTTTTCCCTTAAGTGTCAGTTTTGCAGTTGCAGTCTGACACTTCAGCTGTTAGTATGGCTGTAAAGCCGATCAGGGCCGGTTCTTATTGGGAGCAGCCAAAGAGCAGGGTGTGTGGCTGTTCCCCATGATTCCAGGCCGGGTTTTGGCTGGGATATAAAAACACAGCCAGCACGTTCAGCTGGGGTGGATTATCCTCCATGACAGAGAAGCTGTGGAGTCTGTGTCTTGAGACACTGAGGCCATCTATTTGTGAGAGCCGCATGCTGGGGAAAAAGGCCTCTAAAGCCTGCTGTAGGACTGCGGGTGGAAATCTGCTGACCAGGTGAAGGCTTTTTGCACTGTGGACTTTGTATGTTGTGAACAGGCACAAAAACTGAACACTTTGGGCTTTTTTTCCCTATATGTCAATAAACACTGAACTTTGCTTTACAACCTTGTTTTTGCTTCTGTACTGCGTCCGCTTACCCTGCCTACCAGAGCGAATTCCCACATTATGTACTCTCAGTTTAAGTTATTTAGGAACTTTATGATCTCTCTGAGAGGTATATCTGAGGTCTAACTAATAGTTCACTTGCAGTATGCAGTTAGCAGTGATTATTTGCAGATTGGTTGAGTATGATCTGATATGGTTGTGTGCACTTTGGATTGCAATATGGAATCTGAATGCTTGTAATTTGTATTTGCAATTTGTATTTGCAATTGTATGGTTGCAATTGAACTTGTATTTGGTGGAACTGTAAGTAAACACATATATATATAGTTCAGTATACAGTTCTAAACACAATACTAACAATATGAACATTATAAAACGTGTTTTAAATACCTATTGTTCCCATAAAACTCAGCTCTCTGTGGAGTGAATGTCTCTTCAGCTCCTGTCTCTGGTGAATAATGATTCTAGCAGCTCCTGCTAGGGTAATTCAAGACAGGTTGTGTTTGAGGCTGGCTGTGATTAGTGAAAACTCTTGCTGTGTGAGAAGCTGGCTGTGATTGGTCTAGACTTCTGCCCAGCAACAACAGATTAACACTATGCTTTCTGTTGTTTCTGCTGTGTCACTGAGCTTACCTTACATTATAAAATTAATCTTAAAGGAATGTTATCTTTTCCTGTTTCTATAACCACAAAATATAACAGTTTTATGACATCCAAAACATGATGTCACAGTAAATAACTAATTTTTCTTTAACACATAAACATAGAAACTGCATTAAGGTTATTAGCAGGTTTAGTTGTATACACATATAAGGCTATACTAGCAACCTAGGACAGGTCTTAGCTGGCCTGCTACACTGAGGCTGTCTGGTGCATGACAAAATTGTTCACAGATTTGTGCTGCTCCTACAGATGCATGTGCAATGTCGAATTCCAGTGAGTTGGTATGTCGCGGATTAATCTGTGTAGTGGCAGGCCATTCTGACACTAAAGGTCCAGGAGAGCGTTCTTTACCAAGCAAAAGTGGCTGAAGTGCTTGGACAGTCTCCTGGATTTTGCCAACACCTTGCGCAAGCCAATGTACTTAATTATGTAAGTGCTGCACCACTAGGTTGATGATGTGTACCATGCAGAGAGCATTTGTTATTTCACCCAGGTTCAAGGCAGCCATAATGTTGCACCCATTGTTGCTGACCACTTTGCCCAGTTGTAGTCGATGAGGTGACAGCCAGCAGAATGTTTGCTGCTTGATATAATTGAGCAACTGCTCGCCAGTGTGACTACTCTCTGACAGCCAATCTGCTCCAAAATAGCGTGGCAATGCTTGACCTGACACATCTGATAGGAAGGAAGGGTAGTGTGGGTGACCCTGTACCCAGCTGCTGTTAGGGATGGGAACATGTCCATGGAGGAAGATAAGTGCATGGAGTGGAAGCCAGGCTGCACGATTGGTGAGGAGGGGGGGTAAAAAGGACCTGGCCTCGTTGCCAGGGTGGTGGCGGAAAAAACATTGACCCAGTGGGCCGTGAAAGCGTCACAGCCAGGGAGAAGGTGAGTTTTTTTTCTCCCTGGCTGTGGCGCTCTCCACTGTGATTGGACCACGCTATAGCCAGGGAGAAGGAGACGCCCATTGAGAAACAGGGCAGTCTTCTCCTCCCTGTACCGATTCCAGTCATTAGCATATCAGGCGGGTAAAGTAAAAGGGGGCCACAGCAGGGGAATGGAGCGCCGGACAGACACACTAGTAAGTGATATTACATCCATGAATTATACCCTACACAACCCCCTTCTTATTTCATAATGTCTGGACCCATGAAAGGTCCTCTTTAAGTTTAACACACACAGGATATATTGCTGCCACACCCTGGGTATTGCTACAGTATTCACGTATATATGTTGTTTAATTAAATTTAAAGACCCGCTAAAAAAATTACATTGCGACCATGAGGAAACTGCATACAGTATATGTGAGTATATGGGCGATTGAGGCTTGATGCTCAATTTAACCCCTTGAGTACCGAGCCATTTTTCAACTTATGGACCAGGCCAAATTTTGGAAATCTGACATGTGTCACTTTATGCAATAATAACTTTGAAAGACTTATCCAAGCCATTCTGAGATTGTTTTCTTGTGACACATTGTAGTTCATAAAATGACCCCATTTTACTAACTACCCCCCTCAAGATATTCAAAATTGATTTTGCAAACTATGTTAAACCTTTAGGTGTTCCATGACAATTAAAGGAAAATGGAGATGAAATTTCTATATTTCACTTTTTTGGTAGATTTTCTATTTGAATCCATTATTCATATATACAGCAAGGGTGAACATCCAAACAAAACTCAATATCTATTACCCTAAATCTGAAGTCTAAAGAAACACCCCATATGTGATCATAAACTACTGTAAGGGCACACGACAGGGCACATAAGGAAAGGAGCGACAGATGGGTTTTGGAGGGCAGATAATGCTGGAATGGTTTTTAGACACCATGTCCCATTTGAAGCCCCCCGATCCACCCTACAGTAGACACTCCCGAAAAGTGACCCCTTTTGGCAACCATAGGATAAGGTGACAGTTTTATTGGTACTTTTTTGGAGTACATATTATTTTTGAACACTCAACATTACTCTTTTTGTGAGGTAAGGTAACCAGAAAATGGTCGTTCTGGCAGAGTTTTTATTTTTGTTTTTTTACAGTGTTCACCTGACAGGCAGTGGCGTACATGGAGATGTAAGGGCCCCATAGCAAGAATCAAACCAGGCCCCCGACACAGGACAGAAGGGTTTCTGCCTAAACCCTTTTCAATGACCCTTGGGCCATTTTTTCCACTGCTTCGTTTGCTAAAAGTTGTTTCTTTAGAGGGTAGAGCCCTGACTAAGTTTTTACCTCCAGTAGAAGACAAGATAATCCCAACTGGGCCCCTCTTGCCCTTGGCCACTATGGTAGTTATGCCCCTGCTGATCATGTATCGTGTAATATCTTTATAGAGCATTTCGCAATTTCTTATAAATTTCCGTCACCCTGCAGTGATACAAGACAGAGGTAGTGACCTTACAACATTCTACCTGAATGGTGTTCTCAATGAAGTTCTAATTAACTGTCTTTGATCACAAGATTTATACAGTACCTTGCAAAAGTATTGAACCCCCTTTACTTTTTTCGTGTTTTGCTACATAAATTCAATGTTTTGTTAATCTGAATCTAAGTTGGTGAAGTGAAATGAGAAAAATATATAAATAAAACTATTGTTTAGAAATAGAAAACTGAAAATCGGCATGTGCGTATGTATTCATCCCCCCCTTTGTTAAGAAGCTCATAAAAACCTCTGGTGCAACCTATTACCTTCAGCAGTCTTCATAATTAGTGAAATGATGTCCACCTGTGTGCAATCTAAGTGTCACATGATCTGCAACACCTAAGCAAGGCATCACTAACCAAAAACTGCCATGAAGACCAAGGAACTCTCCAAACAAGTAAGGGGCAATGTTGTTGAAAAGTACAAGCCAGGGTTAGGTTTTAAAAAAATATCCAAATCTTTGATGATACCCAGGAGCCCCATTAAATTTATAATAATCAAATGGTAAGAACATGGTACAACAGCAAACCTACCAAGAGACGGCCGCCCACCGGGCAAGGAGGGCATTAATCAGAGAGGCAGCACAGAGACCTAAGGTAACCCTGGAGGAGCTGCAGAGTTCCACAGCAGAGACTGGAGTATCTGTACATAGGATGACAACAATCACTTTCAGCAAAAAGCAAAAAGTCACATTGTGAGTTTGTGAAAAGGCATGTTGGAGACTCCCAAAATGTATGGAGGAAAGTGCTCTGGTCTGATGAGACTAAAATTGAACTTTTCAGCCATCAAAGAAAATGCTATGTCTGGCGCAAACCCAACACATCATATCACCCAAAGAACACCATCCCCACAGTAAAACATGATGGTGGCAACATGGTGGCAGAGTTGAGGGAAAGATGGATGGTGCTAAATACAGGGAAATTATTGAGCAAAACCTGTACTACTCTGTGCTTGATTTGAGGCTAGGATGGAAGTTTACCTTTTAGCAGGACAATGACCTTATACACACTGCTAAAGCAACACTTGAGTGATTTAAGAGAAAAATGTAAATGTGTTGGAATAGCCTAATCAAAGCCCAGATCTCAATCCAATAGAAAATCTGTGGCTAGACTTAAAGATGGCTGTTCACAAGCACAAACCAGCCAACTTGAAGGAGCTGGAGCAGTTTTGCAAGGAGGAATGGGCAAAAATCCCATTGGTAAGATGTGGCAAGCTCATAGAGACTTATCTAAAGCGACTTAGAGCTGTGATGGCCACAAAAGGTGGCTCTACAAAGTATTGACTTTAGGGAGGGTGAATAGTTATGCACGTCGACTTTTTCTGTTATTTTGTCCTTTTTGTTGTTTGCTTCACAATAAATACATTTAAAAAAAAAACTTCAAAGTTGTGGGCATGTTCTGTAAATTAATGCAAATCCTCAAACAATCCATGTTAATTCCAGGTTGTGAGGCACCAAAACACAAAAAAGTCAAGGCACTGTATGTTTTAGCCCCTCCTCCTAATGATGTCCAGTGTGCAGCACACATGTCTCTGAGATAATCACTCAGGAATCATTCTCAGTAAAATGGGGGGTTTGTGTATGTCTAACTATCCATAGTTCACTACATTACAAAGAATATAGAAGGTGATATAAAGGAGGACAGAATTATAGGGGACAGAACCAATTAATTCTTAATTTTGTATGTAAAATACCATTACAACAGAGTATTAATCTCCACATGTCCACCAATGTTATTAAACTCATAAATATATACAGAGAAATACAGCAATATGGTAAAATCTGGATGCATATATATGGAATATACATATTGGGGACTACAATATTTCACTTGGGGATGAACATACAATATATTGGTAAGAAAATATATACTAGATAGAACATTTTAATGATTATTGTTAGGGGCCTGACATAAAGCATGCTTATAGGCTCACGTACTGTAATGGTTGCCTACTCTCTGAGCAGAGGGAGCACAAAGGGGAGAGCATGAATACGCTAGAAAACGTTTCTCCAGCATCTCAGGGCGAGTGCACATATCGTTCGTATATACATGCAGACTTTAGTGGAGGTACAGTGTGCCAATACGTGCAACTTAACATTTTAACAGGTCTGACTACTTATTAGTGATTGGTGCACTAAGTATTATTGTGAAATTGTGACATCACAGCACTATGTCTGTATGTATGTATGTAGCAACCTACACTGACTGACTATCTCCCACTAACTATCTGTATTATTTATATATATATATATATATATATATATATATATATATATATAAACTATCTAACTATCTAATGTAATGACACAGGAAAGCAGAGAACACAGCAATAACACTGCTGTCTCTCTCAGATCTGCAAAATACTGCATACAAGGGCTGCTGGGGAGGTTCTTATATAGTAAGAGGTAGGCAACTTTCCTATTGGTTGCTAGGGATATTGCTAAGCTCAGACAAAGACATTGCAGCCTTCTCATTGGCCCACAGGCAAGAAGCAGGGAGGGATCATGGGTTCAGATGAAATAAAAGCTAGAATATTCGAAAATCCGAATATATATATCACTATATTCTAAATATTTGAATCCAGAGGGGAGACAAACCAGGCTGGTGTAGTGAGCTGCATCTATATTTATTTATATAAGGAGATATATAACGCGAGTTTGACCGCGACTCGTGGTTGATTAAGTGTGTGGTTGCGTAAGTGTGTGACTTAACCACTTCAGCCCCGCTAGCTAAAACCCCCTTCATGACCAGGCCACTTTTTACTCTTCTGCACTACACTACTTTCACCGTTTATCGCTCGGTCATGCAACTTACCACCCAAATGAATTTTACCTCCTTTTCTTCTCACTAATAGAGCTTTCATTTGGTGGTATTTCATTGCTGCTGACATTTTTACTTTTTTTGTTATTAATCAAAATGTAATGATTTTTTTGCAAAAAAATGACATTTTTCACTTTCAGCTGTAAAATTTTGCAAAAAAAACGACATCCATATATACATTTTTCGCTAAATTTATAGTTCTACATGTCTTTGATAAAAAAAAATGTTTGGGCAAAAAAAAATGGTTTGGGTAAAAGTTATAGCGTTTACAAACTATGGTACAAAAATGTGAATTTCCGCTTTTTGAAGCAGCTCTGACTTTCTGAGCACCTGTCATGATTCCTGAGGTTCTACAATGCCCAAACAGTAGAAAAACCCCACAAATGACCCCATTTCGGAAAGTAGACACCCTAAGGTATTCGCTGATGGGCATAGTGAGTTCATAGAACTTTTTATTTTTTTGTCACAAGTTAGCGGAAAATGATGATGATTTTTTATTTTATTTTTTTTCTTACAAAGTCTCATATTCCACTAACTTGCGACAAAAAATAAAAAATTCTAGGAACTCGCCATGCCCCTCACAGAATACCTTGGGGTGTCTTCTTTCCAAAATGGGGTCACTTGTGGCGTAGTTATACTGCCCTGGCAATTTAGGGGCCCATATGTGTGAGAAGTACTTTGCAATCAAAATGTGTAAAAAATGACCGGTGAAATCCGAAAGGTGCACTTTGGAATGTGGGTCCCTTTGCCCACCTTGGCTGCAAAAAAGTGTCACACATCTGGTATCGCCGTACTCAGGAGAAGTTGGGGAATGTGTTTTGGTGTGTCATTTTACATATACCCATGCTGGGTGAGAGAAATATCTTGGCAAAAGACAACTTTTCCCATTTTTTTTATACAAAGTTGGCATTTGACCAAGATATTTATCTCACCCAGCATGGGTATATGTAAAATTACACCCCAAAACACATTCCCCAACTTCTCCTGAGTACTGCGATACCAGATGTGTCACACTTTTTTGCAGCCTAGATGCGCAAAGGTGCCCAAATTCCTTTTAGGAGGGCATTTTTAGACATTTGGATCCCAGACTCCTTCTCACGCTTTAGGGCCCCTAAAAAGCCAGGGCAGTATAAATACCCCACATGTGACCCCACTTTGGAAAGAAGACACCCCAAGGTATTCAATGAGGGGCCTGGAGAGTTTATAGAATTTTTTTTTTTGGCATAAGTTAGCGGAAATTGATTTTATTTTTGTTTTTTCTCACAAAGTCTCACTTTCCGCTAACTTAGGACAAAAATTTAAATCTTTCATAGTTTCAATATGCCCCTCAGCAAATACCTTTGGGTGTCTTCTTTCCAAAATGGGGTCAGTTGTGGGGTGTTTGTACTGCCCTGGCATTTGAGGGTCTCCGCAATCATTACATGTATGGCCAGCATTAGGAGTTTCTGCTATTCTCCTTATATTGAGCATACAGGTAATGAGATTTTTTTTTCCGTTCAGCCTCTGGGCTGAAAGAAAAAAAATGAACGCCACAGATTTCTTTATTCGCATCGATCAATGTGGATGAAAAAAATCTCTGCCAAAAAAAAAAAAGGAGGGGAAAGGCGTCTGCCAGGACATAGGAGCTCCGCCCAACATCCATACCCACTTAGCTCGTATGCCCTGGCAAACCAGATTTCTCCATTCACATCAATCGATGTGGATGAATAAATCATTGCCGGGATTTTTTTTTTTTTTACATACAAAGTGTTTGCCAAAGCATAGGAACGCCGCCTCCTCCTCAGCTCGTATGCCTTGGCAAACGTATCTGTTACTGCAGAGTAGAAATCTCGTCTTGCAGCGCCGCATACACCGACTTGCGTGTATTCTGACAGCAGCGCAATGCTTCTGTCAGAATGTGCATCAGTGCTGCAGCTGGTCGATCGGTTGGTAAAAAAAAAAAAAAAGAAAAAACCAGGCCGCAACGCAATAATTTTATTAACTTTGCAACAGAACATATAAACTTTAACTTTTTTAACTGAACATTAACCTTTTTGCTTACTGGTGTTTTTTTTTCTTTTACCTTTATAGAACAAACCTCTCCTTCCCCATGGGTCAATGTGCAAAGCGCAAATCGCCCAAAGATGTGGCGAAGTGCGTTATGCACTTTGTCCCAGGTGAAAGGAGAGGTTTGCAGCAGCTGTGTGAGTGAATGGGCCCAAAAAGCCCTGTGTGCCTGTCCTGGTGAGATGATCCCTATGCTAATAGTGTACCTGTGAGTGGTACTTCCGGAAACACTCTCCAAAGCATAGGGCAGGGTGGTCAGGACAGTCAGGACAGAAATAGCGGGTGTCACGCCTTATTCCACTCCTGCTACAGACACAACATCTTTTTCGGGGTGACGGTTGGGTTGAGGTACCAGGAACGACATTGGGGAAATGTCGCTCGTGTAGACGGCTAACTACACTGGTGGATGGGGCCACGGAACCTCCTGGGTACAGGAGGTTCTCGATGATCTCTTCCTGAAATTTGAGGAAGGATCCAGTTCTCCCAGCCTTACTGTAGAGAACAAAACTATTATACAGAGCCAATTGAATTAAATATACAGACACCTTCTTATACCAGCGTCTGGTTCTGCGGGAAACTAAATACGGAGACAACATCTGGTCATTGAAGTCCACCCCTCCCATGTGAAGGTTATAGTCGTGGACCGAGAGGGGCTTTTTAATTACACGGGTTGCTCGCTCAATTTGTATTGTCGTGTCTGCGTGAATGGAGGAGAGCATGTAAACGTCACGCTTGTCTCTCCATTTCACCGCGAGCAGTTCTTCGTTACACAGTGCGGCCCTCTGCCCCCTTGCAAGACGGGTGCTAACGAGCCGTTGGGGGAAGCCCACGCGACTAGTTTGCGCGGTACCACAGCAGCCAATCCGTTCTAGAAACAAATGCCTAAAGAGGGCCACACTTGTGTAAAAATTGTCCACATAAAGATGGTACCCCTTGCCGAATAAGGGTGACACCAAGTCCCAAACTGTCTTCCCACTGCTCCCCAGGTAGTCAGGGCAACCGACCGGCTCCAGGGTCTGATCTTTTCCCTCATAGATCCGAAATTTGTGGGTATAGCCTATGGCCCTTTCACAGAGCTTATACAATTTGACCCCATACCGGGCGCGCTTGCTTGGGATGTATTGTTTGAAGCCAAGGCGCCCGGTAAAATGTATCAGGGACTCGTCTACGCAGATGTTTTGCTCTGGGGTATACAAATCTGCAAATTTCAGGTTGAAATGGTCTATGAGGGGCCGAATTTTGTGGAGCCGGTCAAAAGCAGGGTGGCCTCTGGGACGGGAGGTGCTGTTATCACTAAAGTGCAGGAAACGCAGGATGGTCTCAAATCGTGTCCTGGACATAGCAGCAGAGAACATGGGCATGTGATGAATTGGGTTTGTGGACCAATATGACCGCAATTCATGCTTTTTAGTTAGACCCCTGTTGAGGAGGAGGCCCAGAAAAGTTTTAATTTCGGAAACTTGGACTGGTTTCCACCGGAAAGGCTGGGCATAATAGCTTCCCGGGTTAGCGGTTATAAATTGTGTGGCATATCTGTTTGTTTCGGCCACAACTATGTCTAAGAGCTCCGCAGTCAAGAACAGCTCAAAAAATCCCAGGGCTGAACCGATCTGAGCTGTCTCAACCCGAACTCCAGACTGGGCAGTGAAAGGGAAAACTACAGGTGCGGCTGAAGTTGGGGACTGCCAATCAGGGTTTGCCAGCACCTCTGGGATTCTAGGGGCTCTACGGGCACGTCTTTGCGGTGGCTGCGACGGGGTCACTACTGCACGTGCCACCGTACCAGCTTCAACTGCCCTTCTGGTGCTCGCTACTTCACCAGGTTGTACGGCAGTGCTGGTGCTAGGTCCAGGGAGGGCTGGGCTGCTGGTGTATGCCTCACCACGTAATCCGACAGCACCAGCCCCACTCTGCTGCTCTTGAAGCTGGTCCTGCGCAACCTGCGGTCTAGCGACACGGGGCCGGGTACGCCTGGTGCTATCAGGGACCTCAGCCTCCTCGTCCGAACTTTGGGTCAGAGAGCCACTGCTTTCTACAGGTTCGTGTTCTGACCCGCTGGATTCATCAGATGAGGGTTCCCATTCCTCATCAGACTGGGTCAGAAGCCTGTAGGCCTCTTCAGAAGAATACCCCCTGTTTGACATGTGGGCAACTAAATTTAGGGGTATTTTCTGAGACTACCCAAGAAAAAAAAGCAAGCCTGTCTTACAAAGGGGAGGCTAGCGAAGTACCGGAGGCCGCTGCGGTTGATAAAAAATATCAAAACTGATTTTTTTATCGCCGCAGTGCGTGTAAAGTGAATGTGCAGCGATTAAAAAAAAAATTTTTTTTTGTCACTGCGGTGGGGCGGGTGTGGGCGAACGCACGTGTGGGCGACCGATCAGGCCTGATCGGGCAAACACTGCGTTTTGGGTGGAGGGAGAACTAAAGTGACACTAATACAATTATAGATCTGACCGTGATCAGTTTTGATCACTTCCAGATACTATAAAAGTACAAATGCTGATTAGCGATACGCTAATCAGCGAATAACGGACTGCGGTGTGGTGGGCTGGGCGCTAACCGATCCCTAAACTACCTAACCAAGGGGCCTAAACTATACCTAAAACCTAACGGTCAATACCAGTGAAAAAAAAAAAGTGACAGTTTGCACTGATCACTTTTTTCCTTTCACTAGTGATTGACAGGGGCGATCAAAGGGGTGATCAAATGGTTAATTGGGGTTCAGGGGGGTGATCTGGGGCTAAGTGTGTAGTGTGGGTGTACTCACTGTGTAGCCTGCTCCTCTGCTGGATCCAACCGACGAAAAGAACCAGCAGAGGAGCAGGCAGCCATATAACAGATCATATTTACTAATATTATCTGTTATCTGGCGCTCTGATTGGATTTTTTAAAAATCATCAGCTTGCCAGCCGCGATCATTGGCTGGCAAGCTGATGACGATTTACTCCTTGACGAAATGCCGGCCCGAACTGCGCATGCGCGGGCCGGCATAGCGCGTCATCTCGCGTCTCGCGAGATGACGCGTATATGCGTGACTCTGCGCAGCGATGCCGCCTCCGGACCGCACATCTGCGTTAGGCGGTCCGGAGGCGGTTAAGATTAAGTGACTTTAGATTCAGGGACTTTACTGGGGGACTGTAATTTGCCAGTTTCTTAGTACTACATTATATTGTATTTTTTACTTTGCTGGTGTAATCCCCATTAAGTATGTGTTGCACAATTGACAGCGCAGTCCAGTGCACATCTTGCATGATGTATGCAGTCCTGGAACAGGAGTTCAAGGGTGCATATCTTTGTTCAAGATGTGAGCAAATTACCCGTTTGTAATCGCTAATCGAGTCTCTAAATGGGCAAGTTGCAACACTGAGAGGCATTGACAATTTGCAAAAGAGTTTGCTTCTCACCGAGCAAGCACTCTTTGGGGTAGATGAAGGGGAGGGTGACAGAGAGGAGGCTGAGGAAAGTGAGGTAGCTAGCTGGGTAACAGTTAGAAAGCGGGGTAGAGGGAAGAGTGCCAGGGAGGCTAGCCCTGATCTGACACACCCCAACAAGTTTGCACGTTTGGCAGATGAGGGGGATGTCAGTCCAGGGAGGGCACTGCCGCAGCCAGACTTCCTCTGCCAGTCAGGGGAATGCCAGCTCCGGTAAGCAGGGGACCAGGAGAGCAGGGCAGGCCAGACAGGTGCGGGTAGTGGGAGACTCAATTATTAGGGGAGCAGATAGAAATCTGTCACAAAGACCGTGATCGCCGAACAGTGTGCTGTCTTCCTGGCGCTAGAGTTCGACACATCGTGGATCGGGTTGACAGATTACTGGGGGGGGCTGGAGAAGATCCAGCGTTCATGGTCCATATCGGAACCAATGACAAAGTTAGGGGTAGGTGGAGAGTCCTTAAAAATGATTTCAGGGATTTAGGTCAAAAGCTGAGGGCAAGGACCTCAAAGGTAGTATTTTCCGAAATACTACCTGTACCACGGGCCACACTAGAGAGGTAGCGGGAGATTAGGGAAATTAACAAGTGGCTCAAGAACTGGTGTAGGAAGGAGGGGTTTGGGTTCCTGGAGAACTGGGCCGACTTCTCTATCGGCTACAGGCTCTATCGTAGGGACGGGCTGCACCTCAATGGGGAAGGGGCAGCTGTGTTGGGGAAGAAGATGGCTAGAAGGTTGGAGGAGTGTTTAAACTAGGGACTGGGGGAGGGTAATTATGTTATAGAATGGGAAGATAGTGCAGATAGAGACCGGGGGCAAGGTAGTGAGACTGGGGGAGGAACGGAAGGAGGGACTAGAACAGTTCAGAAGGAAAGGAGTAAAAAATATACATAAACCTCTCAAATGTATGTATACTAATGCTAGAAGCCTGACTAATAAAACTGGTGAACTGGAATTAGTGATGTGTGAGGAGGACTATGACATAGTGGGAATAACTGAGACATGGCTGGATGATAGCTATGACTGGGCAGTTAATGTACAGGGTTACAGCCTGTTTAGAAAGGATCGTCAAAACCGGAGAGGGGGAGGGGTCTGCCTTTATGTAAAGTCCGGTCTAAAGCCCACACTCCGGGAAAATATAAGTGAGGGACATGAACATGTGGAGTCACTGTGGGTAGAGATACATGGCGCTAAAAACAATAATAAATTACTAATAGGAGTTTACTATAAACCACCTAATATACCAGAGTCCACAGAAAATCTACTACTAAACGAGATAGAAGAGGCGGCAAATCATAATGAGGTGGTTATTATGGGGGACTTCAACTACCCAGATATAGACTGGGAAACAGAAACTTGTATATCTCATAAAGGAAACAGGTTCTTGGCAATAACCAAAGACAATTACCTTTCCCAACTGGTTCAGGACCCGACTAGAGGGACGGCCATACTGGACTTAGTATTAACCAATAGGCCTGACAGAACAACAGACGTGCAGGTTGGGGGACACCTGGGAAATAGTGACCACAAAGTAATAACCTTCCAATTATCATTCAAAAGAGCGTTTCTACAGGGAGGAACAAAAATACCAAACTTCAAAAAAGCTAAATTTAGCCAACTAAGAGAGGCCATAGGCCTAACTAAATGGGATAAAGTCCTCACAAATAAAAATACAGCCACAAAATGGGATATCTTTAAAAGCATCCTAAAATCTCATTGTGAGAGGTACATACCGTATGGGAATAAAAGGTTAATGAACAAAAAGAAACCAATGTGGATAAACAGAACTGTAAAGAAAGCAATAAATGACAAAAAGAAAGCATATAAAACACTAAAACAGGAAGGTAGCACGGAAGCACTGAAAAACTATAAGGAAAAAAATAGAACATGTAAAAAACAAATAAAAGCTGCCAAACTAGAGACCGAGAGATTAATTGCCAAAGAGAGTAAAACTAACCCTAAAATGTTCTTCAATTATATAAATGTTAAAAAGTATAAATCTGAAGGTGTCGGCCCGTTAAAGAGTAATTAGGGGGGAGTCGCAGAGAGCGACGAGGAGAAAGCAAAGCTGTTAAATATTTTTTTCTCCAATGTATTCACTGAGGAAAATAAACTGTCAGATGACATGCCGAATGTTGAAATAAATTCCCCATTAAAAGTGTCCTGTCTGACCCAGGAAGAAGTGCAAAAGCGACTTAAACAGATTAAAATAGACAAATCGCCAGGACCGGATGGCATACACCCCCGTATCCTAAGGGAATTAAGTAATGTCATAGCCAGACCCTTATTTCTGATATTTGCAGATTCTATATTGACAGGGAATGTCCCACAGGATTGGCGCATGGCAAATGTGGTGCCAATATTCAAAAAGGGTCCAAAAACAGAGCCTGGAAACTATAGGCCGGTAAGTTTAACATCTGTTGTGGGTAAACTGTTTGAAGGTTTTCTGAGAGATGCTATGTTAGAGCATCTTAACGGAAATAAGCAAATAACGCCATATATCAGCATGGCTTCGTGAGGGATCGATCATGTCAAACAAATTTAATCAGTTTCTATGAGGAGGTAAGTTCTAGACTTGACAGCGGCGAATCAATGGATGTTGTGTATCTGGACTTCTCCAAAGCATTTGACACTGTGCCACATAAAAGGTTAGTATATAAAATGAGAATGCTCAGACTGGGAGAAAACGTCTGTAAGTGGGTAAGTAACTGGCTCAATGATAGAAAACAGAGGGTGGTTATTAATGGTACATACTCAGATTGGGTCACTGTCACTCAGGGGTCAGTATTGGACCCTATTCTCTTCAATATATTTATTAATGATCTTGTAGAAGGCTTGCATAGTAAAATATCAATTTTCGCAGATGACACTAAACTGTGTAAAGTAATTAACACTGATGGGGACAGTATACTACTACAGAGTGATCTGGATAGATAGGAGGCTTGGGCAGATAAGTGGCAGATGAGGTTTAACACTGACAAATGTAAAGTTATGCAAAGTTATGGGAAGGAATAATGCAAGTCACCCGTACTTATTAAATGGTAAAACACTCGGTAACACTGACATGGAAAAAGATCTAGGAATTTTAATAAACAGCAAACTAAGCTGCAAAAAACAGTGTCAGGCAGCTGCTGCCAAGGCCAATAAGATTATGGGTTGCATCAAAAGGGGCATAGATGCCCGTGATGAGAACATAGTCCTACCACTTTACAAATCATTAGTCAGACCACACATGGAGTACTGTGTACAGTTCTGGGCTCCAGTGAACAAGGCAGATATAGCAGAGCTGGAGAGGGTCCAGAGGAGGGCAACTAAAGTAATAACTGGAATGGGGCAACTACAGTACCCTGAAAGATTATCAAAATTAGGGTTATTCACTTTAGAAAAAAGACGACTGAGAGGAGATCTAATTAATATGTATAAATATATCAGGGGTCAGTACAGAGATCTCTCCGATCATCTATTCATTCCCAGGACTGTGACTGTGACGAGGGGACATCCTCTGCGTCTGGAGGAAAGAAGGTTTGTACACAAACATAGAAGAGGATTCTTTACGGTAAGAGCAGTGAGACTATGGAACTCTCTGCCTGAGGAGGTGGTGATGGTGAGTACAATAAAGGAATTCAAGAGGGGCCTGGATGTATTTCTGGAGTGTAATAATATTACAGGCTATAGCTTCTAGAGAGAGATCGTTGATCCAGGGATTTATTCTGATTGCCTGATTGGAGTCGGGAAGGAATTTTTATTCCCCTAAAGTGAGGAAAATTGGCTTCTACCTCACAGTTTTTTTTTGCCTTCCTCTGGATCAACTTGCAGGATGACAGGCCGAACTGGATGGACAAATGTCTTTTTTCGGCCTTATGTACTATGTTACTATGTTACTATTAGTGAAGTCTCGAAGTGCCGATATTCGCAATTAATATTCGCTATTCGAATATTCGCATCAAACACTAATGCTTAACACTACACAAACTAATTAAGGAAAATAAGTTATAATTGGATGTAGACTTTAATAGATCATCAGTGTCTGATCGTTGCAGGTCCAAACCCTGCACCACCTCCAACCAATGGTTTGAAGAAGCCTTGGTGCTCTACTTCATCAGTCACATGGCCTAGGTTCAGCTCAGTCTCATTCAAGTGAATGGGCCACAGTTGCAACACCAAGCACGTGGATAGTGCTATGCTTGGTAAGCAGTGAGGAAGCCATATCAATCACCGGACCTCTGCTGATTAGTTGCTAATCAACTATCCTGAGTAAAACCCCTTTAACTGCAGTTGCATTCAGTTTCTGTTTGTTTGTGTGTCTTTTCAGTTTTGTCTTTAGTAATTTTAAAACATGCTAAATCAGGCTGAGGTCAGCATTTCACGGAATCTGAACAGACAGTCTAGCTCTATACACTTCAGAATTAATCCTGCAACATCTATCTACAGTCACATTATACATAAGTTCCATTGGCAGCCATACATGTCCATTCAACATGTCCACACATCCACCACGTATGACAGAATATGTTGCATGTTTTAGATCAAAAGCTCTTCCATTCCTTCACCATACTGTTTTCTTACAATTACTCTGATACAAGATCATCTTGGTTTCATATTTCCATAGAATCTTGTTCTTGAGCTGGGTATAATTTAAATGTTCTCTAGTAAAGTCTAATCTGACCTTTCTGTTCTTGAGTGTTACCAGTGGTGCGCATATTGACATAAACCCTCTCTATTTATATTGCTAAAGGTAGACTTTGACAATGGTATGCCTGCCTCTTGGAAGGTGTTATTGATGAGGCTAGATGTTGTGACAATGAAAGAATTCAGCAATCATAACATTTAATTGTTTGTCCAATTTAACCCTTTCAGACCCAGAGGTTTTTTGTTGTTGGGTTTTTGTTTTTCACTCCCTGCCTTTCTGGTGTGATACCTTATTTTTCCGTTCACATAGCCCTATGAGTTGGGTTTTGCTTTGACAATGTTCCCTACACGGTAAAACTGGCTGGTTACTTTCATTCTCCAGGTCAGTACGATTACAGAGACACCACATATGTATAGTTTTTCTTGCATTTTAATACAAAAAAAAACAAAAAACTTTTCATTATTTTTTTCATTTCATTGCCATATTCTGACCTATAACTTTTTAGCAGTTTTGTGTATGGAGCTGTGTCCGGGCAAATTTTTTGCAAGGTGATCTATACTTCATTGATACCATTCTGTGGTGTGTATGCCTTTTTGAAAAAAAAAATTATAATTTGTAAGTCGGCAAAAACGGCGAATAGGACATTTTTATGGGCATTTGCACACAAGGTAATATCTATGATGTTTTTTTTTTATTGTTTACCTTTTGGGAAAGTGGGGGGATTAGAATTTTTATATTAACACTTTTTTTTTTACACAATTTTCTCGTTCCCATAGAGACCTATAAAAAGCAATCATTAGATTCTTCTCTCATGCACTCTAGTACATTAGCGTTGGAGTCTATGAAAGTGACAATATATTCCTATGGAATCCATAGGAACTAATGGGCTTCATCTTCAGTCAATTCCGAAGGACTGAAGCTGCCACATCTGGCTCCCCTGGGCATGTACTTCCAGGCTTTAGCACATTCAGAAGTTGTGGTCACATTTGACAGTGATCGTCATTACCGCTGGTTGTGGACTTTAGCCACAGGCGTCTGCTGTATGACAGCACGTGCAACAGGTGCCATGTTTAAAGTCCCAGCCAGCGCTGCACATGTATGACGCTAGTTGTGAAGGGGTAATGCTCTTGCAGGCATTTGGGTGTTGCTGAGCGCAATGCATTTTTTGAGAAAGTACCACATTTTCGATGTGGCTAAACATAAAATTTATTTTATTTCTTGAGCAGATTTTGTTTCATTTTTTCAGTCTAAGGGTCCATTCACACATCCGTGTGTGTTTTGCGGACCGCACATCGCCGGCACTTAATAGAAAATGCCTATTCTTGTCCACAATTGTGGACAAGAATAGGACATGTTCTATTTTTGGGGGATCGGAATTGTGGACCCTTAAGTGCAGGTCCGCATTCCCGGATCCGGGCCGCACACCGTGCGTCCCCATTGAAATGAATGGGTCCACAATTCCATTCCGCAAAATGCGGAACGGAATTGCGGAGGTGTGACTTGAGCCTTAGGGTGGCTTCACATGGGCAAGTTCAATGGGATAAACTTGCAGCGTGTGTCTTCCCGTCCTGACCTATATAGCACTGATAGGATTGCATAGCATTACACAGACACACGTTGAACTCGCTGGTTTGAAACCAGATTAATGATGGCATTTACTTGCATTGACACCTCTCTGGACCAGTTTTTTTAATTGGTACCCAGTACAAATGTGACTCTTAAAATCAACACCATATCTTTTACTTTTGATTCTATGAAAATGATGGGAGAGTCAATACTATAGTTAAACCCATGTTGTCACTGTTCGGATATTTCTGGACCCAACTTGCATAAGTTTGTATAAATGTACAGTATATACAGAAGTATTCTTGCTTACCTTTTGGCTCAAGATATCCCAATCCCAATATATGTTTGTACCACAAACATTTTTTAAACTGGTCACTCTTTTCAGGATATCTGGAGCCAAGAGGAAAGGTAAGAAAATGCACATCAAGAAAAGAGGAAAGGTAAGGAAGGATATATACATATAGTTTCAAGGAGCCAAATTAACATACTATTTTACAATATAATGTCACAAAGTCTTTTTTGCAATCTTAAAATCAAACCTTGCATAAAAATTGTTAAACTTGTTCTAACTTGCGCAGAATTTCCATACAATTGTACAAAGGGTATTAATAACTTTTACTTTTCTTAAGAACCTCTAGGATATATATTCTGCATTTTAAATGAAGTTGCTCCTGGCAGGTCAGTTCTAAAATGTTTCTTCTTCCCACAGTGTTTTGAAATAAGAGGGCTTGGTAGGAAGTGTTTCCTGACAGTTAAATTGCGATGTAGGCTGAGGTTACAAGAGCGATCCTGCCTCTTTAACATGGAAACAAGACAAAGGTTTCTTTCTACGATAGCAGGATCACAACTGTCAGGCCATCTTCGTGCACTTGGGAGAATCTGCAAAGTCATAATTATATCTCTTAACCTGTCTTGCTCTTTGCAATAGAAAGATCCTATTATATTGAAATGAGATCATTAGCAATCACATACTTTTCTTTCAGGCTTTTTTTTATTCAAATACCTTAACTGCCTAGCAATGGAATATTTATAAGTATTTTTTACAGTAAATGATGGCATCTTTCTATAGTGGAGGAAAATTAACCTTTTATGCCCTTTTGTGCACTAAGTCAAATCTAAGTGGAAAGAAATCATAAAGATTGCTGGAAAACAATCAACAAAAATCTCTCCAGATATAATTTTATAGAAATAATTTTCTTTATTGATTTTTCAAATACAAAGGTACAGAAAAGCCAGTAGGTCGTAATAACGTCACTAAAGCAATAACAGAGATAAATCAGATGATGATGTACTGTAGCGTGCAAGTATGTGTAAGTTGTATGTATCATGGAAAGTAATCTGTACAGTGTATTTAACATCCATGGAGCCCATGTACTATCTCTGACAGCTGGGTTAATCACGGTGGCAGGTAGCAGCTTCTCATATCAACAAAAGGTATTTAGTGCTTGGATGGTCTCTGTTAGGGCTGGGGGATCTACAGATTTCAAATGTCTAGCGATTATTAGCTTGGCACACAACAGAATGTGGCCAATAATACGTCTGTAGCCCTAGGGAATGCGGTCTATGGCAATAAATAAAAGAGCAAAAGCCGGTGAAGGAGTAATCTGTAACCCAGAGACATGTGAGAGTAAAGCAAAAGTTTAAAGCAAGTTTTGGGCACGACCATAGAATATGGTATAATAATTCAGTTTTCCCACAATTTCTCTAGCAACAAGCAGATGTACCTGGGTACATAAGGCTTAATCTTTGGGGGGTAAAATACCACCTGAGCAAGGTTTTCATCCCGGCTTTGTACTGAATAGTGCATTTGAAAGTAGATGCCATTAAGCTCAAGGCATTGGCCAACTCCACCTCCAAAAAGGTTGTTTGCAGGTCTTGTTCCCATTTTAACATTGGAAGACATTTAAAAAACATAGATTTATCTACCATTAAGTCATATATATACAGTACAGACCAAAAGTTTGGACACACCTTCTCATTCAGAGAGTTTTCTTCATTTTCATGACTATGAAAATTGTAGATTCACACTAAAGGCATCAAAACTATGAATTAACACATGTGGAATTATATATATAACAAAAAAGTGTGAAACAACTATAAAAAAAATGTAATATTCTAGGTTCTTTAAAGTAGCCACATTTTGCTTTGATTACTGCTTTGCACACTCTTGGCATTCTCTTGATGAGCTTCAAGAGGTAGTCACCTGAAATGGTTTTCACTTCACAGGTGTGTCCTGTCAGGTTTAATAAGTAGCTAAGTAAAGAAAATAATAAGCAGCTAAGTAAAGAAAAACAAGTGGCCACCATTACTTTAAGAAATGAAGGTCAGTCAGTCTGAAAAATTGGGAAAACTTTGAAAGTGTCCCCAAGTGCAGTCACAAAAACCATCAAGCGCTACAAAGAAACTGGCTCCCATGCGGACCGCCCCCTGAAAGGAAGACCAAGAGTCGCCTCTGCTGCGGAGGATAAGTTCAGCCGAGTCACCAGCCTCAGAAATCGCAGGTTAACAGCAGCTCAGATTAGAGACCAGGTCAATGCCACACAGAGTTCTGCCATCAGCAGACACATCTCTAGAACAACTGTTAAGAGGAGACTGTGTGAATCAGGCCTTCATGGTAGAATATCTGCTAAGAAACCACTGCTAAGGACAGGCAACAAGCAGAAGAGACGTGTTTGGGCTAAAGAACACAAGGAATGGACATTAGACTAGTGGAAATCTGTGCTTTGGTCTGATGAGTCCAAATTTGAGATCTTTGGTTCCAACCACCGTGTCTTTGTGCGACGCAGAAAAGGTGGACGGATGGACTCTACATGCCTGGTTCCCACCGTGAAGCATGGAGGAGGAGGTGTGATGGTGTGGGGGTGCTTTGCTGGTGACACCATTTATTCAAAATTGAAGGCATACTGAACCAGCATGGCTACCACAGCATCTTGCAACGGCATGCTATTCCATCCAGTTTGGGTTTAGTTGGACCATCATTTATTTTTCAACAGGAAAATGACCCCAAACACACCTTCAGGCTGTGTAAGGGCTATTTGACCATGAAGGAGAGTGATGGGGTGCTGCGCCAGATGATCTGGCCTCCACAGTCACCGGACCTGAAGCCAATCAAGATGGTTTGGGGTGAGCTGGACCGCAGAGTGAAGGCAAAAGGGCCAACAAGTGCTAAGCATCTCTGGGAACTCCTTCAAGACTGTTGGAAGACCATTTCAGGTGACTTCCTCTTGAAGCTCATCAAGAGAATGCCAAGAGTGTGCAAAGCAGTAATCAAAGCAATAGGGTGGCTACTTTGAAGAACCTAGAATATGACATATTTTCAGTTGTTTCACACTTTTTTGTTATGTATATAATTCCACATGTGTTAATTCATAGTTTTGATGCCTTTAGTGTGAATCTACAATTTTCATAGTCATGAAAATAAAGAAAACTCTTTGAACGAGAAGGTGTGTCCAAACTTTTGGTCTGTACTGTATATCGAGTGGTGTGTTGTTTAAACAGGGATGGATTTTGAAATAATCTGATGATGTCAGAGTGAATTTTGGGAGGAGGATGGAGGAGGGAACCAAGGCAATGGCGAACCCTCAGATACAAGAGGAATTTGGAGTAAGGCAAATGCTTGACCCTTTGAAGAGTTTCAAAGGAAACCATTGCTGTGCATTCAATCAGTTGGGCTGCTGAGGTTATACCGGCAGCCCGCCATTTAGACAGGTCAATGTTACCAATGAGCTTTTCCAGGACATATGTGGTTACATAAAGAGCAGAATAAGGCTTGATCGTCCCTGAGAGCGGTGGAGCTGTGACCACAGGGATCCGGCATGCACTATTGTTAGGATCAAGGGGTTGAGTAAGGCTGGTTTCAATGCAGCTAGGCAAAGATAGTCCTTCAAAGTGCCTCCATTTAGTGATTTTTAATTTGGACCCAGGACTTGCCCAATGTGTGTTCCACCACTCTCTAAGAAAGGAGACTCCTATAGAATAGAAATAATCTTTGATTGAGGGGGGGCCAATGCCGCCTGCCCTTTTTTCCTTAACATTAAGGATTGAGCTACTGTAGGATGACCTGTGTTCCATATGTAGGATTTTCTGCACTGCCATGAGGAAATGAGTCAGGTACATGAATTGGTAGTGCACAGAAAACATATATCAGCTTATGCAAAGTCATCATTTGGAATGACGCTACTCTGCCAACCCAGGAGATGTCTTTCTTGCTGAAGCTAGTGAAATCTTTTGTTATGATGGAGAGAAGTGGTTCATAGTTGTTCTGGTATGCAAGCGAGCAAGGATACGTGAGTTTAATTCCAAGGTAAGATAAAGTCGATGTCTGCCAGGGAACATGCATTTTAAGTATCTCAATTCTGATAATAGAATGTTAATGGGGAGGGCTTGTGATTTTGAGCTGTTAATCTTTTAGTAAGACAATGAGCCAAAATGGGAGATCACTGAGAATGCATATTTCAATGATTATTTTGGGTTTTTGACGGTGAGAAAAATTATGTGAGCATATAAGGAGATGGTATATGGCAAAGCGCCAACCTTTAATCCCTCTATTTCCATTGAAAGATGAATATGTTGTGCTAAAGGTTCTAAGGCCATAATAAATATTAGGGGGGGCATAGGGCAGCCTTGGTGGGAGCCATTGGTGATGTGGAAACTATTGGATAAAACTCAGTTGACAAAGACTCTAGCTATAGGGTCAGAGTTCAAGCCTTGCACTGCATTAACAATGGGGCCATTAAAACCCACTGCCCCAAGAACAGAAAAGGCGAATGACCAATGAAGACGGTCAAACGCCTTTTCGGCGTCTAGTGTAACTGCCACAAGGGGAAGGTTCTTGATTTCCGCCACATGAAAAAGATTGTTATCCGAAGCCTGTGTACCCTTGGCAAACCTGGATTGGTCATCTTCCACTAAATGCGAGAGGATTGGGGATAATTTATTAGCAATCAATTTAGCAAATATTTTGATGTCCAGATTTAAAAGGGAAATGGGTCTGAAATTCTGAGGAGAGTCCGCGGGTTTACCTGGTTTGGGGAGGGTGACTATCAATGCCATCATCATAACATTTTGAAAAATAATTAATAAATATGGTGCTGGGGGGGTGTAAAATTATTTATAATATTCATTCGACAGCCCATCGGGGCCTGGGGACTTACCCGCAGGGAGGGAAAGAATCAATTTCTTCAGTTTCTGCTCCAAAAAAAAAGAGCGTTCAAAGATTCTAGCTGGGAAGGAGAGAGCAGTGGCAGTTCGACCTTGGCCAAGAAATCCTGGACCAAGTCCTCGAAGTTCTCTGGCAATACAGTATTGTCTCTGAGATTGCATAGGTCGTTATAGTACAGGCGGAATTGTTCCAAGATGTCCTTAGGGTCAAGAAGTTTAGCTTTAGAAGATGTGTGGAGTAGGGAAGGGATTTTAGTTTTAACTTGTTATTTGATTTTGTGGACCAAAAATTTACCTGCTTTGTTCCCCTGTGCATAAAATCTGGCTTTTAATTTGAGTAGTGACTTATTGAAGTCTCTATTAAGGGTATTCCTTAATTTGTCCCTTTCAATATGAGGTTCCACTGAAATTCCCACCGAGGGTTGTTTATTATAGATTTTTTTCCAGTTGTAATTCCTTTTTCACGTCGTTTTTTTCTGTATAGTTTATTTTAATGAGGATGCCTCTAATGAAGGCCTTATGCGTCTGCCACCCATCTGAGTGGGTCGGATCATGCGTTGAATTGAAAATATTCCTGTATGCTTGTAATCTCTCAAGTTTGTGCTTGAGATGCAAAAACAGGTAGGTGTTGTTTTGCCAGATTGGGTCTGGGTAGGCTTGAAATTTTTCTGCCAGAGTTCGTGATATGGGGGCGTGGTCAGACCATTGGATCAGGCCAATGGAGGAAACTGTAGTATGGGACAAGGCTGTATGGTCCACAAGGAACATGTTGATGTGGAAATAGGAAAAATGTACAGGGGAAAAAAAAGGTGTAATCCCTCTCTTGACTGTGCTGCGCCCGCCAGACATCGACCAGGCCTTCGAAGTGAATAAAGGAGGCAAAGCCTGTGGGAGATTGTCTGAAGGGATTAGTAGAGTCAAGTGTCAGAAATAGTGTTGAAGTCCCCACATCGTATCAGCTTACCCTGCTTTACCTTATGAACTTGTCTCATCACCTTATGCAAAAAGGATAGTTGGCGTTCATTGGGAGCATATACATTAACTAGTGTGTAGATAACATTGTTCACTGTGCATACCAGAACTATGTATCTACCACTCTGGTCCGTGATCTGAGAGATTGGAGAAAAGGAAACAGTTTTTAACAGCAAAGAAAACCCCTTTAAACTTTTTCACATTATGTGAATAGATAATAACAGAAAAGAGACAGTGTCTAATACGGCAAGCATCTGTCTGCAAGAGATGATATTCCTGTAAACAGAGACCATTTCTGTGGGCAGTTGAGCCCCTTGGTGTTAAGGGAGAGAGTTTTAAGTCCCATGGTTTAGGGTGGAAATGCAAGATGTAGTTGCTGCAGTGTCCTAGATGACCTGTAGAAGTGTGACCATATATAAGAATGCAATCAAAATGGTAAATGATAAGAACACAGTACAGAATAAAGAACCAAAAAATAAATAAGGAGTTCATAACTGAAAATTGCCACTATTGGCGAAGTGGGGTGAAAGTTCCATTTTGAAGCCAAAAGCTTAGGCTTCTATCAGATAAGACTAGGAAAAATCTAAGCGGGGAGTAGCACCTATAAGAAACAAATGAGAGATACTACAACTAGCAAACATAATCATCCTCCTCTTTTACCACCCATGGAGGAGAAGGGGAGAAGAGGGCAACCCGCATCGGGTATAAAGAAACATTAATAAAGCAAAGGAAAAGACTAGGCATTCTTTTTGGCGGAGCATGGTACTTGCTCAAAGGATACTCAAAGGTAATACGGCACTGCTGTCCCCCACTGTCAGTCCAAGGAGATATACCAGGTGTTCTGGAAGAGATCACAGGCAGACACTACTTGTGTTGGGTAGAAGGGAAGAATTGTCGCTGGTCTTATCGAGGTATGTTGGAGAACGGGGGCTTTCCTGGTTCAAGCTCTGATATAGGAAGTTGCCATTCCTGTAGCAGAAGCTTGCAATGTTCAAAGGTGCGAACAACATGAGTATGTCCATCCTTGGAGATTAGCAGCATTAGCGGGTATCCCCATTTGTAGGCTATGTTACAATTACGTAGTGTCACCATAATAGGCAGTAAGGAGTGGCACTGTCGGAGGGTGACCGCAGAGGTCTGTATAGAGACGTACTGATTGAAAAGGTGCAGGGAGTGTACCTGCTTTTCTGGCTGCTAGCATGACCACCTCTTTGGTGGGAAAGAAATTAATGCGGGCCAGGGTATTTCTGGGCCCATGTGTTTTGGTTTCGGAACCCTGTGGGCCCTGTCTATAATTAGTTCTTGAGGAGTCAGGTGTAGCATGAGAGCCAGGAAAATCATTTGTATATAATGAGTAAGTTCAGAGTTGGAGATCTTCTATGGGATGCTACGGAACTAAATGTTATTTCTGCGCGAGCGGTCCTCGAAGTCCGCCATTTTCAGTTTTAGTGCCTCTACTTCATCAGCCATGTTGTTATGAGAATCAATGACAGCATTTTGGGATGTGCAAAATTCAGACATTTTTGTTTCCATGTGTGACAATCAGACCTCTACAGCCTGCACTTTGGTGGATATGGGAGCAAGTAGAGTGGCCAAGTCGTGATGCATGGAGGATTTCAGGGCTAGGAGCATTTGTTTTAAAGTACCTTCAGATACAGGTTTTTCAGAGGCTGGAAAATCCATAAAGGAATTCACACCAGGGGCTACATTGTTAGAATCTATAAAAGGAGAGCCAACCTGGGTTTTGGAGGTATGTTCCACGTGCTGTTTTCTTTTCTGTGGGCTGCACAAAGGGGAAACACCGTAGGCGCCGCCGCCATCTTAGATGGGCATGCGGCCTGCTTCTGACGCTCTGATGTCCTCTGGATCGGAGGTAGATATGGAGAGTTGGGGCGTGAGAGATATGAGGATGCCGGAGGAGGTGATGGGGTGCGAGAACAGGGAGTTTGTGCTGGTGTCAGCACGCACGCTAGTGAGGAAACACATCATAAGTTAAACGTGTACTTGGTTTCAAGGTATCTCTGTTGATCCAAAACTAACAAGTAGTAAAAGGCTGACATGTCAGCCTGCATTTGTGGGAGGGGCGTAGGCTCGCTTAAAAGGGAGCACGCCCCCTCCTCACTTGCGTGTGCTTTTCGGTGCAATCTCCCACCATGAGCGTCACGCCCTCCCTCACATGCCATTTCAGGTAAGCAGGGCTCCTCTCGTCCACCGTCGCCCTCGTCTGACATACTGGGTAAGTGCTCCCCTCCTCTGCTCCTTCGTTCCTTACCCCACGTCCTCATCTGTTCACGCGATCCCCCACATCAGCTCCCGGCCCGGCTGCGCCGCGCTTCCTGCTTGCCACGGTTCGCGTGGGACGCTAGGTCTGGGGCTGGCAGCTCGGCTCCCTGGTTTCCCCGGTAACGGGCTTCGCGTCCCTGGCTTCTACCCACGTGACCTTGGCGCAGTTCGGGTGCGGTGCGGCGTTCTCGTCTCCCGTCGCGTCGCTGGTTCAATCCCTGGCCCCAACACTCTTGGGGTGGGGAACGGAGCCAGTGATGCGATGGGGTGCTCAGCGTGGCTGCGCCTACCGGTCTCCGGCTGCTTCCAAGGCCTGGGGCGGCATTACGGGCATGGATGGCCTTAGTGATTCTCCCAGGCGCTTCCGGCACCGTCTGCAGAGGCCACGTGGGATGCCAGGCAGGTTCACCATGCAGCATCTCCGTTGCCGCAGCAACGGAGTCGGCGCCCCGGCTTGCGGCATGTCATAGGCGCCCTCTCCTGGCCGGCGGTTGTCATTTCCAAACTCATGAAACAGTGCCCCAGTACTGGGGGTATCTGCAAATGGTTTGTACTTATGGTAGTGTAATGTTGTATGATGCAATTTAAACCCAGCATGATATAGTACGGTT
This sequence comes from Bufo gargarizans, assembly GCF_014858855.1. NCBI lineage: Eukaryota > Metazoa > Chordata > Amphibia > Anura > Bufonidae > Bufo > Bufo gargarizans. Next base: position 368,218,946 of record NC_058082.1, on the reverse strand, counting down.
GGTAAGGAACAGGGTTAATCAGCGCCCCCTCCTGGCCGGCGGTTGTCATTTCCATAAAAAAGAAACAAAAAAAAAAACAAAGTCAGTTCTTGCTGTAATGGCGCGTGCAGGTCCGCGGTTTTCCCCCTCACTTCATCTAATTCTTTTCAGACCCCGGGTGCTACGCCATTTTTACGGTGTGCGTCAGCCAGGTTGCTCTCACTCGCTCCAGTCCGAGCCGGCCGTCGCTCTGCCACTTTTCCATCCACGGACTTTTGGTAACTGCTACTGTTCTTGCCACATATTTACCGTTTCAGTGCACGCGGCTAGGCAACTTCCTTTGTTCTTCTCACCCGCGGTTAGGGTCACTTTTCAGTCACTGGTTTTCACATTTACGTACTAAATCACGTATCATCACCATGCTGGCTTCACCGTCATGTCAGTTGGCTGTTACGGGGCAGGCCTATGGATTGATGGACGGCACGGTCAGGCTTCGCCTCTTGCCTTCCTATGGCCCGTGCCCTGCCAAGCATCCGCTCCTCCGTCCATCATAGGCCTGTCACTTTCAGACTTACGCATAATGGCCATTTGCAGCCTGCGGCGTTCCAGGCTCACGTGCACGTCCCATCATGTCGGGTGCCGGCCACGGTTCAGGCTCACGCTGTGCAAATGTCTCATCCGTTGCCTGTCATGTTCAAGCTCACGTCAATTTCTGTCCTGTTGTCAGTCATGCTCATGCAGCTCACTCTTGTAATGCATCATCTGTCACCTGGTTTACGCCTCAGGCTTACGTATGTTTTCATTTTATTTATCTATTGCCGTTACGTTTCAGGCTTCCGTTTTTTAATGTGTTATCTGTTGCCTGTTATGCTTCAGGCTTACGTTTTTATTTCAGTATCTGTTGCCTGTTACGCTTCAGGCTTACGTTTTCTTTTTATGATCTGTTGCCTGTCACGCTTCAGGCTTACGTTTTCTTTTCATAATCTGTCGCATGGTACGCTTCAGGCTTACGTTTTTCTTCCAGGTTTGTTGCCTGTTACGGTTCAGGCTTAAGTTCATTTGTTATCTGTTGCCTGTTACGCTTCAGGCTTACGTATTTCATTTTCATAATCTGTTGCCTGTTACGCTTCAGGCTTACGTACCTAAAATACCACGATTGTTATCTATTACGTGTCAGGCTCATGTTGCCAATGTACCATGACTTTTACCTGTCACTTTCGGGCTCACGTTCCCATTTGTCATTTGTTGCCCGTTCTGCATCAGGCTTACGTTCATGGTTTTATTTGCAAACTGTTGTGTGTCAGTATCACATTGATATTTACCATTTCTATCGCTTGTCACGTTTTTTCAGACTCGTTTCCATTTGCATTTTTCGTCAGTACAATTCCAGGTTTGATGTTCTTTTATTAAAAAAAAAAAAAAAACCTCTGTCGGAAGTCACGGCCTGGTAGCTTGTATGTCATTGCACACCTTAGTCTGGCAAGGTCCTCCACAGTAACGCCCGTTTTGTAGCACTAGGCACTCGCCACCTTAGGCTCTTCTTTCACCAGTCACGCCTCGGGTGTCGCCTCTTCAATACGGGGCCTCCAGCTCAGCTCTTAATTTTCGTTTGTCACCTCACAGCTGCAACATGTCGCATATCTCCAACATCGAGGAGGCCTTATCCGTTCCCGAGACACCCGCATCCGAGCAGCCCAGCTCCTCATCACTAAGGAGTTGGACTATTGCGAAGTTAATTGCGGAACTAAACAGAAGAGGGATTCAACACCCTGCTTCCGCCCGGAAAGCTGAATTATATAGGCTGCTCATGGCCGAACCGGCTGCCCCGGACTTGGAGCAAGTCTCTATGTCCACCTTGCAAGTGTCTCTGACGCAGCTACACGCCATGATGAACACTATTGCCTCCTCAGTCTCGGACGTGCAGTCCAGACTCCTGGCCGTCGAGTCCCATCAGGGGCTGGCATCCGTCCATCCAGTGTCTCCTTTGCCTGTAGCCTCCACTTCTGTGCTCGTTCCCCCAGGTAGGGTCCCTTGCGCACCTGAGGTAGCTCCTGCATACTTCATCCCTAGCAGCATCAAAAAGGATATTTTAGAGGGCAAGGACGTCAATCTGGCGTCCATCCTCATAGCTAACCACGACACGGTAGAGAGCAAAACCATAGCTTACGGCGACATGTCCATCGTCCTCAAAGCTAGGGATCCCCGCCTCAACAGGAAATTAACCTTCACGGAGTTCATCCTCGCGTTTAGCTTATTCTGGGACATCATCTGTTCTGTCCATCCTGAGAGGCGGGAGGAGTTAGACACATATCTTTACAGGGTCACGGACTTGGGCCACAAGTACGGTGGGCAAGCATTCTACGATTACCATCGCTCCTTTTCAGCCAAAGCGGCCGCCGCGCTGGTCCAATTCCAGCATATCACAAACTGGGCCGCAATGACCATGGAGCTCTTTTGCCGGCATTTCACAGGGCTCAGGGCCCCGGCATGCGCCTCTTGCCAATCAATTGCCCACTCCGCAGAGTGGTGCCCCAACTCAGGTCCCTCCACGTCCCAGGGCAGATCCCTCCCCGGCAGCTCCGGGGCCCTTCAGCGTTCTGGCCCATCCACAGACAAGCTAGGGCGGCCGATAGTGTTCCTGGGCAACAGCCAGGTGTGTAATAACTTTAACCAAAACGCTTGTTATTACAACAAATGCAGGGCCCTTCACGTTTGCGCAGTCTGTTTTAGGGCTCACTCCCAGATGGCATGTCCTCAAAGGTCCAGGCCATCCTGACTAAGCGGGGTCAATGTGGTTCTGCTAGCATCCCTGCTACAGAATCATCATAACCCTCAGTTTGTGCAGTTCCTGGTCTCCGGGTTCACAGCAGGTTTCCACACAGGCCTGATAGCTCTCCCACAAGCTTCTTGGGAAGGGCCCAACCTGCTGTCGGCAACCAGTGATCCTGAGCCGGTGGGTGCGTTGATCAAGTCAGAAGTAGAAAAGGGGTTCCTCATCGGCCCCTTTTCCTTCGTACCCTTTGGAGGATAAACCCCGTTGGCACCGTGTCCAAGCAGTTCACCAATAAAAAACGTTTAATCTATGATTTGTCTGCTCCACATGGCTCCAGCACACCCAGTCTGAATTCCTTGGTGCCCTCCGAGGAGTTTTCAATGAGCTACGCCACCATAGATGAAGCCATCCAGCTGATCCTTAAAGTAGGTCGGGGGGCATGGTTGCCAAAGGCGGACATCGCCGATGCCTTTAAATTACTGCCCATTCATCCACAGCTTTGGAGGTTCTACGGCATCCGGTGGGAAGATCAGTATTTCTTTGCCAATCGCCTAACGTTCGGGTCCAAGAGCAGCCCCTGGCTGTTCGACCAGTTCGCCCAGGCATTGCATTGGATCCTGGTCAACCACTGCGGTTGCCCTCTGGTCATCCATTACTTGGATGACTTTCTGTTAATCAAAGCCCAGACTGCCAGCCGAGCAAGCTCCAGGCTCTGCTTCAGCTGTTTGCCCAACTCAACGTCCCGGTGGCATCCTCCAAAACAGAAGGCCCGGCGACAGTAATCACCTTCTTGGGCATAATCCTGGACATAGGGAGGATGGAGGCCAGGTTGCCAGCTGAGAAGTTGGTAAAAATCAAGGAGGCCATTGCAAAGACAGCAGGTAACAGGACATGCACCAAGGTAGAGTTGCAGTCACTGCTAGGCATGCTCAATTTCGCCACCAGAGTCATGCCCCAGGGCAGGGCCTTCATGTCCAGACTCCTTCAGCTACTCCCTTCTGCCCCCGAGCAAGACAGTCTCGTCACCTTGGACACCCAAGCCATGGCTGTTCTGGCCATGTGGAAGGACTTCATGGCCTCATGGAATGGAGTCTCCTTGTTCATACCTCAGCTGGGTCCAGCATCCACATTGGTTTTTTCGGACGCCGCCGCCTCCAGAGGTTTCGCGGCGATCTGTGGAAACCAATGGTTTGCGGGCTCCTGGCCAGCGGAGGTGTCATCCGCTAGAGCCGCGTTAAAATCATCCCCCTTGTTGGAAGTCTACCCAATTGTAGCGGCAGCCCAGGTATGGGGCAGCTTGTGGGCCAACTCTTCCGTGGTGTTTGTGACTGACAATCAGACAGTTGTGGACATATTCACCAGGGGCAGATCACAGTCTCCCCAGATCATGTCCTTTGTCCGCAGGTTAGTCTGGCTTTCGCTGGAACATAACTTCCATGTGGCATGCAGGCACATTCAAGGAGTGCATAATGTGGCCGCAGATGCCTTGTCCCGCTTTAATTTTAAAACTTTCTTTCAGGTCATGCCAGAGGCAGACCGTGTGGGGCTATCTCCTCCGATGTACCAAAATCTGGTGATGGATTAAACTTTTTCATTGATTCAGCAAAGTCTTTGATGCAGAAGCCTTTATCTCATAACACTGCCAGAAACTACAGGACCGCTTGGAACACCTTCAACAGGTTCACGGGCCTGCATCCGAGACGAGACACCGATAAGACCACTTATATCACAGCTTTCATTGCCTACTGTCACAGGGATCTCAAGCTATCCTTTAATACCATTAAATTGTACAACATTTCTCCATGTTAGAAGACCCCGAAAGCAGGTCGGTTTTCCTTTCCCAAGTAGTCAGGGCAACCCTCAGGGGCGTTCAGAAAAGTAACCACGTAGCCATCCCGTCCAGGCAGCCTGTGTCAGGGGTTTTATTTAGAAAGCTTTCCTCCTCCCTAGATGCTTTTCCTTTTGGGCTCCTTTCCAGCACAGTCATCAAAGTAGCAATGTACCTCGGTTTCTACGGGTTCTTAAGACCCGGCGAATACACCCGCAGTTCAGCTAGGGCCAAAGGTTTAACCAGGGGTCAGCTGGCATGGCACGACGACCATTTCTCCTTATACCTCCTCACGTCCAAAACCATGCAGGTAGGTCCATCAGTGGAGGTGCAGTTCTACCAGTCTGCCAACGCTTGGTGCCCGGTCCAGGTGCTCGGGAGTTTGCTAGCAGCCCTGGGGGACGCAGCCCCAGACAGCCCGTTGTTCCCGTTCCAGGCCTTGGCCCTTACGACCACCCAGTTCATCTCGCACGTTCGCACCCTGGCATCGGGCTTGGGTTTCGACCCAAAGGCCATTTCAGGGCACTCCTTCCGTATTGGAGCAGTGTCCGCGGCTTCAAAGCATAACGTCCCCGGCCACGTCATCCGGAGAATGGGTCGCTGGCGCTCCTCTTGCTTCACACGCTACATACCGAACCCTCAAGCCGAAATTTCACAGGCATTTCACAGTTTGGTACTATAATTGACCACTGCAATAAAGGTTTTCTCTCCCTACTCAGGTGTGTTTTTTGCCCCCTTTTTAGGCCTACCCTCGGCATGGCTAAGGGCACACCTCCAGCCATATTAGTTAGTTAGGCAGGTTCCTCTCTGACAGGTTCCCGGCACGACATGGCGCTTGCTCTCGGCTGTAGCCTCGACCACAAGTCCCTTTAATGACAATTACAGTACAATACTGAATGATTATACAAATGACATGATAATAATAATAATAATAATAATAATAATGATGAAGAAAAAGGTGAAATATAAATGTTTAATATAAGATGTAACCATTGTTTCTCCCAGTACTTACTCTGAAAAGTAGTATACCGTTTAGCTGGACGGGCAGGAAGCCAGTGAGAAAGACTGACCTGTGGAAGTTTTTTGGTCAAAATGGCGACCTGGGTGAAAGATGGTCCGGTGTGGTGGAATGTTTGCATACAAGAGGTGATGTCCTCTGGGGGAAGTGGCCCGGTTTGGTGGAAAACCGAGGCCACTGAGAAAGTAATGAAGCAGCTATTGCAGGAAACAAATTCCTTGTTGAGGAGGCTGAGTGCTGCACTTGGAGAGGCTGCTCTGAACTTGCTGGAGAATGGAGTGCTGGAGAAAAATATGTATGCTGTTGCCAAGGGCAACCAATGGGAAGAATGCGAGATGGGGAGTGGCTCGGTTCTCAGGAGTTCCTATATTCCATGTCAGTCTGGAGAGGAGGTGCAGAGGAACCGTGATGCTAGGAACAACCACTACTCAGTGAAAAGTGGTCCGGTCTGGTGGAAAACCAGTGCCACAGAGGAAATCATGAGGCAGCTGGTACAGAGATCGGATTGTTTGTTGATGGAGTGGAGCGCCAACCCTGTGACATCTGTAGTTAAGAGCGTTCCAATTATTCTGTGTGTTGCAGAGGATTAGGTGATCCTGGATCAACCAGCCCGGGGGCTGAGAACTATGTGCGGGGCATTCATGGAGATAATATGAACTGGTCGGTGGTTCTCCCTGAGTGTGAGACTCCAGTGCAATCTGGGACTGGTGAACTTCGTCATGCAGTTTCATGAATACATGATGTGTTATTGGGCCGTGATATTGGTTTGTTGCTGTGGGGTAAGGTAGACATTTCTGCAGATAGTGACGAAACTCCTGCAGAACCTGTACCTGTCCCTTTAAGTAAAGGTCTAAGGGAGCTGCACTTTGACCTGCAAAAAATATTGACTGTTGAAAACAATGGTGCTGGTAAAGTGCAATGTGATGGTGACAAGAGTGCGGAAATGCATAAGGAAAATATGATGTCATATGAAATATGTGGTGACAGTGATATACCTTTTCTGTTGCAGGTTGTGGTAGAAGCGCCCCTGGTGGTAAAAATGTAAATGATGATGAAACTTTATTTTCTGCATCTGCTATGTTTCATAAAGTTCTATATGACTTGATCAAAAGGTTTGAAGACATGCATATAAGTAGTGTGGAGCAAAGCCCAGCTCCAGCTCAGTGTTTGAAGGTGCAGGAAAAAAGGATAGGGTTAGAGGGTGTACCGCACGGACCAGAGGTGGAAATGCAGTCTCCACAAGGTTGGTTACTAAGGAAATGTCCCAGGTGGGGATTAGCTCAGCGGTGCCCCTAGAGGTCAGAATTAATGACACGAGCGGTATAGGTGACCGATAGCAACATAGCGGAATGTGCTGTGACCGATAGCAACACAGAGAGTGAAGCTACCATGTCAAGGTCCTGCGAAACAAAGGTGGTTACTAGTAACAACCAGACAGTTATACCTGACGTGACAAGAGTTAAGAGGAGAGACGTCAGCCTGGTGTCTGAAGCCCATATCCAGACAGTTATAGATGACCTGACACGACAGTACAGCTGCAAACGATCTCTCTCTCCCCTCTCTCTCCCCTCACGCTCCCTAGAAACGTTGGAGAAGGGACTAGCTGTTTTCACAAAGCAACTAAAGAAGGTTTCAGAAAGGGCCAGCATAGTCAGTGTTATATCTGTTTGGTGCATTCTCTCTCTGTGTTTCTGCTGGGGAAGAAGTATGAGGAGGTGAACAATCAGTTTTTGGATCCGGGCTATTACGGTGGGCTGTCTCTCCTGACTCCTCCCCATAAGGAGAACAGTGTCCTGGGTGAGCCTCTGGAGAAAATGACATAAGACGAGGAGTCTGCTGAAGACCCTGGTGCCTCCTGCCTCGATGAGAAAGAGGGGCAGGAGTTAACAGGGCAAGTGTATGGTGCCATGTCCGAGAAGGATGGGAAGGCGGTCAAAGAGACTGGAGACTCAGAGAAGACAAAGGCTGACAAAATTAAGGCCGTTGTGGTGGTTGACGTGAAGTCCCCAGGTGCTGCAGAGACCAAAGTTAAGCCAAAGGGAGCCGCGGCCGAAGTGGAAAAAGCCACTAAAGAAGCAGAAGTCTCTGAAACTGCCACTGTAGCTGGGATAACTATTGCTGGAAAGAAGGAAGAAGTGACCCAGATGCACGTAAAAGAAGCGAGTAAGTGGAAGCATGCTCTGTTGAAGGAGCCCTGCAAAGCAAAGGAGAAAGTGTAGGGAGTAAAAGTCCGGGTTCGGTGTTCGTCGCTTTCTTGGCGCTTTTTTAAAGGCTGCAAAGCAGCCAATCAACAAGCGTCATGCTACTTGCCCCAAGAGGCCATCACAGCCATGCCTACTAATGGCATGGCTGTGATTGGCCAGAGCACCATGTGACCCAGCCTCTATTTAAGCTGGAGTCACATAGCGCCGCCCGTCACTCTGCTCTGATCAGCATAGGGAGAGGTTGCAGCTGCCACTTTACGGCGAGATTAGGCAGTGATTAACTCCTCCAAAGGACTTCATTCAGAGATCGATCTGCAGCTGTGGATGATTGAACTGCTGCTATTGAATTGCTCACTGTTTTTAGGCTGCCCAGAGCGTTTTTCAGTCACTTTTTTCTGGGGTGATCGGCGGCCATTTTGTGTCTTGTGGTGTGCCAACACAAGCTGCCACCAAGTGCATTTAACCCTCAATGGTGTGGTTGTTTTTTGGCTAAATCCTACATCAGGGTCAAGCTGTCATACCAAGTGCATTTAACCAGCAATAGTCTGGTTATTTTTGAGCCATATACTACATCAGGGGCAAGCTGCGCCTGTCACCAAGTGCATTTAACCCTCAATAGTGTGGTTGGTCAAGCTGTCACACCAAGTGCATTTAACCATCAATAGTGTGGTTATTTTTTGGCCATATCCCAGTCTAATTCTGTCAGTAAACGTATACCTGTCACCCAGCGCCTAAATACTAGGCCTCAAATTTATATCCAGCTAAATCTGTCGTTACTGGTGTGGCTGGTCAAGTTATTTAGTGTCCGTCAAAGCACAGTTTTTGTTCTGGGTTGAAATACAATTCCCAATTTAGCAATTTCCTAATTTAGTGGTTTCTGCTGTATCAGGCCTACTTTAAATTTATCCCTAAAAGGTATATCAGATTCAAGGTGCATATAGGGTCATTCTGAATAACTTCACACACACGCTACTGTGCATTTCCAAGTCTAATTCTGTCAGTAAACCTATACCTGTCACCCAGCGCCTAAATAATAGGCCTCAAATTTATATCCAGCTAAATCTGTCGTTACTGGTGTGGCTGGTCAAGTTATTTAGTGTCCGTCAAAGCACATTTTTTGTTCTGGGTTGAAATACAATTCCCAATTTAGCAATTTCCTAATTTAGTGGTTTCTGCTGTATCAGTGTAGTGTCCCACTAGGTAGGGGTGGGCACTACACAAGGGTCAATTGGTGTGCGCGTTACTCCTACTCACAAGGAACAGAAATGTCATATTTAATTCTGCATTTAATGTATGTTTTAATGTATTTTTACATGCAATGTACCCCTGTATGATGCAACAGCAGGCCTAGTTGGGTGTAGTTAGACATCCCAGACACTAGAGGGAGATAGGGAGCCCCTAGTATAAATGTCCAGGCCCAGACAGGGAGAGTTAGTGCAGAGTCAGGAGTCTGAGAAGACAGAGGTTAAAAAGCCTGCTCCTGACATGCATCTGGATAGCCCTGGCTGCTAGTGATGTCCAGGAGGCTAGTGAGAAGCTCCAGCCTGCCTGAGAACAAGAGAGCCTAAGTTAACTCTGAAGATACCCCAGTTGCAGGATCCAACCTCCTGGGAGAAAACCCACAGTTATCCACCTCATAGGAGAAGGCGATCCAGGGTAAGCTAAGTAACCCTGATGGGCAGAGGACATTAGAAAGTGTAGCAAGAATCTAATACCTGAGGAAGATAGTAATCAAGGATTTAAGCCACCCTTTTAGGCATCCGGGCCTTGGGAGATAAAGCCAGAGCAGGAGTTCTAGAAAGGACACTGTACATTGATTCTGAGGAAAGGTACAACCTGCTGCTGAGTGCTTGTGAAGTTTACCCTCTGCGTATCTTGCATGAATATTGCCTGCCATTTTGTGAATAAGCCTCCTTGTGGAACTGTAATACAAAGACTGTACTACTACCTGCTGTACAAAGTTGGATTGTTCAGTAAAGTTACGTTTGGCTCACTATATACGTGTGTACCTCCATCATTCCAACCACCAACCGGCGTGCCACCGTCCAAAGGCACTGGCGTCACGAATACCACAGGGACCTTGCCCCAGGCACACAAAATACCTGTAACATCCAGGGCACCTCATCCACCATCTGGCCTGGTCCCTAGCTACAGAGCGTGCCCCAGAGGAACCGTGTCTACCTCTCCTTCACTGCCACGCGCCTGCCCAGGGTTCTTCAAATATAGTGAGTACCCTCGATTGCCCATAACCGTGACCTCACTTCGTCTATACCCTGCAGGTCTGGCGTGTTGCATCAGGCCTACTTTAAATTTATCCCTAAAAGGGTATACCAGATTCAAGGTGCACATAGGGTCATTCTGAATAACTTCACACACACGCTACTGTGCATTTCCAAGTCTAATTCTGTCAGTAAACCTATACCTGTCACCCAGCGCCTAAATACTAGGCCTCAAATTTATATCCAGCTAAATCTGTCGTTACTGGTGTGGCTGGTCAAGTTATTTAGTGTCCGTCAAAGCACAGTTTTTGTTCTGGGTTGAAATACAATTCCCAATTTAGCAATTTCCTAATTTAGTTGTTTCTGCTGTATCAGGCCTACTTTAAATTTATCCCTAAAAGGGTATATCAGATTCAAGGTGCACATAGGGTCATTCTGAATAACTTCACACACACGCTACTGTGCATTTCCAAGTCTAATTCTGTCAGTAAACCTATACCTGTCACCCAGCGCCTAAATACTAGGCCTCAAATTTATATCCAGCTAAATCTGTCGTTACTGGTGTGGCTGGTCAAGTTATTTAGTGTCCGTCAAACTACAGTTTTTGTTCTAGGTTGAAATACAATTCCCAATTTAGCAATTTACTAATTTAGTGGTTTCTGCTGTATCAGGCCTACTTTAAATTTATCCCTAAAAGGGTATATCAGATTCAAGGTGCACATAGGGTCATTCCGAATAACTTCACACACACGCTACTGTGCATTTCCAAGTCTAATTCTGTCAGTAAACCTATACCTGTCACCCAGCGCCTAAATAATAGGCCTCAAATTTATAGTCAGCTAAATCTGTCGTTACTGCTGTGCCTGTATTAGTGTAATACGGTACCTAAATAGATAGCCAGATAGTGTTAGTTGTCTTAAAAAAAGGCCTGAATTTAAATTCAATACATTGGGTCAAATAATATTTTTGTTGTTGTGGTGAACGATAACAATGAGGAAAACATCTAGTAAAGGACGCGGACATGGTCGTGGTGGTGTTAGTGGACCCTCTGGTGCTGGGAGAGGACGTGGCCATTCTGCCACAGCCACACGTCCTAGTGTACCAACTACCTCAGGTCTTAGTAGCCGCCATAATTTACAGCGACATTTGGTGGGGCCCAATGCCGTTCTAAGGATGGTAAGGCCTGAGCAGGTACAGGCATTAGTCAATTGGGTGGCCGACAGTGGATCTAGCACGTTCACATTATCTCCCACCCAGTCTTCTGCAGAAAGCGCACAGATGGCGCCTGAAAACCAACCCCATCAGTCTGTCACATCACCCCCATGCATACCAGGGAAACTGTCTGAGCCTCAAGTTATGCAGCAGTCTCTTATGCTGTTTGAAGACTCCGCTGGCAGGGTTTCCCAAGGGCATCCACCCAGCCCTTCCCCAGCGGTGGAAGACATAGAATGCACTGACGCACAACCACTTCTGTTTCCTGATGATGAGGACATGGGAATACCACCTCAACATGTCTCTGATGATGACGAAACACAGGGGTCAACTGCTGCGTCTTTCTGCAGTGTGCAGACTGAACAGGAGGTCAGGGATCAAGACTGGGTGGAAGACGATGCATGGGACGATGAGGTCCTAGACCCCACATGGAATGAAGGTCGTGTCACTGACTTTCACAGTTCGGAGGAAGAGGCAGTGGTGAGACCGAGCCAACAGCGTAGCAAAAGAGGGAGCAGTGGGCAAAAGCAGAACACCCGCCGCCAAGAGACTCCGCCTGCTACTGACCGCCGCCATCTGGGACCGAGCACCGCAAAGGCAGCTTCAAGGAGTTCCCTGGCATGGCACTTCTTCAAACAATGTGCTGACGACAAGACCCGAGTGGTTTGCACCCTATGCCATCAGAGCCTGAAGCGAGGCATTAACGTTCTGAACCTTAGCACAACCTGCATGACCAGGCACCTGCATGCAAAGCATGAACTGCAGTGGAGTAAACACCTTAAAACCAAGGAAGTCACTCAGACTCCCCCTGCTACCTCTTCTGCTGCTGCCGCCTCGGCCTCTTCTGCTGCTGCCGCCTCGGCCTCTTCTGCTGCTGCCGCCTCGGCCTCTTCCTCCACCTCTAGAGGAACGTTGGCACCTGCCGCACAGCAAACAGGGGATGTACCACCAACACCACCACCACCTCCATCACCAAGCATCTCAACCATGTCACACGGAAGCGTTCAGCTCTCCATCTCACAAACATTTGAGAGAAAGCGTAAATTCCCACCTAGCCACCCTCGATCCCTGGCCTGAATGCCAGCATTTCTAAACTACTGGCCTATGAAATGCTGTCATTTAGGCTGGTGGACACAGACAGCTTCAAACAGCTCATGTCGCTTGCTGTCCCACAGTATGTTGTTCCTAGCCGGCACTACTTCTCCAAGAGAGCCGTGCCTTCCCTGCACAACCAAGTATCCGATAAAATCAAGTGTGCACTGCGCAACGCCATCTGTGGCAAGGTCCACCTAACCATATACGTGGACCAGTAAGCACGGCCAGGGACGCTATATCTCCCTAACTGCACACTGGGTAAATGTAGTGGCAGCTGGGCCCCAGGCGGAGAGCTGTTTGGCGCACGTCCTTCCGCCGCCAAGGATCGCAGGGCAACATTCTTTGCCTCCTGTTGCCACCTCCTCCTTCTCAGCTTCCTCCTCCTCTTCTTCCACCTGCTCATCCAGTCAGCCACACACCTTTACCACCAACTTCAGCACAGCCCGGGGTAAACGTCAGCAGGCCATTCTGAAACTCATATGTTTGGGGGACAGGCCCCACACCGCTTAGGAGTTGTGGCGGGGTATAGAACAACAGACCGACGAGTGGTTGCCGGTGAGCCTCAAGCCCGGCCTAATGGTGTGTGATAATGGGCGAAATCTCGTTGCAGCTCTGGGACTAGCCGGTTTGATGCACATCCCTTGCTTGGCACATGTGCTGAATTTGGTGGTGCAGAAGTTCATTCACAACTACCCCCAACATGTCAGAGCTGCTGCATAAAGTGCGGGCCGTCTGTTCGCGCTTCTGGCGTTCACATCCTGCCGCTGCTCGCCTGTCTGCGCTACAGCGTAACTTCGGCCTTCCCGCTCACCACCTCATATGCGACGTGCCCACCAGGTGGAACTCCACCTTGCAGCAGCAGGCCATAGTGGAGTTTCAGCTGCAGCACGCACGGGTCAGTCGCACTACGGAACAGCACCACTTCACCACCAATGACTGGGCCTCCATGCGAGACCTGTGTGCCCTGTTGCGCTGTTTCGAGTACTCCACCAACATGGCCAGTGGCGATGACGCCGTTATCAGCGTTACAATACCACTTCTATGTCTCCTTGAGAAAACACTTAGGGCGATGATGGAAGAGGAGGTGGCCCAGGAGGAGGAGGAGGACGAGGAGGAAGAGGGGTCATGTTTAGCACTTTCAGGCCAGTCTCTTCGAAGTGACTCAGAGGGAGGTTTTTTGCAACAGCAGAGGCCAGGTACAAATGTGGCCAGCCAGGGCCCACTACTGGAGGACGAGAAGGACGAGGATGAGGAGGAGGTGGAGGAGGATGAGGATGAAGCATGGTCACAGCGGGGTAGCACCCAACGCAGCTCGGGCCCATCACTGGTGCGTGGCTGGGGGGAAAGGCAGGACGATGACGATACGTCTCCCACAGAGGACAGCTTGTCCTTACCTCTGGGCAGCCTGGCACACATGAGCGACTACATGCTGCAGTGCCTGCACAACGACAGCAGAGTTGCCCACATTTTAACGTGTGCGGACTACTGGGTTGCCACCCTGCTGGATCCACGCTACAAAGACAATGTGCCCACCTTACTTCCTTCACTGGAGCGTGATAGGAAGATGCGCGAGTACAAGCGCACGTTGGTAGACGCGCTACTGAGAGAATTCCCAAATGTCACAGGGGAACAAGTGGAAGCCCAAGGGCAAGGCAGAGGAGGAGCAAGAGGTCGCCAAGGCAGCTGTGTCACGGCCAGCTCCTCTGAGGGCAGGGTTAGCATGGCAGAGATGTGGAAAACTTTTGTCAACACGCCACAGCTAACTGCGCCACCACCTGATACGGAATGTGTTAGCAGGAGGCAACATTTCACTAACATGGTGGAACAGTATGTGTGCACACCCCTCCACGTACTGACTGATGGTTCGGCCCCATTCAACTTCTGGGTCTCCAAATTGTCCACGTGGCCAGAGCTAGCCTTTTATGCCTTGGATGTGCTGGCCTGCCCGGCGGCCAGCGTTTTGTCTGAACGTGTATTCAGCACGGCAGGAGGCGTCATTACAGACAAACGCAGCCGCCGGTCTATAGCCAATGTGGACAAGCTGACGTTCATAAAAATTAACCAGGCATGGATCCCACAGGACCTGTCCATCCCTTGTGCAGATTAGACATTAACTACCTCCCCTTAACCATATATTATTGTACTCCAGGGCACTTCTTCATTCAATCCTCTTTTTATTTTCATTTTACCATTATATTGCGGGGCAACCCAAAGTTGAATGAACATCTCCTCTGTCTGGGTACCGGGGCCTAAATATATGCCAATGGACTATTCCAATGTTGGCTGACATGAAGCCTGATTCTCTGCTATGACATGCAGACTGATTCTCTGCTGACATGAAGCCAGATTCTCTGTTACGGGACCTCTGTCCTCTGGCTGGGTGCCTGGGCCTAAATATATGACAATGGACTGTTACAGTGGTGGCTGACGTGAAACCTGATTCTCTGCTATGACATGCAGACTGATTCTCTGCTGACATGAAGCCAGATTCTCTGTTACGGGACCTCTCTCCTCTGGCTGGGTGCCTGGGCCTAAATATATGCCAATGGACTGTTGCAATGGTGGCTGACGTGAAGCCTGATTCTCTGCTATGGGACCTCTCTCCAATTGATATTGGTTAATTTTTATTTATTTTATTTTTATTCATTTCCCTATCCACATTTGTTTGCAGGAGATTAACCTACATATTGCTGCCTTTTGCAGCCTTCTAGCTCTTTCCTGGGCTGTTTTACAGCCTTTTTAGTGCCGAAAAGTTCGGGCCCCTATTGACTTCAATGGGGTTCGGGTTCGTGACGAAGTTCGGATCGGGTTCGGATCCCGAACATTTCCGGGAAGTTCGGCCGATTTTCTCGAACCCGAACATCCAGGTGTCCGCTCAACTCTAGTAGGGACGTGACCATGACTGGGGACATTTCAGTCAAGAGCTTCAGCAGTCCAAGAAATGACATGAGGCGCAAGGGAGGGAGCCAGAGGGTCAAAAAAGAGAGAGGGATCAAAGAGTGCGAGAGCGCATCATTATCACCCGGGAAAGAGAGAAAAAGAGTATCTGGCCATGAGATGGGCACATGAGGCCTTTAGGCAGTTTCTATTAGGCAAGAGGTGGGTTTTGGTGATAAACCAAGCTCTGCTGGCGTGGGTCTGGCAGAACAAGGGGAAGGTACGTGTCACCGAGGTTCCTGGCCTCGGTGAAATAAGAACCGGAAATTTTAGTGCTAGTGCTCGCTGACACTGTGTTACTTAGTGTGGCTGTAAAGCCAAGCTGGGCCGGTTCTTATTGTGAGCAGCCAAAGAGCAGGGTGGGTGGCTGTTCCCCACGTCCAGGCCAGGAGGATTCCCTCTCACCAGCCTCCTGTGGTTATGCAGGTGTTCACCCTCACGGGCTTGAACAAAGTGGGGGGGGGGGGAAGATATGTGAGACAGTGGCAGGTCTAATGGAGGTTGAAGGCAAGGAAGGGGTGGATAGTGCGGTCCACACCCCTGTTCCACCACAGGTGAGACAAGCTGGATGTAATCAGGCTGGCATAAAGCGCCTCCCAGGGTGTCAGCAAGTGGGAATTGTGTTACCTGTAGACAGAGGCCTGGAGGCTCTGTCTGTGTGGTCTCAGATGGGCAAGGCTGAGAGACCACGAGGCTGGGAGATAGCCTGGAGTTGGGCGACGCAGTGACGCCTGGTAGGGTCGCAGGGCCATAGTCAGGCAGACTACTGAGCCCCAATCCCCCACAAGAAACAGTGAACTAGAGACAGTGGGCGTACTGTGCTCTGTACAGCCAGGAGGCTGTGGGAGATTGGCTGACAAAGCCGCACGAGTTCACAGGGTGTGAACTGTGACCTAGGTGAGTTAGGAAACTCTGTGTTAGTTAGAGCCTAGCCGGGAAAGTGTTTACTATTTTATGTGGATGTCACATGTGGTAGGTGAAGCTGCGACTTCATGATGACCTGTATTGGTTGGAGTGTGTAAAATAAATGCACTGTTTGGACCTGAAGTCGTACCTGTGAGAATGACCCCTGGAGAAGAGCTAACCCCCACAATATATACAGGTGAAACTCGAAAAATTTGAATATTGTGAAAGAACATTTATTTCAGTAATGCAACTTAAAAGGTGAAACTAACATATGAGATAGTCTCATGCGTACAGCCTTTATATGTTATAATTTGGATGATTATGGCTTACAGCCTATGAAAACCCCAAAGTCACACTTTTGAGGTACCCTTTGCTCAGGGGGTATGGATTAATTAGCTGACTAGAGTGTGACACTTTAAGCCTATAATATTGAACCTTTTCACAAAATTCAAATTTTATGCTGCATTAATGCAATTCCTTTTAATTTGCATTACTGAAATAAATGGACTTTTGCATGATATTCTAATTTTTCGAGCTTCACCTGTATATACTGAACTACCTAAAAGAACTGCAATACACATGGATAACACATACTTTGCAGTCATTGCCCAGCTATGATTTGTATCCAATGAACAACCTGTAACAGTCCTACAGGCTCACCTGTGTCAGAGGACCGCTGGCTGGAGGTAGGAGTGGAGCCCAGTGGCAAGGACCGCAGGCAGGTAGTAAGCGTGGTCAGACAATCCGGATGGCAACGGTGGTAGCAGTTCAGTTGGTAGGGATAAGGCAGAAGAGTAGTCGGTAGGCAGGCGGTGGGTCAGGGCAGGCGGCAGTAAGCGTGGTCAGACAATCCGGATGGCAACGGTGGTAGCAGTTCAGTTGGTAGGGATAAGGCAGAAGAGTAGTCGGTAGGCAATTCCTGGTTAGCAGTGGACTTCCAGCAGTAGCAAGAGCAACAGATGAGGAGAAGCTTGATCAAGGCTCAGGACCTCGTTGATTTGTGCGGTGATCCGGAACGGACCCATGTATCTTTGGGCAAATTTTTTGGAGGGGACCTTCAATCTGAGGTTCCTGGTGGACAGCCATACCTTGTCTCCCACATGGAAGCCCGGGGTGGGTTTGCGACGTCTGTCTGCTCCCTGTTTAAAGCGCCTCTGGGCAAGCTGGAGGTTGTCTATAATGTTCTCTTGTGCCTCCTGTAGGGTTGTTAGGCGTTCGGCCACTGCTGGGAGGGTGGAGGCAACGGGTAGGTGGGGAATGAACACCGGGTGCGAGCCTGTGTTAGCAAAGAAGGGGCTGTGTTTGGTTGAGCTGTGCTCAGCATTGTTGTAGGCGAACTCGGCCGTGGGGAGATGATCAAGCCAGTCATCCTGCAGGTGGGAGCTGAAACAGCGTAGGTATTGCTCTAGGGTCTGATTAGTTCTCTCCGTCTGCCCGTTTGACTGAGGGTGGAAAGCAGAGGACAGGTTCACTTTAACCCCGAGCGCCAGGCAGAAGTTCTTCCAGAACTTTGAGGCAAATTGTACACCTCGGTCGGAGACCACGTCGTCCGGGATCCCATGCAGCCTGAAGACCTCTCTGAAAATAAGATCGGCCGTCTGTTTGGCTGTGGGTAGGCCTTTGTAGGGGATGAAATGGGCCATCTTGGTGAGACGGTCGACCACGACCAGGATGGTGTTCATCCCTTTTGAAGGAGGAAGGTCTACCACAAAGTCCATGGAGATCGAGCCCCAGGGGCGGGAGGGAATCGGGAGGGGTTGTAACAGACCCACGGGAGAGGAACGAGGAGTCCTATTGCGGGCACAGACCGTGCACGAGGAGATGTACCTCTTGATGTCCTCCTTGTATGTTGGCCACCAGAAGGAGCGGGAGGGAAGCTCCTGGGTCTTTCTTGTGCCAAAATGGCCGGCCACCTTGGAGTCATGGTTGAGTTTGAGCACTTCGAGCCGTGCGATTTCTGGTACATATAGTTGTAGGTCCTGATGAAACCAATGACTCTTAAACGTAAGGCTGACATTGCCTGTGGGGTGGGAGAGGAAGGGGTCATTTTCATATCCTTCTTTGATTGTGCCCAGGAGTTCTTTAGAGTAGGTGGCCCCTACGACCCTTCTCTCGGGCAAAATGTTATTTTGGCCCTTGTTACTCTGTGAGGGCTCGGAAAACATTCTGGAGAGGGCGTCAGCCTTGCCGTTTTTTGATCCAGGGCGATAGGTGATGAGATAGTTGAAGCGGGAAAAGAATAGGCTCCATCTGGCCTGTCTGGCTGAGAGTCTCTTAGCGCTGCGGATGAACTCGAGGTTCTTGTGGTCAGTTAGTACGATTATGGGGTTGGTGGCTCCCTCCAGCAGGTGTCTCCACTCGGAGAAGGCATCCTTGATCGCCAGTAGTTCTTTGTTCCCGATGTCATAGTTCTTCTCAGAGGGGGACATCTGGCGGGAGAAATATGCCACGGGTGTAATAGCATCCTCTCCCCTGTCCGTTGTGACAAAACTGCCCCCACCGCAGAGTCTGATGCATCCACTTCGACTGTAAATGGGAGCTCGGGGTTCGGGTGGACTAGGATTGGGGCAGAAGTGAAGAGGAGTTTCAACTTGGTGAAGGCCTCCTGGGCCTCGGGTGTCCAGGAGAAGGGGACTGCCTTCTTGGTGAGTTGGGTGATTGGTGCTATGACCTTGGAGAAGTTCCGGATAAACTTCCGATAGAAGTTGGCGAAGCCAATGAATCTTTGTATCTCCTTCTCGTTTTTCGGAACGAGCCAGTTCATCACAGCTTGGACCTTCCCCGGGTCCATACTTAGGCCCTCTGGGGAGATGATGTATCCGAGGAACTGAGTGGTGGTTCGCTCAAACTCGCATTTCTCTAGCTTGATATAGAGAAAGTTCTGTCTGAGCCTCTGCAGTACCCTGCGGACGTGTTCAACCTCTTTAATTGAATAACGCTGGAGTTTGCATGACTGCAAGGTTCTTGCTACACCGTGTCATGTCTCAGTTACATCTTGTGTCCCTACCCTTAACCCATACTGCTTTATACTGTACCTGTAAAACTATATTTGCTGGTTAGCTGGTATGGAGACTTGCACCTTTATATAGTATAGTGTTTTAAATAGAATATTGTAGAACACATTACTGTACAAGTTTGACTTGTCCACTTTATTAATGGCCTATACCAGTGGTTCTCAACCTTTCTAAAGCCGTGACCCCTTAATACAGTTCCTCATGTTGTGGTGACCCCCAACCATTAAATTTATTTCCTTGCTACGTCATAACTAATTTTGCTACTGTTATGAATTGTAATGTAAATATCTGATATGCAGGATGTATGCCAGTCTATTACAAGGTGTTAGGTAGTTCTGTAATTGGCGCTGTGTTGTGGGGGTTCTGTGGATGGCGCTGTGTTGTGGGGGATCTGTGGAGGGCGCTGTGTTGTGGAGGACGCTGTTATATGGGGGATCTGTGGAGGACCTCTCCTATTTGGAGCGTTATACTACCCTACCTCGTGAGATTTCCCTACCTCCTGACTTCCTGTCGCACTGCTAATGACGTGAGGAGGCGTTCCTGAGTTTTGACAATCTGCGCATGCACAAACCGACAGTTTATGGAAAATGTCAGCGGAGTTCAGCTTTACACCGGGACACTGCGCATGCACAGGAGAGCCTTAGCAGGGAAATATTACAGCCCAGTGAGCAAGCGTGGCTAACTCTGGCCGGCGCATGCGCAGTGTCCCAGTGTCAAGCTGAACTCCGCTGAGATTTTCCATAAACTGTCGGTTTGCGCATGCGCAGATCGTCAAAACTCAGGAACGCCTCCTCACGTCATTAGCAGTGCGACGGGAAGTCAGGAGGTAGGGAAATCTCACGAAGTAGGGTAATGTAACGCTACAATCGTGCAGCCCTAATAGGAAGCCTCAGGCGACCCCCCGGAAAGGGCCGATCGACCCCCAAAGGGGTTGCGACCCCTAGGTTGAGAACCGCTGGCCTATACACAGCTGCTTCCAGCTCTGTACAATGTATAGTTCCTGGTGACAGTGGCTGGCTTAAACAACTGATCATGGAGGTGACAGATGTGAGACCCTCACCTATCCACACGGACAGATTTATGCACAGGAAATCTGCTTGAATTCTGCTCCAAAACCGCACCAAAACACACACAAATCTGCACTTTTTATTGTGGTTTTGGTACGTTTTTATATGCTGTTTTTGTTTTGGATTTTTGTGCAAATTTTCTGTTTGTTAATGTAAACAATCCCATTGAAGCCTATGGAGAAAACATTCTACAGAAGGTACTGAATCGCACAAACAATTGACATGATGCACATTTTAAAATCTGCACAGCAATTTATGCACCTCAGGCCTCATGCACACGACCGTTGTGTGCACCCGTGGCCGTTGTGCCGTTTTCCGTTTTTTTCTGCGGCTCCATTGACTTTCAATGGGGCCGTTGAAAACTCGGCTTGTGCACCGTTTTTACACCGTGCCCGTGACCCGTGTTTCTAGGCCGTGAAAAAAATATGACCTGTCCTATTTTTTTCACGGCCAACGGTTCACGGGCCCATTCAAGTCAATGGGTCCGTGAAAATCACGGATGCACCCAAGATTGTCATCCGTGTCCGTGATCCGTGTCCGTGATCCGTGTCCGTTTTTTCCTATCATTTCAATGGCAAACTTGACTTAGAATTTTATTTAATTTTTCATGTCCGTGGATCCTCCAAAAATCACGGCAGACCCACGGAAGAAAAAAACGGGCACGGATCACGGTACAACGGAACCATGTTTTGCGGGACGTTAAAAAATACGGTCGTGTGCATGAGGCCTAAGGAAAAAAGCAGTCTATAACATAAGATTTAAACTCATTCACTTTACTGGCACTATATTAAGCTGCATTTTTTCTGCACAAAATCCGCACTGAAAAAATGTACATAATCCCCACCATGTGCAGCCACCCTTATGGTAACTGCCATTTACAGTACATGAGATCCTAGTAAATAGCGTTCTACAGTTCTAGGCCACAATACAAAACGCAGTCTACTTTTTGTATAATAAACATTATTTATGAGTATATGAACAAAACAAGTCTACAATATTTTACACAAAATAGTATTTGCAGAGCTGAAAAGTGAGCACATTTTAGTATTCCATTACAAAGTTTCTTGTCCATAGTTGCTGCCTAACTCTTGCAGGATGTCCAACTGGCATAGTATGTCTCGTTGCTCACAGTCATTGAAAAACAGGTATATCCTCAAAAGCTCTGTCAATTCTGTTGAGTCAGGCAGGTGACAGAGAAGAATCATTCTAGATGCATCCAGAATCTCAAGTGGTGTCATCTGCCATGTTTACAACTACCACTTCTCTCAGGGCAGCAATGCCATATTGCCAATCACGCTGGTGGAATTTATAGCGTTCAGCCACTACATTAACCTTAGTAATGAAGAAGTCTTTCTATGCTGTAACAGCAGTGGTGTATTTGTCATCTGCACAAGTAAGCATGTAAAAGATTTGCTGTCCTTCTGCGCCAAGGCAGTGAATGAGAAGGCTTGTTTTTTTTACCTCTGGAAGATTTATTCTGCACCATTAATTGCACTAATTCGAGTGGTAAAAGAAATTGCAGGCTCATCTGGGACTGTGAGGAAGGATGTAGGTGGGTTTAGTAAAAAAAATGGGCCATCCTCATTGTCATGTCTCCAGTCAGCTTCTCATAAATGTGTGCTAATTCATATAGGGTTTGTCCTGTATTAAAACATGATCAATTAGCGCCACCTTCTGACCACTTCCATATTGTTCTCTGTGTATGTTCAGCCTCTTTTGTTACTCCTCCCCTTTGTGTCCTCACTTATCTACAAGAAGGGGAGTAGTCTTCTAGAAGTTGCCATCTTCCTTCACATG
Source organism: Bufo gargarizans (assembly GCF_014858855.1). Classification (NCBI taxonomy): domain Eukaryota; kingdom Metazoa; phylum Chordata; class Amphibia; order Anura; family Bufonidae; genus Bufo; species Bufo gargarizans. The sequence continues at coordinate 368,196,897 of NC_058082.1, read as the reverse complement.
CTCTGCTGTACAAGACTATCTAAACTTCTACTATAGGCTGCATAGCCGGTAAGGCATTTTTTTTTTTGCTGTTCTTTCATGCCTATGTGATTATTACTAGCTATAGACATGCATTATGTGTATTTCTGTGTGGGCACCTAGTTAGTAGTTCAGATGTAAAGTAGGGGCCTAGTCAGCTACCCTTGCAGACATGTTGAATGCTGTTCTATGATATGTATATTTGCAGTTCATGTACTTATTGCATTCTTTATGTTACTGGTTCTCTGTTTTACACCAACTTGGCTCATTAAAGCTACAGATCATTACCTGGTCTCAATTTACTGAGTAGTAGGAGGGTGTTTATCTGCCTGCCAAGTCCATACACACCCCAAGGGTACACGTGGTAACGAGGACAGGACACTCATCATCAATATGTTGTGTTACTTAGGCTAAAAGATACATTTCCATCAGTATCATGCAAGTTTGTTTATTCTCCAGTCCTCCCAGAGAATTGCTGCCCCTTAAAGCACATAACCTCCCATTTCAGCCACCAGTATGCAATAACCAATGTAATACTACCGTATATTGATTATATATTGGTCCAATGCCAGTTCCATACAGGTGTTTTGTAGGGTCTGAACATGCTGCAGACTATACAACAGAATTGTCACAAGCAGGATACACAACAGAAACATCTAGAGAGGTCTTCTTTTAATGGACTTCAAATTTTTCCTTTTCATCTCTGTTCAGCCCAGAAGGCCATGACCACTTCTCCAAATAACTTCAGAGATTGTCTGTTGCTTCTGGAATTTAGTAAAGAAATACATATTCAGACATAAGAACAGACCTTTAAAAATATCCAGACCCCAAACCAGATGCCTAAATTAATTCAGTTTAGTGCAGGTTTTTTTTTTATTTATTTTTTTTACCATGGCCCACACTTTCCCCTGCTTGACACTTTGAAAAAGCACATTGAGTATTCAGAAACATCAAAACTTTTTGGTATAAATGCTTGTTAAATGTGTCTAAGAATATATGAACCAAAATTTTGGTGGACATTCCTCAAACGTGCTGGTTCGGTCAGTTTTGACCTTAATTAAACAATCTGCACAAAGGGAAAAAACATATGTTAAGAAGGATAATGTTTCATCTATTGTTACATTCTTAGCACATGTGAACTAAATTATCGTATAATGGCAAGTTACCCAGCAGAACAGCAGAGATATGTGAAGCAATACTCATCCGATTGTCACTTGTGAATGTTTGAAAAGAACTAAAGTGGATGATTATTGAATCATAAGGTACAGTTGTGTTCAAAATAATAGCAGTCAGACATCACTAAACTGATCAATAACAGTTTTTGGTAGAAATTATATTTCTACATGGCAAATAATTTACTAGCAGGTGTAGTAGAGTAATAGAAACTTAACAGACCCAACAGTCATGACATGCATGCTGATCATTCTCTGTAATTCAATCACTTATTGAAAGGGGAATGTTCAAAATAATAGCAGTGTGGAGTTCAATGGGAGAGGTCTTTAAAAAATAGGTGGCAATTATTACCCTTATTTAAGGAAGGAAGGCAGCAAATGTTGTACATGCTGTTTACTCTGCATTTCTCTCTGAAATTCTGAGGAATATGGATTGTTTCAGACATTGTTCAGAAGAACAGCTTACCTTGATTAAAAAGTTGATTGGAGAGGGGAAAACATATAAAGAAGTGCAGAAAATGATAGTATGCTCAGCTAAAATGATCGAAAATGCTTTAAAATGGCAACCAAAACCTGGAAGGCGTGTAAGAAAGCAAAAAAACTACCATTCAAATAGATAGAAGAATAGCCAAAATGGCAAGAACTCAGCCAGCAATCAGCTCCAGGAAGATCAAAGGTCTAAAGTTACCTGTGATTACTGTTACAATAAGAAGACGCCTATGTAAAGCCAAGCTATCTGCAAGAAGCCCTCGCAAAGTCCCACTGTTGAAAAAAAGATGTGCTGAGGTTACAATTTGCCAAAGAGCACATTTACTGGCCTAAAGATTTTGTGTTCTGATGAAAGTATGATTGTTCTTTTTGGGTCTAGTGGTCGGAGACAGTTTGTCAGATGACCCCTAAACACTGAATTCAAGCCACATGGTGGCGCAAGCATCATGATATGGGGATGTTTCTCATACTACGGTGTTGGGCCTATTTATTGCATACCAGGGATCATGGATCAGTTTGAATACATCAGAATATTTAAAGAGGTCATGCTGCCTTATGTTGAAGAGGAAATGCCCTTGAAATGGGTGTTCCAACAAGACAACGACCCCAAACACGTGCAACATCTTGGTTCCAGACCAACAAGATTGACGTTATGGAGTGGCCAGCCTAATCCCCGGATCTTAATCCAATAGAAAATTTGTGGGGTGACATAAAAAATGAAGTTTCTGAGGAAAAACCAAGAAATAGAGAAGAACTGTGGAATGTAGTCCAATCATCCTGGGCTGGAGTACCTGTTCACAGGTGCCAGAAGTTGGTTGATTCCACGCAACACAGATGTACAGCAGTTCTCAGAAACAGTGGTTATACAGCGAAATATTACTTAAGTGATCCAAAGGAAAGCAAGATCTTCAAACATTTTTCAGTTTATATAGTGAATGTTTGAGTTTGTAAAGAAGAATAGAAACACAGCTATTTTTTTTTTGAACAGTCTAATATTCACTTTTAAAAAAAATATTTTTGAGGAACAACACAAATTTGATATATTTTACTTCATGTTTTGATTTGGAATAGAATGTGTGGTGTCCCCAATACATTTGTGTGTATGGAAATAAAAGCTATTAGAAGGATTTTGAGCTTTATTCACTTTTTTTTAACACACTGCTATTATTTTGAACACAACTGTAAGTAGTAGCTACATTATGTCTGTGCTTGTAAGGGTAGGTTACACAGAGTTTTAAGAGGGTTTAAGGCAGATTTTCATGCAGTTTTTTCCAGCCAAAGCCAGATGTGGATTTGAAAGGAATCAGAAATATAAAGGAATGACTTACAGTTCTTCTTCCTGCAAAATCAACTGATGGCTTTGGTTGGAAAACCTACAGAAAAATCGGCCTCAAACTCTCCTCCAAAAAACTCAGTGTGAACCTACCCTAAGAGAATAGTGATAGTAGTTTGTAATTCTGTTGCCATCTACTTTATATCTTAGCATATGTCTGTCTATTAGCACACACTTATTCCAGCTCACCTCCCTGGTCATTGAATACAGTCCCGGTTCCAGAAGCCTGGAGTGTGACCCCGCCGCAATCAGCACAAAATTCAAAGGAAAAGAACGGCTCCGGATTCTCATAGAGGTCCTCTAAAAACTTCTTCTTTATTCAAACATATAGTTTACAGCAGATACATCCACCCGGTATACAGACAGTTGACGCATTTCGGATATGAATCCTTAGTCGTAACAACGTGATACAATGAAGTACAGACATTTATACGTATCTCTAAAATCTCCTCCTCCAACTTCAGGGAGGGGAAATAGCCTCATTGGTTACTTCATTGAGTTAACACCCTTTGCTCAATCACATAGAACCTGTGTTTCACACTGAACTGTGGCCTCTTAACCCTTTGTAACCCGCATAAACCTTGATAAGGTCTGTACGGGGAAAAGTACGTCAGGAACCGCACAGTGTGAACCACTCGGTAAGCTCCCGCACCTCCAGGCCTATTCCGCTCCCGGACCTCCAGGCCTATTTAAATAACAACGAGTACAACTTACGTTTCACATGCATAGTCAATGAATCCAGGATCAATTTTTGGGACTTGGCACTCCATGGTTGTCCTGGTGAGATAGTGCACACACGTACCTATAGAAAAAACATAGCAGGCAACTCAATATTGAATGCTAGGAGTCACCACCCTGTGCATGTAATAAGGGCGATCCCTGTGGGGCAATACATACGGGCTGCAAGGAATTGCAGCGTACGGATGTATCTAGAGGAAGAATTTAAGGAGGTGGATAAGAGGCTGAAAGCCAGGAATTATCCAGATTGGATGTTACAGAGAGGCAGAAATATAGCTTCCCAGGAAGATAGATACAGCATGCTTTTTGGGTCCAAAGAGAAAAAAACTGGTGATATAAAACAGGTGCTGGGTGTGAATGGACACGGCGACAGGGGACAAAATAATATTCCGGTTTTATCTATAACTTATAGCAAGGAATATAATAAAATCTGCTCTATTGTCAAAGGGTGCCTCCCAATTTTATACGATAATATGATTCTATATAAAGCACTAAAACTGGGCTGCAAAATAGTGCCCAGGAGGGCTCCCACCTTGTCTAATTCACTGTCTCCGTCCATGTTCACATCCACATATATGTTTGAATAAAGAAGAAGTTTTTAGAGGACCTCTATGAGAATCCGGAGCCGTTCTTTTCCTTAGAATTTTGTGCATATGTCTGTCTACCTTGTGATAAACTCAATCTGGGAAAAATTGGCCTCTTATTAATTCTGCTTAGGCACTTTCCATTATACCTGCTGTGTTTCTCCCTATTTTGCATCATAATTATAGCCTTGTTTCCTATATGAATCTATGATTTCCTGTTGATTAACACCAGCATTTCTGTACATACACTTTTTGTTTTGTGTGGGGCCTTTGTTTTTTGTAAAACAAAAGTAAAGTTTTATATGGTCCCCCTCCCGAGTAGAGGTATTTTTTATTTTTTATTTTGTGACTTTGGGATTCATTGCTTGGTAGCAGGAAACTGCACTCCAAGCCAGTATAATCTAGTGTGGAGTTCCAGATTTTTAGCAATTTTTGCAAAAGTCGCATATAGTAAATGTGCCATAATCTAGTTCTAATCTCACTTTTAACTCTTGAACATAGAAAATTTGAACAAATGTTGCAATCGCCATGATGTAACTTTTTTAAGCCACAAACCGATATATTCAATTTGATAAATGTCCTCCTAATATGTTAATATAAATGCAATTGTTATTTGTATACTACTGTAATATACTATTTTATGGTATTCTGTGATTATATGTTAATGTAGAATTGTAGATTAATCACTTACACTGGTATTGAGCTTTAAACATTTCCTCAAAGTAGATGGATACACTATATAGATACCTGTTATACAAAGTGTCATGGTTAATATACTAGTAGTGCGATTCTCCTTTTATGGCAAAATACAGTCATGGTTAAAAAATAAATAGAGGAGGATAAATATCATGCATAGAAAGGTGCATACCTGATTCCAGATCATATACATAAACGTTTTTTTGTTTGTTTTTTTGTGCTAGGGAAAAGGCACCTGTCTTGGACCTATTACTATTCCTCTGGGGAGAACTGCATGATGGATTGGAGGTACTAATTAAGTGATTTCCTGCTATGGGGATTTGGGCAGTGAGGATTTCCTGGCAATGAAAGCTGTGTACAACCTGCTAACTTTCAGCCTATAGATTTGTAATGACAAGCTAAAGACTCCTGCACACAGCTGTGTAGTTTCCTGGAGCAGGGGTACTTAGAAGTCTGGACATTTGTGGACATTTGCCCCTATGTGTCCTATGCAAACTCATCAACTTTTTAGTTTAATGGTCTAACTTGCAGTGTGGGGGGGGGGGGGGGCGTGGCCGGAACCTGATGCGGTCAGACGCATAGACCTTGAGCTCTGCACCCTTCAGGTTCCATATCACTATATAGGCATATGGGGAAGAGAAGAGTTGGGAAGCTTCCCAGAACCTGTACTGAGGGCCCAGGAGCCCAGTACTCACAGACTTTAGACACTTACCTGCAGCGCGGTCTGGACCATGAGGCACCCAAGATGGCGCTGCTCCGTTCTACACTTAAAGCAAGCAGCGCAGTTGCCCCTCCCCCATGCAGGCTCCCCGTCTGCTGGATCTTAGCCCAGAACAATCTTCGGGTCCCAGGGGACTGGAATACCCTCACTTACCTGCTTCTCTGCTACCTGTCGTTCCTCAGATAACCTTCCCAGCAGGAAGCACAGCCCATGCTACCGGCGCCAGGAGCTGAGGAGGACTCGCCGGCTGCAGGTACAAGGAGGCCTGTTGGCCTAGAAGAGGCTCAGCCACCACAGCATCTTACTCATGAGCCTGTCCACATGCCCATCCAACCTTAGCCAAGAGGTCTACAAACATATCGACCCCCAAGCCAAAATTGTATCACACACACCCACCTGTGCACTCCATCTGAGGTCTGTCATGGTATCTCACAATCTAGACTGCGCCAGCACTCTGAAGTGGCACCTATACTTTCTCCCCTAGGTGCTAAAGTTATCCAGGTTCCCTCCCCTGCTGTCTCCACTACCAGAAAACTGCCTCCTTTGCCTCAGAGGTCAGTGTGGAATGACAGGTCTCTGGAGGGTCACCCCACATCTAAACCACCACTCACTGCTTCAGCGGATAATGATGTACCACTGATTCTGCACTCCTGCTCCCCATGAGAGCATTGGTCAGCATCCTCTTCGGATTTCAATGGTCCCAGCTCTCTTAATGTACCCCCACCCAACTGGTGGTCCCATTTCCAACAATTGCCTTCAAAGCAGGACTTCAGGGACCTCATCTCAGTAGTAAAAGATGCCTTTAAGGAAGAACTAGCTGCAGTCAGACAAGATGTCCAAACTGTGGGCCTTCGCCTTAATCAGCTGGAAAAAGACCATGGCGCTTCTCGCTCAGTGATTCGCTTTCTTCAAGTACAATCATCCTCTCATGCCCACCAACTGCGTGACCTACAAAGCCATGTCGAAGACCTGGACAATAAGAGAGCACGGAGTCCCTGAAACTCAAGGAGACAAAGATATCTGCTCAAACCTTCTCTCAATATTTAATGCTAATCTGCACGACCTCTGACCCACCCTATTTTGATGGACCGGGCCCACAGAGCCCTGCAGCAAAAGTCCTTGGAAGGGATGCCTAGAGACATCATATGCTATGTAAACGACTTCAGTCTCAAAGAAGAGATTATAGCTAAGGCTCACTCTGTGCAGCACTTAGAATATCCTGGGAGCTAAAGTGACTAGTGTTGAGCGCGAATATTCGAATCGTGAATTTTAATAGCGAATATCGGCACTTCGAGAATTCGCAAATATTTAGAATATAGTGCTATATATTTGTATTCACGAATATGCTAATTGCGAATTTATAGCGAATATCGGCACTTAGCAACATCCCTAGCAACCAATTGGAAAGTTGCCTACCCCTTAGTGTTGATCGCGAATATTCAAATTTCAAATTTTTATTGCAAATATATTACATTGCTGATTTTTGCACTCAAGTAAATAATGAATAGAGATCACAAATTCTCAAATTTGCAAATTTATGGTGAATATTCAGCCAAAAATTTGCTAAATAAAGCGAATTTGAATATTGCCTATGCCGCTCATCACTAAAAGTGACCTTGTTTCAAATCTATCCTAGATAACTCTCCAGAAGAGGAGAGCTTTGAAACCCCTGCTGGATTTTCTCTGTAAACATGCAATCCCCTACTGCTGGGGTTTTCCCTTCAGCCTCTCTGCATGCAACAATGGGACAGTCGCAGTCATGAAAAGTCCTGAAGACTTTATGGACTTCTGCGCCCATTTGACTATTTTTCCACCACTGCTACTGGACTGGGAAGCACCTATCAATCTCCCTCTGATCCCGCCGACCTGCACCGTGGCAGGATCCCGCAAGAGACGTCTGCGACCTCCTACTGCTGAACATTGACTGGGTTTAGTATACTTAGAAGGGATGCTGATGGGGATCCTACCTTAGCTTGGGGATGTTCTTTTTGGCTCTCCTTTCTCTTCTCCTTCTCCCCCAAGCAGAAAAGTTAGATTTATTTTCTATGGAGTCCTGGAGGGGAGGCTCTGGTTTCCTGTCCTGGTTGTATGGCTTCCGCTATTCTACCCAGTGGGAGTTTATTTCCTACTGATCGGCTGTTGGTTTATTCCTTTTCATCTCATTTTTGCGACCGGTCTCCATAGTTGTAAGGGCATTAATTCTAAAAAGCCTTTAATGTTATATTTTCACATTGTTAGATATGTTGTTGCTATTGCCCTACTTTTTCTTTTCTTCCTTCCAAATTGCCTGTCTAACTCTCTCTGCCGCTCTTTGTGGGTGTCACTGTGGATTGCTGGGGGGGATGGCCTGGATACTCTTGCTCTAATGATCTGCTTTCCTTTTCACTCTGCCGATATGGCTAAGATTATGTCTTTAAATGTTAAAGGCCTTAACTCCAATATTAAGAGACGTACCACTCTGGGAGAAATGCGCAGGTCTAAGTCTGCGGCCATTGCGATTTTGATACAAATGTAGTAGAGCTTACACACATGCTTTATGAGACGTGTTATCTAAACTAAATGCGATAAGCAAACACCTTCAATTGCTTTTCAATGCCTTTTGTTTCAAGATAATGCAATGAGTTAAGAAATTTGAGTTGAGTTTGTGTATTAACCCTGCCACAATCGTATCTAGATCCTGCCCACTTCAAGTGGACAGAGTGGATGCCGACCCTATGGGACGATACCTCATTCTGTAAGGTACTCTGTATGGCGTCCAACTGCAGCTATGCCTGGTCTATGCTCCTAACTCCAGCCAGCTTACCTTCCTGTCCTCTCTGCTTACTAACCTTCTGTCCGAGGGGTGATCCAAATGATAGGAGGGGATTTCAATGCTCCATTTTTAGAAAGTTTTGATAGGCTTTCTAAAACCTCTGCCTTCTAGTCAAGTCAAACGCCTAGCTAGAAGCTTCCGTAGACTTATTCGTACACACTCCCTCTGTGACCTTAGGAGGGTAGACAATCCCTCCTCTCGTCAATATACTTTTTATTCTCACCTCACCCACACTAGGATAGACTATTTCCTAGGGAACATTTTGGCCCTAGAGACTTAAGGTGCTGCACATATTGGCCTTATCAAATGGTCGGATCACACTCACAAATTCCTAGAACTTACTTTCACTTTCGCTTCCGCTCCCCTGAGACACACTCATTGGTGTTTAAATGACACCCTTCTAACTAATCCAGCAATGAGTTCAAAGTTACGTTCAACCCTGACTCCTTACTTTGATGAAAAAGCACCTACCTCTTTCTTTTGGGATCCTATAGGAGGCCCATAAGGCGGCATTCCATGGCGCTTGCATTTCTCTCTTCTCTCAATTAAAGTCAGATAAAGAGGCCCAACACAGAGAATGCACATACTCTTTAATGGCAGCGGAGCAAGCTATCGCCTCCCGACCTTCAAACGTTTTTTAAAACAAATTATTGAATTGAGATCCCACCTTAAATTAATAACACTTTCCACAACCGAGAAGCTGATCCAGTACACCAGACAATGCTTTTTTATGTTCGGTAACAAATCCCATACCCTTTTAGCCCGGCAACTAAAAGAGCGCTCGGCAACTTCCACCCCTTATGCTATTAAAGATTGCCAAGGCAACCTCCAATACCACCCTGATGCGATAACTAATTAATTCCATAGCTACGATTTGGCTTTATACTCCTTACCTTCTTACCTCCACGCGGACGAGACACAGCGGAATGCAATATTAGACGGCTTCTTTAAAAAATGCCACCTGCCTTTGCTGTCCCCTGAAGCTTTAGCCCACCTGAACCAGGTTTTTACAGTGGAGGAGGTTAGGGATATTATCTCAGAGATGCCTGGTGGTAAATCAGTGGAGGAGGGCTTTCATATAAATACTTTAAAACATTCAGAGACTTACTACTTCCCCATATGGTTTGGCTATTCAACGGATTATTACTAGGTGAACAAATCCCTGACTCTATACTACGCTCATATATAACTGTCATCCCTATACTGGCAAGGATCCAATGGGTTCCTTGAGCTACTGCCCTATTAGCCTACTGAACTCGGATCTGAAGATATTTACAAAATTGCTGGCTCCATCACTTAATTCAGGCGGGAGACAACACTAGAAAAGTCATTTATGTGGTTGATGTGGTTGGTAGTGGGGGGAGGGGGTGGAGGCCCTGTTACTCAGCTTAGATGCAGAAAAAGCATTTGATCGCTTAAATTGGGAATTTATGTTCCGGACTCTACACCATTTGGCTTTAAAGGTCCCTTTGTAGCTGCTTTGCGGGGCCTCTACTCCTCCCCTATAAAGACAGTCAGGTTGCCACATGCCCATTCACCCCCCTTACGATCTATAACAGGACGCGACAGGGGTGCCCGCTTTCTCACCTACTTTACATGCTTAGCATTGAACCTTTAGCTGCCTTAATATGTAACAGTCCAGACACATACAGGCCATTCCGGTTAGATATAAATCAATTTCCATCTTGCTTTTTGCAGATGATGTGTTACTCTCTCAAAAAAATGCCTTCCTCTCTCTCCCTAATTTCCATGCGGTTTTAGAGCGCTATAGTGAACTTTCCGGATATAAACGTAATACCTCAAAGACTGAAGCGCTATTGATTAATATTCCCACACAACGTCTCCACCTACTTCAAACTTGGTTTAACTATACCTGGCTTACAAACTCCATTAAATACCTAGGGATACAGATAACCTCTAATTAATCTTCCCTCTATAAAGCAAATTTCCCTCCATTGTTAATAGAAATACCCTATTCTCGAAGTGGAAATCCCTTTCACTCTCTCTCTCTCTTAGGCCGCATTGTGGCAAACAAAATGTCCATGCTACATTAATTCCTGCACCTATTTGAAACTCTACCAGTGAGGGGGCCAGCCACGGTCCTTCGCTCAATACCGTCTGCGTTTCTTAATTTTGTATGGAACTATAAAAGCCATAGGTTTTCAAAACAGACTTTTATAGCACGAATCGCTAAAGGAGGCTTTCCAAGTATTACTTTATATTACGTAGCTACTCATTTCAGACATATCGCCTCTTGGTCTACCCTTCACTCATTCAGCCATTGTACCGAGGATCGAGTGATTATGGCTGGCGCCTACTGAGCTAGAAGCCTTAATTCTGGGCCCTCCTCCATATTTCCCAGCTCCCACTCTACTCAGCCCCATGCTGTTTACCAGAGAGATATGGTATAGAAATAGAATTAAGTACGGTTTCTCAACGCTTCACTCACCTCTTACCTCATTTCTCTTTTCTCCTAAACTTCTGGGGCGCTTGGGGGCGAGAATAATTGGACTGTGGATGGCTGTAGGGCTCTTCTGCTTTGAAGACTTGAAGGACCCCCTCTCTGCTCATATCTTGTCCTTTGAAGACCTTCAGACTAAATGTTCACTACCAATCACTTTAGCATTCCAGTACTGCATCTTTATACACTATTGTAGGAGTGTCTTGGGTTCATTGGAGGTACTGCCTCTTACCTCTTTTGACTATGTATGTACTCGCGGCCCTTCATCTAAGGCTTCATCTAAGGGTCCTATTTCTGATATTTACCAGATATTGATTTTCACAGACTCCCTATAGATTTTAAGCCCTCTACATGTGAAAATTGGAAGACTGGTTACAGAGGGAGCTTTCGTCAGAGACCTGGCAATCTATATGGCAGAGTGCACACTCTAGCTCATCTTGTATAACTTACAGAGAAAATAAGTTAAATATTTTGACACACTGGTACCATACACTAGAAACATTGCACACTCTAAACCCTATATTACCGGGTATCTGCTGGAGATGTTCTCAGTCAAAGACTTCCCTGTACCATGTAGTTTGGTCTTGCCCAGTGATTGAGCCTTATTGGCTGCAGGTGACTCAGGTTGTTGGGGAAATTATAGGTACGCACATTCTCTTCGGTGCTTCTTTTGAATCTGATCCCTAAGACATTTATGGTCCGGGATACCAGGCTACTCCTCCACATACTGACAGCTGCTAAATGCCTGATTCACTAGAGACATCTGGCTCCTTCTACTAGAACTGATCTATACGCCCGAATACTAGATATTAAATCCTTGGAATACTCAGTTGCCCTCCAGGCTTGGGACACTCGTCTACCTACACTACTGTTATAAACATGGAAGAACAATGCCTTCTTTATATAACAACTCCTTTACCCCTTCATTTTACCCCTTTTCTTTTTGTATTTTTTTTTCCTTTTGTGTGAATTGTTCCTATGAGTCCGCCTATTTTGGACCGTACATATGGCAGTGTATTATATATGACTGTAAAGCTCTATAAAACTTAATAAACTTTAAGTTGAAAAAAAAGGGTTAACTTGCACTGACTTAATACTGTGCAACAGAATTTTATATATTGTGATATAGACCCTGTTCATTTGCACTGTATTTGCATGGCACTATAGAAAGCATTAATGAATACTAAGAGACTTTTGGGACTTTCTAGCTAGTATTGAGAAGCTAGTAATTTATCACAGTTACTATAAGGTTTAAAGAAGAGCATATTTTGGAGGGCAAAAGAGGCTTGTTTACCACCAAAGCAAGACAGACTGACTTTTTTTTTGTCTGGAAAAACTGCTTTGTCATTCCCATTAGGTTTCGTTGAAGGTCTAATGAAAATCTATGAGAGACCAGAATTGTAATATTGTAACTGTTTGTGCCGAGTTACTTAACTTCACCCCTCCTACTAGAAGGTTCTAGTTCAGCTAAAAACTATATAAATGGAGACAGCTAGCATCAAACCATTTTTCTGTTTAGAAGGAGACTAGAGAAACCAGACCAGTGTCTTGCCTATATTGTTTTGAACTTGAGTTCCTTCAGTAAAGAAGCACACTGGTTAACTGGAGACCCTGACTCTCTGGACTGACTCTCCCATTGGGGTTTAATACACCTTGCCATCCCTTCCGGAGAGCAGGAACACATGGTGACACCTCAATGATTTCTGGGGACCTAGCGTACAGTTGAGGCCGCCCCACACCTGGTCACTGCAGCTGTATTAAGGCTCCTTTTTAATATGTGGCTATAATTGTACTCCCATAGATAGTAGTGCACAAGCCCTCTACTGTAACTCTATAAGCCTCTCATTTCATTTTGAGGACTACAGAGTTGTTTTTCTAGAATGTGAGAAAAAAAAATTGTGGGACAAGTGGAACTCCAGCACAGTTTTGCTCTGTTGGGAGACCATAGCAACCAGACCAGAGTAGTAGTACACTGCAAAATTAGTCAATTAATCCATAAATAGTCAGTAAATAGTGCAGATGCAAAGATGTGAAGCTGACACTTCACTCATTACCTGAGCCAAGGTACCAGCCAGTGAGAGACCAGAACAAGCACAAAAGCAGGCCAGATCACACAGAAAGGTTAAGAGGAAGTCCAGTAGAGATAACTTGTCTGAAAGGGACTTACTGGCTCTATGGCATATGTTGTTCAGGAGCTTCCTCTGGTGCCTGAATACACAACAATAAATTGATAAAGTGTGTAAGAATATCCACATCCAAAGGTGGATTTTGTGGACGTGTACTGGAAGTACAGCAACCTGTTAAAAAAAGGATCAGAATTTTTGTCTGCTGTTAGGGGGAACCATCCTGTGGTTGCTTCATATTGCCTAAGGTTTTTTGGCTCTTACTGTTAAGTGTGTTGTGACTGGACCTGTTAAGGGAGCACTGTGGCTATTTCTTTTTGGGAAGGAAGAAGGGCATTATGGTTAGCATTGTAATAGATGTCTAAGCTTTTGCAAACCTCCACTTTGAGCAAAATTAATATAATTCAATTGTTTCACATTCAAAAATAGGTTTTACAGAAGATAAAATTCTGTATAATAAGGTTATTATAGTGTATAACCCATTACTTAAAAACAATATAAATATTAAAAGTCAGTCATAAGTTTGATTTTCATCAGTGATTGTGAGCCAAAACCAGGAGTGGAGCTAAGGCTACTTTCACACTGGCGTTTTGGCTTTCTGTTTGTGAGATCCGTTCAGGGCTCTCACAAGCAGTCCAAAACGGATCAGTTTGGCCCTAATGCATTCTGAATGGAAAAGGTTCCACTCAGAATGCATCAGTTTGCCTCCGTTCCATCTCCATTCCGGTTTGGAGGCGGACACCAAAACACTGCTTGAAGCGTTTTGATGTACGTCTGACGAAACTGAGCCAAACGGATTCATTCTGACACACAATGTAAGTCAATGGGGACGGATCAGTTTTCTATGACACAAAAGAAAACTGATCCGTCCTCCATTGACTTTCTATGGTGTTCAACGGATCCGTCTTGGCTATGTTAAAGATAATACAAACAGATCCGTTCTGAACAGATGCAGACATTTGTATTATCTGAACTGATCCGTCTGTGCAGATCCATGACAAATCCGCAACAAACGCGAGTGTGAAAGTAGGTACACACATTGCCAAAAAAAAAGGAAAATGAAGTTGTTGTTGGAATTGAAATAAACTTTATTTGTATGAGTGTATTGATGATATATGTACGTTATTAATATATTAGAGTGAAAGCATAAATGTATTGCAGAAATTGAATGGAGACTTTAATAGGATTGACCGAACCCGAACTTTAGGATTTTTGGACCTCGGACCCGAACCCGAACTTTTCAGTAAAAGTTCGGGTTTTGGTTAGCTGCTTTCTTGGCGCTTTTTGAAAGGCTGCAGAGCAGTCAATCAACAAGCTGTTAACTATCAGACCTTAGAAGCCATCACAGCCCTCCCTACTAATGGCATGGCTGTGATTGGCCAGTGTAGCATGTGACCCAACTTCTATATAAGCTGGAGTCACGTAGCGCTGCACGTCACTCTGCTGTCCTTAGTGTAGGGAGAGGATGCTGCTTGTGATTTCAGGGAGAGAATAGGAGAGACTCTTTGCTCAAAATCTGAATCTAACTCAGCGATCTACATACATTGTGTTTTGTGAGTGAAAAGCACAATTTTTTTTATCCTGCCCTGAGCCCAGTGACTGAAAAAAAATAGCCTTAATAAGTCAGTTAGGTGGGCGGCCATTTTATGCAAGCTCAGTGCACCAGCAATATACAACATCTGGATTAGTCAGTGTGCAATTTAAGCAAGAAATACAGCCTTCAATTTCTGGGGTTTTAAAAAAAAAACACTTTTTTTGCCAAAAATCAGTATTTTCCTTATCTGCAAGTGTTAAATTCAAGTTTAATATATACAGCTTTCATATTCTGTTACCAAAAAAAAAAAACACTTTTTGGGCAATATACAACATCTGGATTAGTCAGTGTGCAATTTAAGCTAGAAATACAGCCATAATTTTCTGGGGTTTTAAAAACACGCTTTTTTGCCCAAAAACACTGATTTCAGGCCTTGCAGCATCAGCACGTGTGAAATTACAGGTTTATATACTGCTGTCAAATTCAGTTGTTACACAAACACTCGTTTGGGGAAAAAAAATGTAGTTGGCAACCTTTAATGCAGATGTCATTGTGAGATACACACTTAATACATTTGGTGCACCAATATTTAATTCAGGCCTACAGTTTGTTCAGGCCGTGTGAGATACAACTTTACATACAGGGGTTTGATTCAGGCATTTGAAATACAGCCATTGTGGGCAAAGAAATCTTTAATTCAGGCCTACAGTGGGTCAGGCCGTGTGAGATACACCCTGTATATACAGGGCTTATATTCTTTCATTAATAAAACACAATGTTTGGGGCAAAATACACAATATTTCAGGCCTTGCAGCATAAGCATGTTTGAAATTCCTGGGTTATATACTGCTGCCATATTGAGTTATTAAACAAACACCCGTTTGGGCAAAAAAAAGTTTATTTGGCAGCCTTTGCTGCATATGTCATTGTGAGATATACCCTTAATACATTTGGGTTAGATCCAGAGATTTGAAATACCTCCATTTGGTGCACCTATATTATATTCAGGCACACAGTGTTTCAGGCTGTGTAAGATACACCCTTCACATACAGGGGTTTGATTCAGGCATTTGAAATACAGCCATTTTGGGCAAAGGAATCAGGACAACGGAGCGAGGCGCAGGCGTTGCGCAGTGAGAGCCGACTGAGGGGGAAGTGGAAGACCAAGTTAGGTTTAATTTAGATGGGGGGAGGAGTGTTGTCGGGGTGGAGAAGGGGGCGGTGCAGCAGTTTTGCTGGCCATTTATATTCTGGGCAGTGGTGGGGGGCGGCACCAGAGGCCATTATTGTCTGGAGAGTTGTGGTGTGCGCAAGCGAGTGTAGGAGCATAGGAGCATGGTGTCGCTGGAGGAATTGCTGGTGGCGGTGCGGGCAGCAGCAGAATAGCACGGTTCTGACTGGCTAGTAAGTAGATTGCAGGCGGCTGTGGGGGCACCTACCGTGCCTCCGACGGCTTCGGAGGGGAGAGTGAGGGCCAAGAGATCGGTACCGCCAGAGCGCTTAAGCCCGGAGGCGACCCCTCGGGTGCGGCCTCGGCTTAGGAGCCCCCCTAGGAACCCTCCGCTGGCACCGGCTGGGGTGACGAGTGTTTTTGCGAGCCGACGCAGCGGGAGGAATTTGGCGCAGCGTCGTGCGCTTGCGGGGGAGTTGCGAGGTGGAGGCCAGCTGCAGTCTCCTGCCAGGATGCCAGTGAGTGTAGACGGCGGAGCTGTGTGTCGGGGCCTGGCGCGCGCAGTGAGCCGTAGTAGAAGGGCTCAGGTGACCGGTGGTGGTGGAGTGGGGAGCGGTCGGGGGGATACGGTCTCACTTACCACAGGTGAGGGCCGGACAGCGGCTATTTCTGACCGGATGAGGCGGGAGACACCGCGGCTGACGCCAGTGAAGAGGCCAGGAGTCCAGAGGTTGCGGCCGTGCGTTCTGTTGGTACGGGCCCAGCGGTGGGTGACTCACCCAGGAGGCTGCGGGCGGCGTCGCGGTCTCTGTCTGCACGCCGGCGGCAGGAGTCTACTGTGCAGCTGCGGGGTGCTGGGTCGGGGATGTCGCCACCTGCTGGTACGTCTGATGTGCCTGGCAGCTATATGCAGAGAGAAAGGTTGGCTGGGGGCCTGGGCTTTGCTCCGCCCCCAGTGCAGCTGGTGGACACTGTACCTGTGAGATGTCCTGTTGCGGCTCACAGTGGGACACCCGTGGAGCTGGGGTTTGGTGATCCTGAGGCGGATGGTGACTCTGGTCGGCGGATGCCTGGTGGTGGGCCTGCTTGCAGGAATGTGATCGCATTGCAGCCATGCCACGTGGATCTTGGTGGGGGTTTCGTGGAGGACCAGGTGCTGGAGGATGGAGAAGTCAGCCAGGAGGCTTGGGAGATCGAGGGCCGGATGGATGATGCAGTCGGCGCATGTCCCTCTACGTCCAGGTCGTCGGTAGAGTCTTCGCTGAGAGGTGATACAGTGCGGTCAGCGGCTGCTGGGAGGATGCCCCAGGGACAGCCAGGTGAGAGGACGTCGGGTTGGGTACCTGTTGTGGGGGGGCACAGTCGGGGGAGGACGGGTTAGCGCGGGTGTTGTTGGTGGGTATGTGGACTTTGTTGTCGCGTTGGAAATCTGGGGCGGTGTCGTCTCTGGCCACAGTATGGGCTGCTGCGCCTGCGATTGGTGACGTGGAGAGACTGTGTGCGGCTGGTGTGGGGGGCTCTCCTGCAGTCGGGGCGGGGACGGCGGCGGTTGTAGCCGCCGGGAGTGGGGGTGGTCATGGTGCTGGGGAGGAGGTCAGGCTGGCGGACGCTACTAAGGGTGAGGTCTATGTGTGTGTCACCACCAGACATCTGAGAAGCTCTGACAGATGCCTTTCAGAACCTCCTCCTTGAGCTTCCTTTGTTTTGCTTTCAGTTCCTCATCTCGTTAGCCTCTCTCAGCTGTCATGTAGTTCTACTGATTGCATCCCTTTAAATTCCTCCCCATAGTGCATTAGTGTGCGGTTTATAGTTCTTCCTGGAGTGTGTGTGCATGCTGATCCTACTTCCCAGTCTTCTACAAGATAAGTGTTATGCATTCATTTGTGATTTTCTGTTTGCTGGATCCCAGGTGACCCTGACTCCCTCCGTATCTAGTGTAGGGAGCCGGTGGTCGTGTCCCCTCACTATTATAGGGTGTTCAGGTGTTATACAGCCGAGGTACGAGGATATGCAAACATCTACCATTGGGATTTTCGCATAGGCTGAGCAGTCAGGGAGAGTGCCAGGTCTGATGCAGGGGTCTCCCTTTTTGTTCCTTAGTTTTGGATCCAGTCGTATATTCATTTTGTGTTGTCTTGTTTCCTGTACACCTTCCGTGACATTATAAACCGCCTAAACCGTCTCAAGCATGGATCCGGTTTCACTTTTGACTGAACGCTTCCAGGGTCTTTCATTGGAGGTAGCTGATCTCCGTAAGACTCTTTCTCAGTTTCAAGTGACCTGTTCAGCTTGCGTTCATGGAGTTTGTCCTGAGCCTAAGATCTCGCTCCCGGATACGTTCTCCGGGGGTAGTGAGAATTTTGTGCGTTTTAGAGAGGCTTGCAAACTCCATTTTCGCCTTCTTCCTCATTCCTCTGGTGATGAGGAACAGAGGGTGGGGATCATTATATCGCTGCACAGGGGTAACGCTCAGTCGTGGGCCTTTTCGCTGCCGGTGGGGGCACCGCCCCTCCGTTCAGTGGATGAATTCTTTTTAACCCTGGGTCAGATATATGATGATCCGGATCATATTGCTTTGGCTGAGTCTAGACTACGTCTGTTATGCCAGGGTAAACAATCCACAGAGATATACTGCTCAGAATTTCGGAGATGGGCAGCTGATACTGGTTTGAATGATGCTGCACTCCGAAGTCAATTTTGCCATGGTCTTTAAGAGGGATTAAAAGATGCATTTGCCTTTCATGAGAGGCCTACTTCCTTGGACTCTGCTATGTCTCGGGCCGTTCGTATTGACAGGCGTCTTAGAGAGAGAGAGGAGAGATCACTCCTTCCTGTCATACTCAATCCCAGGACAGTGCAGCGGTCTCTTTCTGTGCTCAGGGGTCTCAGTCGCTGTCAACCCCTTCTGAGCAGGAGCCCATGCAGCTGGGGTTGATTGCCTCTGACAATAGAAGATTCAGCCCGCATGGGAAGGTTTGTTTTTGTTGTGGAGGTATAAATCATTTGGCAAATGTTTGTCCCTCTAGGAGATTCAGGCAGTTTTTTGGGAATAATAAAGAAACAAAAAGGAAAAAATCCTTTAAAAATGTTCCATCTGTTACCATTGGGAGGGTTGAGGCGGAAATTAAAGGTTTCCCGTTTGCTGGTAGTTCCCGTTTTGTCCTGCCTGCCAGGGTGGCGCTAGAGAGCAAGAACATTTTTTGTGAGATTTTTGTAGATAGTGGAGCAGCTGTCAATCTAATTGATAATCAATTTGCGATAACTCATGGTTTCCAGGTATGCACTTTGGGAAAGGATATTCCTGTTTTTGCTATTGAGTCAGCTCCACTTTCTCAGAAATCATTAAAGGGCATAGTTCACAATATCCGTTTAATTGTGAGTGATGCTCATGTTGAGGATGTGTCATGTTTCATCCTCAGCGGATTGCCTACTCCTCTAGTGTTGGGGCCACCCTGGCTCACTAAACATAACCCCACCATTGATTGGCAAGTGAGGCAAATAAATGGTTGGAGTGACTTTTGCAGAGAGAATTGCCTCACAACATCTATTTCTGAGGTTTCTACTAAGACTGTACCATCCTTTCTCTCAGAATTTTCGGATGTCTTCTCTGAGAGTGGAGTTCAGGATTTGCCCCCGCACAGGGAGTACGATTGCCCTATTAATCTCATCCCAGGCGCCAAGCTGCCTAAATCTTGTTTATACAATCTCTCCCAACCTGAAAGGGTCGCTATGCATGCTTATATCTCTGAGAGTCTGAGAAAAGGACACATACGACCCTCGAAGTCACCTGTTGCCGCTGGTTTTTTCTTTGTTAAGAAAAAAGATGGTTCTTTAAGACCTTGTCTGGATTTCAGGGAGCTGAACAGTATCACAATTCGTGACCCTTATCCGCTTCCTCTGATCCTGGACCTGTTTAACCAGATTGTTGGGGCTAAAGTCTTTTCCAAATTAGATCTAAGAGGGGCATACAACCTGGTCAGGGTCAGAGAAGGAGACGAATGGAAGACGACCTTCAATACCCCCATTTTGAGAATTTGGTTATGCCTTTTGGTTTGATGAATGCTCCAGCCATTTTTCAGCATTTTGTGAACAGCATTTTTTTTATCATTTAATGGGGATATTTGTATTAGTGTATTTGGATGACATTTAGATTTTTTCTCCTGATTTCAAAACTCATGAGGAACACTTACGTCAGGTCTTGCTCATCCTGTGGGAGAATAAATTGTACGCGAAACTGGAAAAATGTGTGTTTGCGGTTCCAGAAATTCAATTTCTGGGGTTTCTTCTCTCCGCTTCTGGTTTTCGCATGGACCCCGAGAAGGTCCGCGCTGTGCTTGAGTGGGAGCTTCCTGAGAATCAGAAGGTGCTGATGCGTTTTTTGGGCTTTGCCATTTATTACAGGAAGTTTATTTTGAATTATTCCTCTGTTGTTAAACCACTCACTGATATGACCAGAAAGGGGGTAGATTTTTCTTTCTGGTCGGTAGAGGCGCATAAGGCCTTTTCTAATATCAAGGAGAGTTTTGCTTCCGCTCCCATCTTGGTACAACCTGATATTTCTCTACCCTTCATAGTTGAGGTTGATGCTTCTGAGGTGGGTGTGGGTGCGGTATTGTCTCGGGGTTCCTCTCCTGCCAAATGGCGACCGTGTGCCTTTTTCTCGAAGAAACACTCCTCCGCAAAGAGAAATTACGATGTGGGAGATAGGGAGTTGTTGGCCATCAAGTTGGCTTTTGAGGAATGGTGCCATTGGTTAGAGGGAGCCAGACACCCTATTACCGTATTTACTGACCATAAAAATCTGGCCTACTTGGAGTCAGCCAAGCGTCTGAACCCGAGACAGGCCAGATGGTCTTTGTTCTTTTCAAGGTTTAATTTTGTTGTCACGTTCCGCCCTGGGGTTCAAAATGTAAAGGCAGATGCCCTGTCACGTTGTTTTCCGGGAGGTGGGAATTTTGAAGACCCGGGTCCCATTTTGGCTGAAGGTGTGGTGGTCTCTGCTCTTTATCCTGAATTGGAGGCAGAGGTGCAGTTAGCCCAGTCAGAGGCTCCTGATCTTTGTCCTCCTGGGAGGCTGTTTGTGCCTCTCGCTTTAAGACACAAGATTTTTAAGGAACACCACGATACGGTCCTTTCTGGGCACCCAGGGGCAAGAGCCACAGTGGATCTCATCGCTCGGAGATTCTGGTGGCCTGCGCTTCGTAAGTCGGTTGAGGGTTTTGTGGCAGCCTGCGAGACCTGCGCTCGTGCCAAAGTCCCTCATTCACGGCCATCAGGTCCTCTCCTTCCCTTACCCATTCCTTCCCGTCCTTGGACACATCTGTCCATGGACTTCATAACGGACCTGCCTCGTTCCTCGGGGAAGACTGTGATTCTGGTGGTGGTGGACCATTTTAGAAAAATCGTGCATTTCATCCCTTTTCCTGGCTTGCCCAATGCTAAGACGCTGGCGCAGGCATTTTTTTTTTTATCACATTGTCAAATTGCATGGTATTCCTTCAGACATAGTCTCTGATAGGGGCACGCAGTTTGTTTCCAGATTCTGGAAGGCTTTCTGTTCTCGCTTGGGGGTTCGGTTGTCATTCTCTTCTGCTTTCCACCCGCAGTCGAATGGCCAGACAGAGCACGTCAATCAGGATCTGGAGACATATCTGCGCTGTTTTGTGGCGGAGAATCAGGAGGATTGGTTCTTGGGACATTCTCGGGAGAGGGGTCTTCTGGTTTACCTGATGAGGACAGATTATCCTCGTCTTTGTCATCTATTTGGCAAAAGATTCAGGATAATCTAAAGAGCATGAATGAGAGATATAAGAGTGTGGCGGATAAGAGACGTGTGCCTGGTCCGGACCTGAATGTTGGTGATCTGTTTAAATTCTTTTTTTATTGGAATTTTCAGGTGAATGTTGGTGATCTGGTGTGGTTGTCTACTAAGAATATCAAATTGAAGGTTCCCTCCTGGAAGTTGGGTCCTAAGTTTATTGGGCCTTACAAAATCTTGTCTGTCATCAATCCTGTTGCCTACCTTCTTGATCTTCCTCAGACTTGGAAGATCCATAATGTTTTTCATAAGTCCTTATTAAAACCTTATGTCCAACCCATTGTACCCTCGTCTTTGCCTCCTCCTCCGATTATGGTTGATGGTAATCTTGAATTTCAGGTCTCTAGGATTGTGGATTCTCGTGTTGTCCGCGGTTCTCTCCAGTACCTCGTTCATTGGGAGGGTTATGGTCCTGAGGAGAGGATGTGGGTCCCAGTGACGGACATTAAGACCAATCGTCTCATCAGGCCTTTCCATAGGTCTCATCCTGAGAAGGTGGGCTCTGAGTGTCCGGAGTCCACTCGTAGAAGAAGGGGTACTGTCACCACCAGACATCTGAGAAGCTCTGACAGATGCCTTTCAGAACCTCCTCCTTGAGCTTCCTTTGTTTTGCTTTCAGTTCCTCATCTCGTTAGCCTCTCTCAGCTGTCATATAGTTGTACTGATTGCATCCCTTTAAATTCCTCCCCATAGTGCATTAGTGTGCGGTTTATAGTTGTTCCTGGAGTGTGTGTGCATGCTGATCCTACTTCCCAGTCTTCTACAAGATAAGTGTTGTGCATTCATTTGTGATTTTCTGTTTGCTGGATCCCAGGTGACCCTGACTCCCTCCGTATCTAGTGTAGGGAGCCGGTGGTCGTGTCCCCTCACTATTATAGGGTGTTCAGGTGTTATACAGCCGAGGTACGAGGATATGCGATCATCTACCATTGGGATTTTCGCATAGGCTGAGCAGTCAGGGAGAGTGCCAGGTCTGATGCAGGGGTCTCCCTTTTTGTTCCTTAGTTTTGGATCCAGTGAGTCGTATATTCATTTTATGTTGTCTTGTTTCCTGTACACCTTCCGTGACAGTGTGCTTTGAGGGGCCGTTGGGAGCTCATTTGAAGGCTGAGGTCAGGGAAAAAATTTGGAAGGACGAATATGTTGAGATATTCTCGTTGCTTCCGTTGGACAAATTTCAATTGGATAGGGTGAAGCCGGATGAGAGGAAGAAGGAGGAGGAGAAGCGGAGATACAGGCTGATTCCAAGCACCTTTTTGAATTGAATGCAGGCTTTTGCTATTCGGGCTAGTGTGGTGGGCGAAAAGGCGCCTGAGCATTGTTCGGCTCTTTTTTGCTACATGGATGCCATAGGGGAGGCATATCGGACTTATGGAGGGGTGGCGTGGCTCAGGTATGACGAGCAGTTTCGTCAGAGAAAGGCGATCAGGCCTAGTATTTGGTGGGATCATAAGGATAAAGGTCTGTGGATGTGGTTGATGACGGCCCCGAAGGGTGTGAGCCAGCCCTTTCGGGGGGCGGCCGGGGGTTCCTCAGCGACAGAAGCAGCAGGGGGGGTCAGGAGAGGTTGTTGCTGGCAGTTCAACGAGGGTTACTGCAAGTACCTTTCTGACTGTAGATTCAGACACGAGTGCTCTGGTTGTGGCGGTGCCCATAGCTTGGCGCAGTGTTTCAAGCGTGGTAGAGGGAGGGGATTTGAGGTTGTGCAGAAAAGGGGTGACCTTGGTGAGGGTGGACGTGATGGAACCGTTTCTAGAGAGGTACCAAAATAGGGAGGCGGCGGCTTTATTGTTGGCTGGGTATCGGGATTTTTTTAAGATTCCATGTTCAGCGGTGGGAGTGGGTGTTGCGGTGCGTAATTTGCCCTCGGCGTTGCAGCGGCCGGAGGTGGTTTCTGAAAAAATTGAGAAAGAGGTGTCAGCCGGGAGGGTTGTGGGCCCCTTTCTCGACTGTCTTTTGCCAGATTTGTCGGTTTCATCTTTGGGGTTGGTCCCGAAGAAGGAGCCCGGCAAATTTCGGTTCATTCATAATTTGTCTTAGGCTACTTTCACACCTGCGTTCGATCGGATCCGCTCATATTAATGCAGACGGTGGCTCCGTTCAGAACGGATCCGTCTGCATTAGAACTT
Source organism: Bufo gargarizans (assembly GCF_014858855.1). Lineage (NCBI taxonomy): Eukaryota > Metazoa > Chordata > Amphibia > Anura > Bufonidae > Bufo > Bufo gargarizans. The sequence goes on along the minus strand of NC_058082.1, from coordinate 368,173,098 downwards.
AGAAAAATTTTCTAAGTCTGAAAGTAGCCTGAGCGGATCCGTTCCGACTTTACATTGAAAGTCAATGGGGGACGGATCCGCTTGAAGATTGAGCCATATGGTGTCATCTTCAAGCGGATCCGTCCCTATTGACTTACATTGTAAGTCGGAACGGATCCGCTCACCTCCGCACGGCCAGACGGACACCCGAACGCTGCTTGCAGCGTTCAGGTGTCCGCTCACTGAGCGGAGCTGAGGCTGAGCGCTGGCAGGCGGATGCATTCTCAGTGGATCCGCCTCCACTGAGAATGCATTAGGGCCAGACGGCTGCATTCAGGGCCGCTCGTGAGCCCCTTCAAACGGAGCTCACGTGCGGACACCTGAACGCAGGTGTGAAAGGAGCCTTACCTGGTGGGGTGTTCCGTAAACGACGGTATAGATGATGGGTTATGCTCAGTGTCGTATACGTCGTTTGATGAGGTGATTCGGTGGGTGCGTTGTTTTGGGCAGGGTGCATTGTTGGCGAAAATGGATATTGAGGCGGCGTTCCGCTTGCTACCCGGATTGTTTTCGTTTGCTTGGTTTTAAATGGGAGGGGCAGTTTTTTGTGGATTGTTGTTTGCCTATGGGATGTGCGATCTCGTGTTCGCTGTTTGAAACGTTTAGTTCTTTTTTGGAATGGGTGGTGCGGCAGGAGGCGGGATGGAGTTCCGTGTTGCATTACCTTGATTATTTTTTTGTTTTTCGGGCCGGCAGGATGTAGGGTGTGTTCGGATTTGTTGCACACCATGGAGCGTGTGTCTGCGAGTTTTGGGGTTCCGTTGGCACGTGAGAAAACGGAGGGCCCGTCTACGATGGTGAAGTTCTTGGGGATCGAGATTGATAGCGTGGCTATGGAGTGTAGGTTGCCTTTGGATAAGGTGGAGGACATGCGTTGTGAAGTGGGTTTGCTGCAGAATGCGAAAAAGGTGCAGCTTAGACGGGTGCAGTCCGTTTTGGGTAAGTTGAACTTTGCCTGTAGGATTTTGCCTATGGGTCGGGTTTTTGTAGGCGCTTGTCTATGGCTAACGCGGGCTACCCTGTTTCATTTTGTGCGGCTGTCAGCTGAGGTGCGTGCGGATTTGGAGGCGTGGGAGCGTTTTTTGAGTGACTTTAATGGCCTTTCGGTGTGGATGGAGATGCCCATTTATAATGTGGATTTGGAGTTGTTTACGGACGCGTCGGGTTTGTGTGGTTACAGGGCCTTTTGTCAGGGGCAGTGGAGCGCAGGGGCTTGGCCGGAGGAATGGAGGGTTGCTTGCTTACTTGGGAACTTGGCTTTGTTGGAGTTGTTTACTATTGTTTTGGCTACTGAGTTGTGGGGGGATTTGTTGAGGAATAAGCGTTTTTGTTGTGACAATTTAGGGGTGGTGCAGGCGGTGAATAGTCAGTCGGCAAATTCGCCCCTGGTGATGCGGTTACTTCGTCATTTGCTTTTGAACGGTTTGAAGTTGAATGTTTGTTTTGTGGCTGTGCATGTACCTGGGGTTGATAATTCCATTGCTGATGCTCTTTCTCATTTCCAGTGGGAATGTTTTTGCAGCTTGGTTCCGGGCACGGATGTGACGGGTCTGCTGTGTCCTCAGTGGCTCTGGAGCGTGGCCTTGGGGTCTCGTTAGACCTGATTCAACAGTCCGTGAGTAGCAGTACGTGGTCTGCTTATTCTTCTGTGTGGTCGCAGTGGGAACGTTTGATGGAGCAGGTGGGGGGATGCAAGGGGGTGGAGGATTTTCACTCGTTGCTGGTTTATTTTGTGGGTGTGTTGTTTAGCGATGGTTTTTCTTTCTCTGTTGCCGCTAAGAGGGTGGCGGCTGTGGCTTTTTGGTTGCGAATGCGGGGTTTGGCCGATGTGTCCCAGAGTTTTTGGGTGAGGCAAGCTTTGAAGGAGTACTGTCACAGTGTGGTGAGGAAGGATTCCCGTCGTCCGATTTCTTTTCGGGTTCTGCAGTTGTTGTGGGATCTGGCAGGGCGTGTGTGCCAGTCATGGTATGAGGTGTGTTTGTTTAGAGCAGCCTTTTCCTTGGCTTTCTTTGGGGCCTTTCGGGTCTCTGAGCTGGTGGCTGCTAGTCGTGTGCGTGGGGGTGGCTTATTGCGGGAGGATGTGAGTATTTGCAAAGATGGATTGCGGTGTGTTTTGCGTAGGTCCAAAACAGATCGGGTGGTGTGCCCAGTGCCCGGGATCGGTGGTGTGCCCAGTTCGCTGTTTGGAGGACTTTGTGGAGCTTCGGCCTTGTGGGGGGGGGGCTGTGTTGTTGGTGCATGTGGATGCCTCGGCTCAGTTTGTGGCGGTTTTTCAGAAATGTTTGACAGCGGTGGGTTATGCGACAAATTAGTTTGCGTCTCATTCTTTTCGCATTGGCGTGGCGACGGAGGCTAACTGGTGGGGTTTGGGTGAGGATGTCATTATGCGGATTGGCAGGTAGAAGTCTGCGTGTTTTCGTTCGTATATTCGTCCTCACATGTTGTGAGGTTGGTGTGGGTGGGGAGCTCTGTCTGTTAGTGAATCGTTAATTGCATGTTTGGGTCACTGTTTCTTTTGTTTGTTGCAGGTTTGCGTTCTTGTTTGGCATGGATTTTTGGCCATTCTTTTGTGTACTGGGGAGTGTTGAGAGCTGGTGTGCGGAGGAGTGGTCGGCAGTTGGGTTTCCAGCCGGATGAGTTGCAGGTCCGGTGGATCGGTTTGCGGGGTATGTTGTGGGGGCACATGTTACCTGAATTCCATGCTTTTGCCTCCTTGGACAGGTGCCCTGACATTGTGGTTTTGCATGTGGGTGGGAATGACTTAGGTGTTCGCCACTCGAGGGATGTCATCCGGGACATCAAATTGGATCTGTTGCCTTTAATGGAGGAGTTCCCGGATTTGTTGGCTGTGTGGTCGGAAGTGGTAGAGAGGAGTTTGTGGCATTTTACAAGGTCAGTAGACCGCATCAACAAGGCTCGGGCGAAGTTGAACAAGGAGGTGGGGCGCTTCGTACGGACGGCAGGGCGGTTTTGTGGTTCGCCACAGGGAGTTGGAGGTGGCTTCGCCTCAATTCCTCAGGTCTGATGGGGTGCATCTTAATGAGATTGGTATTGACTTGTGGGCATTGGGGCTTCAGGAGGGTTTGGAGACAGCGTTCAGGGTGTGGCAGGACGTCCATAGGTGAGGTGTCTCCTATGTTCGTCGGTGGCAGGTTAACAGGGGGTCCTGGAAGGCAATGCTATGTTTAGTAGGTGCATGACACGTTGGAACGTGCATCTATGTGGTTCGGTAAGCTGAAAGCTGGGGGCTCTGTAACGAGCCGTTTCAGCAGACAAGGGGTTAAAATCCGTTTAGGCGATATGCCCCTTTCTGAGAGACAGGCACAGCTACTGCAGAACACCAAACTCCCGAACTGAATTCAAAATAGCACTCCAAACTGGAACCTCGCAAATAGCTGCTAGCAGACGAACAGGAAAAGCATACAATCAGCTTACACTCCTGGCAATCAGTCTCTAACAGCATACAGGGAATCCCCCCAATAACGAGACAAGGCTCCGTGTTGAGGGTCAAGCAGTGGTCTGACATGCTGGCACACCCAGCCTGGTTTTTATTACAGTTCTTGCAAATACAGGACAGATACAACACATCCCCACAATGCATCATGGTTTCCTCCTCTCTGTCCCGGAGACAACCGAGGGCAATCCAATTATCTCTCAGGACAAAGGGAAGTCGCCAATACACATGTGGAGACAACAGGACAGACATCACCATTTAAACACACAATGGGACAATAGAAACACACCCACACAAAATCCTCCCCTCTGCTGGTGATGATTATTGAACACACTGGCGAATATAATTATCAAAGGCAGAGAAATACAGTTTTATAAAACATATCACAGGAACCCCAAAACATGCAATAACCCCATAACCAATATATCCTCGGAACCGGGGGATCTGGGTGAACCACATATCCAAAATTCACCCACATCCGTTCAGTAGTTTGGAAGATACAGTTACACTGAAAATATACAAGTTATCCAGAAAATAGTCACTAATAAATGTGTCCCCTGTTTGGTAGTTTCAAACTACTGAATGATGTCTCTGTGCACCAAATACAGGCAAGATAGCACCGTGTTGAAAAGTCAGAACAGTGTCTGTGAGTTAAAATGGCCGCTATCTATTGTTCTCACCTTGGGTCGGCGAGTGCGGCCGAGGGTAAGGATGAAGATGTGTGGAGTGAAGAGCGCAGTTTGCTAGGGTTGCCTTCTAGGATCCTTCCGCAAAGTGAATGTTATCACATTGTATTTATATGTTTGTATTTATTTGTTGATATTTATTAATGTATGATTTTAAATGATGTTGGAGTATTATTGCTGTTTAATAAACGGCTGCTATGGCCTTTCCACCAAGAAGTACGGTCTCCATGTTTTAATGGGGTGGAGAGAAATTGTGGGTGGTGTGAAGGGTCTGGGAAGATCTTACCTCCTTAAATCATCAGGACAACGGAGCGAGGCGTAGGTGTAGCGCAGTGACAGCTGACTGAGGGGGAAGTGGAAGACCAGGATAGGGTTAATTTAGATGGGGGGAGGAGTGTTGTCGGGTGGAGAAGGGAGCGGTGCAGCAGTTTTGCGGGCCATTTATATTCTGGGCAGTGGTGGAGGGCGGCACCGGAGGCCATTATTGTCTGGAGAGTTACCCACCCTCCCGCCCTTGTTTGGAGTTCTTTGTTTTAAATTTATTTCATAGCAGGGGGCAGGTTAAGGGGGAGTCCTTGAAGGCAATGCTATGTTTAGTAGGTGCATGACACGTTGGAACGTGCATCTATGTGGTTCGGTAAGCTGAAAGCTGGGGGCTCCTGTTGGACTAAAAGGCCTACAGGGGTAGAGGGATATATGGATGTTGGAGGATTTGGTGCCCTTGGGTCGGCGAGTGCAGCCGAGGGTAAGGATGAAGATGTGTGGAGTGAAGATCGCAGCTTGCTAGGGTTGACTTCTACAAAGTGAATGTTATTACATTGTATTTATATGTTTGTATTTATTTGTTGATATTTATTAATGTATGATTTTAAACGATGTTGGAGTATTATTGCTGTTTAATAGGGTGGAGAGGAATTGAGGGTAGTGTAAAGGGTCTGGGGAGATCTTACCTCCGTAAGTCATCTTTAATTGAGGCCTAGTCTGGTTCAGGCCATGTAAAATACACCCTTTACATACTGTCGTTCTATTCTACTATTAACTAAACACCCATTTAGGGCAAGATCCTAAATTTGAAAAATATGAGGCTTCAAATAAGGGACGTGGCCCAGGTCGTGGTGCTGCTGGTGGAGCTCCTGCTGCAGGGACAGGGCATGGTTGATCTGTGCCAGCTATAAGCACAAGTGAAACCCCTTCCTCAAGTGCGAGTAGGCGACAGAACCTGCAGAGATATTTGGTCAGGCCAAATGCGGCTCCACGAATGGTGAGGCCTGAACAAGTACAGGCGATAGTAGGTCTCCCACCCAGTCTCCTGATGAAAGACCATTGTTGGCACCTGCAGCCAATATCTATCAGGCTTTCACCTCACTGCCTTGCAAATCAGTCAAGCAGTCTGAGCCCCAAGTCATGCAGCAGTCTCTTCTGCTTTTTAAAGAGTCTGTTAGCAGGGTTTCCCAGGGCCATCCACCAAGCCCTGCCCCAAAAGTGGAAGAGATTGAGTTCACAGATGCCCAACCACTTATTTTTCAAGATATGTACATGGGAGGACTATCGCAGCACGTCTCGGATGATGCCGAAACACAGGTGCCAACTGCTTGGGAATTTCGAAAGTGTGCAGACCAACAAGGAAGGCAGGGGTGAAGACTGGGTGGAAGATAATGTGGAGGACGATGAGGTCCTCGACCCCACATGGAATCAAGGTAATGCGAGAGACCTATGTAGTTCGGAGTAAGAGGCGGTGGTCGCACAGAGCCACCAACACAGCAGAAGAGGGAGCAGGGTGCAAAAGCGGAGCGGCCATCTTCTAGACAGTACGCCTGCTACTGTCCACCGCAGCAAGGGACCGAGCACACCCAAGCCAGCTCCAAGGTGTTCCCTGGCGTGGCAGTTCTTCAGAAAATGTGCTGACGATAAGACACAAGTGGTTTGCATGCTGTGCAATCAGAACCTGAAGCGAGGCATAAACGTTCTCAACCTGAGCACAACCTGCATGACCAGACATTTAAGTGCAAAGCATAAGCTGCAGTGGAGTAGACACCTCAAAAACCAAGAAAGGTCTCTGGCTCCTCCTGCATCCTCTTCTGCTGCAGTTTTGGGCCTCTTCATCCACCTCTGGAGTGACAGTGCCACCTGCCAGCCCGCAAACAGAGGATCTGCTAGCAACACCAACACCTGTGTTACCAAGCATCTCCACAATGTCCCACGGAAGCGTTCAGCTCTCCATCTCCCAAACGCTGGAGAGGAAGTGGAAGTACCCCCATCCCTGATCCCTAGCCCTGAATTCCAGCATTTCTAAATTGCTGGCCTTTGAAATGCTGTCATTCCATCTGGTGGAGATGGATAGTTTTAAAGGCCTTATGGCATTGGCTGTCCCACAGTACGTCGTGCCCAGCCACCACTACTTTTCCAGGCGAGCCATCCCTTCTCTGCTCAACCAAGTAGGGGACAAAATCAGGTGTGCACTGCGCAACTCCATCTGTGGCAAAGTGCACCTGACTACGGATACGTGGACCAGTAAGCACGGGCAGGGCCATTATATCTCCATAACAGCACACTGGGTAAATGCAGTGGCGGCTGGGCCTGAGGCGGATAGCAGTTTGGCACATGTCCTTCCACCACTGGGGATTGCAGGGCACTTCAGTTTGCCTCCTGTTGCGTCCTCCTCCTACTCTGCTTCCTCATCCTCTACCAGCTCCTCATCCGGTCAGCGTAACACCTTCACCACCAACTTCAGCACAGCCAGGGGTAAACGACAGCCAGGGGTAAACGACTGTTTGGGGGACAAACCCCACACCGCGCAGGAGCTGTGGACTGGCCTTGAACAACAGACCGATGATTGGTTTGTGCCAGTCAGCCTCAAGCCCGGCCTGGTGGTGTACAATAATGGGCGAAATCTCGCAACAGCTCTGGGACTAGCTGGTTTGACACACATCCCTTGCCTGGCGCATGTGCTGAATTTGGTGGTGCAGAGATTTCTTAAAAATTACACTGATATGTCAGAGCTGCTGCATAAAGTGCGGGACGTTTGTGCGCACTTTCGGCATTCTCACCCTGCTGCTGCTGCTCGCCTGTCAGCGCTGAAGCGTAACCTGGGCCTTCCCGCTCACCGCCTCATATGCGATGTGCCCACAAGGTGGAACTCCACCTTGCACATGATGGCCAGACTGTGTGAGCAGCAGCAGGCAATAGTGGAGTTTCAGCTGCAGCACGCACGGGTGAGTCGCTCGGCAGAACAGCACCACTTCACCACCAATGATTGGGCCTCCATGTGAGACCTGTGTTCCTTGTTGCACTGTTTTGAGTACTCCACCAACATGGCCAGTGCTGATAACACCTTTCTCAGCGTTACTATCCGACTTCTATGCCTCCTTTAAAAAAGGAGGAGGAGGAGGAGGAAGAGGGATCATTTCGTAGGGTTTACATCCAGTCATTCCCAAGTGGCTCCGAGGGTGGTTTCCTGCACCCACAAACCCAAGGTACACAATTGTCCAGCCAGGGCACAGTTCTGGAGGATGACGAGGTGGAGGATGAGGAGGAGGAGATGGAGGAGGAGGAACCATGTTCGCTGCAGGTTGGCACCCAAACGAGCTCATGACCATCACTGGTGCGTGGTTGGGGGATACAAAGGACACAGGACACAGACTATATACCTCCCACAGAGGACAGCTTTTCATTGCCTCTGGACAGCCTGGCAAACATGAGCGATTACAATGTCTCTGCATCGACCGCCAAGTTGCCCACATTCTAACTTGTGCTGATTACTGGGTGGCCACGCTGCTGGATCCACGTTACAAGGACAACGTACCATCCTTAATTCCCTCACTGGAGCGTGATCATAAGATGTGCGAGTACAAGCGCACGCTCATAGACGCGCTGCTGGTGGCATTCCTGCCTGACAACGGGGGCACAGTGGAAGCACAAGGCGAAGGCAGAGGACGAGGAAGAGGTCGCCAACGCAGCTGGGGCACCGCCAGCACCTCAGAAGTCAGGGTTAGAATGGCGGAAATGTGGAAAAGCTTTGTCAGCACGGCACAACAACCAGCACCACAAGCTGATATGGAACGTCTTAGCAGGTGGCAGCATTTCACCAACATGGTGGAGCAGTATGTGTGAACAGTCCTACACGTACCGTACTGGGTCTGCCCCCTTCAACTTCTGGGTCTTCAAATTGGGCAAATAGCCTGAGCTTGCCCTTTACGACTTGGTGGTGCTGGCCTGCCCTGCAGCCAGTGTATTATCTGAACGTGTGTTTAGCACGGCAGGGGGCGTCATCACGGATAAGCGCAGCCGCCTGTCCACAGCCAATGTGAACAAGCTCACGTTCATTAAAATTAACCAGGCATGGATCCCTCAGGACTTGTCCGTACCTTGTGTAGAATAGACATGTATACCGACGCTAACCAGCCATTGTTATACTGCAGCTCAATTGCTCATTCTTTTATTTTGGATATTTCACACTCTTTTTAGAGTGTACCCTAATTAAAAAAACCTCGTCCTTCTCCACTGCCGCTCCCACCTACACCGCTACGTCCACTGCTTACTTAAACTCCTACTCCATATGGAACTCCACCTCATAGATCATATATTTTTTTTTATTTGTATGCATTTTATTTTATATCATTTCGCTACTTTGTCAGTTACATTTTCTGGTGAAATTCAGCAATTTTTGGGTGCATAGTACCACTGCTATACTAAGTCGACAGGTTTACAAAAAATAAAAATTGTCATTTACATTTTCGGGTGAAATTCACCAATTTTTGGGTGTATAGTACCACTATACCTAGTAGGCCGGTGAAAAAATTTATATATATAATTTATATTTTTGGGTGAAAATACCTAGTAGGCCGGTTAACAAAAAAATAAAATAAAATTGTCAGTTAAATTTTCAGTTGAAATTCAAAAATTTTGGGGTATGAAGTACCACCTAGTAGACAGGTTAAACATTAAAAACATTTGTCTGTTGCATTTTATGGTGAAATTCACCAATTTTGGGGTATGAACTACCACTGCTATACCTAGTAGACCGGTAAAAAAAAAAAAAAAAATGGCAGTTGGATTTTCTGGTGAAATTCAGCTATTTTTTGGTGTGATGAATTACTGATATACCTATTAGACCAGTAAAAAAAAAAAAAAAAAACATTTGTCCGTTACGTTTTAGGGTCAAATTCACAAATTTTTGGGTGTAATATATCCTATACCTAGTTGACGGCTTAATAAATTTTCGGGTGACAATAAACAATTGTTTTCTGTCCTAGACCCCTGCTCTACCAAGTAGACAGGTTAATACATTTCTGTAATTTTTCTGTTACATTCTTGGGTTGACATTATTTAATTTTAGACGTGAATAAACCCCTGCTCTGCATAGGTGACAGGGAATTTCTGATATGCTTCTTTAATTGATACGCCCCACCTCCTTCGATTCAATCCTTAAACTTAAACAAGTTGTACCACATTTGTACTTCAATAATTTGTCCCACATTTCCGCTATTCTCTTTTGGCCAACATTTGCGCCTCAATAGCTTTTCCCTATTTTGTGTTTTTTTAAGTCATTTCCCTATCCACATTTGTTTGCAGAGCACTTGCCATGCTCTTAACCACATTGTTATGACATTTGCAGCCCTCTAGCCCTTTCCATTACATTTTTACAGCCATTTTAGTGCTCAAAAGTTTGGGCCCCCATTGACTTCAGTGGGGTTCGGGTTCAGGGTCAAGTTCGGGTCCCGAACTCAAACTTTTTCCAAAGTTCGGCCGAACATCCAGGTGTCCGCTCAATTCTAGACTATAATACCCTGTTGGGCCGCGTTTATCCTGGATACAAGAGATATGCTTGAGGATGGAGGCATACAGGTTCTGTAAGGTATCCTATGACACACTTGCCAACAGATGTTCCGGCTGGGCTTGTAGAGCCTGCACACTCACAGATTGCAGAAGTTGGAGTCCCATCTGATTCCATAATGATTGAATAATGATAAATCTCGTGACCAGGCAGGCCAAAGAATTGTTTCAATCTGGGAGAAACATTCCTGGATAACCCTTGCCGTGTGAACGTAAGTATTATCCTTCTGCAAAAATGGGATGAAGGGAGGAGGAATAATTGCATAGCAGGCTGACAACTTGTGTTTTAGGCCTCATGCACACAACCGTTTTTCGTGTCCGCATCCGAGCCGCAAAAAACAGAAGCCGCCCGTGTGCCTTCCGCAATTTGCAGAACGGAACGGGTGGTCCATTTTAGACATGCCTATTCTTGTCCACAAGAATAGAACATGCTATATTTTTTGGCGTGGCCTTGGAACGGAGCAATGGATGCAGACAGCACACGGAGTGCTGTCAGCATCTTTTGTGGCCCCATTGAAGTGAATGGGTCCGCCCTCGAGCCGCAAAAACTGCGGCTCGGATGCGGACACGAAAAACGGTCGTGTGCATGAGGCCTAAAACACAAGTTGTCAGCCTGCTATGCAATTATTCCCCCTCCCTTCATCCCCACACCAACATGTAACCTGCCTGGAGATGCACCAAAACAGATTTTGGCATAGTATTTCACTTTATCACTCAGAGATGTAAACCTTTCGCTACCCTTTCCATTGTAACACACACTAATATGCTTTTTTCTCAAAGTAAAAAAATAATTAAGAATTTTAAATGCCTAGAAATGCACCAACACGGATTTTGGCCTAGTATATCACGTTATCACTCAGAGATGTAACCTGTTCGCTACCGAAGGTATTGTAAGACATACATATGCTATTTTCCCAGACTTAAACAACACAAAAATTAATTTGAAGTGTCATGAGTTGAGTGGACACCTGGATGTTCGAGTTCGATAGGTTCGGCCGAACTTCACAAAAAAGTTTGAGTTCAGGACCCGAACTTGACCCCGAACCTGAACCCCATTGAAGTCAATGGGGACCCTAACTTTTGAGCACTAAAATGGCTGTAAAAATGTAATGGAAAGGGCTGCAAATGCCAGCAAAATGTGGTTAAGAGCATGGCAAGTGCTCTGCAAACAAACGAGGATAGGGAAATTACTTTAAATAATATAAAATATGTAAAAAAATAAAAAATAATAATCTTGATCTAGGAGGACGAGGTCCATATGGAGTAGGAGGTTGAGGAGGCGGTGGATGTGGCTGTGTAGGTGGAAGCGCCTTTGGAGGAGGAGGTAGCCTACACTGCTTTTTTGTTTTTAAATTTATTTATATTTTTTAAAATTAGGGTCCGCCCCAAAAAATTGGGAAATATAACCTGTGATAACCCCCTCCAGTCGTGCTAAACACATTTTCAGACAATACACTGGCTGCAGGGCAGGCCAGCACCAACAATGCGTATAGGACAAGCTCAGCCCATGTGCCCAATTTGTAGACCCAGAAGTTGCAGGGGCTGACCCATCAGTCAGTTCGATATCTTCTCTATCAACTTTCGATGTTCTTTTATGCACCTATCATGGTGATCACGGGTGGCGGGGAATCAAGGTTCCAGGCCGGAGAGGGAGCCTGAGAAAGGGATACCACATCCAAGGGAGGTCAATGGATAAAATTAAATGCAATTGAGCGGAAATGTGGGACAAAGTATTGAAGCATAAGCTATCAAGTTAAGGAGGGGGCGAGCGGCAATTACCCACTCCCGACTCGGGGAGGTAGTGACGATAAATGACAATACAGGACTCTTAAGATGCCCTGTTATTTGAATGTCACTGCAGTATTTTGGATTAGGAAACGTTAGACAGGAGAGGGCCTGCTGCCGCTTTGTTGACTCTAATCAATTTCTGTCTGATTGCACGTCCCTGTGACAGCCACCATCCATTTGGATATCTTCTCTATCAACTTTCGATATTCTTTTCTGAGCCTACCATGTTGATCACGGTTATCGGCGAATCAGGGTTCCACACCGGAGAGGGAGTGTGAGGGAGATAAATAGATATAAAATAGAAATAAAATTGTGATCGAGCGGAAATATGGAAAAAGTTATTAAAGCAGAAGGATTGAAGGAAAGGGCCAATTAACCCCTTCCCGACCGCAATCCGAATATATATATGTGATAGCTGCACATACCCCGTGCAGCTACCACGTATATAAACGTTCTGGCAGCTCTTTAATCCAAGATGGATGCTTGTGCGTTCACATTGACGTTTTCATTTATCGCAGGTCTGTGTGTGAGTGTGAATCCGCTGTTCCCCGTGGGAATTTGTGCTGCTTATTCGTTTTTCGGTGCGTTGATCTCTGTCGAAGGTATCCTCGTATTTTTTTGGTTTATTACGTTTGCACGTCGCAGTGCGTTACACCTCGCTACTTCACATACACTAGGTTGTAGATATTGGTGCTGCGGGGACGAAAAGTGGTTTTCCACCAAGCCCGTGGTTAGCAGCCACATTGCATACACATAGTCTCTACCCTGACTGGGGTAGGAGGAAGTCTGAGTGTTGTTAGGTTGATTGGTCACCATTGTCCTCGAGTTCCCCGCTCATATGTCATACGTTGTCTTACCACTCTCTACATTACTGGCCGTCGGACAGACCTTCTTCTGCTCCTAGTCATTTACCCGCAGCATCTCAAGTGCTGCTACGTGCATACGGTGTAATTGTATGGGTACCTTATTGTACGTTTGACCCCTCTTACACACGTAGCCTTGCAATCCGAGAACTTAGTGTGACATGCCTGTTCGTTCCAGGCCTCGGTCACGTCTCGGTTAGTTAGCCTACACCTGTCATTGGCCTCATTCTGCCCCACGTCTGTGTGTTGCCATTCCGCTTGTTACATTCTTTGCTTCTCTCATTCACATTCACAGGATGTCTCGGGCTTCGGATTTAGATGAGTTGGTCTCCGTTCCCCCTTCCCCTGCCAGGGTCTCCAAACACGGCAGTACTCCATCCCTACAAGCATGGACCATCCCCCATATGATGTCTGAATTACGGCATCACAGGATTTCGTTTTGGCCGACTGCCTGCAAACCTGAACTGTTTCGATTATTGTTTCTCACCCCAGAGTCGAACTGGTCTCTTTGCAAACTGTGGCCACTTCCTTTACGCAAATCCATACAGTGTTCAATTTCCTTAACTCCTCTCTCCAGGATTTGCAACAGTGTATGGAGTCCGTGGAGGTGGCAACCCAGCCGCGGCTGTCCCGGTGGTTCCGCAGCCCCCCCCAGTTCTATCACGTATCTCTGCTTCACCTCCCTCTATTGCTCCGGCTCACTTTGTGCCCCCTAGCATCAGGAAGGATGTCTTGGAGGGGAAAGATGCAAACCTATCTTCCTTGATGTTGGCATCGCAGGACATGACCAAGAACAAGGCCTTTGCCTGCGGGGATGTTTCGGTGATCCTTAAAGCAAAGAATCCCCGTCTAAACCGCAAGCTGTCCCTGCCCGAGTTCATGTTTGCGTTCAGCACGTACAGAGACATGGTTTGTTCAGTGGCGCCCAACAGGAGGGAGGAGTTGGACTTGTATCTGTGGTGGAGTTGGGTCACAGGTATGGTTGCTGGGCGTTTTACGACTACCACAGGTCTTTTTCGGCTAAGGCAGCGGCCACCCTGGCTCAGTTCCAAATTGTCATCAACTGGGGCGGAGTGGACATGGAGCTGTTCTGCCGTAATTTTGCAGGTTTGAGGGGCGCCGGTGTGTGCCATCTGCCAGTCCTCCTCCCATGCCACCACTTGGTGTCCCTCCGCCAAGATCCCGTCTGTACCAGGTTCTTCTGGATTGGCTGCAGCCTCTCTCCCGAGTCCTAAGCAGGCGGTGCAGCTGGATAAATTGGGTAGGCCCATCAATTTTTTGGGCAGGGCCCAGATATGCAACAACTTCAATCATACTGCCTGTAACTTTGGGCAATGCTGCCTCCTGCATATCTGTGCTCTGTGCTTTCGGGCCCACCCCAAATCGGCTTGTACCTTGCGGCAGGGGGATTCAGCGTGACTAAGCAGGGCCGACGTGGGGTTCCTGAGTCACTGTCTGGTAGGTCACCCGTCCCTGTCTTTTCGTGACTTCCTGGTCCAGGGGTTTACCCTGGGGTTCCACACAGGGTTCATTGCCTTGCCCACCTCCCCTTTTGAGTGCAGTAATCTGCTGTCATCCTCCCTGGATCCAAACATCGTTGACGGATTGCTGGCTCAGGATCTGGAGAAGGGTTTTCTTCTTGGCCCCTTTGTTGGCCCCCCTTTCCGAACATAGAGGGTGAGCCCTGTTGGACTAGTTAGTGGTAAATTTTCCAATAAACCCTGCTTAATTTATGATTTGTCTGTGCCTCATTCATCCAGTGTGCCTAGTCTGATCAGTATTTTGTAGAAGCAGATATATCGCACCCCTTATTCATTATTTTGTGTAAAAAGATATATAAAAAATTTGAATCAATATTTGTTTCAGTATAGCACCAGTATAGCACCACTCACTCAGTATTTTGTGGAAGCAGGTATATTAATCTCCTTAATTAGTATTTTGTGGCAGCAGGTATCTGTTACGCTGAGCGCTCCGGGTCCCCTGCTGGCCGCGGAGCGCTCACAGCGTATGCCCCCAGGCAGCACTCCAGTGTCTCGGTGTGTGCGTCCTCGCTCTCTAGGGCGCGCGTGCGCCGGGACTCTTAGATTCAATGGGCCAGTGCACCAGTGATTGGTGCCTGGTCCAAAAGGGATATTAAGGGTTAAGGTTTGTGAGAGGCAGTGCTGACTTAATTAGGCTGCACCTGTGCACTGCCCATTTATACCTTCTCCTCCCACAGCTTCCTGCCGGATCTTTGTGCCTTGTGCCTCTGAGAAAGCAGTCCACTGTGTTTGTTTGCCTTGCCTGTTGCCGAACCCGTTGCTACCGTCTACTCGCCTTTGAACCTTTGCCGCCTGCCCTGACCTCTGCTACGTCCGACTACGCTCTTGCCTTCTCCCTGTGTACCACGCATTATCAGCTGCCAGAGAGGTCGAGTTGTTACTAGGGGACACGACCTGGTAGTTACCGCCGCAGCAAATCCATCCCGCCTTGCGGCGGGCTCTGGTGAAGACCTGTAACTGCTTAGAACCGGTCCTTTAGTACAACCCGCGCCATCGCCTCTCTGGTCCAGAGGATCCACTACCTGTCCTGCCGGTACGTGACAGTAAGATCCGGCCATGGATCCCGCTGATGTTCCCCTGCCAAGCCTAGCTGACCTCACCACTATTGTGGCCCAGCAGGGTCAACAGCTGGCCCAGCTGACCGCTATGTTGCAGCAGCTCCTGCCTTCTCAGCAACAGCCAGCTCCTCCGTCTGCTCCTGCTGCGTCACCTCCGCCTGCAGTTGCCACCGGTTCCAGAATCCGTTTGTCCCTACCAGACAAATATGACGGAGATCCTAAGCAGTGCCGTGGGTTCTTGTCGCAGTGCTCTCTCCACCTCGAGCTTCTGTCCGACCAGTTTCCTTCTGAGCGAGCCAAGGTAGCCTTTATTCTCAGTTTGCTGTCCGGGAAGGCCCTGGCCTGGGCTACACCACTATGGGACCGCGCAGATCCTGCCACCGCTTCCGTCCAGAGCTTCTGCCTAGAGTTCCGGAATGTTTTTGAGGAGCCTGCCCGGGTTACCTCCGCAGAGACTGCCTTACTAAATTTGACCCAAGGAGGTTCTTCCGTGGGTGACTATGCCATTCAGTTCCGCACCCTGGCCTCTGAGCTGAACTGGAACAATGAAGCCCTTTGCGCCACCTTCAAGAAGGGACTTAATAGCGAAGTAAAGGACGTTATGGCTGCACGTGAGCTTCCTTCCACTCTTAGTGACCTCATCTTGCTGGCCACTAGGATAGACAAACGTTTCGCCGAAAGACAAGAGGAACTCCTCCTTGAAAAGGAAAAAGCTCGTCCTAGACGCTTTCCTCGTCTGGCTCCCGTTTTTGTGCGTCCACCTCAACCCGCTACTGGGCTTTCCGCCGTGGAAGCCATGCAGGTGGATCGGTCACGCCTGACGCCGCAAGAACGAAGCCGCCGCAGAAACGAGAACCTGTGTCTGTACTGTGCCAGTACCGAGCACTTCCTTAGAGATTGTCCTCGTCCACCGCGTTCGGGAAACGCTCGCACCTAGTAAACGTGGGAGAGGCGTTGCTAGGTGTGGATTCTTCCTCTCCACGTCTCATCATACCCGTGCAGTTGATCATCTCTTCCAAGTCCTCTTTCTCCGCAGCCGCCTTCTTGGATTCCGGTTCAGCTGGCAACTTCATTCACGCCTCCTTGGTTGACAAGTACCGTATTCCAGTAATCCGTCTACCCAAGCCGTTTTTCATCTCTACTGTTAACGGTGAGAGACTCTCTGCCACCGTGCAGTTCCGTACCCAGCCTCTGCAGATGGACATCGGAATATTTCATACCGAGACTATAGAGTTCTTTGTCCTTCCCTTCTGTTCCTCCGAACTCCTCCTGGGTCTGCCGTGGCTTCAACGTCATAGTCCTATCCTGAATTGGTCCACCGGTGAGATCCTGCGTTGGGGTTCCTCCTGTTCGGACCGCTGTCTCAAGCCTGCTCTGGTCAAACAGAACCCGCAAGTTTCTCCGCCTTCTGGGCTGCCCAAGCCATACCATTCCTTCGCGGATGTCTTCTGCAAGAAACAAGCTGAGGTCCTTCCTCCTCACCGATCCTATGATTGCCCGATCGACCTGATACCCGGTTCTACTCCACCTCGGGGCAGAATTTATCCTCTCTCACCTCCTGAGACTCTTGCCATGTCCGACTATATAGGTGAGAACCTACAGAGAGGATTCATAAGAAAATCTTCTTCTCCTGCTGGGGCCGGTTTTTTCTTCGTGACAAAAAAAGACGGCTCCCTCCGCCCCTGCATTGACTACAGAGGTCTTAATAAAATTACCATCAAGAACCGTTACCCTCTGCCTCTAATCTCTGAGCTATTTGATCGTCTCCGAGGGGCTAAGATCTTCACTAAATTGGACCTTCGAGGGGCCTATAATCTGATCCGTATCCGTGAGGGAGACGAATGGAAGACCGCCTTTAACACAAGGGACGGCCATTTTGAGTATTTGGTGATGCCCTTCGGCCTCTGCAACGCACCTGCTGTCTTTCAGGAATTCGTTAATGATATTTTCAGGGACTTACTTTACACCTGCGTGGTCGTATACCTGGATGATAGCCTGATCTTTTCCTCCAATTTGGATCAACACAGGGTCCATGTGCAACAAGTTCTTACTCGTCTTAGGAGAAATCGCCTGTACGCTAAACTTGAAAAATGTCTTTTTGAACGGACCTCCCTGCCTTTCCTGGGATACATTATCTCAGCCCAAGGACTTCAAATGGACCCAGCCAAGCTCTCGGCGGTTCTGGATTGGCCACGCCCCTCTGGTCTCCGAGCCATACAAAGATTTCTGGGCTTTGCGAATTACTACAGGCAATTCATCCCTCACTATTCCACTCTGGTAGCTCCTATCGTGGCCCTCACAAGAAAAGGAGCTAACCCCAAATCCTGGCCTTCCCAAGCCGAGGAAGCCTTCCAGTCCCTGAAATGCGCCTTTGCCTCTGCACCCGTTCTCTCTAGACCAGATTCCACCAAGCCTTTCTCTCTTGAAGTGGATGCCTCCTCGGTGGGAGCCGGAGCTGTCCTCACCCAGAAGTCTTCCCGGGGCAAGACTTCTACTTGTGGCTTCTTTTCTAAAACATTCTCTTCCGCAGAGAGAAATTACTCCATTGGGGACAGGGAACTGCTGGCTATTAAATTGGCACTGGAGGAATGGAGACATTTACTCAAGGGCGCCACACATCCTGTGTACATCTTCACGGACCACAAGAACCTGGCTTATCTCCAGTCTGCTCAGAGATTAAATCCCCGTCAGGCTCGTTGGTCTCTGTTCTTCGCCCGCTTTAATTTTGAGATCCATTTCCGTCCGGCTTGTAAGAACATTAGGGCAAAAGCTCTGTCTCGCTCCTCTGATGTGGCGGGCGACGAGTTAACACCTCGATATATTATCCCTCCAGAACGCCTTATAACAGTCGCTCCCGTGGACCTGCGCCTTCTTCCTCCTGGCAAATCCTACGTACCTCCACGTCAGCGGCTGCAAATTCTCAAGTGGGGCCACGCCTCCCCTTTTGCCGGTCATCCAGGGGTGCAAAAGTCTCTCCAACTAATCTCCCAAAGGTACTGGTGGTCTTCTCTAGAGAAAGATGTCTCGGACTTCGTCCAGGCCTGTATGATTTGCGCCCGGGATAAATCGCCTCGCCAGAAACCAGCCGGTCTCCTCTTGCCTCTACCCGTTCCTGAAGTTCCCTGGTCTCACATCGCCATGGACTTTATTACAGATCTTCCCTCCTCCCATGGCAAGTCCGTTATTTGGGTCGTGGTGGATCGCTTTTCCAGGATGGCTCACTTTGTACCCCTGCCCGGTCTACCCTCTGCACCCATGTTGGCCAAACAATTTTTCCAACACATCTTCCGTCTCCATGGCCTTCTCAAACATATTGTCTCGGATTGTGGGGTACAATTCGTCTCCAAATTCTGGAGGGCTCTATGTGCTCAGCTCGGGATCAAATTGGACTTTTCTTCTTCGTACCATCCTCAGTCTAACGGCCAAGTAGAACGGGTGAACCAAATTTTGGGTGACTATCTGCGTCACTTTGTATCCTCACGCCATGACGACTGGGCTGATCTACTTCCCTGGGCGGAGTTCTCCTACAACTACAAACAATCCTCTGCCTCTAACAAGTCTCCTTTCTTTGTAGTTTTTGGCCGTCATCCTCTTCCACCTCTGCCGCAGTCTCCCACTCCTTCTTCTGTACCTGCCGTGGACAGTCTTGTACAGGATTTTTCCTCCATCTGGCGAGAAACCCACGCTGCTCTCCTCAAGGCTTCCGCCCGTATGAAGGTTCAAGCTGACAAGAGACGCAGATCTCCTCCGGAATTTCGCCCGGGTGACAAGGTGTGGATCTCCTCTAGGTACATCCGATTTAGGGTCCCAAGTTACAAGTTGGGCCCTCGTTTCTTGGGACCCTATAAAATCAAGAGTCGTATCAATCAAGTTTCTTATCAGCTCCATCTTCCTCCCTCCCTCCGAATCCATAACTCCTTCCATGTCTCCCTTCTTAAACCTGCTGTCTTTAACCGTTTTTCTCCCAAGCTTGTTTCTCCCACCCCTGTCACCGGTACCTCCGATATATTCTCTGTCAAGGAGATCTTGGCGACCAAGATCTCCCGGGGAAAACGATTTTTTTTGGTCGACTGGGAGGGCTGCGGTCCTGAGGAGAGGTCATGGGAGCCGGAGGAGAACATCCTGGACCGCAGTCTCATCCGCAAGTTCTTCGGTACCAAAAAGAGAGGGAGACCAAAGGGGGGGGTACTGTTACGCTGAGCGCTCCGGGTCCCCTGCTGGCCGCGGAGCGCTCACAGCGTATGCCCCCAGGCAGCACTCGAGTGTCTCGGCGTGTGCGTCCTCGCTCTCTAGGGCGCGCGTGCGCCGGGACTCTTAGATTCAAAGGGCCAGTGCACCAGTGATTGGTGCCTGGTCCAAAAGGGATATTAAGGGTTAAGGTTTGTGAGAGGCAGTGCTGACTTAATTAGGCTGCACCTGTGCACTGCCCATTTATACCTTCTCCTCCCACAGCTTCCTGCCGGATCTTTGTGCCTTGTGCCTCTGAGAAAGCATTCCACTGTGTTTGTTTGCCTTGCCTGTTGCCGAACCCGTTGCTACCGTCTACTCGCCTTTGAACCTTTGCCGTCTGCCCTGACCTCTGCTACGTCCGACTACGCTCTTGCCTTCTCCCTGTGTACCACGCCTTATCAGCTGCCAGAGAGGTCGAGTTGTTACTAGGGGACACGACCTGGTAGTTACCGCTGCAGCAAATCCATCCCGCCTTGCGGCGGGCTCTGGTGAAGACCTGTAACTGCTTAGAACCTGTCCTTTAGTACAACCCGCGCCATCGCCTCTCTGGTCCAGAGGATCCACTACCTGTCCTGCCGGTACGTGACAGTATCTCACACCCCTAAATCTGTATTTTGTGGAAGCAGATATATCTAACCCCTTATCATTATTTTGTAGAAGCAGGTATAACACACCCCTCAATCAACATTTTGTGGAAGCAGAAATATCGCACCCCTTAATATTTTTTTTTTCAAAAGCAGGTATATCGCACCCTTTAATCAGCATTTTGCGGAAACAGGTATATCGTACCCCTTAATCAGTATTTGTGGAAGCAGGTTTATAGAACCCCTTATTACATATTTGGTAGAAGCATATTGCACCCATCAATCAGTATTTTGTGGGAGCTGGTGTATCGAAGATCTCAATCAATATTTGGCAGAAGCATATATATCACACCCCTCAATTAATATTTTGTGGAAGCAGGTAAAATATAGAAACCCTTAATCAGTATTTTGTAGAAACAGATATATCGTATACCTCAATCATTATTTTGTGTAAATAGGTATAAAGAACACCTGAATCAATATTTGTTGGAAGTCGGTATATAGCATCCCTAAATCAGTATTTTGTGGAAGCAGGTATATCAAACTCCCAAATCAGTATTTTGCGGCAGCAGGTATCTCGCACCCCTCAATTTGTATTTTGTGGACACAGATATATCAAACCCCTTATTAGTATTTTGTGGAAGCAGGTATATCGCACCCCTCAATCAGTATTTTGTTGAAGCAGGTATATCGCACACCTTAATCAGTATTTTCTAGAAGCAGGTATATTGCACCCCTCAATTAGTATTTTGTGGAAGCCTGGGTATCGCAGGCCTTAATCAATATTTGGTCAAAGCAGGTATATTGCACCCCTCAATCAGAATTTTGAAGAAGCAGGTATATAGAACCCCTTAATCATTTTTTGGGTAGAAGCAGATGTATCCCACTACTACTAGGTATATAGATCACCTAAATCAATATTTGTTTAAAGCAGGTATATAGCACTCCTCAATCAGTATTTTGTGGAAGCAATTATATCAAACCCATTAATCAGTATTTTGTGGAAACAGGTATATAGCATCCCTTTATCAGTATATTGTGGAAGCAGGTATATCAAACCCATTAATCAGAATTTTGAAGAAACATGGTATATCACAACCTTCAATCAGTATTTTGTGGATACAGGTCTATAGACCCCTGAATTAATATTTGGTGGATGTAGGTATATCACACACCTCTATAAGTATTTTGTAGAAGCTAGTGTATCATAGGCCTTAATTAATATTGGTGGAAGCAGGTATATCACAGTCCTCAATCAGAATTTTGTGGAAGTAGGTATATAGAACCCCTTAATCAGTATTTTGTAGAAGCAGGTGTATCCCACCTCTCAATTAGTATTTTGTGGAAACAGGTATATAGAACACCTGAATAAATATTTGGCGGAAGCAGGTATATCACACCCCTCAATCAGTATTTTGTGGAAGCAGGTATAATAAACCCATTAATCAGTATTTTGTGAAGCAGGTATATCGCACCCCTCGATTAGTATTTTGTGGATACAGGTATATAGAACCCCTGAATCAATATTTGGTGGAAGCAGGTATATCGCACCCCTCAATCAGTATTTTGTGGAAGTAGTTATATAGAACTCCTTGTAAGAGAATGTCTGGAGTGGTAGTGGATGGAATATACGTACCACCGGGGGTCGTGGCCCCAGTGGAGTAAGAGCAGGGTGGGTGTCTGTTCCCCACAGACCACCACGGGTGGACGGGTTTCGGTTGTTGGTGTCAGTCTACACTGATCCTGGCAGGTTGGTTATCTCTGGCCTTAGTTGGGTAGGGAATGAGTTAATCCTTCACTATGCTTGCTGGGTGTGGTCTGCCTGCTACACCCAGGGCTGTGAATATAGGTTTGATGCTCACTGACTGTGGGGCTGATGAAGTGTGGTCTCCTGTCTCACTGCAGTAAGCTGTACAGGAGGCTGATCGCATGGTCGGGCTGACCTCCGTAGTCCGCTCGTTTAACAAAGACTGCCCAGTTGCTGCAGGCTCAGTGAAGGACCAAAAGATGGGATCCTGTGGCCGGAGCCAATCCCTTGTCATGGCCAACACGTGGCCTGTCTAACTTGAATGAACTTGGACAAACCCGCCCCACGACAAGGTGTAGTACTGACCACGGATGTGAGAGACTGTGTGAACAGGCACCAAGATGCCTGCAGCGTTTGGGGCTCCGTTGTGGGAGGTGGGGTTTATGGACATTGCTGTTGTGTGAATTGCACAGTTTTGATGTGATGCACTGGAGTGAATAAAAGAGCACGGTTTGGACACAAAGCCTGTCTCCTGAGCCTCTACAGGTATACTGCCACCGCTACCATCTGCCTACCAGAGCAAACCCCCACACCCTTAATAAGTATTTTGTAGAAGCAGGTGTATCCCACCCCTTAAATATTATTTTGTGGAAAGAGGTATATGAAACACCTGAATCAATATTTGGTGGAAGCAGGTATATCGCACCCTTCATTCAGTATTTTGTGGAAGCAGGTATATTGTTACCCCTTAATCAGTATTTTGTGGAAGCAGGTATATCAAACCAATAATCTGTATTTTGAGGAAGCAGGTATATAGCACCCCTAAATCTGTATTTTGTGGAAGCAGATATATCAAAACCCCTTAAACAGTATTTTGTGGAAGCAGGTATATCGCACCCCTCGATTATTATTTTGTGGATACAGGTATATAGAACCGCTGAATCAATATTTGGTGGAAGCAGGTATATTGCACACCTAAATCAGCATTTTGTGGAGGCTGGTGTATCTCAGGCTTTAATCAATATTTGTTGGAAGCAGGTATATCACACCCTTCAATCAGTATTTCGTGGATGGTGGGGTATGCTAGGCCTCAATCAATATTTGGTGGAAGCAGCAATATTGCACCCCTCAATCAGTATTTTGAGAAAGCAGGTATACAGAACCACTTAATCAGTATTTTATAGAAGCTGGTGTATCCCACCCTTCAATCAGTATTTTGTGTAAACAGGTATATAGAATTCCTGAATCAATATTTGTTGGAAGCAGGTACAAACCGGATTCCAAAAAAGTTGGGACACTAAACAAATTGTGAATAAAAACTGAATGCAATGATGTGGAGATGGCAAATGTCAATATTTTATTTGTAATAGAACGTAGATGACAGATCAAACGTTTAATCCGAGTAAATGTATCATTTTAAAGGAAAAATAGGTTGATTCAAATTTTCACAGTGTCAACAACTCCCCAAAAAGTTGGGACAAGTAGCAATAAGAGGCTGGAAAAAGTAAATTTAAGCATAACGAAGAGCTAGGAGACCAATTAACACTAATTAGGTCAATTGGCAACATGATTGGGTATAAAAAGAGCTTCTCAGAGTGGCAGTGTCTCTTAGAAGCCAAGATGGGTAGAGGATCACCAATTCCCACAATGTTGCGCAGAAAGATAGTGGCTCAATATCAGAAAGGTGTTACCCAGCGAAAAATTGCAAAGACTTTGCATCTATCATCATCAACTGTGCATAACATCATCCGAAGATTCAGAGAATCTGGAACAATCTCTGTGCGTAAGGGTCAAGGCCGTAAAACCATACTGGATGCCCGTGATCTCTGGGCCCTTAAACGACACTGCGCCACAAACAGGAATGCTACTGTAAAGGAAATCACAGAATGGGATCAGGAATACTTCCAGAAACCATTGTCAGTGAACACGATCCACCGTGCCATCCGCCGTTGCCAGCTGAAACTCTACAGTGCAAAGAAGAAGCCATTTCTAAGAAAGATCCACAAACTCAGGCATTTTCACTGGGCCAGGGATCATTTAAAATGGAGTGTGGCAAAATGGAAGACTGTTCTGTGGTCAGACGAGTCACGATTCGAAGTTCTTTTTGGAAATCTGGGACGCCATGTCATCCGGACCAAAGAGGACAAGGACAACCCAAGTTGTTATCAACGCTCAGTTCAGAAGCCTGCATATCTGATGATATGGGGTTGCATGAGTGCGTGTGGCATGGGCAGCTTGCATGTCTAGAAAGGCACCATCAATGCAGAAAAATATATTCAGGTTCTAGAACAACATATGCTTCCATCCTGCAAATGGCCAGTCTGAAATGGCCAGTCTGCAGTCCAGATCTTTCACCTATAGAGAACATTTGGCGCATCATAAAGAGGAAGGTGCAACAAAGAAGGCCCAAGACGATTGAACAGTTAGAGGCCTGTATTAGACAAGAATGGGAGAGCATTCCTATTTCTAAACTTGAGAAACTGGTCTCCTCGGTCCCCAGATGTCTGTTGAGTGTTGTAAGAAGAAGAGGAGATGCCACACAGTGGTGAAAATGGCCATGTCCCAACTTTTTGGGGATTTGTTGACACCATGAAATTCTGATTCAACATATTTTTCCCTTAAAATGGTACATTTTCTCAGTTTAAACTTTTGTTCTATTCTGAATAAAATATTAGAAGTTGGCACCTCCACATCATTGCATTCAGTTTTTATTCACAATTTGTATAGTGTCCCAACTTTTTTGGAATCCGGTTTGTATATAGAACACCTTAATCAGTATTTTGTGGAAGCAGGTATATCAAACCCCTGAATCAGTTTTTAGTGGAAGTATGGTATATAGAACACCTGAATCAATATTTGGTTGAAGCAGATATATCGCACCCCCTCAATTAGTATTTTGTGGAAGCCGGTGTATCGTAGGCCTCAATTAATATTTGGTGGAAGCAGGTGTATCGCACCCCTCAATCATTATTTTGTGTATAAAGGAATATAGAACACCTGAATAAATATTTGTTGGAAGCAGGTATATATCACCATTTAATCAGTATTTTGTGGAAGCAGGTATATCAATCTCCTTAATCAGTATTTTGTGGCAGCAGGTATCTCACACCCCTATATCTGTATTTTGTGGAAGCAGATATATCAAACCCCTTATCATTATTTTGTGGAAGCAGGTATATTGCACCCCTCAATCAGCATTTTGTGGAAGCAGAAATATCGCACCACTTAATCATTTTTTTTTTAGAAGCAGGTATATTGCACCCCTTAATCAGTATTTTGCGGAAGCAGATATATCGTACCCCTTAATCAGTATTTGTGAAAGCAGGTATATAGAACCCCTTATTACATATTTGGTAGAAGCAAGTATATTGCACCCCTCAATCAGTATTTTGTGGAAGCTGGTGTATCAAAGATCTCAATCAATATTTGGTAGAAGCATATATATCGCACCCCTCAATTAATATTTTGTTGAAGCAGGTAAAATATAGAAACCCTTAATCAGTATTTTGTAGAAGCAGGTGTATTGCATCCCTCAATCGCTATTTTGTGAAACAGGTATATAGAACCCCTTAATCAATATTTGGTGGAAGCAGGTATATTGCACCCCTCAATCAGTATTTTGTTGAAGCAGATATATTGCACCCCTCAATCAGTATTTTGTAGAAGCAGGAATATAGAATTCCTTAATCATTAACTTGCAGAAGCAAGTATATCACACCTCTCAATCAGTATTCTGTGGAAACAGGTATATAGAACCCCTGAATCAATATTTGGTGGAAGCAGATATATCGTAACCCCTAATCAGTATTTTGTGGAAGCAGGTGTTTCACAGGCCTTAATAAATATTTGGTGGAAGCAGGTATATTGCACCCCTCAATCAGTATTTTGTGGAAACAGTTATATCAAACACCTTAATCAGCATTTTGTGGAAGCAGGAATATAGAACCCCTTAATAAAAAATAAACCCTCTATACAGAGGACTCTGATGACGAGGGTTCCTATACTGTGTCGGAGACGCACAGCGAACTAGGCTCGATACCAATCACTAGAGCCTTCCTCAAGGAGTCCCCAGCCCTGGCTTTTGAACCCGTTCTGAAGGAACTCACAGCTATTAAAACAGAGTTCAAACAAACGGGATACAGAGTGGCAGCCTTAGAAGATTCTCAGGCAGCTCTAACTAAGCACAGCCGGGCGCTACACACTAAAGTTACGGAGATCCGTGAACAGATAAATTCAGCCTTCCTGCACCTGGAAGACCAGGAGAACAGGAGCTGAAGAAAGAACGTGATATTATATGCGGCTTACTCAGCTTTGTAGACACAGCCGCCATCTTAACCGCCGCCAGACATAAAGGGGACACAATACTTGAAGGCTGCAAAATCCAGCTTTTTCAAGACCTTTCAGCGAGTACCCTAGCCAAGCGGAGGCAATTAAAGCCACTTACAGACCTCCTAATGGAGAGAAGGCACCCCCTGTGCAGCTGCGCTGGCTCTTTCCGTTCGGTTTGTGTGCCACTATTAATGGGAAACAAGTTGTTATTCGACACCAGGACGAACTCGCCAAAATGTGGGACGCTCTGCAGATAGAACCTTTATATATCCCCTCATGGATGCCTCTGGCTGGTGATCTGAAAATGCCACCCCTGCCCGCAACGGAAGACTGGCGAGTCGCCAAGAAGTTCAAGTCCCCTCAGGCAAAGAAGCGCCAAGCAGAACTTCAGGACACTTGAAGATGGTTTAATATCTTACTCTGATTTACTTCCCTCTTTTTGGGGTAAAATGCCGGTAATGCAGTATTAGTTCTGTCCCCTGGATTAATATGTTTTAGTTCTCATCATCTGATTTGTGACCCTCACTGCCACCATCGCCTCCTTAACCCTTTCACGTCTTCCCCTTATTACGGGCCATTTAAACCGAGATGGGTTAGGGAAATGATGACACCTCCCTTAATGTATAACAACTTGAGGTTGAGTGATATCAGTCCTTGTTAGATCTTATCTATCCTTTAATCTAAAGATCTGCCTTGCAATATGCAAGGGGGGCGATGGTGGAGTGCTGAGTCCCTTCATTTTCTCCCTCAGTTAAGGGAGTTTATATGTTATTATGTACTTGGTCTCCTTATTTTATTTTATTTTATTTCAAGTGGAGGTTCCTCTGGTCTACTCCTCATCACACAGTACTGGTTGGAATACCCATGAATTTAGTAGAACATCTCATCCATTAAGTGTGTGGGAACTCACAGATGGTCCTAAAAGCTAGTGCTGAGGGGCTCACACAGGCTATGTGTATCTCACAGTACTCCTCCCTCACTCTAACCCCTATACTTTCTTCTCTCCAATTTATAATTTGATATATCCACCTCCCTACTGTCATGGTCTTACCTCCTTGCTGTTCTCCTTCGTTTGACATGTGCTGGCGGCCATCTTGGTTTCTGGGTTTCTTGTAGCCTGCCACCCTGCGGCTCCTCCTTCCCACTGGGAGGAGCTGGATGCCTAGCTCATATATATAGGAGGTCTGTGGCTTCAGTTCCCTGCTTGGTCCTCCTGTGCTCACATGCTTCTAAGACTGCTGCTGCTTCTGGTTCCTGATCCTGGCTTCGTCTGACTACCCTGCTGATTCCTGATCCTGGCTTCGTCTGACTACCCTGTTGGTTCCTGATCCTGGATTCATCTGACTACCCTTCTGGTTCCTGATCTCTGGTTTCGCAAGACCCTGCTTCGGTTTAGCCATCCGTTTGGACTTTTGCCTTACAGCTTTATTTTCAATAAAGCCTTCTTATTTCCACTCATCTCTTGTTGTACGTCTGGTTCATGGTTCCTTGACATTAGGACCAAGCCATGAATTCTGACGGTACAGGGCCATCCTCGCTACCTACGCTGGTTGCCAGACTTGATCAGCAGGATCACCTGTTGGGTCGGTTCGCTGTGGCGTTGCAAACCCTGCTTGAACGCACGGCTCATTTAGCTTCCGTTGCCGATGGGTCGGTTGTCGCTCCTGGGCCCGCTCCTACTGCCGCTCCGGTTGTTGCGCCAGAGTCTACCCCGACACCTGTTGCTGCGCCTGCGGTGTTTCGGGGTATGACCGGTTCTGCCCCCCTTCCACAGCGCTTTGGGGGAGAGCCAACTCAGTGCCGAGGTTTCCTTAACCAGGTGGGCATTTACTTCGAGTTGCTGCCACATGCCTTTCCTACTGAGAGATCAAAGGTGGGCTTCTTGATCTCGCTGCTCTCGGACAAGGCCTTGGCCTGGGCCAGCCCTTTATGGGAGAACAACAATCCGGTGGTTGCCGAGTTTTCCGGTTTTGTTGCTTCTCTTTGGAAGGTATTCGATGTGCCGGCTCGTGCTGCCTCTGCTGCGAAGCTCCTTATGTCCATCAGACAGGGTTCACGATCCGTAGCTGAATACGCCATTGAGTTTCGTACCCTGGCAGCAGAGGTGGGCTGGAATAATGAGGCTCTGGTCGCTGCTTTCTCTCATGGTCTCTCGGATACCTTGAAGGATGAGGTTGCAGCTAAGGACCTACCTGTGGAGCTCGAGTCTCTTATTTCTTTCCTGATTTTGATTGACACCAGACTCAGGGAGAGACCTTCCTTTCAGGAGAGCCTGCGGAGGCCTTCTAACAGATTGGCGCCTACGTTTGCTGTCCCACCCGTGCCTCCCTCTCCTCCCACGCCTCCTGGGGATGACTTGTCTGGGGGTGAACCCATGCAGCTGGGGTTTGCTCGCCTGTCCGAGGGGGAGAGGGTACTCCGGAGACGCGAGGGCCGATGCATGTACTGTGGTCTCGGTGGGCATTTTCGGTTGGCATGCCCGAACCGTCCGGGAAAACGCTCGCACCTGAGATCCTGTCGGGGGCAGATCTTGGGTGGAGTCTCCTCGTCCCCGGTTTCCCGTGTTGACAAACCACTGATTACTGTTGTCCTCTCCTGGGTCGGGGGCTCGGTGACGACCCAGGTGTTGGTGGACTCTGGTGCTGGTGGTTTGTTCATTGATAGTGTGTTCGCTGCCGCCAATTCCATTCCTCTGCAGCCTCGAGGTTCCCCACTGGCTCTTGAGGCGATAGACGGCAGACCCCTTCTGCCGCCACACGTGACTCATGAGACCCTTCCAGTGGGGATGGCCATTGGTGCCGTTCACAGAGAGTCGGTCTGTCTCCAGGTTATTTCGTCTCCACACTACTCGGTGGTCTTGGGGTACCCCTGGCTCCAGAAGCATAATCCGACTTTCGATTGGAAATCGGCCGAGATCCTCTCGTGGTCACCGCAGTGTGGGGCTAGTTGCATCCATGGGCCTGTCAAGTTGCTGTGTACTTCCTCGGACTCTCTGTTGCCTCCTGAATACGAGGAGTACCGGGATGTATTCGATAAGGTGCGTGCGGTTGCCCTACCTCCGCACCGCCCATACGATTGTGCCATAGAGTTACAATCTGGTGCCGTTCCTCCTCGTGGCAAAGTCTATCCACTGTCGGTAGCGGAGAATGAGGCCATGGAGGAGTACGTGAGGGAGGCACTTTCACGCGGACACATTCGCAAATCCTCGTCCCCGGCAGGGGCTGGATTTTTCTTTGTGAAAAAGAAGGGCGGTGAGTTGAGGCCTTGCATCGATTACAGGGGTCTCAATCGCATCACGATCAAGAACGCTTACCTGATACCCTTGATTTCCGAGCTGTTCGATCGCCTCAAAGGGGCCACGGTCTTTACCAAACTCGACCTGAGGGCGGCATATAACCTGGTAAGGATCAAGGCGGGCGATGAGTGGAAGACCGCGTTTAACACCAGGACCGGTCATTATGAATCCTTGGTTATGCCCTTTGGGTTGTGCAATGCGCCCGCAGTCTTCCAGGAATTCATCAACGATGTTTTCCGTGACCTGTTGCAGCAGTGTGTGGTGGTCTATTTGGATGACATCTTGGTATATTCTGAATCCATGGAGGCCCACATTCTGGATGTCAGACGAGTGTTGCAACGGTTACGAGAGAACAAGCTGTTCGGTAAGCTTGAGAAATGCGAATTTCACCGATCCCAGGTAACCTTCTTAGGTTACATCATTTCCGCTGAGGGGTTCTCCATGGATCCTGAGAAGGTTTCGGCTGTCTTACAGTGGCCCCAGCCCAGTGGTCTTCGTGCCCTGCAGCGCTTTTTGGGCTTCGCCAATTATTATCGGAAGTTCATCAGGGACTTTTCCATGCTAGCCAAGCCTCTCACGGATCTGACCAGGAAGGGCAGTAATCCCCAGGTCTGGCCGCCCGAGGCCATCCGAGCTTTTGAGGCTCTAAAGTCCGCCTTTGTGTCGGCTCCGATTCTGTCGCATCCCAACCCTGGGTTGCCGTTTGTCCTCGAGGTAGACGCGTCTGAGACGGGAGTAGGCGCCCTCCTGTCTCAGCGTAGAACACCAGAGGGTCCTCTGCTTCCTTGTGGGTTTTACTCCCGGAAACTGTCTTCCGCGGAGTGCAACTATCAGATTGGTGACAGGGAGTTATTGGCCATCGTGCAGGCCCTTAAAGAATGGAGGCACCTGCTCGAGGGCTCGGTGGTTCCGGTTCTCATCCTGACGGACCACAAGAATCTGACCTACCTCTCTGAGGCCAAGAGATTGACACCACGTCAGGCCAGATGGGCTCTGTTCTTGTCACGTTTTAATTACGTGGT
Organism: Bufo gargarizans; assembly: GCF_014858855.1. NCBI lineage: Eukaryota > Metazoa > Chordata > Amphibia > Anura > Bufonidae > Bufo > Bufo gargarizans. Next base: position 368,142,630 of record NC_058082.1, on the reverse strand, counting down.
CTCCTACCTACCCGGTTCCAAGAACATCAGAGCGGATGCCTTATCACGGCAGTACTCCGAGCTGTCCGGGGAGGAGTCGATTCTGACTTCGGTCATACCTCCGAATCAGATCCTGGCCGCCATTCGCACCAGCCTGACCTCTCCCCTGGGTGAGCAGATTTTGGCGGCTCAATCTGGTGCTCCCTCTGGGAGACCCAACGGCAGGTGTTTTGTGCCTGAGGAGTTGCGCACTCGGTTGTTGCGAACCTACCATAACTCCAAGGCCGCGGGGCATCCTGGAAAGAATCAGCTGTCCTGGGCTGTTTCACGTCTGTTCTGGTGGCCTTCTCTACGTTCCGACATCGCCGCATATGTAGCGGCATGCTCCGTTTGTGCCCAGAGTAAGTCCCCTCGGCACCTTCCGTTGGGCCTTTTGCAACCCATAGCCACCGGGGAGCGTCCATGGTCACACCTGGGGATGGATTTCATTGTGGACCTCCCTGCATCCCGAGGCCATACGGTCATTCTCATGATAGTGGATCGGTTTTCCAAAATGTGCCACTGTGTACCTCTCAAGAAGTTACCCTCTGCACAAGAGTTGGCCTCGATTTTTGCCAGGGAGGTCTTCCGGTTGCATGGTTTGCCCAAGGAGATTGTGTCGGATCGGGGGAGTCAGTTTGTGTCCAGGTTCTGGCGCGCCTTTTGCTCCCAGTTGGGGATTCATCTCTCTCTCTCATCGGCCTACCACCCTTAGTCCAATGGGGCCGCAGAACGATCCAATCAGGCCTTGGAGCAATTCCTTCGTTGCTATGTCTCCGATCACCAAGACAATTGGGTTGACCTCCTGCCTTGGGCTGAGTTTGCCAGGAACACGGCGGTGAACTCTTCCTCTGGGACGTCTCCCTTCATGGCCAATTATGGGTTCCAACCTGCCGTGTTACCGGAGGTATTCTCTCCCCAGGATATTCCGGCTGTGGAGGATCACCTTTCCGTCCTACGTGCTTCTTGGGTACAGATCCAGAGGTCCCTTGAGGTCTCTGCGCAGCGCCAGAGACTCCAGGCTGATCGCAGACGAGCGCCCGCTCCTTCCTACCAGGTCGGAGACCGCGTATGGTTGTCCACCCGCAACCTCAACCTTCGAGTGCCCACTCCCAAGCTGGCGCCTCGCTTTGTTGGTCCCTTCCGAGTGCTTCGCAGGGTAAACCCGGTAGCCTATGCCCTTGCGCTTCCTCCTGGCATGCGGATCTCCAACGTGTTTCATGTCTCCCTCTTGAAGCCACTGGTGTGTAATCGTTTCACTTCCTCGATTCCTCGGCCTCGTCCGGTCCAAGTGGGCAATCGTGAGGAGTATGAGGTGAGCAATATCCTGGACTCACGCCTGGTCCGCGGCCGGGTGCAGTTTTTGGTCCATTGGCGTGGTTATGGTCCAGAGGAGCGTTCCTGGGTTCCCTCCGCAGATGTCCATGCTCCTGCCTTGCTCCGAGCCTTCCACGCACGCTTCCCTCAGAAACCGTTCCTTACTCCGCGGAGGAGGGGCCCTTGAGGGGGAGGCACTGTCATGGTCTTACCTCCTTGCTGTTCTCCTTCGTTTGACATGTGCTGGCGGCCATCTTGGTTTCTGGGTTTCTTGTAGCCTGCCACCCTGCGGCTCCTCCTTCCCACTGGGAGGAGCTGGATGCCTAGCTCATATATATAGGAGGTCTGTGGCTTCAGTTCCCTGCTTGGTCCTCCTGTGCTCACATGCTTCTAAGACTGCTGCTGCTTCTGGTTCCTGATCCTGGCTTCGTCTGACTACCCTGCTGATTCCTGATCCTGGCTTCGTCTGACTACCCTGTTGGTTCCTGATCCTGGCTTCATCTGACTACCCTTCTGGTTCCTGATCTCTGGTTTCGCAAGACCCTGCTTCGGTTTAGCCATCCGTTTGGACTTTTGCCTTACAGCTTTATTTTCAATAAAGCCTTCTTATTTCCACTCATCTCTTGTTGTACGTCTGGTTCATGGTTCCTTGACACCTACCTCAGGTGGTTACCTTCCTTTTACCTCTCTGTGTTTCCCCCCTTTGCAAGAGGTTACTACTCTGTTATGATTTGCCTGAGTATTACCATGCTCATTTCTGTATTTATCTGTCCTGCAAATAGTTTATCAAGACGGGTTCGGTGTCGGGTAACATTTATCTAGCTAGGATGTATCCTCCTCCATTGCTCTGTAACCACCCATTTCCTATGGATCCTTTGAAGGTAATAACTCTTAATGTAAATGGGCTTAATATTCCCCAAAAGAGAAGTCAGGTCTTCCAAATGCTCAGGAGAGAGGGGGCTGATCTGCTGTTCTTGCAAGAGACACATTTCAGACACAACCACATACCGGTTCTCACTTCCAGACACTATACAAAATGGTTTCACAGCACTCACTCTTCGGCCTCTAGAGGCGTATCCATTGGAATAGGTGCCAACGTCCCTTTTAAAACCCAGGCGCAGTACATAGACCCTGAGAGCAGATACTTGTTCCTAAAAGGTATGCTTTTTGGTCATAAGTTGACTTTAGTCAATGTTTATGCCCCTAACACAAATCAAATAACTTGGCTAATTAAGATGTTAGGTTCCCTGCAGGATTTTAGAGAGGGAATTTTGCTCCTGGGAGGGGATTTAAATTTAGTACTCGACCACCCTATGGATTCCACTTCCTGTGTCCCCAAATTTTCCGTTGCAGAACTTCGTAAACTACGGAAAGCTTTATCCACACACCAAATATCGGATGCCTGGAGGCTGGCTCACCCTAGAGACAGGGACTATACATTTTTCTCAGCTGTCCATAGATCCTATCAGCGTCTTGACTACTTGTTCATCTCCAATCATGTATTGGAGAGACTTAAATCCTACACTATTGGACAGATCATAGTCTCTGACCATGCCCCGGTCTCTCTGGTGATTCAGCTAAAAGGTCTCCCCCCTAGGGAGTGGTCGTGGAGACTCAATGAAACCCTTTTGGAAAATGAAAAAGAGGTAAATTAGAAGAGAAACTTAAAACCTTTTTTGAACTAAACAATACCCCCTCTATAGATAAGACTATGATGTGGGAGGCCCATAAGGCGTTTATTAGGAGGGAGTTTATATTTCTCGGATTCTGGGTGCGCAAGAAAAGATTGGCTGGGATGGATTCCATCCTAGCCCAAATCTCTGCCCTGGAAAATATCAATAAAGGCAATCCCTCTGATACTAACTACAATGATATTCTTAAGCTAAGGAGTCAGTTGAAGGACCAATTAAATATTAAATTGGCTAAGGCCCTTAGATCAGCTAAATACAAGTTTTATATCCATGGAGATAGAGGCTCCAAGCTCCTCTCCCAGATGATTAAGGGTCAAAGAGAGAAAGATTGTATCTCCAACATCAAATCAGATAAGGGTCATCAACTCAACAACACTCCTGCAATAGCAGAAGAATTCAACTGTTTTTACTCTTCTCTCTATAATTTGACACCTAATGATCCACGCCAAACCATCGCCAAAATTAACACTTTTTTGGAAACAGTTAAAGTCCCGACCTTGGGAAAAGATGACAAGTGTTGATGAGTATCCCGTCAGGAAAATGCCTAGGCCCGGATCGGCTACCCATAGTGTACTACAAAAAATTTAAAAGCACTCTGGCCCCACAACTAGTTGACTTATGTAATTTCATTTTAAATGGACACCCCCACCCACCACAATCACTCATCGCCCACATAACTGTTATCCCTAAGGAGGGAAAAGACCCCACTAAATGTAGCAGCTATTGACCAATCTCCCTGCTTAACGTTGATGTCAAATTATGGGCCAAGCTCCTCAGCCATAGAATAGCAAAGTTGCTCCCTTAGTTAATTGGTGAAGAACAAGCAGGCTTTGTTAAAGGCCGAGAAGGCAAAAACAACGTTAGCAGGGTCTTGCACGCCATATATTACGCAAAAAAACATAAAATCCCCTTAACACTATTAGGTACTGATGCTGAAAAAGCATTTGATAGGGTCAACTGGGCTTTTATGGATAGTGCGTTACACCACTTCGGCTTCCCGCCCTCATTTATCTCAGCCATATTCTCACTCTATTCGCGTTCCTCTGCTAGGGTCCTTATTAATGGCTCTCTCTCTCCCCCTTTCTCTATCTCTAATGGGAAAAGGCAGGGCTGCCCCCTCTCTCCAGTATTATTCATTCTATCTCTAGAGATGTTACCATGCAAGTTAAGAGATTCTGAGACTATTAAGCGCCTTAAATTGAAAGGCAAAACTCACTCACTGGCAGCCTTTGCGGATGACCTGCTTCTCTTTATAACAAACCCAAAAGACGCTATTCCCGGAGGTGATCAAAATATTTTCAGATTTTGGTGAAATCTCTAATTTCAATGTCAACTACGACAAATCTGAAATACTTAATATAACGATACCAGCAAATCCCCTACACCTATTCAGACTTAATTACGCCCCCTTTATTAAGCAAAATTGAAACCTTTCTAACTTCAATTAAACTCCCTTTCCTTTCGTGGTTAGGTAAGAAAAACCTTCTGTCTACTTATGTCCTACCTCAGATCCTATATATTCTAGGGTGACTACCCATCCCCCTATCAAACAGATATCTTTCAAACGTACGTATCTTATTTAGTAACTTTCTCTGGTCCAACAAAAAAACGTGCTTAGCCTATTCTCTACTAATTAGGAAAATGAATAATGGCGGATTATCTCTTCCTGACTTACAGTCTTATCTCCACGCTATACAGCTCGAAAGGTGGATTGAATTGGCTAAACCCCATAATAAGTCCCAACATATTGATCTGGAAAAAGCCCTACTAGGCGATAATGCGTGTCACCATTTCTGGGTTCACACACACACCAAAAGGGGAAACCCCCCCTCAGTGCCTTAACACGCTGCATGTTTCAGTACTGTAAAAAACTAGGCCCTGTTGCTGTCTACTTCCAAATTATCACCCATTGCCTCTCTGGCTGTCCTCCCCTACTTCCTAAATTCAGATAAAAGTGACTTCCATAGAGCATGGTTTTACCTGACCGAACTTAAGATTTCTGACCTGATCAACACCTCAGATCTTCCGGAATTCCTAAAACTGGTCCAAAGCCATATACCCAGTCACCTAAGATCCGTGCTAGAAGAGTTAGATATCGAGCTTTGTTGCAAAAAAATACAAGAATCTATATGCAAAGACCCAGAAAGATCCCACTTGGCTTGAAAATTATACCCTATTTCCAAATTCTCCCCCTAAAATTCTCTCAAAACTATACTCCCAACTGTTATTGGATTCCTCATGTGAGAAACTGACTTACCTGCGAGAATGGGAGGGAGAGCTGCAGACTTCTTTGTCAGAGGAAGAAGTTAGAGTAATACTAAAGCACTCTCAGAGATTCTCAAGGTGCATACACATTCAGGAAAATTCTTTCAAAATACTATCAAGATGGTATAAAACTCCTGACTTCCTATACAGGGCCCACCTCTCCCCCACGGACAAGTGCTGGAGATGTCAGGAAGAGCGGAGCTCCATCTCCCACATCTGGTGGTCCTGTAGGAACATTTTGAAATTCTGGACAGAGGTTGAACATACTATCGATGAATTCTGCAGCTCTCGTATCTCATTGTACCCTGCACTAGTTCTGCTATGGTTGCTGCAGAGCGATTTCAGACCTTCTAGTAGAAACCTGGCCACACATATTATCTCTGCAGCTAAATACATTATTCCAACTAAATGGAAATGCCCAGAACCCCCTTCCACTAAAGAATGGCTGGATAAAATTCACCAAATTTGCCTTATGGAAGAAATGGCAGGTTGGGAAAGAGGTAATAGGAAGGCCTTTCTAAAAATTTGGCAGCCATGTTTGAACTTTTATAAGGCCTAAGGATGGTTTGGGGCTCTCCCCCTACCTTCGAGTGCCTGTACATTCACTCTTATGTACTCAGCTAGCGGATCAAACTCCCCCCCCCCTCACTCCCCCTTCAAAGTAATCATTACTGGTACGACTAGGCCACTATCAACACCTTCTCAATTGACGCCCATGTACAAGATAAAGGTATCCTGTCTAATCTCACTCAAAGATATATTAGGTTGCTTAACCTTGAACATAGCTATGATTTTTTAATATATATACATACATCCAAGATATGAAGATCTGAGTTGGACCATGCCGTCTGTTATGTTTTGTGACAGTTTTCTCTTCTCATGTTGTCTGACAGTTCAGCCGAATATTGTGGTCCACAGCTGAAGGTCTCACTAATCCTCATTAGCTTCAGGGTTATTGTACCATAAACCTAATGTTCCTTATTAACATACTATATGTGATAGCTGCACAGTGGACTGGAATTCCTATCACTGTATGTTTGCATCATTTGAGGCACTTCTTGTCTGCTTGAATGGGGATTGTCCATTCAAACTTTTACAACTATACTGTGTTCCTTCCTTGTACTTTACGAACTGTACATGTTTGTTACTGCTTTTTCTTTATTGAAAAATCTCAAAAATAAAGAATTTACAAAAAAAATATTTGGTGGAAGCAGGTATATTGCAGCCCTAAATCAATATTTTGTGGAAGCAGGTATATCAAATCCCTAAATCAATATTTGGTGGAAGCAGATATATCACACCCCTTAATCAGTATTTTATGGAAACAGGTATATAGAATACCTGAATCAATATTTGGTGGAAGCAGTTATGTCGCACCCCTTAATCAGTATTTGGTGGAAGCCGTTGTATCGTATGCCTCAATCAATATTTTTTTAACCACTTCAACCCCGCTAGCTGAAACCCCCTTAATGACCAGGCCACTTTTTACACTTCTGCACTACACTACTTTCACCGTTTATTGCTCGGTCATGCAACTTACCACCCAAATGAATTTGACCTCCTTTTCTTCTCACTAATAGAGTTTTCATTTGGCGGTATTTCATTGCTGCTGACATTTTTACTTTTTTGTTATTAATCAAAATTTAACGATTTTTTTGCAAAAAAATGACATTTTTCACTTTCAGTTGTAAAATTTTGCAAAAAAAACGACATCCATATATAAATTTTTCGCTAACGTTATTTTTATACATGCCTTTGATAAAAAAAAAATGTTTGGGTAAAAAAAAAAATCGTTTGGGTAAAAGTTATAGCATTTACAAACTATGGTACAAAAATGTGAATTTCCGCTTTTTGAAGCAGCTCTGACTTTCTGAGCACCTGTCATGTTTCCTGAGGTGCTACAATGCCCAGACAGTACAAACACCCCACAAATGACCCCATTTCGGAAAGTAGACACCCTAAGGTATTCACTGATGGGCATAGTGAGTTCATAGAACTTTTTATTTTTTGTCACAAGTTATGATGATTTTCTTTCTTTTTTTTTTCTTACAAAGTCTCATATTCCACTAACTTGTGACAAAAAATAAAAACTTCCATGCCCATCACAAAATACCCTGGGGTGTCTTCTTTCCAAAATGGGGTCACTTGTGGGGTAGTTATACTGCCCTGACATTTTAGGGGCCCAGATGTGTGAGAAGAAGTTTGCAATCAAAATCTGTAAAAAATGACCGGTGAAATCCGAAAGGTGCACTTTGGAATGTGTGCCCCTTTGCCCACCTAGGCTGCAAAAAAGTGTCACACATCTGGTATCGCCGTACTCAGGAGAAGTTGGGGAATGTGTTTTGGGGTGTCATTTTACATATACCCATGCTGGGTGAGATAAATATATTGGTCAAATGCCAACTTTGTATAAAAAGATGGGAAAAGTTGTCTTTTGCCAAGATATTTCTCTCACCCAGCATGGGTATATGTAAAATGACACCCCATAACACATTCCCCAACTTCTCTTGAGTACGGCGATACCAGATGTGCGACACTTTTTTGCAGCCAAGGTGGGCAAAGGGGCACACATTCCAGAGAGCACCTTTCGGATTTCACAGGCCATTTTTTACATATTTTGATTGCAAACTACTTACCACACATTTGGGCCCCTAGAATGCCAGGGCAGTATAACTACGCCACAAGAGACCCCATTTTGGAAAGAAGACACCCCAAGGTATTCCGTGAGGGGCATGGCGAGTTCCTAGAATTTTTTATTTTTTGTCACAAGTTAGCGGAAATTTTTTATTTTTTTTTCTTACAAAGTCTCATATTCCACTAACTTGTGACAAAAAAAAAAAAACTTCCATGAACTCACTATGCCCATCACAGAATACCTTGGGGTGTCTTCTTTCCAAAATGGGGTCACTTGTGGGGTAGTTATACTGCCCTGGCATTCTAGGGGCCCTAATGTGTGAGAAGAAGTTTGCAATCAAAATCTGTAAAAAATGACCGGTGAAATACCCATGCTGGGTGAGAGAAATATCTCGGCAAAAGACAACTTTTCCCATTTTTTTATACAAAGTTGGCATTTGACCAAGATATTTATCTCATCCAGCATGGGTATATGTAAAATGACACCCCAAAACACATTCCCCAACTTCTCCTGAGTACAGCGATACCACATGTGTGACACTTTTTTGCAGACTAGATGCGCAAAGCGGCCCAAATTCCTTTTAGGAGGGCATTTTTAGACATTTGGATCCCGCCAGGGCAGTATAAATACCTCACATGTGACCCCACTTTGGAAAGAAGACACCCCAAGGTATTCAATGAGGGACATTGAGCGAGGACATGAGCGAGTTCATAGAATTATTTTTTTTGCATAAGTTAGCGGAAATTGATTATTATTTTTTTCTCACAAAGTCTCACTTTCCGCTAACTTGGGACAAAAATTTCAATCTTTCATGGACTCAATATGCCCCTCACGGAATACCTTGGGGTGTCTTCTTTCCGAAATGGGGTCACATGTGGGGTATTTATACTGCCCTGGCATTTTACGGGCCCTAAAGCGTGAGAAGAAGTCTGGAATATAAATGTCTACAAAATTTTATGCATTTGGATTCCGTGAGGGGTATGGTGAGTTCATGTGAGATTTTTTTTTTGACACAAATTAGTGGAATATGAGACTTTGTAAGAAAAAACAAACAAAAAAAATAAATATTTCCGCTAACTTGGGCCAAAAAAATGTCTAAATGGAGCCTTAAAGGGGGGTGATCAATGACAGGGGGGTGATCACCCATATAGACTCCCTGATCACCCCCCTGTCATTGATCACCCCCTTGTAAGGCTCCATTCAGGCGTCCGTATGATTTTTACGGATCCACGGATACATGGATCAGATCCGCAAAACACATACGGACGTCTGAATGGAGCCTTACAGGTGGGTGATCAATGACGAGGGGAGTGATCACCTCATATACACTCCCTGATCACCCCCTGTCATTGATCACCCCCCTGTAAGGCTCCATTCAGACATCCGTATGATTTTTACGGATCCATGGATACATGGATCGGATCCGCAAAACACATACGGACGTCTGAATGGAGCCTTACAGGGGGGTGATCAATGACAGGGGGGTGATCACCTCATATACACTCCCTGATCACCCCCTGTCATTGATCACCCCCCTGTAAGGCTCCATTCAGACATCCGTATGATTTTTACGGATCCATGGATACATGGATCGGATCCGCAAAACACATACGGACGTCTGAATGGAGCCTTACAGGGGGGTGATCAATGACAGGGGGGTGATCACCTCATATACACTCCCTGATCACCCCCTGTCATTGATCACCCCCCTGTCATTGATCACCCCCCTGTAAGGCTCCATTCAGACATCCGTATGATTTTTACGGATCCATGGATACATGGATCGGATCCGCAAAACACATACGGACGTCTGAATGGAGCCTTACAGGGGGGTGATCAATGGCAGGGGGGTGATCAATGACAGGGGGTGATCAGGGAGTGTATATGAGGTGATCACCCCCCTGTAAGGCTCCATTCAGACGTCCATATGTGTTTTGCGGCTTGACCCAATAACTACACACAACACCAGGTTGGATTTTGAATTAGCCACGGTAGCCATTTATTATAAAATGTATAACACTTTACATTTTTAATAGCATATTTAAACAAGTAACCCATATGCAACCACATATGATACCTAACATATGTGTAACATATAAAATAACGACGAAGCCCCAACAGTTTTTGTTCAACTCCTCCTCCATGTGGTACTCCATCTTGCCCCCAGCCGATGAGTCGGAGGCACCACTGATGGAGCAAAACCTTCTACCATGGTAGTCCAGCCCTAACTATGGAGCCCTCCCATCCTCCAGAACCTGATATTCCACCAACTGTGAGGACCTCCCACCGCCACGACTGCCATGACGAGAACCCTCTCTCACCACAAGCTGTGACCTTAAAAACAAAAAACAACCTGTACGGATGATATAACAACATTACCGAATACCAACTATAACCATAAGGGGAGGGAGGGTGGGGGTTAACTACTCTGCACTATGCCTCAACCCACTGCTTGCAAATCTAAAATGGCTCCTTCTCCCCTTTCTCCAACCTACTTAAAACCTCCTCTCTCCCCCCCCCCCGCCCCCACTTCTAAAAAACTCCTATCCTACCCTATCCTAACTCGCCACTGCCCCACCTCGTCATGCTGGCCTACCCTAAGGCTACTCCCTCTAGTCTGGCCACACTTGACGAAGGTAGCGTCATTCCTGCTCATTGCTTGCACCCTACCACCCTAAAACCCCACCCCATTGACCCAATAACTGCACAAGACACCAGGTTGGATTTTAAATTGGCCACAGCAGCCATTTATTATAAAATGTATAACACTTAAAATTTTAAATAGCATATTTAAACAACTAACCCATGTGCAACCGCATATGATACCCAACATATGTGTAACCTATAAAATAATGACGAGGGAGGTCCTCGAAGCCCCAACAGTTTTTGTTCAACTCTTCCTCCACGTGGTACTCCATCTTGCCCCCAGCCGATGAGTGCCAGCTCGGAGACACCACTGATGGAGCAAAACCTACCCTGAAAATACTACCATGGGAGTCCAGCCCCAACTATGAAGCCCTCCCATCCTCCAGAACCTGATATTCCACCAACTCCGAGGACCTCCCGCCACCACAAATTCACAGGCTTAAAACCTTATGCCTGGGCATCTCTCCACACCCCAAAACCCATTTCTATGCCCCCTTGCAGGCCTAGGCACCAGAGATCGATTCCAATCGTGTTAAGATGAATACCATCAATCCTCCAGAAAGCTCCAATCCCCTGTTCCAACTCAGCATGTCTCACAGCCATGGCCCCATTTCTAGCCATAAACCTCCCTACCGCTCGGTTCACCTTTATCCTGGCTACGTTCACCTGGTCCGCTGACCGGGCACCTCTCCACACACGCCCGTGGACCATATCAGACCAAACCATGACAATTCCTGGGAAAAAGGCTCAGATCCTCAGAAAGTCAAGATTGATGTCCCTAATTAGCTCACAAAATGGCCGGGCCCCCAAATCATTTCCCCCGACATGAAGGATCAACACATCAGGGGCTCTGTCTAGCCGCACAAACCTGTGTATCTCCGGTAACACACTACTCCAAACCATGCCTCTCTTTCCTAGCCAACAAATCACTGCTACCTCTCTTGCGAAGCCAAGCTGGCGCCCCTCCTGCCTTACTGCCGCTTTCAACGCTCCCCAAAACACAAAGGAATGACCCAATATCTGTATCCAAACTAACGCCGGGCACCGATCTGTATTGAGAAAAAACTGAGAACCATCCCCATTACCCAGCCAGCCAGTTTCTTAGGGGACGAACATTAAACTACAACAGGCAAACAAAAACGACATACTCCTTAAAGGCGAGCCATGCGCACATAAGACCTGAAACGACCACTGACCGATCCTCTTGACCACTTCATCACCCACCCCATGCTTGGCAGCCTCAGTGGCAGCACCTATGCGGAAAGAGTGCCCCATAAAACCCACCTGATCCAAGCCCAAGCTGGCGAGACACTGGCGAAACACCGCCAGAAACTGGTAGCGGGACAGCGAAGAAACTACCTTGTGAATCAAGAGGCAAGGAACTCCCCTTCCTCATTGACCTAAATTTCCTTAAACAACACACTGGGCACATCTCGCAACCTGGAACCCTGTACAGCACTATCCTATACCCCCTCACATTGACATCAGTCTTCGAACGACGTAATCTAAACTCCAGGGTACAGATTAACGTCCTCCTGCAGCAACCCATCCACTCCACGCGCATTGCTAACTAATTTCCCTAATCGCAATGCCCCAAAGAAGGCTATTGAAAACGCAAGCTTAAACAAATAACCCTCAAACACTGACCGGCATACTGCCCCTACCTGTCTACCCATGTCAAACAGTAATGCAAAGGACACCGGGCGCCTGCCATCTTCCGCTCCCCTTTTCTGCCTCCAACCCTTTAACACTTGACTCACCAGAAAACTTTTTGTAACGTCCCTTAATCCCCGTAACCGTAAACCAAAGACTAAACCAGCTATTACTTTATTTATTTTGGCTATTGACCAACCCTCGTCCCTACTGTGCCCAATATAGAATAACATAGGGGCTTCCAACTCAAACCCCACACCTTCAATATCAACTCCTATCGTGTGACACCAACTCTTCCAATCCTCCAAAGCACTGGCATCTGAATCCCATGTCCTTGGGGCCAACGACGATCTGATCAACCCTGCTACCGGTCCTCCAGCAGCTCCAATAGAAAGGTTGGACAGGACAAGGGTTATTCCTCCGCTTCCGGCTCCAGTATCCGAAAACGCTCCCGCTGTAAGCGAGAAAGTGTGTCAGCCATACAGTTCTGAATCCCTGGAACATGAACTGCCACCACCCAAGCGTTCAACACCAAACACTCCAGGACCAAACGCTGCAACAACCAAACTACCCGTGACGACGATGTCGACAATGCATTGATTGACTGCACTATGCTTAGATTGTCGCAGTGGAACGCACTTTCCTATTGCGAAATCTCTCCCCCCACAAGAAAACAGACACTAGGATGGGAAAAAGCTCGAGCAATGCCAGATTGCGCACCTAACCCCCGGAGAACCGCTCCGCTGGCCATTTTTCCACACACCATTGCCCCCCACAATAGACCCCAAACCGCGTCCCACCTGCCGCATCTGAGAACAATTCGAAATCAAAATCCACCCATCGTTTTCCCCAAGATTAGGGACCGCCCGTTGTAAGATGACAAAAAGGAACCCCACACTGATAAATCTGCCCACAATTCCCTACCCAAATGATCTAAGTGATGCAGCGCAGACACCTTTGAAGTCGCCATTGACAAATGCGCAAAAAAACTCTACCCATTGGGATTATCCGACAGGCAAAATTCAGCTTGCCTAACAGCGACTGTAAATCCTGTAATTATATCTTACTCACACGTTGTGCCCGCTGGACCCCAAGCTTTAAATCCTCCAATTTGTCTGATGGCAACTGGCACTCCATTCTTTTGGTATCAATAATGATCCCCAAGAAACAGAGTTCGGTGGCCGGGCCCACAGTTTTCTCTGGTGCCAGCGGGACTCCAAAACTCGCAAAGAGCACACTGCCAAGTCTGGTGGGCCTATGCACAAAAAGTCATCTAAAGAATGGATGACCGAAGTGCATCCTGTCACATCCGTCACCGCCCATTCTAAAAAGGAGCTAATCGATTCAAAATATGCGCACGATAGCGAGCACCCCATAGGGAGGCATCTATCCACAAAAATATTTTCCTCCCAAAAACAACCCAGAAGGTGCATGCATTCCGGGTGTACCGGCGGTAACCGAAAAGCCGCCTCTATATCTGTTTGTTAACCCACCCTACAGCCACGTCAAATGACATATAAACCACCGAACAAAGTTTGGCATCTATCCCATCACTGACCGACGTCCCTCTAGGGTATGACAAATGATGAATGAGCAGAAATTTGTTAGGCTCCTTCTTGGAAACAACCCCCAGTGGGGACAACAGCAAATCCGACACTGGAGGTTCCGAAAATGGCCCCGCCATCCTCCCCAGCATCACATCCCGAAACTGATTTTCCATTACTACCTCCTTGTGCTCAAACGCTGAACGCAAATTATTTTTAACCAAAAACCCAGGGACAAAGGGTATACGAAAACCGGACTGAAACCCCTCCCGTAACAAACGCGCCACATCCACATAGGTATACCTATCTAGAAATGACCCCATCACGCACTGGCGTCAGCCCCATTTGAATTACCATCCCCAACTCTTTGCCTGACCCCTCTAAAACACCGGTTCGCTCCATGTTATCCCCCACAGGAAGGTGGGTAACATTGTGTGACACCCACCCTCATTAAACAGGAAGCACAGTCCCTTGGCCGACGCTGTATGAAACGAGGTCTGACCAACCCCCCTGTATCCCCCCGAAAAGACTGACTCATTCTCCCCTGCGCTGTGACCTTTAGCCACAGCGCTATATCATTGTGATCCCATATCATATCATTACCAAGCTTAACCCTTTCATGACCAAGGGTCATTGATGCCCCAATGTCCAGGTCAAAATTTACAAATCTGACATGCGTCACTTTATGTGGTAATAGCTTTGGAACACTTTTACTTATCCACGCCATTCTGAGATTGTTTTCTCGTGACACATTGTACTTCATGATAGTCATATATTTGAGTCAATATATTTCACCTTTATTTATGAAAAAATCCCAAATTTACCAAAAATTAGGAAAAATTCACAATTTTCCAAATTTCCATTTCTCTGCGTCTAAAACAGAAAGTGATACCTAATAAAATATTTATTACTTAACATTCCCCATATGTCTACTTTATGTTGGCATCATTTTGGAAATGTCATTTTATTTTTTTAGGACCTTAGAAGGCTTAGAAGTTTAGAAGCAATTCTTACAATTTTTAAGAAAATTTCCAAAACCCACTTTTTAAGGACCAGTTCAGGTCTGAAGTCACTTTGTGGGGCCTACATAGTGGAAACCCCCATAAATGACCCCATTATAGAAACTACACCCCTCAAGTTACTCAAAACTGATTTTTACAAACTTTGTTAACCCTTTAGGCGTTCCACAAGAATTAAAGGAAAATGGAGATGAAATTTTAAAATTTCACTTTTTTGGCAGATTTTCCATTTTATATATTTTTTTTCTTTAACACATTGAGGGTTAACAGCCAAACAAAACTCAATATTTATTACCCTGATTCCGCGGTTTACAGAAACACCCCACATGTGGTCGTAAACTGCTGTACGGGCACACGGCAGGGCGCAGAAGGAAAGGAATGCCATACGGTTTTTGGAAGGCAGATTGTGCTGGATTGGTTTTCTGAACGCCATATGTTTTTTATTTTTTTGCCGATTGTCTTGTGCAGGGGCTCGTTTTTTGCAGAAAGTGTTGAGGTTTTTATTGGTATCATTTTTGGGTACATAGGATTTTTTGATCATTCATTATTACACTTTATGGGGCAAGGTGACCCAAAAATTTGGAACAGTTTTCATTTATTTATTTTCACAGCGTTCATCTGAGGAGTTAGGTCATGTGATAGTTTTATAGAGAAGATCGTTACGGACGTGGCAATACCTAATATGTATACTTTTTCTTATTTATTTAAGTTTTACACAATAATAGCATTTCTGAAACCAAAAAAATGATGTTTTAGTGTCTCTATAGTCTGAGAGCCATAGCTTTTTTATTTTCTGGGCGATTGTCTTAAATAGGGTATCATTTTTTGCGGGACGAAGTGATGGTTTGATTGATACTATTTTAGGGGTCATAAGCCTTTTTGATCGCTTGCTGTTGCACTTTTTGTGATGTAAGGTGACAAAAATAGCTTTTTTGGCACAGTTTTTTTAAAATTTATTTTTATGGTGTTTATCGGACGGGGTCCATCACGTGATATATTTATAGAGACGGTCGTTACGGACGCGGTGACACCTAATATGTGTATTTTATTTTATTTTTTCATTTTTTTATAGGAAAAGGCAATGTCTTTTTTTTTTTTACATTTTTATTGATTTATTGATTTATTTTTACTTTTATTATTTTCACTTTTTTTATCAGTTCCCTCTTGGACCTTGAAGATCCAGTGGGGCTGATAGTTGTACTATACTTTGCAATGCTCTTGCATTGCAAAGTATAATACTTCCAGACTGCCTGTAGGTGGCAGCACTGGACGCCTTTGCCATGGCAACCGGACGCTTTTGCAAAGCGTCCGGTTGCCATGGCAACCATCGGGCGCTGCAATCACAGCGCTGCAGCCCCGATGGTGGAGAGGGGGAGCCCCCTCCCTCTGTTAACCCGATGGATGCCGCAACCGCAGCATCTATGGGGTTACAGGAGAGTGTCAGCATAGAGCTGACACTCTCTGCTGATGGCGGCGGCTCAGGAATGGAGCCGCCGCCATCGCACACAGAATGGGGAATCGGGGGCAGCGCTGGGGGGGGGGGATGCCGGCGGCCAGAAAATGAATGCAGGGGGCGGACCGCATCAGGGCAGGAAGGAGATCAGCGCAGCTGCGCAGGAGGCACAGATCTCCGTGGCACAGGTCAGCGGGGCACAGATGGGGGGACCACAGAGGGGCACACCAAAGGCTTGGAGGATCGGGGGGCACGAGGACACCTTACCGATTTCAGGCTCTGATCTGCAGAGCGCAGATCAGAGCCTGAAACCGGCATTTTAACGCTGCCGCGATCCGATTGGTTAGTCTGCACAGACTAACCAATCGGATCGATTGCCGGCAAGGGGCCACTCTGATTGGTCCCTTGCCGGCATTACTGCACTGTATGCTGTCCGTGACAGCATACAGGGCAGGGGCAGAAGCTTTAATCCAAGCGCTTTGCAGCGCTTGGATTAAAGAGCTGCCAGAACGTATATATACGTGGTAGCTGCACGGGGTATGTGCAGCTATCACGTATATATACAGATTGCAGACGTGAAAGGGTTAACCACCATAAACCCGGTATGCCTCCCCAATCGCGTCTTGATAACAGAAAATCACCGAACAACATTCGGCGCTTTTTCCCCAATAATACTCATGAATATGGCAAAGGCTTGCTGCCAATTAACAAATATGCGCGGGATTATCCAATACCGGTACTTTTCCTGCTCTCTCTTACCGTCATCTTTTTTAGCCCTGTCCAAATCAAACCGCTCTAAAGGGAGTAGTGAAAAAAAATGTCCACATACTTTCCCTTCCAATACTAATGGGCCTTCAAAAAAGACATACACCTCCCCCGAGCTGCGTCATCCACACTAACGGTCCCCTCCCCGCCTGTCTGCACTGACACCGAGCTTGTTCCCGCCGACGACTCTGCATTCCCAACCGCAGCTGTTGCCTGGGTTTCAACTGTCCCCAACTCCACATTTTGTAATTGATTAGACCCAAGTTCCATTGTCCCCAAAGCGAGGAGTGTCGAAACCACCTGCACGCCCCCCCTTGCTGCAATTGACGCCAAGCTCCCCCAACATGTTAAGAAGCCCCTGCCCTAACTCCCTTGGGGGTCCCCTGCCCCCGGGCACTAAAAATAGATAATTAGGGTCCCCAGGTAAGCTCACCAGGCTGCCTGGGTGCTGTGATCCCACCAACCGGAACTCCAGAATCCCTTCCAGTCGCAGATCCCGCAGCTCGTCCATCCACTGATCTGGCAACCATCAATTGTGAGCCGGCGCTGACTAACGATGCCAATACCAGTGGGGGAGGAGTAGATGCGTTGCTGCTGCTTCCTGATGCCGCAGGGCAAGCGTCCTGCTGCCCGTTTCCTGAATCTGATACCCTGCCAGCACTGGCACAGAAGGGTATGGGGCCAGCGTCCTGCTGCCTGCTCAGGTGCTCCAGCTTGCCCCCCCACAACTGCGGGGGGGGAAACATGGGAACTGCCGAACCTGCTCCATTTCCAGTTGTCCCGCCAGCAGGGGGAGCGCTAACACAGATCTGAGCTCTGATGGAGTGCCGTTGTGCACATGGAGGGTCCTTGGAGGGTCTCCGGACCCGGCACCAGACTCTTGGGGTCAGCTCGGGACTCAGGCGCACCGATCGGCAAGTACGCCGTGGCCTGCAAGGGCTTGACCCCACATTCCTCTCTCCTATCTCCATCCAGCAGGCCCTGAAGCTGCGTCTGCAATCATTGCAGGACCTGTGCCTCTGCTCTCACCCTGAGCTGCCTAATCAAATCCTCGACCTCGGACATGATGGTAAGCTCAGGTTAACTACTCTGCACTATGCCTCAACTACTCTGCACTATGCCTCAACCCACTGCTTGCAAATCTAAAATGGCTCCTTCTCCCATTTCTTCAACCTACTTAAGACCTCCCCTCTCCCTCTCTGCCCCTACTTTTAAAAAACTCCTATCCTACCCTATCCTAGCTCGTCTTCCCCCTCCTCGTCATGCTGGCCTACCCTAAGGCTACGCCCTCCAGTCCGGCCACACTTGAAATTCATGGTTATTCTCACAAGCCAGAAAAAATAAGCAAAAAAGGTGTGTGTATGATGGAGGGCTAAGGCATCTTTCACACGAGCCAGTTTTCCATCCAGATGTGATGCATGTTATGAATGAATAGCATCCAGACTGAACCCTGACCCATTCATCTCAATGGTTATGTGCATATGAGCATTGTTTATCAGTGATCATCTCAGTGCTCAGAAAAAATCACAACATGCTCTATAGAAATCTGTCCCCATAGAAATTAGAATATTTTTCAGTTATTTTTTATGTGTATTAAAAACTGATTGTATCCAAGCAGAAAAAACTGAAACACTGAACGCAGTCACAGACAAAACTAAACTTGTATGCAAAACCATCAAGGCTAGTGCTACACAACGACATGTGTTACAAGGCATTTTTTGTAATGATAGTAAATGGTGTTGCACTGAGACTTTGGTACTGACTGGTACCTCTATACTAAAGCTGAGTTCGGATTACAGTTTTAAAATGTTTTTCAAGTTATAGAATCGAATGCCGAAGTTCTTCACAGAAGTCTTGTGAAACTTCGGACTTAACGAATTTCACCTGCTCGAAGTCCATACATTTGAATGCCTTACAGAGTGGTCTCCGTACAGCATTCAAATGAAGTTTTGAATGAAGTGACTTCGTATCTATGATCCAAAACGCACTTTGCTCAACACTAGTGTGGAGGCATGGGCACGGAAGCTCATGGAAACACATGGAAGCCTTTCCACTGCAAAAGTTAGGACGTGTCCTATTTTTCACCACATCTTGCGAATCGCGGACCCATATTGATCTACAGCATAAACAGTCCAAAAAGTCCAGGGTCTAATCTCCTTAACTAATAACATCATAGGAATCTATACTGCATTTGATTAATTATTTTTACAAATCGTATCAGTTACGTAAGAACACCACAGAATATATCCTAAACTAAGTGATTGACATAAAGCTTTTTATGTTTAAATAGAAAAAAACTGTAGTAGAAAAACATAACAGGGAAGCAAGGGCATTATGATTGGGCGGGGGGGGGGGGGCTGCATCTGTTGGAATGTGTTTGGATTTAGGGGCTGGAGGGAGCCTCAGAACGTGTGATATTCAGCAGTGTTGAGTTAGTAATCTGAGCGCTCTGCAAATAACTTGGGCAGACTAGTCCAGTTCAGCCTGTGTTTATTTAATAAAGAGCTAGTGAAGTAACTGCAATTTCATTGTCAATTTACTAATGTGTTACAGTTATGTTTCCTAACCTCATTGTTTGGACTCTGAGGCAATCTGTACAATCCAGCACTTTACCACTCCCCCTCCTGTCTGCTTCTGAGATGTAAACTACACTTTATTATGACTAGAACATTTTTCTATTTATCAAAGCCTCTGATTAAAGAGTCCTCGCCCCCCTCCTTGTTCACAATTTTTCTTTTCTCACTTGGCACAAGCCAAGCAATAAGAAAAAAACACAAAGTGAGGCTTTTCATTTTTCCTTTATTTTTCCAAAGATCAGCTGCTAAGGAAAAAAAATAACTCTGGAAAGTATGGTCTGGAGAGTAATGTCTGGTGTTTGCAAACCTCCCGACTCTTCCTCCTACTCTTTTGGAAAGAGAAAAGTGAGAAAATCCATTAAAATATGATCTCAGGATCTGGCCTAGCTTGTGCTTGTGGGTAAGGGGTCACAGGGTGGGTACATTTAGGCTGCAGGATAAAAACTTTATGGAAAACAGCATGTAGCAATATAAACACACTCTTTTTCTTCCTTGTCATGAATACATTTTTATGTAACAGCCTTATGTGGCTAGTTTTTTAAATATACAACTTACCCCTATAAAGTAAAATAGTAATATAAAGGGGTATTTATTGTACCATATGTCAAGAATTTGTGTACTGTGTCATACTAAGTATTATTATTGCCAAAAACATAACATCTATAATGAGGCACTAAAAAAATAATTTCAGAACTCCATATGATTGCAATAATACTGTATATTAAGGAGCCAAGTATCTTAATTAGTGAAAAGTTGAATTCGGCTGCTTCGCCAAATAAAAAATAAAAAATATAGCATTTCTTTGTAAGTAGTAGATACAATGACAGGGAGTAGCAATTGTGCCACTCCTCATCATTGTATCCCTCAGAGTGTAACATTGCATGTTGGCCATGACCCCGACCCTGGAATCGTAGCCTCAAACCACGCACAGAGTGGTACAGGTTTTGCTCAAGAATTTCCCTGTATTTAGCACCATCCATCTTTCCCTCAACTCTGACCAGTTTCCCAGTCCCAGCTGCTGAAAAACATCCCTCCAGCATGATGCTGACATCACCATGTTTCACTGTGAGGATGGTGTTCTTTGGTTGATGTGATGTGTTGAATAAGAGAGAAAAAGGTCCAGCTTGGTTAAAAATTTTACCTTTATTTTTCAGTGTAGATAAAAGCCAGTTACAGTCCAGTCTACGCGTTTCAGATCAGAGACAGTAGCGATCCTTACTCATGACAATACACACACTGGGGAGAGGGTTGGATATATAGCGCCTCCACTAGAAAGCAGATGGACACGCTAACTACAAGCCCCTCCTTCAAATGAGATTGACAACATGTGCAGAAAGACATAATTGATTAAAACAAAAACACACACAAGTCATGGATCAGAAATTCAATAGTGTAATATCAAATCGTGTTTCCGATTGAGTCCTTTGGCATTTTAAAAATCCAAAAAAACTCACGGCTCAAAAGCTTCTTTCTGTAATCACCACCCCTAGGTGGTGGAGTAACCCTTTCCAAGCCCTGCACTGTTAAGCCCTCTGTATTACCACCATGCACCACTGAAAAATGCAGGCACATTTCTGGCGTGTGAATGAGGAATGTCAGAGATGTGCCTGCGTAGTCTAACCATAAGACCATTGGTGGTGCAACCAATATATTGGAGGGAACAGAGAGTGCACAAAATACAATACACCACATAAGTGGTGTTACAATTGATGTACTGTTTGATAGAACAAAACATTGGTTCATGGCCTAGGAAAAAACTTCCTTGCCAGTTTGCATATAAGAGCAACACGTGCCGATTTTATGCCTACATTTGTAGCATCCGAGAAACCATAACCACACTGGAGGGGCTCGCACCCTCTCAGAATATAAAGAGGGGCAGAGTTGGTTACCAAGTGTAGGAGCTCTACGGGCTGAACACAAAATGCCACCCTTCACGATATTGTGCCACTGGTCATCCGTTGAAAGTACAGGTAAGTGTTTTTTTTTTTTATTATATGAAAGATCTGCGAATATTGTGCACTATAACTAGTGACAAAAACAGGCAGACGGGAATGTTGTGATTGATCCGAATTCACAGAGCGACGTGTGCGATTGTGTTGAGTAAATAATAATGATTGTCTCGATCTGAAAAGGGTTTCCTTTTGGGCGCATACTAAACTGTGCTTGGAATATTGTCTAATGGAGAGGCGGGATGCAGCAGATCGCATTTCTATGCGGCATGTCGCATCCTGAGTATAGTTGCATCTGATACGAATAAACTCACCCTTGGGAATGTGTTTGGCAACATGAGGTGGGTGACAAGATGCTGCATAGAGAGTTGTATTGCCTGCGGTTTCTTTACTAAAAGTATGTGTATTAATTAAACCAGTACACTCATCGCCGTCCAGAGACAAGTCCAGGAAAGAAATACAGGTAAGTGTGAAAGTGAACAACAAATTTTAAATTGCACACATTGCAATTCAAAAGCTAAAAGAGTGTTATGGCCGCCACATCGCCCGACCATATGAACGGCAGGTCGTCGATGTAGCAACCATCCCACTCCAGTGAGGACGCCCAGGGATTAGTCGGGGAGAATTAAAAAGCATGTTCCCACCAGGCCATGTACACATTGGCCAGGGAAGGGGAGAATTTAGCTCCCATGGAGACCCCGGACCATTGTAGGAAAAACCTTTTGTTGAACATAAAAAAAAAAATTTAATAAGAAAAAAAACACATTGCACACATAGCTCTGGAAAGAGGATAAAAAATCTGAATTTACTGCAAGAAACCAACGCAATGCCTGTATGGCCACATCATGTGGAATGGCTGTATAGAGGGAAGCCACGTCTGCAATAATCCATGCAAAACGTGGCTCAAACTTCAGGCCATGAAAAGCCTGTAAAACACTCCTGGTGTCTTTTAGGAAAAGGAGCCAATGCCCGACACAATAGGGCGGATTGGGGGGGGGGCGGGGAAGCCTCCCTTGTGTATCTTGGGAAGGGAGTGGGAAATAGGGATCACTGGAAATTGAACAAAAATAAAATCACTTTGACGTTGGTCAAAATAGCCATTTTCTAATCCCATCTCCAAGAGACATTGTATTTGCTGAAACAGGAGAGTAGGGTCACCTAGAAGCTCCTCATAAACAGAGGTGTCTTCTAACATCAATACATTTTGTGATTTATAAATAGCTTTATCCAGGATGACCACTGCTCCTCCCTTAGAAGCCGATTTGATGGAAATGTCGGGCATTGACTCCAGTTCGGACAGGGCTTCTTGTTCATTATATGACAAATTATTGAAAAAAGTCACTCTAGATTGCATATTCCCTTGCAAATTCAATAGATCCCGTATAACTAATTCCTGGTATCGATCCAGAGCAGGAGTACGAGAATGAATGGGATAAATCCCATGATTATAAGTAGTAAACATATGTGCAAAATCACTGCCCGGAGCGAAATCAGGAATAGTATGATTGCTGTAAAAAAGATAAATTGATCATTTCTTGAAAAGAAAAAGAGGACACAGGTAAATGATGAGACTCATCAAAACAAACTACATCAGTGTTACACATAGGCATAGTGGGCTCGTCAGAAAAGGCTGGGGTGGAATCCTGGCAATCCGCAAAATGTTTTTTAACAGTTAGGACCCGTGCAAATCTATTGAAATCTATAATGGTACGATATATATCGGCCTGACAATACGGGGAGAATGAAAGACCCCTAGATAGAACATCTAGTTGTGACTGTGAAAAAACCTTTGCGGATAGGTTTAAGACCTGTATATTTATAGCATTCTCCTGTTGTGCGAAGGATATTGACCTCCCTTTGGAATGTTTACGTCCTGCACGCCGTTTTTTGCCTTCTTAGTAGGGGAAATATTTCCAGCAGCAACGGACGTGTCATCCGATTCAAAATCTGGAGCTCCAGATGGCAAACGCTTTGAAACCGAGTTGGAAGATTCCGGGTGGGTGGAGCTAAATAACACACTCCTAGACTGAGTCCTTCCTCGGTGAGGACGATGATCTTTCTTCATGATAGAACGTGGAGTGCAGAATTTTTGGTCAGACCATATGTAGATGTAGACTGACTGCGTTTTATATTCCTGGAGATCCCGATTAAATTTAGCTTGTTTCATGGAGATGAGACTATCCTCAAGTTTGTTGAGATTTTGTTGCAGTTTAGAGTCCAGGTCCGTGAACATGGAGGTAGAGGAGAGAGGAACAATGATTTCCTGTGTGGCTTTAATTTCCTTGCAGAGTGTTGTTAACGTTTCCTCCTCATGTGAGGTAATCAAGCCCATCAGTTTGAGGGAACAGTCGGATAAAATATCCTGCCATTTAGCAACGAAGGCATCTGAATACACTGTGGTGTTTTTTTTCCTTAAGTGAAGTCCACGAGGTATCAGGGAACGATCTGGATATTTCTTTAGAGTAGTAAGGTCCCACCAAGTTCTCATTTCCTTCACCAGAAGCCTTTCCAAAGAAGCCACTACTGCATTATTTGAAAAAAAGGGGAGTGGTCACAGGTGAGGGGTGGAGTACAATACTTGGCTTGCCCCAGGTGTTGGCCACCCACGCTACGCCACTGGCAGGTAGCCACCCTTTGTGATGTCACAGCCCTATAAAACTCTCATCCCACACATTCTCTGCCATTGTCCTGTGAGCTGAGTTTAGGAAGAGATGTGGCAATCGCTCATGTGCTTATGGACAGTGTTGCTGTATAGTATTAATAGGAAAATATTGGAGAGGGAGAGTGTAGGGAGACTGCAGGAAAAGTGTATTGCCATGTGCATCAGAGGACATTCAGAGTTAATCTGTGATTTTAGTGATACAGTTAGTGTGCTCCAGTATTAAAAGCAGGTGTAATATATCACTATTTTTTATCAAAGACCTGTAGCACAATAAATTCTGACACAAACTTGTATACAAATGTAATTATATTTGAACAATTTTATCAGAAAAAGTTAAAAATACACTTTGTTTAGACAATTGCAGTATATTTTGATTAATATCAGAAAAATGAAAAATGTCAGCAGCAATCAAATACCACCAAAAGAAAGCTGTATTTGTGAGAAGAAAAGGAGGTAAAATTAATTTGGGTGCCAAGTTGCATGACCGAGCAATAGTGCCGATTTGTAAAAAAAGGGCCTGGTCACTAGGGGGATATAAACCTGTGGTCCTTAAGTGGTTAATTTGAGGGTATTTACATCCAAATCAAGTGAACAGTGTAGGAATTACAACAGTTTGCATATGTGCCTCCCACTTGTTATGGGACCAAAAGTAATGGGACAGAATAATAATCATAAATTAAATTTTTACTTTTTAATACTGGGTAGCAAATTCTTAGCAGTCAATTACAGCCTGAAGTCTGGAACGCATAGACATCACCAGACGCGTGGTTTCATCCCTGGTGATGCTCTGCCAGGCCTCTACTGCAACTATCTTCAGTTCCTGCTTGTTCTTGGGGCATTTTCCCTTCAGTTTTGTCTTCACCAAGTGAAATGCATGCTCAATTGGATTCAGGTCAGGGGATGGACTTGGCCATTGCATAACATTCTACTTCTTTCCCTTAAAAAACTCTTTGGTTGCTTTTGCAGTATGCTTTGGGTCATTGTCCATCTGCACTGTAAAGCCCCGTCCAATGAGTTCTGAAGCATTTGGCTGAATATGAGCAGATAATATTGCCCGAAACGCTTCAGAATTCATCCTGCTGCTTTTGTCAGCAGTCACCTCATCAATAAATAGAAGAGAACCAGTTCCATTGGCAGCCATACATGCCCACGCCATGACACTATTACCTCCATGCTTCACTGATGAGGTGGTATGCTTAGGATCATGAGCAGTTCCTTTCCTTCTTCATACTCTTCTCTTCCCATCACTCTGGTACAAGTTGATCTTGGTCTCATCTGTCCATAGGATGTTGTTAAAGAACTGTGAAGGCTTTTTTAGATGTCGTTTGTCAAACTCTAATCTGGCCTTGCTGTTTTTGAGGCTCACCAATGGTTTACATCTTGTGTTGATCCCTCTGTATTCACTCTGGTAAAGTTTTCTCCTGATTGTTGACTTTGACACACATACAGCTACCTCCTGGAGAGTGTTCTTGATCTGGCCAACTGTTGTGAAGGGTGTTTTCTTCACCAGGAAAATAATTCTTCGGTCATCTACCACAGTTGTTTTCCGTGGTCTTCCTGGTCTTTTGGTGTTGCTGAGCTCACCAATGCATTCCTTCTTTTTAAGAATGTTCCATACAGTTGTTTTGGCCACGCCTAATGTTTTTGCTATCTCTCTGATGGGTTTGTTGTGTTTTTTCAGCCTAATGATGGATTGCTTCACTGATAGTGACAGCTCTTTGGATCTCATCTTGAGAGTTGAAAGAAACAGATATCAAATGCAAATAGCACACTTGAAATTATCTCTGGACCTTTTATCTGCTCATTGTAATTGGAATAATGAGGGAATAACACACACCTGGCCATGGAACAGCTGAGATGACAATTGTCCCATTACTTCTGGTCCCTTAACAAGTGGGAGGCACATATGCAAACTGTATGCACCATTCACCTGTTTTGAATGTAAATACCCTCAAAATAAAGCCGACAGTCTGCAGGTAAAGCACATCTGGTTCGTTTCATTTAAAATCCATTGTGGTGGTGTATAGAGCCAAAAATGTTACAATTGTGTTTATGTCCCAATATTTTTGGACCTGACTGTATATCACAGTGTGCATCACGTTCTAGTGCACCGATATTCAGAGTTAATTTGTTATTTTAGTGAAAAAGTTGCTGTACACTATAGCCAACAGACAGTTGCCTGGGCCCTCAAAAGGAACGGGCAGTTGCTAAAATGTTGTAAGCAGCATCATAGTTACATAGTTAATACGGTTGAAAAAAGACAAACGTCCATCAAGTTCAACCAAGGGATAGGTAGGGAAGCGACTCCCAGAAGGAAGTGAGACTCAGATTTCTACACGTTTTCATAAGCATTTATGTTTTTTTACTTTTAAGAATTTGTCTAAACCCTTTTTGAAACTGTCCACTGTTCCTGCTGTGACCACGTCCTGAGGAAGTCTATTCCACAGAATCACAGTTCTTACAGTAAAGAAGCTTTGACGCTTCTGGAGACTGAACTTTTTCTTCTTCAGTCGGAGGCAGTGCCCCGTTGTCTTTGGAGCACATTTTACATGTGTGAGACAGTGACAGGTCTCACGGAGGTTGGAGGCAAGGAAGGGGTGGATAGTGCGGTCCACACCACTGTTCCACCACAGGTGAGACAAGCTGGATGTAATCAGGCTGGCATAAAGCGCCTCCCAGGGTGTCAGCAAGTGGGAAGTGTGTTACCTGTAGACAGAGGCCTGGAGGCTCTGTCTGTGTGGTCTCAGCTGGGCAAGGCTGAGGGACCAAGGGACCACAAGGCTGGGAGATAGCCTGGAGGTGGGGGACAAAGCGACACCTAGGAGGGTCGCAAGGCTATAGTCAGGTGGACTACTAGGCCTCAATTCCCCACAAGAGACATTGGTCTGGTGGACAGAGGCCTGGAGGCTCTCTCCGGGTGGTCTCAGCTGGGCAAGGCTGAGGGACTGTAAGAGGCAGCCCTGATCATCCAGCAACATTTCCAACACATATATATATATAGCAGACTGTCATGTTTCCCTCCAGCCACCAGAGGCCACTGTGGCTGAGTAGGACAGTGTGAGGAGTTGTTTCCAGAGGACAAGGAGTTAAGTGTTTTTCCCGGGCTGAGCAGAGAGCCTGGGGTGCAGGTGTCTGAGTACACAGGAAGAAGGACGCTGTGCACTGAGAGGGAGATCCACAGGGAAGATTAGAGTGATTTCTCCCTGCCAACCTGCTGTGACATGGTATCTGGGACATTAGAGTGTGTTTGCTCTCTGACTGACCTGATGTGTCCTGGTGTAGAAGAGAGACTGCTGTAGTGTGAGGCACTTACCAGAGGAACTGTGAGTGAATTCCAGGCCCTGCCTGATTACACGTCCAGAGCTGCTGATTATCTCTAACCAGAGTTACAGAGACTACAAAGAGAGGCCAGAGCTGAGCCACGCTGAAGCAAGCAAGCAAGCAAGCAACCAAGCAACCAGATCGGGACCCAGACTGTATCTGCCTGCATGTGCCGGACACCGAACTGTGAGTGCACTGATGCTAACCGGAGCTAGGACATAGTGGAATAGGATTTAGTTTAGTGCACCGTAGAGGTGCACCCCGGGTAGCGGGGACAGATAGGACTACCTAGAAGAGAGTAGCCTGCTATTGTCTGTACTTGTGTTTGTGATTCATTTGTTTTCTTTATGCAAATTTCCATTATCTTTGTTGTGAATTCTCAAGCTGTTCATATTGTAAATCTGCTTCTCCGGCAGTTAGAGTTCTCCTTTAATAAAGCCGGTTTCTACTTCAGCCTCCTTGTCTGCTGCACTGTACTTGAGTCCTGCTCTACGGTCTCTTCCTCTGCTGACCGTTACAAGTGGCGCTGCGAGCAGGGTGAGGCCCGAAGAAATGTTCTCCTACAACCAGAAGCCACGCGCAATACATTGCAAGAAATGGTGAGATTCCTGGAAGAAATATATGGGGAAACAGCCAGTGCAGGGCACCTCCGGGCGAAGTTTTTTTACCGGATTCAACGGGAAGACGAAGGTGTCTCTCAGTACGCTACAGCCCTACAGGAAGTGTTGGCCGAGGTACAAAAAAAAGAGGCAGATGGGGTTACTGGCATGGGACCCATAGACCGGATACTGCGGGAACAATTTATTCTGGGGCTCTACAGCAATCCCCTGAAACAGGCTCTGCGGGAACGAGTCAGAGTAGACCCTACCCTAACCTTTCGACAAATTTTGGCAGAGGCCGTGACGCGAAACAAAGAAGATGGCTATGCTTCTGGAGTAATACGGACCCAGACCGTTACACCCCCCGGGGTTACAAGAAATGAGGAAGCCCTGGTCAGAGTGGTACAAGACTTGCAGAGCTCCCTGAGTGCCATGCACGAAAAGTTGACACACCTGGAGAAACAGATAGAGTCGCGCCATACTACTGAGGCTGCCTATCCAGCCCGACAACAAACCTATCAGGCGACTCCGTGGGTTCCTACACCCGAATGCCCTTATGCTAGTTTACCATACCATCAAGCCCCTCATTACCCTTCAGTGGGGCCATCCAGCCAAGCTCTGAGGGCACCTCCCACTCGCAGGCAAAAAGTGGGCCGTCAAGGGGCACAGTGTTGGCGGTGTGGAGATCTAGGACATTTCGCCAGAGAGTGTCGGAATAATCCAGCTGGACGCCAAGAGCCGCCGTTAAACTACCGACCCCTGCAGTAGTGGGGCGTACTGCAGGGGAGGTGGAGAGCCAAGTTACCCAGCAAAGCTCCGAACACCTGGTCGCAGGGTGCCCCACTATACGAGCTGAGTTCGAAGGTGTTCCTGTCGACTGCTTAGTGGATACTGGGTCTCAAGTGACAACTATGCCCGAGTCATTCTTCTACCGTTACTTTCAAGCGCTGGCCAAGCCAGAACGAGAGACACTGGTCCGGGTTACAGCGGCTAACCAGCAACAGATTCCTGTCACAGGGGTCGTGTGGATGAATGTACGGCTATGTGGACAGGAAGTGGGGCGGAAAGGTATCTTGTTGGTCCCCGAAACGTTCAAAGAAGATGTGCCGGTGATAATGGGCATGAATATCCTGCGAGAATTGGATCAGATCATGTTCACCAAACGGGGGCCGGGTTACTGGAAACAAGCCACCCCGCACAAACCTACCCAGAAAGCATTTCAACGGCTAATCCGTTTTTGTGGAACACAGAAAAGTGTACCAGCACACCAGGCGGTGGGAACGATCCGAGCGCCAGGAAAGGCTACCTTCACCCTTCCCCCTGGTCGGGAGACCGTGCTGACGTTACCCGTGGGAACTTTCCGTAATCTTGAAGGCATGGAGGTGTTCGTTGAACCAACAGGCCTAGGAGAGCTGGGTCAGGACGTCCTGGTGGCCCGGACACTGGGAGTGGTCCAGAATGGACGAGTACCCATAAGAGCTGTGAATGTGGGATATCTAGAAGTTCCCTTGACGCCAGGGGTGGAACTGGCTCGTGTGTACCTACATCAGGGAGAAATCCTGAGTCAGAGAGAAGTGACTCTAGCTCCAGTAGGGGATGCTGGTTGGACCCTGGCAGTTACTGCCAGTGCAGAAGAGGCGCCGACCCCAGAATGGAATGGGGGAACCATCTTGGATCAAATGGAGATAGATGTTAAGGCTCTCAGTTTAGACCAACAGCGAGCAGTTGAAACCATGCTGTGGGAGAATCAGGCTGCATTTGCCCGCCACGCCGATGACTTTGGCTGCACGAATGCTATCACACATGATATACCGACGGGGGACACTCCACCAATTCGGGAGAGATATCGACAGATTCCGCCCAAGTTGTACCAGGAAGTGAAGACGCTATTGAAACAGATGATAGATTCCGGAGTGGTGCGGGGAAGCCAGAGCCCTTGGGCAGCCCCAGTGGTGCTTGTCAAGAAGAAGGACGGCACTATTCGATTTTGTGTGGATTACCGGCGGTTGAATGCTTGCACTGCGCGAGACTCATATCCTCTGCCACGCATCGAGGAGTCTCTGACGGCTCTAGGACGAGCCAAATACTTCTCCACCCTGGATCTAGCAAGTGGGTACTGGCAAGTACCAGTGGCTGAGCAGGACAAGGCAAAGACAGCATTCATACTCCCCATGGGGTTATTTGAATTCAACAGGATGCCATTCGGACTGACTAATGCCCCTGGAACCTTCCAGCGGCTGATGGAGAGATGCCTGGGAGACCTGAATTTTGAAGCCACTCTGATATACCTAGACGATATCATCGTATACTCTGCTACTTTTCAAGAACACTTGAATCGGCTAGGGCAGGTACTCGAGCGACTGCGATCCCATGGCCTGAAGGTAAAGCCAAAGAAGTGTCATCTCTTCAAGAGGGAGATCGAGTACCTGGGCCATAGGGTGTCCCAAGACGGAGTGCTACCGTCCCAAGACAAAGTGGCTGCAATACGACAATGGATAGTGCCGAGAACACTGCGTGAGTTGAAGGCCTTCCTGGGACTGACTGGGTACTACCGGCGGTTCATCAAAGACTACGCAAAAATAGCGGGCCCTCTGAATGAGTTGTTGAGAGGAACGGCTGGGCAACCCAAGGGCCAAAGTATCCCCTGGGGACAGAAACAGGAAGAGGCCTTCCAGGCCCTGAAAGAAGCCCTGACATCGGCCCCCATCTTGGCTTATGCCGATTTTGATAAACCATTCATCTTAGCTACTGATGGCAGCCTCTACGGACTTGGGGCAGTCCTGTCGCAGGTACAAGATGGACATGAGAGAGTGATCGCTTATGCCAGTAGATCCTTGCGAGATACGGAGCGAAACCCCCATAACTACAGTTCCTTCCGGCTGGAACTCCTTGCCCTGGTGTGGGCTATGACGGAGAAATTTGCAGGATATCTGACAGGAGCTAAGATCTTCGTACGGACGGATAACAATCCCCTGGCCCATCTGGGTACTGCCAAGTTGGGAGCCCTGGAGCAACGCTGGGCGGCTCGCCTCGCAAAGTATGACTTCTCAATTCGCTACCGCTCTGCTACAGAGAACACTAATGCTGATGGTCTCTCGAGGGTTACTTTTGAAACTCCAGTAGGGGATATGGATGAACAAAAGGAAGAAGATGAAACTCCTGACTTCCGCAAGTTTGCTCCCCCAACAGTCGCGGCCCAGACAAGTGGGGAGGCCCGTAAACTACCCAAAGCATTGGGGAGAACTAATGAAGAATGGGGCAGATTGCAAGATGAAGACATTGGACTGCAGCAAATGAAAAGCTGGGTAACCCAGTGCAGGAAACCCAACAAAGAAGAAAGGACTGATCTGGATGCCGAGATGAAGTCCGTTCTACATCAATGGGACAGACTGGAAGTGCATGGAGCTGTTTTGTTCCGCAAGTGGCAACAGCCTGCCGACCTAGAGGCGAGGTGGCAGGTAGTGATACCCAGAAGAATGGCACGGGAGATAGCCAAAGAGGCTCATGAGTTTGGAGCTCACTTCGGGCCAGTCAAGACATACCAGTGGCTGCAGCGTTATGTGTATTGTCCGCGACTGGAGGCCACAGTTGAAGAAGTTTGCCGACAGTGTCGAGTGTGTGAACTCACGAAGAGTACAGAACAGAGAGCACCCCTACAGTCCATCCAGACCACAGAACCGCTGGAAGTGTTGATGATAGACTATCTTCTTGTGGGACAATCGTCAAGAGGTCCACAGTATTGCCTGGTCATGATCGACCACTTCTCCAAGTTTGCAGTAGTCACCCCAACTCGGGACCAGACGGCCGAGTCCGCGGCACGAGCCATTTGTCAAGACTTCATTCGGGTCTATGGGTGTCCAAAGCGGATCCATTCAGATCAAGGGGCGTGCTTTCAAGGAAAAGTGATGGAAGAGCTACATCGACTGTACGGCATTGAAAAATCCAGGACAACTCCTTATCATCCCCAAGGAAACGGAGCCTGTGAGCGCTTTAACCGCACATTGCTGCAAATGCTGAGGACACTAGAGGAAGACAAGAGGGCACACTGGCCTGACTACCTGCCAGAATTAGTCTGGGCTTACAATAATCGTGTCCACACCACCACCGGTTACACCCCATACATGTTACTGTTCGGTAGGGCTGGTCGAGAGATCGTGGAATTAAACCTAGAACAGCCAGAAGACCTAATAGAGCGATCAACCACCTCATGGGTGAAAGAACACCGTCGGCGTCTCCAGACCATTCGCCGGTTGGCAGGTCAGCGGTTACAGGAGAGAGCTCATACAGACCGTCCTCCAGTTCAGGAGGTTCCATTGCAGCCTGGGGATCGGGTACTGGTACGAGAGAAACGTCCCAGAGGCAAGTTGAGTGAGCGTTGGGAAGTACAGCCGTATAAAATGATCAAGAGAGTGTACCCTAATGGTCCGGTCTACGAAGTGCAGGTTGAGAATGAGGAATTTGCTTCACGGACTCTACATAGGAATATGTTACGGCCATGCCGGTCCAAAGATCCCGCACCTGTTCAGAGGACACCTCCTCCTGCCCCATACTCAGAACTTGTTATCTCTGATGGAGATTATGGTGAAGACTGGTGGACTGCTCCCAACACTGAAGGAGCCTCCCAGGTTACAGGTGATGAAGGCACTGTCACAGAACCATTGCCGGCCCGTAATGGAGAGGGGCCCTCGGACACACCCGAACCTCCTATTGTGGTGGATGAATCCAGACTGGCAGTTCCTAGTGGAGAGAGTCAGGTCGTAACAGATAGCCAGGACCTCCGGAGATCCAGTAGGCTTACTGCAGGGGTTCCACCAAACAGGTACGCTGCTGATGAGTTCATTTGGTCCACCTGTATGTATTGTGGACAATGTTGTACTGCTGTATAAAAAGTTACATTAACCATTATTTCTATGGACTATAAAGCAAGGCCGGGGACGGCCACCTTTAAGTGGGGAGGCATGTAAGAGGCAGCCCTGATCATCCAGCAACATTTCCAACACATATATATATATAGCAGACTGTCATGTTTCCCTCCAGCCACCAGAGGCCACTGTGGCTGAGTAGGACAGTGTGAGGAGTTGTTTCCAGAGG
Source organism: Bufo gargarizans (assembly GCF_014858855.1). Taxonomy (NCBI): domain Eukaryota; kingdom Metazoa; phylum Chordata; class Amphibia; order Anura; family Bufonidae; genus Bufo; species Bufo gargarizans. The sequence goes on along the minus strand of NC_058082.1, from coordinate 368,109,426 downwards.
ACAAGGAGTTAAGTGTTTTTCCCGGGCTGAGCAGAGAGCCTGGGGTGCAGGTGTCTGAGTACACAGGAAGAAGGACGCTGTGCACTGAGAGGGAGATCCACAGGGAAGATTAGAGTGATTTCTCCCTGCCAACCTGCTGTGACATGGTATCTGGGACATTAGAGTGTGTTTGCTCTCTGACTGACCTGATGTGTCCTGGTGTAGAAGAGAGACTGCTGTAGTGTGAGGCACTTACCAGAGGAACTGTGAGTGAATTCCAGGCCCTGCCTGATTACACGTCCAGAGCTGCTGATTATCTCTAACCAGAGTTACAGAGACTACAAAGAGAGGCCAGAGCTGAGCCACGCTGAAGCAAGCAAGCAAGCAAGCAACCAAGCAACCAGATCGGGACCCAGACTGTATCTGCCTGCATGTGCCGGACACCGAACTGTGAGTGCACTGATGCTAACCGGAGCTAGGACATAGTGGAATAGGATTTAGTTTAGTGCACCGTAGAGGTGCACCCCGGGTAGCGGGGACAGATAGGACTACCTAGAAGAGAGTAGCCTGCTATTGTCTGTACTTGTGTTTGTGATTCATTTGTTTTCTTTATGCAAATTTCCATTATCTTTGTTGTGAATTCTCAAGCTGTTCATATTGTAAATCTGCTTCTCCGGCAGTTAGAGTTCTCCTTTAATAAAGCCGGTTTCTACTTCAGCCTCCTTGTCTGCTGCACTGTACTTGAGTCCTGCTCTACGGTCTCTTCCTCTGCTGACCGTTACAGGACTACGAGGCTGGGAGATAGCCTGGAGTTGGGCGACGCCTGGTTGGGTCACAGGGCCATAGTCAAGCAGACTACTCAGCCCCAATCCCCCACAAGAAACAGTGAACTAGAGAAGGTGGGCGTACTGTGCTCTGTACAGCCAGGAGGCCGTGGGACATTGGCTGACAAAGCCGCACGAGTTCACAGAGTGTGAACTGTGACCTAGGTGAGTCAGGAAACTCTGTGTTAGTTAGAGCCTAGCTGGGCAAGTGTTTGTTATTTTGTTATTTTGCTGGTGTTGCACAATAAATGCACTGTTTGGACGTTATATCCGTGTCCGGTGAAGTAACCTGAGAGAATGACCCCCGGAGAAGAGCTTACCCCCCACAATTGGTGTCAGATGCGGGCAGGTGTCCCTGCTGATAAGTAAAAGTTCTGGAAGTCTGCTAGTTTGCAGGAGCGGCGGCTGCTGGAAAACTGCTGGTGTTAATCTGGACATTTTTTTTTTCTGTGGTGCAAAGTGTGCAGGATTTAAAGGGCCAGTGAGAGAGACTGACCTGTGGAAGTTTTTTGGTAGAAATGGTAACCTGGGTGAAAGATGGTCCGGTGTGGCGGAAAGTTTGCATACCAGAGGTGATGTCCTCTGGGGGAAGTGGAAACAAATTCCTTGTTGAGGAAGCCAAGTGCTGCGCTTGGAGAGGCTTCTCTAAACTTGCCTGAGAATGGAATGCTAGAGGAAATAATGCATGCCGTTGCAAAGGGCAACCGCCGGGAAAAAAACGAGATGGAGTGCGGTTCGGTTCTCAGGAGTTCCTATATTCCATGTCAGCCTGTACAGAGTCCTGGAGAGAAGGTGCAGAGGAACCATGATGCCATTGCTAGGAACAATCACTACTCGGTGAAAAGTGGTCCAGTCTGGTGGAAAACAAGTGCCACAGAGGAAATCGTGAGGCAGCTGGTACAGAGATCGGATTGTTTGTTGATGGAGCGGAGACCCGACCCTGTGACATCTGTGGGTAAGAGCATTCCAATTATTCTGTGTGTTGCAGAGGATCAGGTGATCCTGGCTCAGACCAGCCCGGGGGCTGAGAACTATGTGCGGGACATTCATGGGGATACTATGAACTGTCCAGTGGTTCTCCCTGAGTGTGAGACTCCAGTGCAAGCTGGGACTGAAGTGACACCTAGAACCAATGGTGCCAAGTTATCTGCATTGCCTAATGAAAATGTGAAGTTATGTAAATTAAGTGATAATGATAACACCCTTTTTACTTTGCAGGCTGTGATCAGGAAAAAAGCTACCCCTGCTGGCTTAATTGTATATGTGGTAGGGATGTTGATAGAAAGTGGGGCAATGCTAGAAGGTGTACCACATGTACTAGTTGCAGATAAGCAGACTCCACAGGGTTCTAATGTTAGTGAGTCTCCAGTGAGAACTGGGTATTGTGGACCTGATGTTACAAATATGTTCATACAGTATATGATGTTATGTTGGGCTGGGATATTGTGTCGATGTCGTGGGGTAAGGTAGACACTTCTGCAGATAGTGAGGAAACTCCTGCAGAACCTGTACTTGTCCCTTTAAGTGAGGGTCTAAGGGAGCTGCACTTTGACCTGCATGGGGAAAGAATATGGACCATTGAAAACAATGGTGCTGGTGCAGTACGCCAGGCCTTCAGGGTGAGCGAGTGTGAGGTCATGGGGGTCAGTAGGCAGACCAAGGGTTGCTCTTAGTACTCACAGTTTGTAGTATACCCTGGGCAGGCGTACAGTCAGTGATGAAGAGGCTGGCATGTAAATCCTCTGGGGCACTCTCTAGATGTAGGGACCAGGCCGAGTGACAGGTGAACTGAACAGTTCAAACTATGTACAAACTCCAAACAGTTCCATATGAAGAATATTCAGTAACAAGCAGACTTTGCATAAATGGCAGGTAGAATCCTAGCAAGATGACTCAAGGTCAGGCTGTACTTTCTGCAGATCCTGTCTGGCATTCTCGAAGGCCCGTATGCCTAATAGCTGGCTTTATCCTTGGGTAGGGAAACCTCCTCTGGTATAAATTCTCTTGCTGACAATAAACTTCTGCCCCTCAGCATTCCACTTGGCTGGATAGGATTAGCACTGCTCTGTACTTTGCAGGGTGCAGGATAACTCAGGAGGATCTTCTTCTCCTGGACTAACCTCTGAGCTGCACTTACTCAGGACTTCAGGCAGGCTAGATGGAACTGCTTAGCCTCCTGGACTAGACAGAACTCCCCTTTCCTGTCTGGGCCTAACTATATATACTAGGGGGTTCCCTAGCTCCCTACAGCTAAGGAGTAGAAACTACACCCCTAGCAGGCCTGGTACACAGGAAATAACAGGGAAATATGCAGTCATACAATACAAAATACAATAAACAATCTCCCACAGGAGCTGGGGAACAACATGACCCAATTGACCCTTAGTAGAGCCCACCTTTACGTAGTGGGACACTACACTGGTAAAGTGCAAAGAGATGGTGACAAGAGTGCGGAAATGCATGATGTCATATGAAATATGTTGTGACAGTGATATGCCTTTTCCGTTGCAGGTTGTGGTCAGGGGAGAAGCACCCCCTGGTGGCAAAAATGTAAATGATGATGAAACTTAATTTTCTGCATCTGCTAAGTTTCATAAAGTGCTTTATGACTTGATCAAAAGGTTTGAAGACATGCATATAAGTAGTGTGGAGCAAAGCCCAGCTCAAGCTCAGTGTTTGAAGGTGCAGGAAAATATGATAGGGTTAGAGGGTGTACCAGAGGTGGAAATGCAGTCTCCACAATGTTGGTTAGTTACTAAGGAAGTGTCCCAGGTGGGGATTAGCTCAGCGGTGCCTTTTAAGGTCTGAATTAATAATGACACGAGTGGTATAGGTGACATATGTGCTGTGACTGATAGCAACCCAGAGAGCGAAGCCACCATGTCAAGGTCCTGCGAAACAAAGGTGGTTACTAGTAGCGACCAGACAGTTATACCTGACGTGATGAGAGTTAAGGGGGGAGACGTCAGCCTAGCGTCTGAAGTCCATATCTAGACAGTTATAGATGACCTGACACGACAGTACAGCTGCAAACAGAAGGATGGTCTCTCTCTCCCCTCACACTCCCTAGAAACGTTGGAGAAGGGACTAGCTGTCTTCACAAAGCAACTAAAGAAGGAGAGCCAGAAAGAGAATGGTGATACTCCTACATCTACTGCAGCAGAGCCGAGCAAAGAGCAGCTGAAACTGGAGGCCCAAAAGCGGGGCACTTCCCACAAGCTTGTGAAAAAAGCTGAAAATAAATTGTTGGAAAAACATGGAGTTGATGGTTCAGCGCCTGGAGAAACAGGGTGTGACATATGAAAAGGTGAAGAAAACCAAGAACAAACTTCAGCGAGAATTGGATGCTGATGGTGGACCTGGACCACCAGAAGAAAATTATGTCTAATCTAGCAAAGAAACAGGAGAAGTTTGACTGGCTCCTAGCTGAAGAGAAATACATCTCGGCTCGATATGATGAAAAACGTGACCAAGCAGAGGCTGATGCTTGGGAAAAGGAGACCAAGGCCTTCTCCTTGGCTAGAGCCCTAGAAGAAGCGCTTCAGGAGCGTGCTGAATTGGAGAGGCTGAACAAGCAACTCAGAAAAGAGATGGAAAATCTCATGAGCTTAGAAGATAAGTTGGAGAAATCTAAGTGTTCTCTCGAACAGCAGGTGGAAGGTGAGAAACCTGAAGAGGAGAGTTCTCTGAAAGACGTCATGAAGCCATAGCCTGTTAAAAATGGGACTGGAGATGGTGGCACTGTGGTGCTGGCTGTGTCAGAGAAGATGGAACAACCTTAACCAGTTAATGGGGCTGATGTGGATGCCTATGACCACAGACCCGTGGTAGCGTGTAGCCCAGGCCTGGAAGACGTCCCCTCTGCATACAAGGCCTTCAAAATAGCCAGCAGCCTGCTGGGGAAGAAGTACAAGGAGGTGAACAATCAGTTTTTGGCTGAAGTGGAAAAAGCTGCTAAAGAAGCAGAGGTCTCTGAAACTGTCATTGTAGCTGGGGTAACTACTGCTGGAAAGAAGGAAGAAGTGACCCAGATGCACGTAAAATAAGCGAGTAAGTGCAAGCATGCTCTGTTGAAGGAGCCCTGCAAAGCAAAAAAGAAAGTGTCGGGACGTGACCATGACTGGGGACAGTTCAGTCAAGAGCTGCAGCAGTCCAAGAAAGGACATGAGGCGCAAGTGCGGGAGCCAGAGGGTCAAAAAAGAGAGAGGGATCAAAGAGTGCGAGAGCGCATCATTATCACCCGGGAAAGAGGAAAAAAAGAGTGTCTGGCCATGAGATGGGCACATGAGGCCTTTAGGTAGATTGGGCAAGAGGCTAATTTGGGTGATAAACCAAGCTCTGCTGGCTTGGGTCTGGCAGAACAAGGGGAAGGTATGTGTCACCTAAGAACCGTTAATTTTATGTGTCAGTGGCAGCTAGTGCTCGCTGACACTGTTACTTAGTGTGGCTGTAAAGCCAAGCTGGGCCGGTTCTTATTGGGAGCAGCCAAAGAGCAGGGTGGGTGGCTGTTCTCCACGTCCAGGCCAGGTTGATACCCTCTCACAAGCCTCCCGTGGTTATGCAGGTGTTCCCCCTCACGGGCTTTAACAAATGGGGGGGGGGTATGTGAGACAGTGGCAGTTCTCATGGAGGTTGGAGGCAAGGAAGGGGTGGATAGTGCGGTCCACACCCCTGTTCCACCATAGGTGAGACATGCTGGATGTAATCAGGCTGGCATAAAGCGCCTCCCAGGGTGTCAGCAAGTGGGAAGTGTGTTACCTGTAGACAGAGGCCTGGAGGCTCTGTCTGTGTGGTCTCAGCTGGGCAAGGCTGGGAGATAGCCTGGAGTTGGGGGACATACAGCGACGCCTGGTAGGGTCGCAGGGCCATCGTCGGGCAGACTACTGAGCCCCAATCCCCCACAAGAAACAGTGAACTAGAGACAGTGGGCGTACTGTGCTCTGTATAGCAAGGGGACTGTGGGACATTGGCTGACAAAGCCTCACGAGTTCACAGAGTGTGAACTGTGACCTAGGTGAGTTAGGAAACTCTGTGTTAGTTAGAGCCTAGCCGGGCGAGTGTTTGTTATTTTGTTATTTTGTTGTTGCTGCTGTTGCACAATAAATGCACTGTTTGGACATTATATCCGTGTCTGGTGAAGTAACCCGTTAGAATGACCCCTGGAGAAGAGCTAACATGGAACTGATTTTCGCCATATTTTTTGTATGGCCCATTTATATACTTGTACGGGTTAATCATGTCCCTCCTTAGACGTCTCTTCTCAAGACTAAATAAATTCAATTATTTTAATCTTTCTTCATAACTAAGATCCTCCATACCCCTTATCATTTTAGTCGCTCTCCTCTGTACCTTTTTCCAGCTGCAGTTCATCCTTTCTATGTACTGGTGCCCATATTCCAGATGAGGCCGCACCAGCGCTTTGTAAAGTGGTAGTATTACATCCCTGTCCCGCAGAAGGAGGGAGCGGTAGCAGGGGGTGGTAGAAGCCAGAGCTGCCATTGTCACCCAATGGTTGTGTTTTTACTAACAATTGAGTTCCACTGGAATGGTTGGCTCACTTTTCAATATCATGTGTCAACAGATGCCCACAAACTGCCTTTATCCCCTCACCTATCCTGATCCTGCCTCTTGATTTTGCTGCTCCTTCTTCTAGCCAAGTAATGATAACCGTTGATGAGCTTTGTGAGGACATTCAGCAGTTACAGGCCAGCCAAGACACGGTGAAGAAGTCTGCTGCGGACTCCTTTAGGCATGCAACTACCGATGATGACACTCTAGTGGGAGTACATGTTGCAAGAGGTCAGGAACGTGCGCAAGAGACAGGTAGGGGTGTCACAAGTGATGAGTAAACATATGTAGAAAAGAATGTAGCCGATGGCACTTGGAAGCCGAGTGGGGGGGCATTATCATCAGGGGGCGAGGGTGGCAACATGACCATGAGACAGCAGTGTGGCAGCGTGCCCGTGGGACAGCAGGATGGACGCGTGTCCATGAGGCAACAGGTTGAAAGCAGTGGGACATCTAGAGCCAATCTCGGAAGGGGTAGACTGTCTGCTACTCAGGAGACTACCTTTGAGGAACACACAATCGGTGCACAGGTTCATAAAAGCAGCAGCAGGCAGGTATAATACAGTGGGTGGAGAGAAAATGTCATACTTGTTAGTGTGGGAAGTTTTCACCAAGTCAATGGGGGACATTAGTATGGTGCTATGCAGGATGTGTGACCAGAAGGTAAGATGTGGACAGGGTGCTAATGTTGGCACGAAGGCCCTGCTTCAACACATGGAGAGTCACCATAAAGTGGAGTGGGAAAACCGTGTCACTCATTTAGTCTTACAGCTTGATGCAGCAACCGTTGCATCTCCCACTGGCCTGCACCCCCTCTAGAGCAGTCAGGGCTCATTAACATCAGCAGAAGGAAGCTATTGTTCCTTCCCATTGACTTCAATGTCATCTATTGCTCCTGATGCTCCTCATCATCATCACTTGTTTTGACAGCAATCGATCACCGACACCCTTTCCATATAGTTGACTCTGCACATTTCTGAGAACTGATGGCTTGTGCCCACAAAAAAGATGTACCAGCCCTGCACACGTACGTTGAGCAGAAGGTGTGACAGTCCTTGGACCTCTCAGTGTCTGGTAGAGTTCACGCCAGCACTGATGTTTGGAGTTGTAACTATGGTCAAGGACAATATATGTAATTTACAGCCCACTGGGTAAATGTGGTTCTGGCCCAGGCACACCAACAACTTGGCCAAGGGATGGCAATGCCACCTCTGCAATATAATGCTGGGATTTCTGCCCAATGTCCTCCTCTGCCTCCTTATCCTCAAGCTTTTCCTCACCCTCCCCTCTAGGCACAGTTCATAGTGTTCCTCCGCCATCTATGGAAAGCTGTGCATTGTCATGCATTCTGCAACTGGTCAGTCTTGGCAAAGGGAAACACACCGGCGAGGAACTACTCCATGTCACCAATAAAGAAATCGAACATTGTCTCCTCACTAACAGGAGATAGGAACTATGGTTACTGTTAACAGAAAGAACATGCGTCCTGCATGGCACATGTCTTCAATCTTGTTGTCTCCTGGTTCCTCAAGTCTTCTATTGAACTGCAAGAGCTGTTTAAAATGTCCAGGAAACTGTGTATGCACTTCTGCCACTCTTACCGTGCAAAACATGCTCTTCTTGAGTTCCAAAGGCAAATGTTGTTCCCCAACATCACCTGACCTGCGATGTTTCCACCCATTGGAACTCCTCACTCCATATATTCAGTATATAGTAGTTAATATTTAGGAGTAGCACCAGCTCCATAAGCAGCAACTTAAGTCTGGAGTCTCTAATGAGCAGTTTTCTTCAGCAGCATTCGGAAGAAACCACCCAGCAGCAGCTTGTTTGAAAAATGCTGTTTAGCTGAAACGTGTTACATTTCCCTGTATTCTGTTTATGGCAATAAAGTGAAGATTTATTAGCATCAAATGTTGAGTGCTGATACACTTCTTCTACTTGGATGTATGGGCCTGCAACCCAGGATACAAGCACCACCTTCTTACAGAGTGCCAACTGATTATTTTTACAAATGGACTGCACCCTGTCACCCATGATCCAAGATCCCCTGGAGTACTGGGCATGCAAACTTGAAGTGTGTCAACAACTGGCCGAGTTTGTCATGAGCATGCATTCCTGCCCTGCCAGTAGTTTGGCAAGTGTTCAGTGCAGCGAGTGGCATAGTTACCCCTAAGATAAGTCGCCTTTCCTCCCAAATTTTGAGACACTGACCTTCATAAAGATGAATCAGGCGTGGATCAACCAGACACTTGCCTGATGCAACAGAATAGATCATTCTGCCACTAATGATCATACAGTATTGAGTCCTGGCTTCTAGGTCTTCTCAAATAATAGCAATGTTGTAGAAAACTGCGGCACTCCAATGATACAACAATTCTTATTTTATTCACACTGAATGTAGCGACATTTCAACCTACTGTAGTGTGCTTCTGTAGATAGACTGTTACTTCTGGCCACATGCTGCTGCCACCATTCTGATGCTGCTACCCACCTGATGCCTCTAATTCCATTCCTACAACGGGGCTTCTTGGCCTACTGATATGTACATGTTACATTTTTGCAAGGATATGCATATTATTGGCCTTTGCTATTACACTGCTGTTGTTGGGTTTTGCTACTACTGTGATTTGCAACCATCTTGTGCTGTATGCCTCTGCTGCTGCCTCCCCTCTCCACTGTGTCATGGGGCCACTATTGTCACTGTTACTGCCACTGCTGATGCCCCCCTCTGAGTCTGCCATGGATCCACTATTGTCACTGCTACTCCTGTCACCCTCCCACTCTGTCATGGGGCCACTATTGTCACTGCAGCTGCCACTGTGGCTGCTGCCACCCTCTCTACTCTGCCATGGGGCCACTATTGTCATTGTTACTGGCACTGCTGCTGCTTCTACCCTCCCCACTCTGTCATGGGGCCACTACTTGATTATTGGTGCACTGCACAGTTATGTACACAGTGATAAATTGTAGCAGAGTCTGTAGTTCAGCAGTCGCCTACACTCTCCCTGCAGCTTCAGTTCCAAGCCTTCACACGTGAAGGACTGCTCACCAAGTTGCATGTTTAATACAATTGCTGCTGATGGCTAATTCTGCATTAAATTACCTCCTGCAAAAAAAATGTACTCTTGAACTTAAAAACTTGCTTTGTTATTCCCATGTTAGTGAATGCATTACTGCACCACATCATGTAGTTCAAACATATTTTACTGCAAAAACTGCATTATTACCAACATAAATTGTCAATACTACTGTGCAATATGTTTGTAGAAGGGGTAGGACAAATAATTGTGCATCTGTCTTTAAATTACAGAAAAAAACTGTATCAAACCTGTGACTTTTCGTTAACAGGAAACCTGTGACTTTTTTACTTATAGGCCTCATAAATAAATGTCTGGAAAATGGAAGAGTAGAAAATTAAAGACCGAGGTCTCTAAACCCAAGAAATAGAATGTGGGCAGTTCTTTCCAACTCTGCCCCCCACTGCAATGATTGATGACACTCATCATTATCTGCCTTGTGCTCCTCCACCTTTGACTCCTCCTCCTCCAGTGGTGGCTCCTCTTCTTGATCTTCCTTTTCTCTGTTTGGGTCCCCAACAGCTACAGGTTGGCTAGCAATAAATGTAAGCTGTTCTTCTTCCGCCATCCCTTGTTGCATCAGGGTGAGTGCCTGCTCTAAGATAAATATGAGGGGGATAAATTAATTGATGCCACAGTTTATCCTACTAACAAGTACCAGAGTAGGTGACACACATTTCTGGTGAGCTGCCACTGCCTAATCTCAAAACAACAAATGCTATCCGCTGAAGTTGTCTGATGCATGAAGAAGTCATTCACTGCTTTATGCTGCTCGTACAGATGCTCCAGCATATGCAAGGTAGAATTCCAGCGAGTAGGAAAATTACAGATCAAGTTGTGTAATGGCACACCATAATATCACTGCAAGTCAAGAAGGGTGTTCCTTGCCACATAAGAATGACTTAAATGCAAGAACAGTCTCCTGGACATGGACAGCACAATCTGTTTGCCACAGTACTTTTTTAAAGGAACTGCCCACGTTCTCCGGCATGTGAAAATACAAGCATGCACCTATCACTCATGACCTCAGAAAATCAAACACCAGTTGAATAAAAGACTATAACAAATATAAAAAACCTTACAAAAAAAAACTTACAACTACACATACACCAACAACAATAGATACAAGAAGAATCGTAATCCCCGTATTTATGATAAACCACAACCACCATTATACAACCAATACCCAAAACGCACCATTTACACACCAACCACCTTGAAACCACAGCACACATGGATTGTGCCTCTACCCTTAATGCAGAGATCACCCCCAAAACTACCCCATGTCCCAAGAACCCCATGGTCATGGAGCAACCCTGCTTCCGTTTTCGGATCCAAGATCCTAGCAGAGTGTTCACCACTCAACTTACCTCCCACCCAATTCACTATTCACCCCAACTCCCCTCTGGAATCCGCACTCACATCCCCAGTACCCTCGAGGGCATCCGAACTGGAAGCAAATTCCCTTATTGATAGTTCACGTCCTACTCTGTGTAGGGAATCAGTTCATATTGAACTTGAACACCACAAATACAGAAACCAGCAGCACCAGATACCATTCATCGCCCCGGTGAGGGATCATGAGCAACGGATACCGAACAATACTACGAACTACAGTTTAATGAATCAAATTGAACATCTCAATACTGAGCCTTGCACTTCTGTGTCTTTTTTAGAGTTGCCACCTTTAATAACTCCCACCACAACGTACCCAATATTGAAAAGACCAAAAACAACCACTATAACCCAATTTCTTCACCCACTAAACCGCAAACCAGGAAAAATAAAAAATGTAGAAGAGGACATATGGGGGGCATCGGCAGCAAAAAGAAAACTAGAACCGAGACCACAATTGAAAGCAAACTCAAATACAGGTATCTTTATTTATCCAGCCATACGCTTACCAAGAATGAAATCTCATTATTAAGGTAAGGTCTCTCTTTTTGTCCATCCTCAAGGATAGATGACTTTGGACTCTTTTTGGACCTCAATCATTTTGTGAGAAAACTAACAATAAAACGACATTTTGAAATGCTCAACAAAATGCAAAGCAGAACGAAACTCAATGAACCTCTGCTCCACATACAAAGGGAGGAGGATACCCCAGAATTTATACCATCAGGCCGCTGTCCAATTTCTATCCGATCCACCATAAATTTAACTTTCTTGACACCTCCTATACAGTAGTGTCTGAAGAATTCTGTCAGATTAATGACAGGGTCAGCATCAAACAGAATCTTAAACCATATGAAAAAACTGCCCTCAAAACACTCAAACATTGTGGTTTGCAATGCCGATAAAGGAGGTGGCATAGTCATACAAAATAGAGACAACTATATCAGAGAAGCATTGAGGATCCTATTATTATATTCCCTTCATGGAGGATACCTCCACACAAGATAGAGAAGAATTTGCCATACTAATAAAATTAGCATCCCACCTACTTGGGAAGAAAGAAAAATAATACATCTTGGTGAAAGAGTCCACCCTTTCTACATTTTACCATTTTCCTAAAATACATAAGGATCTAAAAAAAAAAAAAACAGGCCGGCCAATAATTTCGGGAGTGCACTCCCTCACCCACAATTTGTCCCACTACATAGATACATTTCTACAGAAATATGTGACGGGCCTTACATCCTACCTAAGGGATTCCACAGACCATATAACACAACTAAAGGACATCAAATGGGATGATGAATACAGGTGGTTGACCCTAGCCGTCTCGGCATTGTACTCCAATATTTCACATGAGTTGGGAATAAGCTGCACATCCCAATTTTTCAATGGAGACATGGCAATTTCTGTGGAGCAAAAGAACTTCATTCTCGGCGGAATACAGTTCATCCTCACACACGTGTTTAAATTCCAACATAAGATCTATAAACAAATACGAGGGACCGCTATGGGGACGAGATTTGCTCCAAGTTTCGCAAATCTCTTCATGGGAGCCTTCGAGGAATCATTTATATACAAATCACACTCCTGGATTGATAATATCATTCTCTATAGGCGTTATGTAGACGATTTGACTTTTGTCTGGAAAGGGGATGAAGTGAGTGCAAAAAATTTAATTTCCTATTTAAATTCAAATAATTGGGGAATATCATTCATGAGCATCCAAAACACCTCACAAATCGAGTTCTTGGTCCCTGTGATTTCATCTAAGAATGAGAATATAATTACGAAAACATTCTTCAAACAAGTAGACAGCAACAGTTATCTGAACTATACTAGCACCCACTACAAGAAGTGGAAACGGAATATCCCGTATAGCCAATTTAAACGGATTAGACGGAACTGTTCGTTAGAAAGTGATTTCAAACAACCTTGAGTACAATCTTGTCTAATAGATTCCAAGAGCATTGTTACTGCAGCACAGGATAAAGTGGCCAGCTTAAAACAATTAGAATTCTTGGAATCGAAGCAAAAACAGCCAAATGCAACTGATAAATATGGGTACAACTTTATCACCACCTTCAGTGAGGGCCATAAGGTCAGATCTTAGCAAAATACTGGTTATTCTGAAGAAGGATCCTATCCCAAATAAATTGATACCCACTGTACCAGCATTAACTTACAGACGAGCACGCACACTGAAGAACCTATTAGCTCCAAGCAAACTTAGGGACACTCCAAATACAAAAGAAGAACCAAGGAACTCATTGAGAAATGGAAGCTGGAGATGTAAACAACCCAGATGTCTTTGCTGTGGAATGATATGCCAAACAACTTTAAAAATAAAATAAGAATGATGGATCCTCACACCCAATCTCTGCAAACCTTGACTGTAGCTCTACACACGTTATCTACATACTAGAATGCCCATGTGACCTAATATATTTGGGACTGACCATACAGAACCTACGGAATAGAGTCAATAAGCATAGGTCAAATATAAGAAAACAATTTTTAAAACATAGTGTGTCAAGGCTACAAACTACCATGGAGAGAGCCCTAAGGGTTTAAGGATTACTCCCATAGAGCAAATTCCGACCCATCAAAGGAATGATATCCAGTACATCAGGAGAAGAGAAATGTACTGGATTTTCAAACTGAAGAGTCTAAACCCACATGGCCTGAATGAGGCTTTTGAAATTAATCTGGAGACCGCATACGCTCATAAATGCACATATCAGGTCACAAATAGCAAATAGTCTGGTTATTCAAGTCTACTCATCAATACATCAGAGTGCAATTATTTTTTTTTGCCTCTCCGTTCATATTAGGCTATTCCTCTTCGGATTGTTGTTTTAGCCCTTTCATCATTTATTGCCTACTCCTTTTTACTATTTATATGCCATTTTCATTTCAATAGAATAAATATGCACACCTACATCTTGCAAGTGTCTATAGTTACCATGGTAATATAACCTGAGCTTAGACACTCCACCGTAGCTCCTCGCATACCCCATTCCCCTTCTCCTACCATTAAATTAGAAACAACACATGACAACACCATGATAGGACAGGAGTTCTCCTATATCACAGGCCTTCCCTAAGCCCATCCCACTCACTCTAACATTCTCCTGGCTGAATTACCTCCCATCCTTTGCATAACATCGGTTACGTGTCCCAACATAAGACATGTGACCCAATGATGCGATCACATGATTAAGGTCCTTTGCCTACTATATAATAAAAGCCCTGAAATCAATATTTCACTATATAAAAACATGAGAATAAGATTATTTGGATTGATTTTAATAAAACCTTGACATCAGTATGTATAAAAATGCTTTAAGGGTACTTTCACACTTGCGGCAGGACGGATCCAACAGGCTGTTCACCCTCTCAGATCCGTTGTTCCGCTATTTTGCTGTGCCGCCGGACCGCCGCTCTGTCCCCATTGACTATAATGGGGACGGGCGGAGCTCTGGTGCAGTGCGGTAGTGCACAGCAAAAGGGCGCCGGACTAAAAGTCCTGCATGTCTGACTTTTTAGTCCGGCAGCCTCTCACCGCAACCTGCCGTACTGTGTTGGAGCTCCGCCACGTCCCCATTATAGTCAATGGGAACGGAGCGGCTGGCCGGCAGCATGGCGAAATAGCGGAAGGACAGATCTGACAGGGTGAACAGCCTGTCGGATCCGCTCTCCCGTAAGTGTAAAAGTACCCTTAATCAAGAGAATGTATTTCAAATTTGCATGCATTGTCCATGATGAAAAAAAAACTGTGGGCGGATCCTGAATGCTAATGCCACCAACAGATATGTTTTTTTTTTTTTCTTGTTTTTTTTTTACTATATAGGTGACCCTATGTACTCTATGTGTATACTCCTTTTTTTAACCTGAGGAAGGGAATCTTAATTCTCTGAAACATGATGGTTTTATTGCAAACCTATTTTATTGGAATAAAAAGAAGTTTGAAACTCAATTTTGCCTTGACCGGGTTTTGGAGCCCCAAAAAGCTGAATTTCTTCTATTATTTATGCTACGGCCAGTGAAGAGGGACTGGACATCCTTCTACACTGGAACCATATCCTGCGGCCGTACACCCGAAGGAAACTATTTCTTCATCTGATACGACTACAGTATAGTTGTGCCTATCGTAGCACAACTTGAAAAGCCTCTAATCACTAAGCAATTCATTCTGTCCTATCTAAGAATTAGGACACACTACCCTATTGTGTGCTATTTTCTTGAGCCTTAGGCACGTCCACCCTGCATTGATGTGAAAATACAAGGCAGGGATGGCTTATTCATGAGAAATAATGGCGGCTAGGTATCTTCCAGTGAGGCTACACCATCCTGCTTCATTTGCTGCAAGAGAGCCGTGGTGTTTGTGTTTGAACGCCCATATCTTATATTAAAGGGGTTGTCCAGGTTAAGAGCTGAACACGGACATACCTCCATTTTCACCTAGACAGCCCCCCGGATATGAGAAGGTTGTTTTAGGAGTTCCCATGACATAGTGAGCTCTCCATGGGGGCTGAGGCTTCCACTTAGCAGTGAGCCCGATTACGTCACCTGCACTAATGGCCGGGCTTTAGCGCTGCACTAGCCTGTAAAATGGTTAGGGCATGGTTGAAGCCCACCCATCAGAGCCAGTGACTTCACCAGAAACATTGCTAGGTGGAAGCCTTTGCATAGTAGTGTTAAAAATTACAGATGTCGCAAACATAAAAATTTCTACAAATGTTTGCGAACGTGCGAACCGGGCGAACCGCCATTGACTTCTATGGGCAGGCGAATTTTAAAACCCACAGGGACTCTTTCTGGCCACAATAGTGATGGAAAAGTTGCTTCAAGGGGACTTACACCTGGACCGTGGCATGCTGGAGGGGGATCCATGGCAAAACGCCCATGGAAAATTACATAGTTGACGCAGAGTTGGATTTTAATCCATAAAGGGCATAAATCACCTAACAATCCAAATTTTTTAAAACATCCAGTGTGTGTATACAATCAGGTATGATGTTGTATTGATCAGGTAGTGTAAGGGTTACACCCGCTTCACAGACATTGACAGACCAAACTCCCCTTTTAATGCACCGCAAACAACTGCAAACAGTCTATTTGCCCAACCGCAAACTTCTTCCTCCACCCAGCCACGTACAACACCAAGGGTCCCGGAAAGGTGAATTGAATAGATTTTTCGAATGGGGAGATGGTTTAAAAAAACGCTGGCTCCCTCCCCTTTGTTTGAATCCACGGTCACTGCGTCTGTGCCGTGCAATTTACTGTCACACCCGAGTGCTATTTTCTGTAGTACTATTCTCATCAGTTTAATCCCTGTTACGTCCCATATCAGGGTGGGATTGCCTTTTGTGAAAATTTAAAAAATTTAGGCCGGGTACCTTCGACTGCCTTCACAGTGACAGACCAAACTCTGATACACCAAACTGAATTGATTTTAGGAACCGGGAGATGGAAAAAGCAGCTTGGTCGGTCCTCTTACTCCCAAGTTGGGGCACTGCACGTGCACGGAGCAATGTGCTGTGACACCCTATATGAGTGGTGTCTTAACTAGTACTATTCCTATCAGTTTAATCCCTGTTACGTCCCCTACCCAGGGACGTGTGTCAAATTGATTAACCATTGTCGAATTAACGAACCATTACGACATCCCGAAATAATTTAGTTCTGAGCTTTGTACTTGATTTGTATTGGAATTGTTGGGGATTTTTTAAATTGTCTGCATTATTTCTAATAAACTATTAAGAGACTTTATTATGATTTTTTTATTTTATGTATTAAAAACCCACCCATACAACTTAAATTTTATTTATTTTTTAAAGTTTTTTCTAAGAAAAAACAACCAGCCGTCCCGATCGCTTTTGGTCTGATCATAATGAAGCAACGGCCTTATCATCTGGGGTGTGGCAACATTGCCAACACACTCATAGAGGTGATGATCGCTTCATTGTGATATGCAAGCCCCTTCATCACAACAAGGTAACGATCACGAAAGGGGAATTGACACTTGTATGTGCCTTTTTTTCTTTTATTTTTTTGCAGCCACAGTGCAGTACCAGAGGCCAGAAAAATTAGGCATGTACACATGCCTGAAAATCAATGTCATTGTTGCAGCCGCTGTTGCAGCAGCGGCCGGAAAAATTGATGTTTTCAAGGCAGAAAGGTGACACATTGCGGCTTGAACCCTAGTTGGTGGCGGAGAATTCACGAAAGTCATCCGGTATGCAGACATTAAATACAGCAGCGTGGGGACCATTTTGAGGCCATGGCATGTCATCAGGCCTTTTGTTAGTTAAACGTATCACCTACTGTCAGTCCTTTCAGGATCCATGCCTCATTCATCTTAATGAAGGTGAGGTAATCAACACTTTTTTGACTGAGGCAACTTCTTTTGTCAGTGACAATGCCTCCTGCTGCACTGAAGGTCCTTTCTGACAGGACACTTGAAGCGGAGCAGGCCAGAAGTTCTATCGCAAACTGGGATAGCTCAGGCCACAGGTCAAGCCTGCACACCCAGTAGTCAAGGGATTCATCGCTCCTCAGAGTGTCGATATCTGCAGTTAAGGCGAGGTAGTCTGCCACCTGTCGGTCGAGTCGTTCTCTAAGGCTGGAACTCGAAGGGCTGTGGCGATGTGTAGGACTGAAAAAGCTCTGCATGTCCTCCATCAACAACACATCTGTAAAGCGTCCTGTCTTTGCCGCCGTGGTCGCGGTAGGAGGAGGATTACTTTCACTTCTGCCCCAGTTAGATTCCCGTTGTGCTGTGACATCCCCCTTATAAGCTGTGTAAAGCATATTTTTTAGTTTGGTTTTGAACTGCTGCATCCTCTCTGACTTCCGGCAATTTGGTAACATTTCCGCCGCTTATACCGGGGGTCTAGTAGCGTGGCCACCCAGTACAGGTCGTTCTCCTTCATCCTTTTTATACGAGGGTCCCTCAACAGACATGACAGCATGAAAGACCCCATTTGCACAAGGTTGGATGCCGAGCTACTCATTTCCCGTTCCTCCTCCACACTGATGTCATTGACGGTCTGTTCTTCCTCCCAGCCACATACAAGACCATGGGTCCCAGAAAGGTGACAACAACGAGCACCCTGGGATGCCTGCTGTGGTTGGTCTTCCTCCTCCTCAAAGCCACATTCCTCCTCTGACTCCTCTTCATCATACTCCTCTTGCAGCGTTACCGCAGGTCCGGCAAGCAATGATGACAAGGCTGTTTCTGGTGGTGATGGTGACCACAACTCTTCCTCTTCACGCTCATCTACAGCCTGATCCAGAATTCTTCGCAGGACATGCTCCAGGAAGAAAACAAATGGTATGAGGTCGCTGATGGTGCCTTTGGTGCGACTGACTAGGTTTGTCACCTCCTCAAAAGGACGAATGAGCCTACAGGCATTGCGCATGAGCGTCCAGTACCGTGGCAAAAAAATTCCCAGCTCCGCAGAGGCTGTCCTAGCACCCGGTCATACAAATACTCGTTGACAGCTTTTTCTTGTTGGATCAGGCGGTCGAACATTAGGAGTGTTGAATTCAAACGTGTCGGGCTGTCACAAATCAAGCGCCTCACTGGCATGTTGTTTCGGCTCTGAATGTCTATAAAGTGCGCCATGGCTGTGTAGGGACACCTGAAATGGCCACACACCTTCCTGGCCTGCTTGAGGACGTAAGCCTGGGTACTTAGACACAAAGCGTTGTACGATGAGATTCAACACATGTGCCATGCACGGCACATGTGACAACTTGCCCAAATTCAATGCCGCCAACAAATTGCTTCCATTGTCACACACCACTTTGCCGATCTCCAGTTGGTGCGGGGTCAGCCACTGATCCACCTGTGCGTTCAGTGCGGACAGGAGTGCTGGATCTCTGCTTTAAGGCAAGTCAGCCTCAAGATAGCGTGACACTGTCGTATCCGGGATGTGGAATAGCCCCTGGGGAGCTGGGGGGATTCAGTTGATGTACAGCCAGACGCCGCAGCAGAAGAGGACTCAGCCGAGGAGGTTATGGAAGAGGATGGAGTAGGAGGAGTAGAGGAGGTGGCAGCAGGCCTGCCTGCAAGTCGTGGCGGTGTCACCAACTCCGCTGCAGAGCCACGCATTCCATGCTTGGCAGCCGTCAGCAGGTTGACCCAATGCGCAGTGTAGGTGATATACCTGCCCTGACTGTGCTTTGCAGACCAGGTATCAGTGGTCAGATGGACCCTTGCCCCAACACTGTATGCCAGAGATGCCATAACTTCCTTTTCAATCAATGAGTAGAGGTTTGGGATTGCCTTATTAGAAAAAAAAAAAATTGTCAGCTTACCTTCCACTGTGGTATCCCAATAGCAACAAATTTTTTGAAGGCCTCAGACTCCACCAGCTGGTATGGTAAAAGCTGGCGGGCTAACAGTTCCATCAAGCCAGCTGTCAGACGCCGGGCAAGGGGGTAACTCTGTGACATTGGCTTCTTACGCTCAAACATTTCCTTTACAGACACCTGACTGTGGGCAGATGAGATGGAACTGCTCAGGGTGAGAGGCGGAGTGGTGGGTGGTTGAGAGGGGGCAAGGAGGACAGCAGTTGTTGACGTGGCTGAAGATTCTAGACCAGGAGGAGGATGGTGGCTTTGAGCTTGTGTGCTGCTTCTACTCGTCATCATGTGTTGATCAGATAGGCGTTTGTGATGTGCGATTATGTGCCTTCGCAAAGCAGTTGTACCTAGGTGGGTGTTGGATTTCCCACGACTCAGTTTCTTTTGACACAGGTTGCAAATGGCATCGCTGTTGTCAGAGGCAGACACACAATAAAAATGCCACACTGCTGAGCTTTGCAATGACGGCATTCTGGTGGTTGCAACAGCATGCATTAATTGGCGTGATGTCTGGCTGACCACGGGTGCCCATACATGCTGTCTGACTGTGCCACTAGCACCTCACCCTGCTTCCAACTCGTCTCCTCCTTCTCTCTGTCTCCCCTTCTGAACTTTCCCCTCTTCTTCTTCTCTTTGAGCAGGGACCCACGTGGCATCCACAGACACATCGTCATCATCAACCACTTAACTTGTATCTGACACCTCAGCAAAGGAAGCAGCAGCGGGTACAACATCATCATCATCACACTGTACGTCCATGTGTGTAATGCTGCCTGACTGAGACATATCCCTGTTATCTACATCCCCTGGCAATAATGGTTGCGCATTATTAATTTCATCCAACTAATGTGTAAATAACTCCTCTGAGGGATCAAGTGAAGCGGCTGTGGTGGCTGTGGTGGTAGTGGTGGTGGTGGCGGCGGACGGGCAGGAGAGTGGTAACTTGAGAGCAGGTGACCAAAGCTGAGCTGGAGGAGGATGGTGCGTCAAGGTTCTTAGCGGAAGCTGTTGAAGATTGGGTGTCCTGTGTAAGCCAGTCAACTACTTTCTCCGAATTTTTTGGGTTCAGGGTACATGGCCTCTGAACACTGGGTATTATTCCAGGGCCAGTGGAAATCACAGCACCACGAACACGACGGCCCCTGCGGCGTGGCCTGCCTCTGCCTGTCATTTTTTATTACATAAGTGTTACTATGCGTGCAAGGTACTGTGACACCCTATATAAGTGGTGGGCAGTGGGCACAGTACAGTCTGTGTGGGCCTGACACACACGGGCTTGCAAATGTGATTAGATCACAGAAATTTTTTAAATCGTTTTATTTTTTTCTGCAAGGTATTTGGGTGAATGACACCCTGTAATGGTATGAGTGCAGGCCTAGACACTAGCCAGTGGGCACAATACAGTATGTGTGGGCCTGACGCACACGGGCTTGCAAATGTGATTAGATCACAGAAAATTTTTAAATATAATTTTTTTCTTCTGCAAGGTATTTGGCTGAATGACACCCTGTAACGGTATGAGTGCATACCTAGCCACTAGCCAGTGGGCACAATACAGAATGTGTGGGCCTGACGCACATGGGCTTGCAAATGTGATTATGTCACAGAAAAATATTAAATATAATTTTTTTTTATCTACAAGGTATTTTCTGTCACACCCTGTATGAATGGTGTGCACTGTGCACACAGTGCTGTCTATAACTGAGCCTGCAGCCTCTCACACACGGGCAGCCAGGCAACTGCAATATATATATATATATATATATATATATATAGATATATAGATATAGATATATATATGTATAAAAAAAATAAAAAAAAGAACACTGATGTACCAGCCCTGAAAAGGGCTTTTTGGGGTGCTGTCAGGACGCTGTCCTTACAGCAGATGAGTCTGTGGACACAGAACAATGCCCTCCTCTCACTGTGAATGCAGTTTCCGAATGAATCTAAAATGGATGCTGTCCAGGAGGTGGGAGGGTCTGGGAGGGAGGGTATGCTGCTGATGGGCTAGAATGTGTCTGCTGACTGTGAGGTACAGGGTCAAAGTTTACTCAATGATGATGTATAGGGGGCGGACCGAAGATCGCATATGTTCGCCCGCAGCGGCAAACGCAAACAAGCTATGTTCGCTGGGAACTATGGGTGGTGAAAATGTGGGTCAGCCTTGAACCCAGACGACCCCTTTAATCTTGCAGATCTTGCACATGGCAATACTTTTGTCTGCCGGCACTGTAGAGGAAAAATACCAGACAGGAGGCACTTGAACAGAGCTAGTGGAAGCTGAGCTTGGTCTAGGTATGGCATATTTTGATCCTGCTCCCATAGTATCAGCAGCATAACCAGTCCGTGAGCTGACCAGAAATAGCTCTCGCCCTGGCTGTTTTGGCTGTAAATTGCCACTACTATCACCAACAACACAACTATGCATGGGGTCCCCCACTTCCCTCTTAACCTCCTCCTCATGGTATTCCAAATGCTGACTGTTCTCACACAACTCATCAATTGAGAAACTCTCTAGAAGAGTCTCTTCCATAGTGTGCAGGATTTTGTTGCCTCTTGGTGAAAACAAAAGCACCCTACTATAAGGGGGCAGTGAAGACAGAGTGGATGCAACTGAAAGTAGTTCCCTAACACAGGTATACGAATGCAGTTATTGCAGTAAAATGTGTTAGCCAATACTGCATGGTATCTTGAAGCAATACATCATGTTCAATAAAACAGATATACTAATGCAGTTATTGCAGTAAAGTGTGTTTGCTAAAACTGCACAGTATCTTAAAAAGCTGTCTATCAACTATTTTATTTATTTTTTTGCTGGATGTTGTAATGCAGAACTTGCCTGCTTGAAACACACAACTGTGAGTGATCAGTCCATCACTCTTTATGCTTTCCCTGTTTAAACCATAAATCTACCTAATTTTGTCCCAGTACTCTCACTATACTCTCTATATCACACCTTGATTGCTAGCTTGTGTCTCGAATTGCTTTTGGCAGACACAGCCAACATACATTCTATAGGATCTCAAGCTAGACTAAGAATGAATGTTCTCCCTTCTGAGCAAATGTAACAGCCCCCTGATTGGCTGACCGGATGTCTTTCAGCCTCTGAGTCAATCAGGGCAAGCCTAACCCACTCCCTACTAGAGTCATACAATCCTTCATCTTCATATTTCCTGTTTTCCCTGCAAATATCACAATAACAAGATGCTGGTGTTGTCTTTGTGAGAATCATTCTAACTGAATTGCTAACATTTTGGATTCGTTTAGCAGACAAATATTTGTGAAATTTGTAACTAATCTGTTTCATTCAGAATCTATTCACTTATCTTTAGTTCCAATGTCTAGTGTGCAGCAGTTGCCATTATAGAAATATATGACATGCTATGGATTTAAATCTGCTGACTCCCCACAAATCCATTTAGATCTTTTCAGCATCATGCCTATGGAGTTTCATGGAATCATGTGCACATGAATGGCAAAGTACTTTGGTTGCAGATTTGTAGCCAATCTCATATCCTATTCATGTCTTGGTTGTTTATTTTTGTACATAAAAGTAGAGTTGAGCAGACACCTGGATGTTCAGGTTCGACCGGTTCGGCCAAACTTGACAAAAATTTTGAGTTCGGGACCCGAACTTGACCCCGAACCCGAACCCCATTGAAGTCAATGGGGACTCAAACTTTTGAGCACTAGAATGGCTGTAAAAATGTCATAGAAAGGGCTAGAGGGCTGCAAATGGCATCAAAATGTGGTTAAGAGCATGGCAAGTGCTCTGCAAACAAATGTGGATAGGTAAATTACTTTAAATAACATAAAATAGGTAAAAATAAAAAAATCATAATATTGATCTAGTAGAACGAGGTCTATATGGAGTAGGAGGTTGAGGAGGCGGTAGATGTGGTGGTGTAGGTGTAAGCGGCGGAGGAGGAGGTAGCCTACACTGCTTTTTGGTTTTAAATTAAATTTTTAAAATTGAGGTACACCCCAAAACATTGGGAAATATAACCTGTTATAGCCCCATACAGTCATGCTAAAAATACGTTCAGAAAATACACTGGCTGCATGGTAGGCCAGCATCTTCAAGGGGTAGAGGACAAGCTCAGGCCATGTGCCCAATTTAGAGACCCAGAAGTTGAAGGGGGCAGACCCATCATTCAGTATGTGTAGGCGTGTGCACACATACTGCTCCACCATGTTGGTGAAATGCTGCCTCCTGCTAAGACGTTCCATATTAGCTGGTGGTGCTGGTTGTTGTGGCGTGCTGACAAAGCTTTTCCATATTTTGGCCATGCTAACCCTGCCTTCTGAGGTGCTGGCGGTGCCCCAGCTGCGTTGGCGACCTCTTCCTCGTCCTCTGCCTTCGCCTTGTGCTTCCACTGTGCCCCCGCTGTCAGGTGTGAATGCCACCAGCAGCGCATCTACCAGCATGCTCTTGTACTCGCGCATCTTACGATGATGCTCCAGTGAGTGAATTAAGGATGGTTCATTGTCCGGCAGCGTGGCCACCCAGGAATCAGCGCAAGTTAGAATGTGGGCAACTCGGCGGTCGTTGCGGAGACACTGCAGCATGTAATTGCTCTTGTGTGCCAGGCTGCCCAGAGGCAACAAAAAACTGTCCTCTGTGGGAGGTGTATCATCTGTGTCCTCTGTATCCCCCAATCCACGCACCAGTGATGGCCATGAGCTGGTCTGGGTGCCACTCTGCTGTGAACATGGTTCCTCCTCTTCCATCTTCTCATCCTCCAACTCCTCATCCTCCAGAACTGTGCCCTCGCTGGACAATTGTGTACCTTGGGTTTGTGGGTGCAGGAACCCACCCTCGGAGCCACTTGGGAATGACTGGCCGGAAACCCTTCAAAATTATCCCTCTTCCTCCTGTGCCACATCCTCTTCCATCATCGCCAGGAGCGTTTTTTCAAGGAGGCATAGAAGTGGGATAGTAATGCTGAGAACGGCATTATCAGCACTGGCCATGTTGGTGGAGTATTTAAAACAGCGCAACAAGGAACACAGATCTCGCATGGAGGCCCAGTCATTGGTGGTGAAGTGGTGCTGTTCCGCCGAGCGACTCATCCATGCGTGCTACAGCTGAAACTCCACTATCGCCTGCTGCTGCTTGCACAGTCTGGCCAGCATGTGCAAGGTAGAGTTCCACCTTTTGGGCACATCGCACATGAGGTGGTGAGCGGGAAGGCCGAAGTTACGCTGCTGCACTGACAGGCGAGCAGCAACAGGGTGAGAACGCCGAAAGCGCGACAGACGGCCCACACTTTATGCATCAGCTCTGACATATCGGGGTAATTTTTGAGGAATCTCTGCACCACCAAATTCAGCACATGCGCCAGGCAAAGGATGTGCGTCAAACCGGCTAGTCCCAGAGCTGCTACGAGATTTCGACCATTATCGCACACAACCAGGCCGGACTTGAGGCTGACTGGCACAAACCAGTCATCGGTCTGTTGTGCAAGGCCCGTCCATAGCTCCTGCGTGGTCTGGGGTTTGTCCCCCAAACTGATACGTTTTAAAACTGCCTGCTGTCGTTTACCCCTGGCTGTGCTGAAGTTGGTGGTGAAGGTGTTACGCTGACTGGATAAAGAGCTGGTAGAAGATGAGGAAGCAGAGTAGGAGGAGGAAGCAACAGGAGGTAAACTGAAGCGCCCAGCAATCCTCGGTGGTGGAAGTACATGCGCCAAACTGCTATCCGCCTCAGGCCCAGCCGTTACTGCATTTACACAGTGTGCTGTTATGGAGATATAACGGCCCTGACCGTGCTTACTGGTCCACGTATCCGTAGTCAGGTGCACCTTGCCACAGATGGCGTTGTGCAGTACACACCTGATTTTGTCCCCTACTTGGTTGTGCAGGGAAGGGATGGCACTCCTGGAAAAGTTGTGGTGGCTGGGCACAATGTACTGTGGGACAGCCTCTGCCATAATGCCTTTAAAATTATCCGTCTCCACCAGACAGAATGACAGCATTTCAAAAGCCAGTAATTTAGAAATGCTGATATTCAGGCTAGGGATTGCAGGTGAGTAGGGGGGTACTTCCTCTTCCTCTCCAGCGTTTGGGAGATGGAGAGCTGAACGCTCCGTGGGACATTGTGGAGATGCTTGGTGACCAAGGTATTGGTGTTGCTGGCAGATCCTCTGTTTGCGGGGTGGCAGGTGGCATTGTTACTCCAGAGGTGGATGAAGAGGCCGAGACTGCAGCAGAAGAGGAAGCAGGAGGAGCCAGAGACCTTTCTTGTTTTTTGAGGTGTCTACTCCACTGAAGCACGTGCTTTGCACTTAAATGCCTGGTCATGCAGGTTGTGCTCAGGTTGAGAAGGTTTTGCCTCGCTTCAGGCTCTGATTGCACAGCGTGCAAGCCACTCATGTCTTGTCGTCAGCACATTGTCTGAAGAACTGCCACACCAGGGAACTCCTTGGAGCTGGCTTTGGTTTGCTCGGTCCCTTGCTGCGGTGGGCAGTGGGAGGCGTACTGTCTAGAGGATGGCCGCTCTGCTTTTGCACCCTGCTCCCTCTTCTGCTGTGCTGGTGGCTCTGTGCGACCCCCGCTTCTTCCTCCGAACTACATAGGTCACTCGCATGACCTTGATTCCATGTGGGGTCGAGGACCTCATTGTCCTCCACATCATCTTCCACCCAGTCTTCACCCCCGCCTTCCATGTCGGTCTGCACACTTTCGAAAGCCCCAGTAGTTGGCACCTGTGTTTTGTCATCATCCGAGACGTGTTGCGATGGTCCTCCCATGTACTCATCTTGAAACATACGTGGTTGGGCATCGGTGCACTCAATCTCTTCCACTTCTGGGCCAGGGCTAGGTGGATGGCCCTGGGAAACCCTGCTAGCAGAGTCATCAAAAAGCAGAATAGACTCTTGCCCTAAATGGGTGTTTAATTAATAGCATGACAGTATGAAAAAGGGTGTATCTCACACGGCCTGAACCAGACTAGGCCTCAATTAAAGATTTGTTTGCCCAAAATGGCTGTATTTCAAATACCTGAATCAAACCCCTGGTTCAGGGTGTATCTCATATGGCCTGAACCAGTGTAGGCTTGAATTAAAGATTTCTTTGCCGAAAATGGCTGTATTTCAAATGCCTGAATCAAACCCCTGTATGTAGAGTGTGTAGCAGCATCCTCTCCCTACACTTGTAACAGCAGAGTGATGTGCAGCGCTACGTGACTCAAGCTTACATAGAGCCTGGGTCACATTCTGCTCTGGCCAATCACAGCCATGCCATTAGTAGGCTTCTAAGGTCAGACAGTTAAGCGCTTGTTGATTGGCTGCTCTGCAGCCTTTCAAAAAGCGCCAAGAAAACAGTTTGGGTTCGCTCAACCCTACATAAAAGATCATAATAAGAATCAATTTTTCAGGAAACTGTTTAGGATCCTCATCTTTGGGCCAGAGTAGGGACAGGTTACAAATGGAGTCCTTCGCTGTAGTCCTGCATTACAGAG
Source organism: Bufo gargarizans (assembly GCF_014858855.1). Taxonomy (NCBI): domain Eukaryota; kingdom Metazoa; phylum Chordata; class Amphibia; order Anura; family Bufonidae; genus Bufo; species Bufo gargarizans. The sequence goes on along the minus strand of NC_058082.1, from coordinate 368,082,742 downwards.
ACAACCACTTGATTCGTATGGGCTTCAAGTCCATGTGATGTCCTATGATGCCACTTTGGTCAGACTGAACACTTAGTGCTAGGTTTCCCCACAAACAACAGCTGATGATTTGTTTATATTCAAGGGATACTTCTAAGTAGTGCTGATCAAGCACTAAAGTGCTCGGGTGTTCAGGTGCTCGGGTCGAACACCTTGGGATACTTGGATACAATGGAAGTCAATGGAAGAACCCGAGCATTAACCCAGACACCCCCTGCTCTGAAGAGGGGAGGGTGTCTGGTTCATAGGAAAAGGTCAGAAATTGATGGAAACACCACCAAAATGGGTCAGGAAAAGCATAGAGAGGGTGTCTGGAAGCATACTGGACTCCCAGGTTGCTGCTGGGAATGATGTTGTCTAAGTAGTATGACACTTTTACAGACTCACAATAATACGCACAAAACCGAAGATAAAATCGATTTTAGAGGAAAAATTGTTAGGAAACATTCTTTACAATTGTTCACCGAGTGGGACTCCTACACTCATAAAGCCTATGCACTAAGTGAAAGGGCTTCCAAAAATTACAAGGAAGCGGCACTCCAATATGCCCTTTATTACACATAAAGGAGGGCATCATACACCCTTGAAAAATTATGATTGATGGCCTGCTGGTGACCCTCTAAAACATTACGGACAAGGGTCTGCTGCTGAGCTGACCATGTAAAACAATAGGGTAAGGGTCTGCTGCAGAGCTGACTCTCTAAAACCTTAGGGGCGATTGCCTGCTGCTGAGCTGACCATTGAAAAAATTATGGGAGAGTGCCTGCTGCTTAGCTAATCATTGAAAGATTATGGGTGAGGGCCTGCTGGTGAGCTGACCCTGTAAAAAATTATGGTTGAGGGCCTGCTGGTGAACTGACCCTCAAAAACACATGCGAGGGCCTGCTGGTAAGCTGACCCTCAAAAACATTATATGCAAGGGCCTGTAGGTGAGCTGACCCTCTAAAAGTTTGTAGGTGAGGGCCTGCTGGTGAGTTGGCCCTAAAAAATGTTACATGCGAGGGCCTGCAGGTGAGCTGACCCTCTAAAACATTTTATGCGAGGGCCTGCAGGTGAGCTGACCCTCTAAAAGATTGTAGGTGAGGGCTTTCAGGTGAGCTGACCCTCTAAAACATTATATATGAGAACCTGCAGGTGAGATCACCCTCTAAAAGATTGTATGTGAGGGCCTGCTGGTGAGCTGACCCTAAAAAACATTACATGCAAGGGCCTGCAGGTGAGCTGACCCTCTAAAACATTATATGCAAGGGCCTGCAGGTGAGCTGACCCTTCACAACATTAGGAGTGAGGGCATACTAATAAGCATGTTGATATGATGGAAGAGAAGGAGGAGAAGAAGGTTAAAAGGAAAATTTAACAATATACCATTTTTTGTGGTGTAAGGGGTGCATGAGAATACAGTGTATTCAGTACATTATAAAAAAACACATTTAAAGTGCCTTTATGTTCAGGGGCAATAGGCCTTGTTCATTTTTATAAGAGTCAACCTGTCAGCATTTTCAGTTGACAGGCGGATGCGCTTATCAATTATCAGTTATTATGCCCCTAGCAGCACTAAATACAGCTCTGACAAAAAGCTGGCAGCAGGGCAGGCCAGCACGTCCAAGGCATAGAGCGCCAGTTTGTGCCACATGTCCAGCTTGGACACCCAGTAGTTCTAAGGCACAGAGGGATCATTGAGGATATTGACACAGTCTGCTACGCACTCCTTCACCATCTTCCAAAAATGTTCTCTCCTTGTGACACTAGGCCACGCATCAGGGTGAGGGTGCTGGAGGGGTGACATGTCCCAGGCTTTGGAAAGTGTTGCCCTGCCTCTGTTGGAACTGCTGTGTATTCCTCTCGTCTCCCCTCCTCGGTTGCCCAAGGAACTACATACTCTACCACCAGCATTGTCAGATGAAAATTTTTGGAGCAATTTTTCCACAAGGACCTTCTGGTATTGCAACATTTTGCTAATTCTCTCCAACACAGAAATAAGAGATGAGAATTTCTCTTTGTAGCGGGGGTCAAAAACCAGTAATCGGTGTTGTCCAAAATGCGTAAAACGAGTGAGTTGCGGGAAAGTAGACACAGAAGTGGGATGGGGACACTGATAATAGCGTTATTAATATTAATAGCGAAGAGCAAAAGCTGACTGGAAAGGCAACGACCATGTTGCAGCTGGTATTCCACTTCTGCCCTCTGCTGCTCACAAAGGCTGATTAACTTGTGGAATGTTGAGTTCCAGCGCGTGCTCACGTTGCACAACAGTCGGTGAGCTGGCAATTGTAAGTGTGGCTACAGCATTGACAGAATGGCAGAAGCTGTCGATAACTTGCGGAAATGGGCACACACGCAGCACACCTTCACCAGTAGCTCAGGCAAATTGGGGTAGGTTTTGAGAAACCGCTGAACCACTAAGTTAAAGACGTGGACCAGGCATGGGATGTTTGTGAGCTTGCAGAGCTCCAAAGCCGCCACCAAGTTACGGCTATTATCAGACACAACCATGCCTGGTTCTAGGTTGAGTGGCGAGAGCCGCAGCTCGGGGTGGTCTATTATCTCCTGCCACAGCTCTGCGGCGGTGTGCTGTTTGTCCCCTAAGCTTAAGCATGGCCTGTTGATGCTTCCCCACTGCAGTGCTACACTGTTTCCAGACTGATGACTGACTGGTGCTGCAAGAGGATAATTCTAAGGTGGAAGTGGAGGAGAAGTGGGGGTTGGAACCGCTAACGTAGGTGGTGGCGAAAACCCTGATGGAATTAGGGCCCGCAATCCTTGGCATCGGTAGCACCTGTGTCGTCCCAGGGTACACCTCGATCCCGGCCTCCACAACGTTCACCTAGTGTGCCGTCAGGGAAATGTTGCGTCCCTGGCCGAAAGCACTTGTCAATGTGACAATGGTTAAGTATACCTTGGTCAGGGCACAGGTGATGTTACGGGACACATGCTGGTGTAAGAAGTGCACGGCACACCTTGATAAATAGTGGTGGCTAAGGACTGCGTAACGAGGGATGGCCGCTGACATCAGTCTGCGGAAGGCCTCAGTGTCCACAAGCCTAAATGGTAACATTTCCACGGCCAGTAATTTGGAAAGTTGCGCATTTAGTGCTCTGGCCTGTGGGTAGATGGCTGGGTATTTGCGTTTGCATTCAAATGCCTGGGGTAAGGACATTTGGACGTGGTGCTGGGACACAGAAGTGGATGTAGTCTTGTGAAGGTCTAAGTGCAGGGCTGGAGGCATCCGGACCTGCGCCTTCGACAGAGGATTGGCCAGCACATAAGACAGTGGAAGAGGAGGCAGCGATGTGTGACCAGAAGACACAGACTGTGGACCCAGGAGTTCAGCCCACCTATTAGGGTGCTTTGATGCGATGTGGCAGAATTTTGGTATTTGGGATGTGGAAACGTTACACAGGAGATGTGCCCCAGTTAATATAACAGTCCACAGCGGACGCCGTCTACAGAAAAAGTACACTGGATATCACAGATAATTTTTTGATGTGCACACATTACACAGGAGATGTAGCGCAGATAATGTCGCTGTCTGCAGCGGCCTAACTGTTGCATGCTATTTAGCGCAGGATGCACTAAAAATAGATATTGCTGCCACACACAATAGTCCTTAAAAGGAGTTTTGGGTCTGTAAAGTTTTAGCAATTTAGCGCAGGTTGCACTAAAAATATATATTGCTGCTGCCACACACAACAATAATCCTTAAAAAGATTTTTGGGTCTCTGACAAGTTTTTCAACAATTATTTTTTTTTTTTACTTCCTACACTATATTTTCCTTCTTCAGCACAGCTCTCCCTGACTAACACTGAGCCAAACACGTGTCATCAGGTGCTATATAGCGTTCTGGCCAACATGGCTACGGCATTACAGTGAAGGGCAGTATTTACCTGCATGTTTATTGGCTGCGCTCGAGCACATGCAGTATTCGGCCAAATACCGCCATGTGCCCATCATCGAGATGCTCGAGCCTAACTGGTGTTCGGCTGAGCATGCTCGATCAACACTACTTCTAAAGCTTCTTCACTTCAGTATTTTGGTCAATTTGTGCTTAGTGATTTCCCACAGTGATTGTGAGCCAAAACCTGGTGCAGTTCAAAAACACAAGTAGGGATTATTCAAAGCGAGGACCCCTTTTAGGTCATCATAAATATATTATTGCAATCATTAATGACATTAACAGATACAATAAAGCAAAATAACATAATGGAAACGTCAATATGTACAAAGAATTAAATTTTAAACTTAAGCATTGCACAAAAAAAGAAATGACTTAATTCAGCATCTCAGAGGAAAGAATACATAGTATAACATTTTCATTTTCAAATGTGGAAAGTTTTAGACACAACCCAGTCTGTGTTTAAGTCATTAAAACATCTTTAAGAATTTTCTGGTTTTCGTTTTCTTAGCTGCAGCCCTTTCCTGGAATGTATTTTTATTTTTCTTGAAAAAATTGGTCAGTGAAAAAATGCGTTTCCATATGTATTTATATATATATATTTTCATTTTTTTTCTTCTTACAGGAGCAGGAGAACAGAGACCTCACTGTTTTACTTTATACACGAGAAATTCATTTTGTCCTTTTATGGCATTTGAATTCACATATAGGACATCCTGAGAGAAGCATTTACTGAGCATGGTGAGTTGAGGTGGTGTTATTGTTCATGTCTGCATCACCCACACAGTAAGGCATATTTTACACTAGTCCTCACAGACAATGCAGGGAGAAAAACAATCTTTAAAACCAAAACTGCTCATTTTTCTTGTGGTACTGACAATGTAAACATTTTACTCTCATTCAGCATTATTGTATATTTAGACTTTACTGGTGTCCTGTCTGTTAAATGTCAACTGATACAATTAGAGTAGAGCCCCTTCTTTTATGACCAGTATTTGTCCTGTGCACAGATGTTTGCAAATCCCAGTAGGGTTCTCTTAGCAAATAGTTTATTATTAAATGGTCGCATCTCAGAATATGAACATGGCTTTTTAAAGATTGCCTCATATTGGAAGACATCTCTTATATTTAGTAATTTAAAAGAGTGATTGCAAAGAAAAACTATTTGGCAGGAATCTATAGGTATGCAGATTGGGGCAGATTTGCTAATAATATCTAAGATTCATTCAGTATAAACATAGGCTACAGAGTATAAAAATGTGTCAGATTTACTGTATCACAGTGGCTCATTGCGAATGATAGTGGTGCCCTTTTAGATTTTCTAGTCTAAGCTTACCACCTACCAGTTGGTTTACTTTGCTCCAACATTTACTGGCAAAATTCTGATGCAACATTAATACTGATGCATCTTAAACCACAGCCCACTTCCCACTTCCCACTAAGCTACAATAGCCATGGAAAAAAAGGGGCTAAAACCCTTAATAAATGTACTCTATAAGGCATGTGTATCAGAACTCTGGCTCTATCAGAAGTAGAATTCTGGTGCATTTCCAATACTAATTCTGCCCATTGTTCTCAGGAGCTCACAACTTTTTTTAGACATCTGCCAACAATCTGTTTATGGGGTCTGGCTGATGATCCTCATGTTTTCCTTTCCAAGAGACAAGGGTCCAATAATTTGTGTTGGAACAAGCTTCATGAAAAGCGTGTCAATGGAGAAACAAAATGCAGTCCCTTTTGTCCTGGATAGTAAAACCTGGCACTAGAATGGGTGGCTCAGTTTAATCTTTGTTATTGCTTATTTTTTCATATACACCGCTGGTCAGGGGTGATTGATCTTTTAGTCAGCAGATATTGCATATCCATGGCTGACTTTAGATGGACTATAGAACACTGAAGGACTGTCTATGAAGCCAAAAGGGACTCTGTGGCTCATGTGGAAGTGATGTTGTTTTATATTAGAAATTGTATATTGGGCAATTCTCAAATATTTTACGTAAAGTACCAGGGGGAACACATTTATATATTCAATAATAAACTGAAAGTATAGTAAGGTTTCTAATGTTACGTGCTACCCTCACACACAGCTCTGCATTGTTTCTTCCTTTCTACCCTCCACTGAATGTCTGAGCCTATAAAGTCAGGCTTTGTTTTGCGATGTACGGTTCGAGAATGAATCAGATTGGGATCAGTCTCAGCGCAGTGTTTACACAATGCATATTTTCCTTTGGTTTGTTGCTGCTGTCACTCTCTCGTTTCTTTCTCCCGGAGTCATGTTACCTCTCTCTCTTTCTCTCTCCATCTTGCCAGTGAAAGAACCCACCTGTGTCTAAGGGGCCTGCCTGACATTCCTGGGAAAGTTTTTCCTCTATTAATGCCACTAAATTATTTTTTCATCTGGAGCAGTACTTATGTAAACTGATCCCTAACAATCCTGTCCTGCTGGAGGCACAGATCATCCTTTAAGAGAAGAAAATAAGTTATGTACTTCCTCTGCTACTTATACCAAATGTATTGCTATACCCAAATTAGTTTTTCTTATATAATTAAAACAGATTGTAAGAACATTTAGAGAAATCATACTTTTGTTTTTGTTTGTAGTTTTTTTTTTAACACGTGCACTATTTAATATTCAAGTAAACTGGAATGATTTCTGTAACTGATGGCCTATCGTGTGCAAATAGGCTTTAAGGAGAATAGCTGGGAATTAGATTTTTACATTGTTGCCCTTCATTTGACTTAATTTTTGATAAAGCAGGGATTTTTCATCTAGTGAGGGTAAATTAGCTTGTACTTTCCGTCACTGGTCTCTGAAAGGGGGAACTGACAGGGGAAGCCACACCTATTTTGGCAGTTCATCCCCAGTAGAAACTGAAACATAAATTCAGTTGGGTTTAGGATGCCATCATATTCTGTTTATTCTTAAAGGGGTTGCGCACGCGCACACACACACACACACATACACAAACACACACTTTACCTGACCTGTAAAGGGAAGTTTACTTACCTGCTGGTGCTGGCTACCTACTCTTTCTCCTCCAGGGCTTAGATGCTCCACTGGGCTTTCTTGCGGTAAACATACAGTATGACATCGCTGCAGCCAATCAGTTGTTTCCCTTAATGACAAATCGTCACATGATGCAAGGGGATCTGGTTTCCTCCACAGCTAGTGATTGGCTTCAGCTATGCCAAGCCAGATGCTTACATCAAGGGAACCCAGCATAGCATCACAGGCCTGGAGGAAAAGGAGCCAGCACCAGGAAGCAGGTAAGTAAACTTTCTTTTACAGTTCCAATAAAGTGTGCATGTGTGTGTGCGGGGATCCCAAAACCACCCCACATTCTTACACAACCCCTTTAAGTTTTGTGTTGCTTTAAAGTGAAACTCATGACAAATTTTCATGATTCGGAAGATAGGTCTACTAGTATCATTTAACATACTAAGGAGGTTAAAGGGAACCTGTCACATTGAACATGGTGTCTGAGCTGCAATCAGCATGTTATAGAGCAGGAGGAGCTGAGAAGATTGTATATAGTTTTATGTTGAAATATTCAGTAAAATTTATCTCAGTCAATTAAATTCCTGCTCATTCTGGGCTTTGAAGTCAAGGAGGTGGTCCTATAGCGATTGACCGCTATCCCTGACTTCAAAGCCCATAATAAACCTGAATTCAAATGACTTAGATACACATTTTACTGAATCTCTTCCCCATAAAACTATATATCAACATGCTCTGCTCCTCCTGCTCTATAACAGGCTGCCTGCAGCTCGGACACCATGTTCAATGTGACAGGTTCCCTTTAAGTCTAAGGTATTCTACGCACTTTAAATGTTATAATACCAACAGAAATAACAAAACTTACATGTTAACTTAGCAAAATAATTCCTATTTCTCTGATATCAGTTCCTGCTATTGATCTACTGTATAAAGCTTCACTTCACAGACTTCTTGCTCTATCTGCCATTTCAGTATTATTGATATCATATGAAGAGTAGTGATGAACAAACATCGTCCGGGACGGTTCACAAACTCGCGTTCGCGATCAAATGTTCGCGAACCGAGCATTCGCGGCGGGCCCCATTGAATTTAAAACCTTCAGGTCATATTTGCAGCCACCATATAATTACTAGAACTGCACAAATAGCCCCACAACATGGACAGTGACATACCAGAGAGGCAAAAATTCACACAAAAAATATTTATCTTAATCAGGGCCATTTTTATGCGTCTTAAAGGGAAACTCTCAAAAATGTGCCCTGCTGGAGCCTAGAAAGTTTATATTTTAAGCCATGGGAGTACAGGCCCCAAAAATTTGGTATTCGTCTGACAGAAAAGAACTTGTGATAATGTGGCTGGAGGTACATTAGGCGGTCACTGGATAAAACTTTTACTGTAGGCCACTGGAGTACAGGCCCCAAAAATTTTGAATTAACCTGACAGAAAAGAACTGGTGAATATGTGGCTGGAGGTACAATAGGCGGTCAATGGCTAAAAATTTTACTGTATGCCAGTAAAGGGCCAAAAATTAGGGATTCAACTGACAGAAAAGAACTTGTGATTATGTGGCTGGAGGTACATTAGGTGGTCACTGGATAAAAATGTTATTATAGGTCAGTATAGGCCCCAAAAATTAGGCATTAACCTGACAGAAAAGAACTTGTGAGGATATGGCTGGAGGTACATTAGGCAGTCACTGGATAAAATTTTACTGTAGGCCACTGGAGTACAGACCCCAAAAATTAGGCATTCACCTGACAGAAAAGGCCTTTTATGCCGCTGTATATACATAACACAAGGACCATTTGTTGTTCTGAGTTTTGGCGGATATGTGTGGGCTGGCATGAGGAAATTCAATTACATGTGGTTGTCACAGGTGTTGAATTCCTCTGAGATACATGCCTCATTCATTTTTAGAAATGTAAGGTAGTCCACACTGTCGTCAGCTAGGCGAGTGCGCTTATCGGTCACGATCCCCCCTACTGTGCTGAACGTCCTTTCGGACAGGACACTCAACGAGGGGCAAGCCAAGAGTTCCATTGCAAATTGTGCCAGCTCTGGCCACAAGTCAAGCCTGCACACCCAGTAGTCCAGGGGTTCATCGCTTCTCAGAGCGTCCACATCGGCCGTTAACCCAATGTAGTCGGACACCTGTCAGTCTAGGCATTCCCTGAGCAAATTGTGCCCCTACTGTGCTGAACGTCCTTTCGGACAGGACACTCAACGAGGGGCAAGCCAAGAGTTCCATTGCAAATTGTGCCAGCTCTGGCCACAAGTCAAGCCTGCACACCCAGTAGTCCAGGGGTTCATCGCTTCTCAGAGCGTCCACATCGGCCGTTAACCCAATGTAGTCGGACACCTGTCAGTCTAGGCATTCCCTGAGGCTGGATCCGGACGGCGGCTGTTGATGGGTTGGGTGCAAGGATGATCTCATATCCGAAATGACCAACACATCTTTAAACCGCCCTCTTCTTGCATGCGCAGTAGGATTGGTACCCGCACCTGTTTCACTGGCGGATATGTGTGGGCTGGCATGAGGAAATTCAATTACATGTGGTTGTCACAGGTGTTGAATTCCTCTGAGATACATGCCTCATTCATTTTTAGAAATGTAAGGTAGTCCACACTGTCGTCAGCTAGGCGAGTGCGCTTATCGGTCACGATCCCCCCTACTGTGCTGAACGTCCTTTCGGACAGGACACTCAACGAGGGGCAAGCCAAGAGTTCCATTGCAAATTGTGCCAGCTCTGGCCACAAGTCAAGCCTGCACACCCAGTAGTCCAGGGGTTCATCGCTTCTCAGAGCGTCCACATCGGCCGTTAACCCAATGTAGTCGGACACCTGTCAGTCTAGGCATTCCCTGAGGCTGGATCCGGACGGCGGCTGTTGATGGGTTGGGTGCAAGGATGATCTCATATCCGAAATGACCAACACATCTTTAAACCGCCCTCTTCTTGCATGCGCAGTAGGATTGGTACCCGCACCTGTTTCACTGTGGGTGGAAATTCCTCTGCCAGCGGCGGCTATAGCAGAATGCAGCATCTCTTGCAGTAAGGCTTAGAAATGCTCCATTCTTCCAGCCCTCTGTGATACTAGTAACATGTATGTCATTTTGTGTTTGTATCGTGTTCGTGTTTGTGTCCCCATTGTGATTAATGGGGTTCGGGGTCAAGTTCGGGTCCTGAACTTTTTTGTGAAGTTCGGCCAAACCCATCGAAACCGATCATCCAGGTGTCCGCTCAACTCTAGCAGCCATTTTTGGCATCGGATGAGATAGAGGAGGTAGCAACGGCCGCCACCCAGCGGTCTGACGACAATACCCAAATTAGCCCAAGGAGGGTGGTTCCCGCTGTTGCGGCCTACTCCAAGATCTCTAATGTCAGCGGTGGTGAAGGTGATGATAATGATGTGTAGATGGAATTCACGTGGCTGCCCACAAGAGAGGAAGAGGAGTGGAGTTCAGAGGGAGAAACGGAAACAGATAGGGAGGAGAAGGAGGAAAAGCAGACAGAGTTCGCAGTGCACCGGAGGCAAAAAGAAGACTGCAAATGTGCACGACAATAGTGTTGCCATTTGCAGCCTGTGCTGTCAATGCATAAGTCGCTGTAAGCCCAACACTCACCTAGGGACGACCGCCTTAAGAAGGCACCTGGCCATGCTCCCTTTGCTCCACATCCTGCCCCTTCTCCTTCTCCTTCCATTTGTCCTTCACTCCACCAACCACTGTACCATCATCACGTTCATCTGGCAGAAGGCAAGCTTCCGTGGCCCAAATGTTTGTGTGTAAAAAGTTGGACGCCGGATAACCCTCTTGCCCAATGGCTGACCGCTGGCTTGTCGGAACTGTTAGCCCGCCAACTACTGCCATATAAACTGGTGGACTCTGAGGCCTTTAGAAAATTTGTGGCAATTGGCACACCGCAATGGATGGTCCCCGGAAGGAAATATTTCTCCCAGAAGGGGATACCAGAGCTATATGTGAATATATCTCTGGCACACAGTGTTGATGCAGAGCAAGGGTTTAATCACGGCAAAAATTGTCAAATATCACCCAAGTATGTAACAGACAAATTAGTGAAATTTTTTTACCTGTCTACTAGGTATAGCAGTGGTATATCACACCCAATAATTGGTGAATTTTACCCAAAAATGTAACAGACAAATGACATACAATAAAAACTAAAAAAAATATTAATAATAATTTGATTTATGAGGTGAAGGTACATATGGAGTAGGAGTTTGAGGAGTCGGTGGACGTAGCGGTGTAGGTGGAAGCAGCGGCGGAAAAGAACGAGGTAGCTAACACTGGTTTTTGGTTTAAATTTTTATTTTTTATTATTTTTATTAGGGAACACTCCAAAAGAAGGTGAGCTTGTCCACATTGGCTGTGGACAGGCGGCTGTGCTTGTCTGTGATAACGCCCCCTGCCGTGCTAAACACACATTCAGACAATACACTGGCTCCAGGGCAGGCCAGCATCTCCATAGCGTAAAGGGCAAGCTCAGGTCATGTGCCCAATTTAGCAACCCAGAAGATGAAGGAGGCAGACCCGTCATTCAGTACAAGTAGGCACGTGCACACATACTGCTCCACCATGTTGATGAAATGCTGCCTCCTGCTAGGATGTTCCATATCAGCTGATGGTGCTGGTTGTTGTCACGTGCTGACAAAGCTTTTCCACATTTTGGCTAATCATGCCTTCTGAGGTGCTGGTGGTGCCCTAGCTGCGTTGCGAACTATTCCTCCTCCTCTGCCTTTGCCTTGTGCTTCCACTGTGCCCCCGCTGTCAGGTGGGAATGCCACCAGCAGCGCGTCTACCAGCGTGCGCTTGTACTTGCACATCTTACGATCACACTCCAGTGAGGGAATAAATGACGGTACATTGTCCTTGTAATGGGGATCCAGCAGCATGGCAACCCGGTAATAAGAACAAGTTAGAATGTGGGCAACTCGGCGTTCATTGCGGAGACACTGTAGCATGTAATCGCTCATGTGTGCCAGGCTGCCCAGAGTCAACAAAAAGCTGTTCTCTGTGGGAGGTGTATTGTCTGTGTCCTCTGTATCCCCCCAGCCACGCACCAGTGATGTCAATGAGCTGGTCTGGGTGACACCCTGCTGTGAACATGGTTACTTCTCCATCACCTCCTCATCCTCCACCTTGTCATCCTCCAGAACTGTGCCCTGGCTGGACAATTGTGTACCTGGCGTTTGTGGGTACAGAAACCAACCCTCGGAGCCACTTGGGAATGACTGGCCGGAAACCCTATGAAATAATCCCTCTTCCTCCTCCTCCTCCTGTGCCACATCCTCTTCCATCATCGCCAGCAGCGTTTTTTCAAGGAGGCATAGAAGTGGGATAGTAATGCTGAGAACTACGTTATCGGCACTGGCCATGTTGGTAGAGTATTCGAAACAGCGCAACAAGGAACACAGGTCTCGCATGGAGGCCCAGTTATTGGTTGTGAAGTGGTGCTGTTCCGCAGAGCGACTCACCCGTCCGTGCTGCAGCTGAAACTCCACTATCGCCTGCTGCTGCTCGCACAGTCTTGCCAGCATGTGCAAGGTGGAGTTCCACCATGTGGGCACGTTGCATATGAGGCGGTGAGCGGGAAGGCCAATGTTACGCTGCAGCGCTGACAGGCGAGCAGCAGCAGGGTGAGAACACCGAAAGCGTGCACAGACGGCCCGCACTTTATCCAGCAACTCTGACATATCGGGGTAATTTTTAAGGAATCTCTGCACCACCAAATTCAGCACATGCGCCAGGCAAGGGATGTGCGTCAAACTAACTAGTCCAAGAGCTGCTACGAGATTTCACCCATTATCGCACACCACTAGGCCAGACTGGCACTAGCCACTCATCGGTCTGTTGTTCAAGGCCTGTCGACAGCTCCTGCATGGTGTGAGGTTTGTCCCCCAAACAGATACGTTTTTAAACTTCCTGCTGTCGTTTACCCCTGGCTGTGCTGAAGTTGGTGGTGAAGGTGTTACGCTGACCCGATGAGGAGGCGGTAGAGGATGAGGAAGCGGAGTAGGAGGAGGAAGCAACAGGAGGCGAACTGAAGTGCCCTGCAATCCTCGGTGGTTGAAGGACATGCGCCAAACTGCTCTCTGCCTCAGGCCTAGTTGCCACTGCATTTACCCAGTGTGCTGTTATGGAGATATAACGTCCCTGATTGTGCTTACTGGTCCACGTATCCGTAGTGAAGAGCACCTTGCCACAGATGGCGTTGCACAGTGCACACCTGATTTTGTCCCTTACTTGGTTGTGCAGGGAAGGGGTGGCATGCCTGTAAAAGTAGTCGCGGCTGGGCACGACATACTGTGGGACAGCCACCACCATAGGGCTTTTAAAGCTCTCTGTCTTCACCAGACGGAATGACAGCATTTCAAAGGCCAGTAATTTAAAAATGCTGGCATTCAGGGCTAGGGATCGCGGTTGTGTAGGGGGCTACTTCCTCTTCTGCACCAGTGTTTGGGAGATGGAGTGCTGAACGCTTCCGTGGGACATTGTGAAGATGCTTGGTGAGATAGGTGGTGGTGTTGCTGGCAGATCCTCTGTTTGCGGAGTGGCAGATGGCACTGTCACTCCAGAGGCGGATGAAGAGGCCGAGACTGCAGCAGAAGAGGAAGCAGCAGGAGCCAGAGACCATTCTTTGTTTTTGAGGTGTCTACTCCACTGCAGCTCGTGCTTTGCACTTAGATGCCTGGTCATGCAGGTTGTGCTCAGGTAGAGAACGTTTATGCCTCGTTTCAGGCTCTGATTGCACAGCGTGCAAACCACTCATGTCTTGACGTCAGCACATTGACTGAAGAACTGCCACACCAGGGAACTCCTTGGAGCTGGCTTTAGTGTGCTTAGTCCCTTGCTGTGGTGGGCAGTGGGAGGCGTACTGTCAAGTGGACGGCTGCTCTGCTTTTTCACCCTGCTCCCTCTTCTGCTATGCTGGTGGCTCTGTGCAACCACCACCTCTTCCTCCGAACTACACAGGTCACTCGCATGACCTTGATTCTGTGTGGGGTCGAGTACCTCATCGTCCTCCACATCATCTTCTGCCCAGTCTTCACCTCTGCCCTCTTTGTCGGTCTGCATACTTTCGAAAGCCCCAGCAGTTGGCACCTGTGTTTCGTCATCATCCGAGACGTGCTGCGAAGGTCCTCCCATGTACTCATCTTGAAACATAGGTGGTTGGGCATCGATGCACTCAATCTCTTCCACTTCTGGGGCAGGGATAGGTGGATTGCCCTAGGAAACCCTGCTAACAGAGTCATCAAAAAGCTGAAGAGACTGCTGCATGACTTGGGGCTCAGACTGCTTGGCTGATTTGCAGGGGGTGAGGTGAAAGACTGATGGACATTGGCTGCAGGTGCCAACTGTGGTCTTTCAGCAGGAGACTGCGTGGGAGACAATGTGAAGGAACTGGAGGCACTGTCAGCAACCCAATGTACTATCGCCTGTACTTGTTCTGGTCTCACCATTCGTAGAGCAGCATTAGGCCCGACCAAATACCGCTGTAGGTTCTGTCGCCTACTCGCACCTGAGGAAGGTGTTTCACTTGTGAGTGTAGCTGGCACAGATCGACCACGTCCTCTCCCTGCAACAGGAGCTCCACCAGCAGCAGCACCACCACCGGGGCCACATCCCTTATTTGAAGCTTTCCTCATATTTCTCAAATTTAGGATCTTGCCCTACATGGGTGTTTTTTTTAATAGCAGAAAAGAACAACAGTATCTAAATGGTGTATCTCACACATACAGATGCAGACTAGGCCACTTTTGCCCTAAATGGGTGTTTTTCTAATAGCAGAATAGAACAACAGTATCTAAATGGTGTATCTCACACGTACAGTTGCAGACTAGGCCGCAATTTAAGATCTTTGCCCTAAATGGGTGTTTTTTTTTATAGGAGAATAGAACAACAGTATGGAAAGGGTGTGTCTCACAATGACATATTCAGAAAAGGCTGCAATATTACATATTTTACCTAAAAAGGGTGTTTTATTTACTAACCAAATATGACATCAGTATATAACGCTTGAATTTCACACGTGCAGATGCAGCAATGGCTGTAAAAAAAAATATTTTGCCAAAAAAGGGTGTTTTTTAAAACCCAAAAAATTATAGCTGTATTTCTAGCTTAAATGAAAGTTATGCACATGAGAAGGTATAATGCAAGTCACCTGTAAATACTAAATGGTAAAACACTCGGTAACACTGACATGGAAAAGGATCTAGGAATTTTAATAAACAGCAAACTAAGCTGAAAAAAACTGTGTCAGGCAGCTGCTGCCAAGGCCAAAAGGATAATGGGTTGCATCAAAAGGGGCATAGATGCCCGTGATGAGAACATAGTCCTACCACTTTACAAATCATTAGTCAGACCACACATGGAGTACTATGTACAGTTCTGGGCTTCTGTGAACAAGGCAGACATAGCAGAGCTGTAGAAGGTCCAGAGGAGGGCAACTAAAGTAATAACTGGAATGGGTGGACTACAGTACCCTGAAAGATTATCTCATCTATCCCATCATCTATTTATCCCCAGGACTGTAACTGTGACGAGGGGGACATCCTCTGCGTCTGGAGGAAAGAAGGTTTGTACACAAACATAGAAGAGCATTCTTTACGGTAAGAGCAGTGAGACTATGGAACTCTCTGCCTGAGGAGGTGGTGATAGTGAGTTCAATAAAGGAATTCAAGAGGGGTCTGGATGTATTTCTGGAGTGTAATAATATTACAGGCTATAGCTACTAGAGAGGGGTCGTTGATCCAGGGAGTTATTCTGATTGGAGTCGGGAAGGAATTTTTTATTCCCCTAAAGTGAGGACAATTGGCTTCTACCTCACAGTTTTTAGTTTTTTTTGCCTTCCTCTGGATCAACCTGCAGGATGACAGGTCGAACTGGATGGGCAAATGTCTTTTTTCGGCCTTATGTACTATGTTACTATGCAAATCGCACACTGACTAATGCTAAAAAGGCAACAGATGTAGGATATTGTGAAAAAAGGGTGTTTTTTTTCTAAAACAGATTATTATTGCAGTATTTAAAGCTTGGATTTGAATGTCACAAAAGCACATATGCAGTGCTGGTGCACTAAGCTTGCATAAAATGGCCGCAGCCGCCCACCTAACTAATAGACGGATAAAAGTTATTTTTCTCTGTCACTGGGCTCTGGGCAGGGTATAAACATTGTGCACTGCACCCACACAACAAAATCGATGTATTTCGCTGAATTCAATTTGAGTTCTGATTAAAGATTCTGCCCTATTCTCTCCCTCACAGCAGCAGCATCCTCTCCCTTCACTAAGCAAAGCAGAGTGACGTGCAGTGCTACGGGACTCAAGCTTATATAGAGGCAGTGTCACATGCTGCACTGGCCAATCACAGCCATGCCATTAGTAGGCATGGTTGTTATGGCTTTTAAGGGAAGACAGTCAAATGCTTGTTGATTGGCTGCTCTGCAGCCTTTCAAAAAGCGCCAAGAAATTGTCGAACACCAAACCTCAACCCAAACTTTTATAGAAATGTTTGGGTTCGGGTCCAGGGTCCAAAAATCCTAAAGTTCGGGTTCGTTCAATTCTAATGGCTGCACATTGGTAAGGTCTGGGAATTGATGGAAAAATAATTCCTCTGACTCAAGTGGCAAAAATGACCATGTGCCAAAGTCCCTAGAGAAGAACAGTATTTGTGGAAGCAGGTATATTGCAGGCCTCAATCAGTATTTGGCGGAAGCAGGTATATCAAACTCCGTAATCAGAATTTTGTGGAAGCAGGTGTATTGCAAGCCTCAATCAATATTTGGTGGAAGCTGGTATATCAATCCCCTCAGTCAGTATTTTGTGGAAGCAGGTGTAATACAGGCCTCAATCAATATTTGGTGGAAGCAGGGATATGAATCCTCTCAATCAGCATTTCTTGGAAACAGGTATATAGAACCCCTTAATCAATATTTGGTGGAAGCAGGTGTATCACATCCCTCAATCTGTATTTTGTGGAAGCAAGTATATCAAACCCCTAATCAGTACTTTGCAGATGTAGGTATATCACACCCCTCAATCCGTATTTCGTGGAAGCAGGTCTATTGCAGGCCTCAATCAATATTTGGTGGAAGCAGGTGTATTGCATCCCTCAATCAGTATTTTGTGGAAGCAAGTGTATCGCAGGCCTCAATCAATATTTGGATCACAGTAGGCATGAATAAAACATAACTTTTATTTTAAAAAATTTAATAAATAATGAATGATCCACCCGTTAGGACAACTATGATACGAACAAACATACAAAAAGAATAGTGGGGAAAGACAGAATAAGGGAGAGGACAAACGCGAGGGACCCCACTAACCCTATGGTAACCCTCGCTATCACCTCAACCCACAGGAACACCCTGATGGTGGATGGCCTGTGGTCCCGTACCTATCCTGACTCTCCCTAGAAAGACCCTAAGACCTCCCAACGTGTTTCCTCTAGAAAAGGTTCATCAGGGGAGAGATAATGGGTGAAGAAACACATAGGAACACACAATGAACATATACGACATGGATAAAAAAAAACACCCAATGCTGGGTATACAAATTTTTCTTGATCACAGGCTATTAGATTAGATAGTCAATGGCCTATGGCACCAGTGTCGCCAGATTATATAGTTATAGAAAATGTACACTGATGTAAACTCCAAAAGTCCCCCCCACATAAAAGGGGCAAGATACAAAGGCATATAGATACAAAGACGTCAGTTGATAATCGCTCAAGTGCCCATTCCCAGAATCACAGATATAGGATTAACGATGTCATATATTGTGAGCTGTGTCAAAAAACACACATATGTAAACATGAACCATATCATATACCGTGAACCATACTTATATGCAGATATCACCCATCTCAATCCCATCTCATCTCAATCCATAGGACTAGGAAAGCTGGTCTGATTAGCAGCTTAAGTTCTGTTACACAATATGCCTCAGATAAGCCCTGCTCCTATTACCACCCAAGGAATATACCTCAATGAATTTAGATGGTTTAAACATGGGTAACACATCGGTCAGAGGACCTCTTACTTATCTCTGGGTGAAGAGGTGATATATCGCCTATATGGCCACCGCTGGTAGGGGGAACCTGGTGCCAAGCCTGACGTCCTGGGAGCAAGATTGCTACTGAGGCAGGGACCTGAACTCCTTTTTAAAGCTTGCTTGCTTTCCTAGTCCTATGGATGGAGATGGGTGATATCTGCATATAAGTATGGTTTATGATATGGTTCATCTTTACATATGTGTGTTTTTTTGACACGGCTCACAATATATGACATCGTTAATCCTATATCTGTGATTCTGAGAACGGGCACTTGAGCAATTATCAACTGACTTCTTTGTATCTATATGCCTTTGTATCTTGCCCCTTTTATGTAGGGGGGACTTTTGGAGTTATTACATCAGTGTACATTTTCTATAACTATATAATCTGGCGACACTGGTGCCATAGGCCATTGACTAATCTAATAGCCTGTGATCAAGAAAAATTTGTATACCCGGCATTGGGTGTTTTTTTTTATCTATGATGTATATGTTCATTGTGTGTTCCTATATGTTTCTTCACCCATTATCTCTCCCCTGATGAACCTTTTCTAGGGGAAACATGTTGGGAGGTCATAGGGTCTTTCTAGGGAAAGTCAGGATAGGCACGGGACCACAGGCCATCCACCATCAGTTGTTCCTGTGGGTTGAGGTGATAGCGAGGATTACCATAGGGTTAGTGGGGTCCCTCACGTTTGTCCTCTCCCTTATTCTGTCTTTCCCCACTATTCTTTTTGTATGTTTATTCGTATCGTAGTTGTCTTAACGGGTGGATCATTCATTATTTATTTAAAAATTAAGAATGAAAGTTATGTTTTATTCATGCTTACTGTGATCCGGTTTTTCTATACTGCATGAATTCACAACTTTAAATATGTATATCCTCAGTGAGGTTTAAGGTGTTTAGTTTCTCAATCAATATTTGGTGGAAGCAGGTATATCGCACCCCTCAATCTGTATTTTGTGGAAGCAGGTATATAGAACCATTTAATCAATATTTACTGGAAGCAGGAATATTGCACCCCTCAATCAGTATTTTGTGGAAGCTAATATAGAGAACCCCTTAATCAATATTTACTGGAATCAGGTATATCGCACCCCTCAATCTATATTTTGTGGAAGCAGGTATATAAAACCGCTTAATCAATATTTGGTGGAAGCAGGTATATCTCATTCCTCATTCAGTATTTTGAGGAAAAAGGTATATTGAACCCCTTAATCAATATTTGGTGGAAGCAGGTATATCACACCCCTCAATCTGTATTTTGTGGAAGCAGGTATATCGCACCCCTCAAGCAGTATTTTGTGGAAGTAGGTATATTGCAGAACTCAATCAGTATTTTGTGAAAGCAGATATATCAAACCCCTAATCAGTATTTTGTGGCAGCAGGTATGTCGCAGGCCTCATCAATATTTTGTGGAAGCAGGTATATCAAACCCCTTATTCAGTATTTTTGGGAAGCAGGTATATCGTAGCCCTCTATCAGCATTTTGTGAAAGTAGGTATATCAAACCACTTTATCAGTATTTTGTTTAACCATGGATATCGCAGGCCTCAATCAATATTTGGTGGAAGCAGGTATATCAAACCCCTCAATCAGTATTTTGTAAAATCAGGTATATAGAACCGATTAATCAATATTTAGTGGAAGCAAGTATGTCACACCCCTCAATCCAGTATTTTGTGGAAACAGGAATATCAAACCCCTTCATCAGTATTTTGCAGAAGGAGGTATATCACACCCCTCAATCTGTATTTTGTGGAAACAGGTATTTCAAACCCCTTAATCAGTATTTTGCAGAAGCAGGTATATCACACTCCTTCATCAGTATTTTGCGGAAGCAGGTGTATTGCAGGCCTCAATCTGTATTTTGTGGAAGCAGGTATATAGAACCATTTAATCAATATTTACTGGAAGCAGGTATATTGCACCCCTCAATAAGTATTTTGTGGAAGCTAATATAGAACCCCTTAATCAATATTTAGTGGAATCAGGTATATTGCACCCCTCAATCTGTATTTTGTGGAAGCAGGCATATCAAACCCCTTAATCAATATTTTGTGGAAGCGGGTGTATCGCACCCCTCAATCTATATTTTGTGGAAGCAGGTATATAAAACCACTTAATCAATATTTGGTGGAAGCAGGTATATCTCATCCCTCATTCAGTATTTTGAGGAAAAAGGTATATTGAACCCCTTAATCAATATTTGGTGGAAGCAGGTATATCACACCGCTCAATCTGTATTTTGTGGAAGCAGGTATATCACACCCCTCAAGCAGTATTTTGTGAAAGTAGGTATATCGCAGAACTCAATCAGTATTTTGTGGAAGCAGATATATCAAACCCCTAATCAATATTTTGTGGAAGCAGGTATGTCGCAGGCCTCATCAATATTTTGTGGAAGCAGGTATATCAAACCCCTTATTCAGTATTTTTGGGAAGCAGGTATATCGTAGCCCTCAAGCAGTATTTTGTGAAAGTAGGTATATCGCAGAAATCAATCAGAATTTTGTGAAAGTAGGTATATCAAACCCCTTATTCAGTATTTTGTGGAAGCAGGTATATCAAACCACTTTATCAGTATTTTGTTTAACCATGGATATTGCAGGCCTCAATCAATATTTGGTGTAAGCAGGTATATCAAACCCCTCAATCAGTATTTTGTAAAATCAGGTATATAGAACCGATTAATCAATATTTAGTGGAAGCAAGTATGTCTCACCCCTCAATCAGTATTTTGTGGAAACAGGAATTTCAAACCCCTTCATCAGTATTTTGCAGAAGGAGGTATATCACACCCCTCAATCTGTATTTTGTGGAAACAGGTATTTCAAACCCCTTAATCAGTATTTTGCAGAAGCAGGTATATCACACTCCTTCATCAGTATTTTGTGGAAGCAGGTGTATCGCAGGCCTCAATCTGTATTTTGTGGAAGCAGGTATATAGAATCTTTAATCAATATTTGGTGGAAGTAGGTGTATAACTTCCCTCAATCAGTAATTTATGGAAGCAGGCGCAACACAAGCCTCAATCAATATTTGGTGGAAGAAGGTATATCCCACCCCTCAATCTGTATTTTGTGGAAGCAGGCATATCAAACCCCTTAATCAATATTTTGTGGAAGCGGGTGTATCGCACCCCTCAATCTATATTTTGTGGAAGCAGGTATATAAAACCACTTAATCAATATTTGGTGGAAGCAGGTATATCTCATCCCTCATTCAGTATTTTGAGGAAAAAGGTATATTGAACCCCTTAATCAATATTTGGTGGAAGCAGGTATATCACACCGCTCAATCTGTATTTTGTGGAAGCAGGTATATCACACCCCTCAAGCAGTATTTTGTGAAAGTAGGTATATCGCAGAACTCAATCAGTATTTTGTGGAAGCAGATATATCAAACCCCTAATCAATATTTTGTGGAAGCAGGTATGTCGCAGGCCTCATCAATATTTTGTGGAAGCAGGTATATCAAACCCCTTATTCAGTATTTTTGGGAAGCAGGTATATCGTAGCCCTCAAGCAGTATTTTGTGAAAGTAGGTATATCGCAGAAATCAATCAGAATTTTGTGAAAGTAGGTATATCAAACCCCTTATTCAGTATTTTGTGGAAGCAGGTATATCAAACCACTTTATCAGTATTTTGTTTAACCATGGATATTGCAGGCCTCAATCAATATTTGGTGTAAGCAGGTATATCAAACCCCTCAATCAGTATTTTGTAAAATCAGGTATATAGAACCGATTAATCAATATTTAGTGGAAGCAAGTATGTCTCACCCCTCAATCAGTATTTTGTGGAAACAGGAATTTCAAACCCCTTCATCAGTATTTTGCAGAAGGAGGTATATCACACCCCTCAATCTGTATTTTGTGGAAACAGGTATTTCAAACCCCTTAATCAGTATTTTGCAGAAGCAGGTATATCACACTCCTTCATCAGTATTTTGTGGAAGCAGGTGTATCGCAGGCCTCAATCTGTATTTTGTGGAAGCAGGTATATAGAATCTTTAATCAATATTTGGTGGAAGTAGGTGTATAACTTCCCTCAATCAGTAATTTATGGAAGCAGGCGCAACACAAGCCTCAATCAATATTTGGTGGAAGAAGGTATATCCCACCCCTCAATCTGTATTTTGTGGAAGCAAGTATATCAAACCCTGTATTCAGTATTTTGCAAATGCAGGTATATCACACCCCTCAATCTGTATTTCATTGAAGCAGGTGTATTGCAGGCCTCAATCAATATTTGGTGGAAGCAGGTATATCACAACCCTCAATCAGTATTTTGTGGAAGCTAATATATAGAACCCCTTAATCAATATTTGATGGAACCAGGTATATTGCACCCCTCAATCTGTATTTTATGGAAGCAGGCATATCAAACCCCTTAATCAATATTTTGCGGAAGCAGGTATATCACACCCCTCAATCAGAATGTTGTGGAAGCAGGTGTATCGCAGGTCTCAATCAATATTTGGTGGAAGCAGGTATATCGCACCCCTCAATCTATATTTTGTGGAAGCAGGTATATCAAACCCCTTAATCAGTATTTTGTGGTAGCAGGTATATCGTTGCCCTCTATCAGCATTTTGCGAAAGTAGGTATATCAAACTCCTTAATCAATATTTTCTAGAAGCGGTTATATCAGAGGCCTCAACCAATATTTAGTTGAAACAGGTATATCAAACCCCTTAATCAGTATTTTGTGGAAGCAGGTATATCGCAGGCCTTAATCAATAGTTGGCGGAAACAGGTATATTAAACCCCTTAATCAGTATTTTGTGGAAGCAGGTATATCGAAGCCCTCAATCAATATTTGGTGGAAGCAGGTATATTGAACTCCTTAATCAGTATTTTGTGGAGGCAGGTATATCACACCCCTCAATTTATATTTTGTGGAAGCAGGTATATCAAACCCCTTAAACAGTATTTTTTGGTAGCAGGTATATCGTTGCCCTCTATCAGCATTTTGTGAAAGTAGGTATATCAAACTCCTTAATCAATATTTTCTAGAAGTGGTTATATCAGAGGCCTCAACCAATATTTAGTTGAAACAGGTATATCAAACCCCTTAATCAGTATTTTGTGGAAGCAGGTATATCGCAGGCCTTAATCAATATTTGGCGGAAAAGTCTCCAGAAGTTCCCCCTGGACAGGTGAAGTAGAAGGGGAAACCACGACCTTCTTGGCCAGAAAGGTGCGATCACAATGGCCTGAGGCTTCTGCTCTGCTATCTTCCGAAGAACCCTCGGGATGAGAGGTATCGGGGGAAATATATAGATGAATAGGCGTTCCCAGCTCATGGAGAAGGCATCCAGCACTGTTGGATTGTCGAAGCTGTTCAGTGAACAAAACTGGCTCAATTTCCTGTTCTCTGCTGTTGCCATTAGATCCCAAGCAGGAGAGCCCCACTTCTCCGTAATCTGGTGAAAAACGGACTGATTGAGTTCCCATTCGGCTTGGTTCACCATCTTCCTGCTCAGACGATCCACTTGCATATTGCAGCAGCCCCTGATATGCGCTGCTCTTAGTTCCAGCAGGTGTGATTCCGCCCAGCTGAAGATAGTCTTGCACAGCTCCAGAAGGAACCAGCGACAATTCGGTCCCTCAGATGGTGGTTACGCACAGAGAACTTATTCAGAGGAAAGAACTTCCGGTTCCTGTCTCCGGTCATCATTACTACGGATGCCTCCGGTCAAGGATGGGGAGCCCATCTTCTGGACAAGTGGACACAGGGCCTCTGGTCGCACGAGGACAGGGGGAAATCTTCAAACTACAAAGAGCTGAAGGCAGTTCTTTTGGCTCTTCGCCACTTCAAGGCCGATTTTTTGGAGAGATCAGTTCTGATCCGTTCGGACAACTTGACTACCGTATTCTACCTGAACAAACAGGGAGGTACGAGGAGCGGACTTCTTCTGGAGCTGTGCAAGACTATCTTCAGCTGGGCGGAATCACACCTGCTGGAACTAAGAGCAGCGCATATCAGGGGCTGCTGCAATATGCAAGCGGATCGTCTGAGCAGGAAGATGGTGAACCAAGCCGAATGGGAACTCAATCAGTCTGTTTTTCACCAGATTACGGAGAAGTGGGGCTCTCCTGCTTGGGATCTAATGGCAACAGCAGAGAACAGGAAATTGAGCCAGTTTTGTTCACTGAACAGCTTCGACAATCCAACAGTGCTGGATGCCTTCTCCATGAGCTGGGAACGCCTATTCATCTATATATTTCCCCCGATACCTCTCATCCCGAGGGTTCTTCGGAAGATAGCAGAGCAGAAGCCTCAGGCCATTGTGATCGCACCTTTCTGGCCAAGAAGGTCGTGGTTTCCCCTTCTACTTCACCTGTCCAGGGGGAACTTCTGGAGACTTCCCCTGCGGCCAGATCTCCTGCTACAGGACAACCTGTATCATCAGAATCTGCAGCATCTACACCTTACGGCCTGGATTCTGAAAGAAGCAGACTGGAGAGAAGGGGCTTGTCACAATCGGTGATTGACACCCTGCTGGCATCTAGGAAGGACTCTACCAACAGGAAGTACGCTAAAGTCTGGCGAAAATTTCTATCCTGGATGTCGCAGAACGGCCATGAGACCATCAATATTTCTTCCATCTTGCAGTTCCTTCAAGACGGGTTCCAGAAAGGGCTCAAGCCGAATACGTTAAGATCCCATATGACGGCAATAAACTCGGTAACGGAGAATGAATTCCTTCATCATCCCTTGATATTCCGTTTTTTTAAGTCGATCAAGAGGCTCAAACCTGTTCATAGAGACCCGTTTCCCGTCTGGGATCTTTCTCTGGTACTAAGAAGGCTTGCAGCTCCCCCGTTTGAGCCTTTACAGGAAGTGGACTACAAATGGCTCTCCTGCAAGACTCTGTTCCTGACAGCAATTACGTCTGCCAAAAGACTGGGCAAACTCCAGGCTTTATCTTCAAAGTTTCCGTACCTAAGTTTTCTGCCAGATGGGGTTCTACTTCGCACTATGCCAGCTTTTTTGCCTAAAATCCCTTCAGCAGTGAACAAAAATAGAGAATCATTCCTCCCAGTGTTCTTTCCTGAGCCTCTGGATGAGAACCAGAAACTCTTGCATACTTTGGATGTTAGAAGAGCCCTGCTTATCTATTTACAGAGAACAAGGGATTTCAGAACAGTGGAAAGCCTTTTTGTCCTCTTCTCTGGGCCAAGAAAGGGTTCTTCTCCTTCTAAAGATACGTTGGCAAGTTGGATCAAGACCACAATATTGGAAGCCTATTCTCTGGAAGAGATACCTCCTCCATTTCCAGTGAGAGCGCATTCCACCAGGGCCATGGCTACTTCTTGGGCAGAGGTCGCACAAGTCTCGATGGAGGAAATCTGCAATGCAGCATCCTGGTCCTCATCCCTGACCTTCGTCAAGCATTATCGTCTGGATGTTAACGCTAGGAGCTCAGCCTTTGGTACCGGGGTTCTGTCTGCAGCTCTGAGTGAAGAGACCCCCCCTTGTGATCCATGAAAATCCCATTCTGTGCTGCCGTAGGACGAGATGGGAAAGGAAAAATTCTTACCTGGGATTTTACTTTCCTTGAGTCCGTAGGCAGCACAAGTATACCCTCCCTAATAAATTTCTTCTTGGCATAATTCTTTGTCTGAGTCTATTGTATTAACACAAGGAGGTTCTAAGGAAGTAGCCTTTTATTGGTCTCTGCTAATGATTTAATTATTTTAATCTGTACCTTTTGTCTAGGTGGGCGGTCCGGGGATCGGATGAGAACAAAGTTAACCCATTCTGTGCTGCCTACGGACTCAAGGAAAGTAAAATCCCAGGTAAGAATTTTTCCTATACCAGTCCTTACTAGGACTTTTGCGGTCCTATTAGCTAGCGTTTTATGTCCCTAACAGCCTGTCCCTGCTCCACAAAGCAACCTGTTCCTACACTGGCAAAACACAGAATGTAAAATGGCTGCCAGATCGGGTTCTTTGATAGGGTGGGGTGTGTCCATGTACTGAAACATCTCAATTGGCTGTCCTGTCCCACCTGATGAATGTGTCATGGGTCAAAGTTTGGCGCAATGCAAAAGAATATGGTGCAGGCGTACATCGCCATATGTTCGCATGTTTGGCGAATCGCGAACGCGCAATGTTAGCTACAAAATATTTTGCAAAAAATCTCCCAAAACTTCAACTGTCTAGAATTGCACCAACACAGATTTCGCATTAGTATTTGACATTATCACTTGGAGATTTAAAACGCTACCCTCTGTATTGTAAGACACTGGTTGCAAAGTGGTTATTGCCATATTTTGCAAACAAACTTTAAACTGTCTGGAGATGCCCTGACACCCATTTTGGCATAGTATTTCATGTTATTATAGCAATGCGGAATATTTTGGTGCTATATAAAGATTTTTTTTTATTATTATTATTATTACTACTCACATTAAAAAAAGTCTATCCTATGTATAGTAAGACAAAAGTTGCACACGTATATTGCTTTTTTCTCAAACCCTAAAAATAAAATTTGAACTGTCTGGAGATGCTCCGACACAGGTTTTGGCCTACTATTTCAGGTTATCACTCAGAAATTTCAAATGTTACCCTCTGTATTATAGGACACTTGATGCACACTTTTATTCTGTATTTCTATATTTGTAAAAACAAAACAAAAAAACTTAAAGGGGTTCTTTGGGCTTTTAATATTGATGACCTATCCTCCCCCCAAAAAAATTGAACTGGGGATTCTCTAACACAGATTTTAGTCTAGTATTCAGGTGTTTTCACAAAGATTTAAGAAGCTATCTACTCTCTTCCTGGTAAAACATGTGTTCTAAAGTTGTAGTTAGCCCCCCCTGCCGCCCCCCAAAAAATAAATACAAAAATGGTTAAAGTGGGGGGAAAAAGGGTAGCTGCTTTGTAAGTTTTGTAGCAGCTTCTGCTGTGTTAAGAGGCACACCAAGTCTCAGTTCCTCACTTCTTACTCCCTGGCACACAGCTTTCTCTATATTTCCCTATTCTACACAATTTTCTAGCCTTTCCCTTCACTGTCCCTGACACTAAAAAAAAGCTTGATTTTGACTGTACACTTGACTGTTACTGGATTTGTCTGGACCTCATATGCTTCAAGTTAATCTGGTATAAAAAAAATTGGGAAGTTCGTAACCAGCCCATTTTATTACAAACCGATTAGCTCATCTACACTCACCTAAAGAATTATTAGGAACACCATACTAATACGGTGTTGGACCCCCTTTTGCCTTCAGAACTGCCTTAATTCTACGTGGCAGTTGATGGAGATTTGAGGGATGCACATCCAGGACACAAAGCTCCCGTTCCACCACATCCCAAAGATGCTCTATTGGGTTGACATCTGGTGACTGTGGGGGCCATTTTAGTACAGTGAACTCATTGTCATGTTCAAGAAACCAATTTGAAATGATTCGAGCTTTGTGACATGGTGCATTATCCTGCTGGAAGTAGCCATCAGAGGATGGGTACATGATGGTCATGAAGGGATGGACATGGTCAAAAACAATGCTAAGGTAGCCTGTGGCATTTAAACGATGGCCAATTGGCACTAAGGGGCCTAAAGTGTGCCCCAGAAAACATCCCCCACACCATTACACCACCACCACCAGCCTGCACAGTGGTAACAAGGCATGATGGATACATGTTCTCATTCTGTTTACGCCAAATTCGGACTCTTCCATTTGAATGTCTCAACAGAAATCGAGACTCATCAGACCAGGCAACATTTTTCCGGTCTTCAACAGTCCAATTTTGGTGAGCTTGTGCAAATTGTAGCCTCTTTTTCCTATTTGTAGTGGAGATGAGTGGTACCCGGTGGGGTCTTCTGCTGTTGTAGCCCATATGCCTCAAGGTTGTGTGTGTTGTGGCTTCACAAATGCTTTGCTGCATACCTCGGTTGTAACTAGTGGTTATTTCAGTCAACGTTGCTCTTCTATCAGCTTGAACCATTCTGCTCTGACCTCTAGCATCAACAAGGCATTTTCGCCCACAGGACTGCCGCATACTGGATGTTTTTCCCTTTTCACACCATTCTTTGTAAACCCTAGAAATGGTTGTGTGTGAAAATCCCAGTAACTGAGCAGATTGTGAAATACTCAGACCGGCCCGTCTGGCACCAACAACCATGCCACGCTAAAAATTGCTTAAATCACCTTTCTTTCCCATTCTGACATTCAGTTTGGAGTTCAGGAGATTGTCTTGACCAGGACCACAACCCTACATGCATTGAAGCAACTGCCATGTGATTGGTGGACTAGATAATCGCATTAATGAGAAATAGAACAGGTGTTCCTAATAATTTTTTAGGTGAGTGTATAGTGCCTATGTTAAGCAATTATATTGGATGATAACATACGTCTCAGAGTTTCCTCCAGTCTTACCTATTGATGAGACTTAATAAAGGTCATCATGACCAAAATGTCGTCATCATCCATCTGAGAAACAATTCTTGAAATTATGATTTACCTTTATTTTCATTTTTGCTGAGACAATGGAAAATTATATTTAAATAGCTTTTGAAAGATTGAAAAGATTATTTTTGATTACATTTGCATGTGCACTGAATCTATGTAATACTCAGACAGGGTTGAAGAACCTTTTCTAGTTGCACCTCATTGATTTATGGTGTGCTTTTCCCATATAGCTAGATTATTAAAGCGGATGTTTAGATAGCCTGTCCAGACCAAGTAGTTTATTTTGACTTCTCTCTCAAACAACTTGTTTAACCTTTTCCGATCTTTAATGATGGTGCCCATTTGCAAGCGCTGCGGGTATATCAAACCCTTTAATCAGTATTTTGTGGACGCAGGTATATTGAAACCCTTAAATCAGTATTTTGTGTAAGCAGGGATATTGCAGGGGCCTCAATCAATATTTGGTGAAAGCAGGTATATCAAACCACTTAAATTAGTATTTTGTGTTAGCAGGTATATTGCAGTCCTCAATAAATATTTGGTGGAAACAGGTGTATCAAACCCCTTAATCAGTATTTTGTGGAAGCAGGTATATTGAAGCTCTCAATCAATATTTGGTGGAAGCAGGTATATCAAAGCCCAAATTCTGTATTTTGTGGAAGCGGGTATATTGCACCCCTCAATCAATATTTGGTGGAAGCTGGTAGTAGGGAATACAGCAAACTCATGCCGCCAGGCCGAGCTACAAAATTATATGCACAGTATACATCAATACATTACAATAAAAGCAGAGAGCCCCTAGAAGGGAATAGGCCCTTCAAAATGTGCATGGGCTAATACCCTGGACTATTACGTGTAGGTAGTTATCCTATTTTATGCTCTACTTTCCTCAATCATGACTGCAATGTCAATTGTGCAATAAAAAAAAATCTATCTAAATAAAACCTAAGTAGATTAGCAGAAATGCATTCCTAAGCTGTATTCCAAAGATATAGCGAAAAAAAAACAAAAAAAAAAAAAACATTAAATGGCAGTACCTGGCTACCCATCGTGGTATAGCTAATTTCTATAACTGAAAGGCCAAGGTAAGAGGGCTACTAATTGTGCTAAGTAGGCGCCTCAGTCAGTCGCGGGGGGGCCCCCCAGCGCACACCCCAAGCCCCGAAACTGAGCCCGGGGAGACAAAGCATCGGCCAAGGACCCCACGCCACCGGCAGCACAGCTCCCCGGGGCACACAACCAGGATCAAGTATTCCAAAAACCTGGAGTGGATTAATTGTTTGGTCCACTCTATATCATTGCTTCTATTTTCCTTTCTCTAAATCTGTACAACATTGTATAAAATCCAATTACCTTTAATGTATAAATACACATATATGCTAAATGAAAGTAAGTTTCGACATACTACATTTAAAATCTTAATCACAATCTAAAATGTGCTCTAATTTGGCTTTGCAGCTGAATATGAAAAAACCCTTTCATCCCTATATAGACTGAAGCCTGGTGATTCTAATAAATAAAAAAATAAAAAAATGTTGGTTCTCCCTACATACTGTTTCCCGCAGGGACATTCATTCACGTAAATGACTTCTGTCGAATTGCATGACAAAAATTCCCCAATTCTATGTTTGTGCTTATTCGTTGCGGAAACAATTTCATTCGATCTACGTGGGAAATCCGTAACCTTGCAGTTTCCACATTGTCCGCACCTAAAGAAGCCATTAATATTTGCCCAACTTTGAACTGAACAAATTTGCTTATTTTCTTTCTTAATTGTTGGGGCCACTTTAATATGTAAGCATGAGGCCTTAGTAAATGTGATAAGGGGGTTAGGTGAAGTAATGGGGCCCAATATCTTGTCCTAATTTATTAAATGCCAATGTTTGTTTATTATCTTTCTTATTCTCTTATACTCACTGTTGAAAGGTAAAATCATACAGAGGTCTATTTCTTTCTGTTCCTGCTTTCATATCCCTTACTTTATTAAGTGCTCCGTCTAAAAGTTCCATGGGGTATTCTTTCTCTAAAAAAGCTCTTTTCATTTCTACTGCTTCCTTCTTGAATTGGTCATTAGCTGTGCAATTGCGTTTTATCCTCCGAAATTGGCCCTGAGGAATATTAATGAGCCAGCTTGGGAGGTGACAACTGCTATAGAGGATTTAACTGTTTCTGGTTGCTGGTTTAATATACGTACTGCATTTTATTTTATTATTCTCAACATAGATGTTTAAATCCAGAAAAATCTAATTTTTCATTGTTTATTGCACCTGAAAATTTGAGGTAAAAAATATTTAAATTAATTTCTTTTAAAAAATCGTACAGCTTTTCCCTACCCGATTTCCAAATAAAGAATACATCGTCGATGTATCTTTGCCAGAGCACCAGGTCCGTCCCCAGTCGGGGGGCAATACATAGTCCCTCCCAATACGCCATTAATAAATTTGCGTAAAATACTTTAAGAAGATCTTTCTGTCTTGAGTAGGTAGATCAGTAGTAGAAAAGTCCCCCAGAGTTGCTTGAACTAAGTTCGGTTCCATTCTGATATTATGGACCCTTCCCAATTCTATGTAGAAATGACGCCAAAGGTCTTGGATCCCCAAACAGTGCCACAAAAAAAGTGTAAATCCGGCCCCCTCTCTACCGCACTTCCAACATCTACCCTCTGTTTTTTTTTCTTATTTTCGCTAGGAAGGCTGGAAAATAGTAGAGACGGTGAACAATTTAAAATTGGATAAGTCTATATTTATATGAACTTGATGCCAATTTAATGTTTTGATATATCATTCCCCAATTCAGATTGTACTCTTCCCCTAGTTCATCTCTCCATTTTGACCTACTCCTAAACTCTGTGACCCCGACTAAAGCTTGTCGGATCTTATCATATACCTGTGAAAGAGAAGTCCTGGACCCATAAGATTTAAAACTAAAATCAACAAAAGTGTTTTCCCTAATATCAAATACTTTCTTATCTACCGTGTGAGTGAATGCGTGATAAATTTGTGCATATCTAAACTTGCTTATGAAAGATACTTTGGTGCTGTGTGTTAATTTATCTAATGATACTATTTTCCCACCTGCTATAATATGTGAAAGTCTAGTAATCCCACTTCGATCTCAATATTCATAATCAGAGAATATAAAAAAAAAATATTTTAAATTTGTGTTTTGCCACAAAGGCATATATTGAGTGGAGTAAGTGATCTTCAAAATACTTTTGATTTTTATTCCAAACCTTGTGAAGAGCATTACTTAAAAGACAATGCTTCCCTCTGTTCCCTAAAAATTCCATATCCAGAATGGTGAAAATATCCCTATATGGTCCCGGGAAATACCTCACAATAAGCGAAAGATGGTGGTCACTCCCATCGTCCAAACACCAACGTATATGTGATGCCAAGTAATATCCCTGAAAGAAGGGGAGGGATAAACCTCCATCCTTCTCCAGTAGCCATATCAATTTTTGCTTGATTCTCACCCTTTTCCTCCCCAGATCAAGTCATTTATCGTTCTTTCCAGGAGATGGAACAGAGAATCATCTATCCATACCGAACAGGCTGTGATTGTGTACAGAACGATTGGGAGGACCACCATCTTCACTAACGCTATCCTTTCTGCTTGTGAAATTGGCAACTTCTGCCAAATGCTCATTCTCTCTAATGCCGTTAATCATCAGGATAGTGTTCAAGACGTTGGTTGTATTGTGTTAAGTCGGCACTCATTTTAATTCCGAGATACCTTATTAAGTCAACAGGAGTAAGGATTTTAACTTTGAAAATACCGCTGGGTACAGGCCGGGCCAAAGGTAATAACTCTGACTTACACCAGTTAACTTTATATCCTGACGCCAACCGTATGTCTCTATGATGCTCATCACTGAGGGGAGCACTCTCCATCCCTGCCTCAAGAATAAGAGAACATCATCAGCATATAGACAAAGTTTGTCTCCCAGTCCCTTCCCTCCAAACCCCTTAATATTGTCATTCTGTCTAAAATTGCATGCTAAAGGTTCCAATGCTACAACAACGGGGAGAGGGGGCAGCCTTGTCTAGTTCCCCGATAAAGGGAGAACTGCTCAAAGTCTATACCACTGGCTCTCAGATCCTGATATAAGAGGCGGACCCACCGGATGAAATCATGGCCCAAATTAATTCTCTCCATAACTGCACATAAAGAAGGGCCACTCCACCCTGTCGAACGCTTTCTCAGCTTCCAGCGACAGGATGGATTGGTCCCCCCCACCAACATGGACGTTCAAAAAAGCTCTACGTAAATTAGTTTGTATATTCCGTTTAGGTATGAATCCAGTCTGGTCCGGATGTACCAGCCCATGTATAACTTTCCTCAATCTATTGGCTAATAATTTAGCCAAGATCCTATAGTCCATATTAAGCAACGAAATTGGGCGATAAGATCTGATTTCTGTTTTGTCTTTCCCTTTTTTAAGTATTAAAGTAATGGATGCCTCCATTAATGAAGGTGGAACCATCTTTCTCTCCTTTACTGTAATTGGGGCGTTCAAAGTAAACACATCCTGTTTAGTTAACTGGGGGAGATCTATTGTCTTCAGATAGGACATAACTGTGTCCTTATCCTTGGCAAGTTCCGTTTGGTATAATTTGGCGAAGTGTTTGCGCAAGTGGTTTTAATAGTATCCAAATTGTAAGTCAGATTTGAATTCCCGTACCTGACTTGAGGCACCTTATTATTGTTTGTGACTTTTGATTGGCCACTATTGAAGCCAGCATCCTGCCTTTTTCCCTTTCTCATAGAACGCCTTCTGGCCTGCAAAGAGGAGTCGGTGTTGAGCTTTTTTTAGCTAACCAGTCCTGGAGTTCTCCCTTTGCCTTTTCCAATGCCTGTAAAATGGCCAAGTCACTATTCCCTCCTAAGTCCGTCTCCAGTCTTCTAACTTTTTCAGTTAAAGGGAACCTGTCACTAGAGATGTTGCGAACATAAAATTTTCCGTTCGCAAACGGTGAACGCGAATTTTCGCGAACGGGAGAAGCGGGCGAACCGCCATTGACTTCAATAGGCAGGCGAATTTTAAAACCCACAGGGACTCTTTCTGGCCACAATAGTGATGGAAAGGTTGTTTCAAGGGGACTAACACCTGGACTGTGGCATGTCGGAGGGGGATCCATGGCAAAACTCCCATGGAAAATTACGTAGTTGACGCAGAGTCGGGTTTTAATCCATAAAGGGCATAAATCCCCTAACATTCCTAAATTGTTTGGAATAACGTGCTTTAAAACATCAGGTATGATGTTGTATCGATCAGGTAGTGTAATGGTTACGCCCACTCCACAATGACAGACCAAACTCCCTGTTTAACGCACCGCAAACAACCGCAAACAGTCCATTTGCACAACCGCAAACTACAAATTTGCACAAGGTTGGATACCAAGCTAGCCATGTGCCGTTCCTTGTCCTCACTGATGTCATTGAAGGTCTCTTCCTCCACCCAGCCACGTACAACAAGGGTCCCCGAAAGGTGACAACAAGCCCCCTGGGACGCCTGCTGTGTTTGGTCTTCCACCTCCTCAAAGCCACTTTCCTCCTCTGACTCCTCTTCTTCAGACTCCTCTCTCTGCATTAATATATGGTGTGTTAAGTAGTACTATTCCTATCAGTTTAATCCCTGTTACGTCCCCTATCAGGGGACGTGTATATGGAATCGATTTTAGGAACCGGGAGATGGAAAAAGATGCTTGGTCGGTCCTCCTACTTCCAATTTGGGGCACTGCGTGTGCAATCTAATATGCCACCAGATAGGAGTGGTGTGTTAAGTAGTACTATTCCTGTCAGTTAAATCCATGTTACGTTCACTAGTATTATTATTATTATAAGGTGTGTTAAGTAGTACTATTCCTATCAGTTTAATCCCTGTTATGTCCCCTATCAGGGGACGTGTATGGAATAGATTTTAGACAACCGCAAAGAGTTCCTCTATGCGTCAATCTTGGTGTAGTGATGACTGTGCTCATGTTTGGGAGATTGCAGGCAATGGGGTTTTTTCAAAGCCTATAGTCGTGCTGAGGTAGTTCAGTGACAGTTAAGTGACCCAGAAAATAATGATTCTGCAGTGTGGGCCCATTGTTGGCCTAGTAGGCTTTAATGATCACCTTAGATGAAGAAAATTTATGTTTTTTCAACGACCTTATCATCTGGGGTGTGCCAACATTGCCATTGCCAACACACTCATAGAAGTGGTCGCTTCATTGTGATACGCAAGCCCTTTCACCACAACAAGGTAACGATCACGAAGGGGAATTGACACATGTATGTGCCTTTTTTTTGTTTGGTTTTTGAAGCCACAGTGCAGCACCAGAGGCCAGAAAAATTAGGCACGTACACATGCCTGAAAAATTTGGTATTGTTGCAGCCGCTGCTGTAGCAGCGGCCAGAAAAAATGATGTTTCCCAGGCAGAAGTGCCCTAAAATATTGCGGCTTGAACCCTAGTTGGTGGCGGATAAGTCACGCAAGTCATCCGGCATTCAGAGATAAAATAGAGCAGCGTGTGTACCATTTTTAACCCAAGGCAGCTCATCTCAGTCATCAGGCCTTTTTTAGTCGAATGTATCGCCCATTGTCAGTCCCTTTGGGATCCATCCCTCATTCATCTTAATAAAGATGAGGTAATCTAGACTTTTTTGACCTAGGCGACTTCTCTTCTCAGTGACAATACCTCCTGCTGCACTGAAGGTCCTTTCTGACAGGACACTTGAAGCGGGGCAGGCCAGAAGTTCTATCGCAAACTGGGATAGCTCAGGCCACAGGTCAAGCCTGCACACCCAGTAGTCAAGGGATTCATCGCTCCTCAGAGTATCTGCAGTTAAGGCAAGGTAGTCTACTACCTGTCGGTCGAGTCGTTCTCTGAGGGTGGACCCCGAAGGGCTGTGGCGATGCGTAGGACTTGAAAAGTCCAACATGTCCTGCATCAACAACATGTCTGTAAAGCATCCTATCCTTGCCAGCATGGTCGTGAGAGGAGAAGGATTACTTTCACCTCTTCCCCTGTTAGATTCCCATTGTGCTGTGACATCACCCTTATACGCTGTGTAAAGCATACTTTTTAATTTCTCTTGAAACTGCTGCATCCTTTCCGACTTCCGGTAACATTTCAGGCACTTTCTGCTTATACTGGGGGTCTAGTAGCGTTGACACCCAGTACAGGTCGTTCTCCTTCATCCTTTTTATACGAGGGTCCCTCAACAGGCACAACAGCATGAAAGACCCTATTTGCACAGGGTTGGATGCTGAGCTACTCATGTCCCGTTCCTCGTCCTCACTGATCTCACTGAAGGTATGTTCTTCCCTCCAGCCACGTACAACACCACGGGTACCAGATAGGTGACAACGAGCACCCTGGGATGCCTGTTGTGGTTGGTCTTCCTCCTCCTCCTTAAAGCCACATTCCTCCTCTGACTCCTCTTCCTCACACTCCTCTTCCAGCATTGCCGCAGGTCCAGCAAGCGATGCTGATAAGGCTGTTTTTGGTGGTGATTATGGTGACCACAACTCTTCCTCTTCAGGCTCATCTACGGCCTGATCCAGCACTCTTCGCAGGACACGCTCCAGGAAGAAAAAAATGGGATGATGTCGCTGATGGTGCCTTCGGTGCGACTGACTAGGTTTGTCACCTCCTCAAAAGGACGCATGAGCCTACAGGCATTGCGCATGAGCGTCCAGTAACGTGGCAAAAAAATTCCCAGCTCCGCAGAGGCTGTCCTAGCACCCCGGTCATACAAATTCTCGTTGATGGCTTTTTCTTGTTGGAGCAGGCAGTCGAACATTAGGAGTGTTGAATTCCAACGTGTTGGGCTGTCGCAAATCAAGCGCCTCACTGGCATGTTGTTTCGGTGCTGAATGTCTGAAAAGTGCGCCATGGCCGTGTAGGAACGCCTGAAATGGCCACACACCTTCCTGGCCTGCTTGAGGACGTCCTGTAAGCCTGGGTACTTATGCACAAAGCATTGTACGATCAGATTACACATGTGTCAACTTGCCCAAATTCAATGCCGCTATCAAATTGCTTCCGTTCTCACACACCACTTTGCCGATCTCCAGTTGGTGCGGAGTCAGCCACTGATCCACCTGTGCGTTCAGGGCGGACAGGAGTGCTGATCTGGTGTGACTCTCTGCTTTCAGGCAAGTCAACCCCAAGATGGCGTGACACTGTGGTATCCGGGATGTGGAATAGCCCCTGGGGAGCTGGGGGGTGCCATTGATGTGGAGCAAGACGCAGCAGCAGAAGAGGACTCAGCCGAGGAGGTTATGGAAGAGGATGGAGTAGGAGGAGTAGAGGTGATGGCAGCAGGTCTGCCTGCAAGTTGTGGCGGTGTCACCAACTCCTCTGCAGAGCCACGCATTCCATGCTTGGCAGCCGTCAGCAGGTTGACCCAATGTGCAGTGTAGGTGATATACCTGCCCTGACCGTGCTTTGCAGATCAGGTATCAGTGGTCAGATGGACCCTTGCCCCAACACTGTGTGCCAGACATGCCATGACTTCCTTTTGCACAATCTAGTACAGGTTGGGGATTGCTTTTTGTGCAAAGAAATTTTGTCTGGGTACCTTCCACTGCGGTGTCCCAATAGCTCCAAATTTTCTTAAGGCCTCAGACTCCACCAGTTTGTATGGCAAAAGCTGGCAGGCTAAGAGTTCAGACAAGCCAGCTGTCAGACGCCGGGCAAGGGGGTGACTTTGTGACATTGGCTTTTTACGCTCAAACATGTCCTTGACAGACACCTGACTGTGGGCAAATGAGCAGGAACTGTTCAAGACGAGAGGCGGAGTGGCGGGTGGTTGAGAGGGGGGTAAGGAGGACAACAGTGGTTGACGTGGCTGAAGATGCTGGACCAGGAGGAGGATGGTGGCTTTGAGTTTGTGTGCTGCTTTTACTCATGTGTTGATCCCTTAGGCCAGTGGTCGGCAAAGTGCGGCTCGCGAGCCACAAGCGCTTTTTAGAACCTTCAATGCGGCTCTTTGGTGCTCGCCACTCAAGCTGCTTGCAAAATGTCCATCATGCGCCTCCTGCCCCGTCTGTCTGCTCCTTCCACTTTATGAATGAAGCAGGCACGCGGGGCGGGAGGCGCATGACGGAGGGAGAGATGTCACGCTGCGCACAGCAGCAGAAGGGCGGGCAGCGGCGCTCTAGTTCGGCTGCCCACTGCCGGCTATGTGAGGAGTGGTGAAGAGGCCGCCGCTCAGGTGGAGCGAAATGTCCTGCAGCAGAAAGGTAGGAGCTGATCCCGGTGTGTGCAAAAAATGATAAAGATAAAATGAAATAATAATCAAGATCCAATTAAAAGAAAGTACATATAAAAGTATGTAAAAACACACTCTGGGCTCATGCCCACGAATGTAATGCAAATAGCGGTCCGCAATGCACGGACACAGACCATGGGGCAGCTGCATGAGGATCGCGGGCCCTCTCACTTGAATGGGGTTCGCGATCCGCATCCGACTGCCCGCACCGCAAAAAAGTAGTGCATGCTGAAGTGAATGGGTCCATGATGCCATTTGCAACCTGTGCCAAAAGAAACTGAGTCGTGGGAAGTCCAACACCCACCTAGGTTAGCCCGCACACAAAAAAGTAGTGCATGCGCTACTTTTTTGCGGTGCGGAGGCACAGCCAGAAGCACCACGGAAGCACTCTGTAGCACTCATATACCGGATCCTGGACCAATTGAAGTGAATGGGTCCTTGATGCGGGCTGCACCAGGGCAGTGCCCGTGTATTGCGGACCCGCCGTATGCGGCCTGCAATATGGCAACGGCGGGCACACAGTCGTGTGCATGAGCCCTAATAATCCTCACTGGTACTGTTGACGCAATATTTTAGGTTTTAAAAATGTGGCTCTCGAAAGAAATTTCAATTGTGGTTTTGGCGATATTTGGCTCAGTTGACAAAAAAGTTTGCCCACCACTGCCTTAGGTGTTTCTGATGTGAGATCATGTGCCTTTGCAAAGCAGTTGTACCTAGGTGGGTGTTGGACTTCCCACGACTCAGTTTCTTTTGGCACAGGTTGCAAATGGCATCGCTGTTATCAGAGGCAGACACACAAAAAAAATGCCACACTGCTGAGCTTTGCAATGACGGCATTCTGGTGGTGGTAACAGCATGCGTTGATATGAAGCGGCCGTGGTGCTAGTGTTGGTGGTGGCGGCAGGCGGGCGAGTGGTAACTTGAGAGGTGCCCGAAGCTGAGCTGGAGGAGGGTGGTGAAGGTTCCGAGCGGAAGCTGTAGAAGATGGGGTGTCCTGTGTTAGCCAGTCAACTATGGCCTCTGAACACTGGGCATTATTCTAGGGCCAAAGGGAATCACAGCACCACGACCACGACGGCCCCTGCAGGGTGGCCTGCCTCTGCCTGTCATTTTTTTTATATTAGTTAAGTTGTACTATGCGTGCAAGATACTGTGACACCAGATATGATTGGCGCTGAAGTGACACTATGCACTGGCACTGGGCCTTAGACACACAAACACGTGTGTAACTGACTGTTATTTATTCAGTCCAAATTGTTGTTTTTCTTTAAATGTAATCGAATGTGACACCAGATATGAGTGGTGGCACTGGGCAAGTGGGCACAATATACACTGTGAGCCAGACACACACGCCGACAGGCAGGCAACTGCAATTTAATTACACAGGAAAAAGAAAAAAAAAAGCAGACTGATGTACTAGCCCTAAAAAGGGCTTTTTGGGGTGCTGTCCTTACAGCAGAGATCAGATGAATCTTTCAGGACTGTAGTGGACACTGAATACACTGGCCTAGCTATCGATTTCCCCATTAAATCAGCAGCAGCTACACCGTCCCTCCTCTCACTAAGAATGCAGCTTCCGAATGAATCTAAAATGGATGCTGTCCAGGAGGTGGGAGGGTCTGGGAGGGAGGGTCTGCTGCTGATTGGCTGGAATGTGTCTGCTGACTGTGAGGTACAGGGTCAAAGTTTATTTAATTATGATAAATAGGGGGCGGACCGAACATCACATATGTTCGTCCGCCGCGGCGAACGCAAACAAGCTATGTTCGCCGGGAACTGTTTGCCGGCGAATAGTTCGGGACATCACTACCAGTCACCAGTTTTATGGTGTCCTAACTAAGGGCAACATAAATAAGCAACTGATTTGCTTAGAAAAATGCTGGGTCACTTTCTTTAATTGACCCAGTCAATCTGCCAACATATTGTATTGAAAAGCTCCAGCAGATAATGATGAGTCATGAATATTCATGAGCTCTTGACTCTCCCCGCCCACCTGCTGCTGAATGACAGTTTTTTTCCATATGAATCAGCAGCAGGTGGGCAGGGGAGTGGCTATAGCTCTGAATTAAATATACGCTGGACTCACTGACATCACGCTGGACTCAAATCAGCTCATTAGCATGTGGCATCTTTGTGTGTATATTATGAGGTAACCATCTGTCACACCGGTAAATGAATACATATAAGGTACTTTTTAGTAGTTAAAGGGGTTGGTCACTTTGTTAGCACTTATTACAACTGTTAAGAAAGTAGGGAGATATTACACTTACTACTACATTTTGCTGCTATTGGCAGCCATGCCCCCTCCTGTCCTGCTCTCAGCTGCCTGTCTCGTCCATAGCTGCACGTGCCATGGAGGAGCAAACTCGTCCATGCCTGAAGGAGTGTGCTTCTCCCTGGGTCCTAAAGCACCCTGCTTGTATCAGATGTGCTTTCCTTCTGTGACTGACACTCCAGTCAGGCCAGACGAGGAACGCAGCGGTGGGGGAGGCCGTTCATGAAGAGGCGGCTGGCAGTGAAGGGACAGGCGAGGTAGGGGTTAAGTGTGGAGGTAGGGAAAGCTGGGGCGCAAGTTGCTAGGGGAGCGGGGGGTGTGGCCAGCAGGCGCGAGGGAGGAGGAAGCAGGAGCAGGAGCATTGCGGCCAGGGCAAGGAAACAGAGCGGTCAGGCTGTGAGATGGCGGCGCCGGTGATGTCTGTGGAGGAGATGTTGGAGTGTCTGAGGAGAGAGGCGGAGGTGCGGGGGCCTGGCTGGCTGCAGAAGCAGGTGGGTGCATGCAGAGTTTTGCCTGCTCCTGTGGCTACCCCTACTGAACAGACAGCCCGGCCGCGGCGGGGTCACTCACCGGCGCGCCTAAGCCCTGAAAGCACCCCCCGGGTCCGGCGCTGAGTAGGGAGCCCCTCTGCGGACCCTCCGCGGCGGAGAGTGGCCGCTCAGCCATCTGTGAGTCGCTCTCGCTGCGGGAGGAATCCCACTACACGGCGGGGCCCTGAGAGGAGCGGGACACCCCTTTCCCCGCCCCCTGCGGCAGTCACGGTGGATGCGGGACCAGGAACGGCGGGCGGTCCACTCGGCTTCTTTATGGGATCCGGGTGCCTCGGGCTGCATTGGATGGAGGGGAATACCCGTGCAGGCCCAGGGAAGATCAAGGCGGAGAGGAAGAGTGTCCCCCTGTCATCGCGGACGCCGCGTTTCCGGCCCGTGGGCCTTCCAGCGTGGTCCAGAGGGTCGTGCAGGTGGTCCAGGAGGAGCAGCCGTCGACGTCCAGGAGCTACGCCGGTGAAGTGTCCGTGCGACGGGAGTCAGGATCGGCGGCAGCGGGAGTCACAGCGCCCGTGGTGCCTGGTGAGATTGCATGGGGTCCCATTTTAGCGCAGGGCTTCCTGGTGGGGGGTGCTGGGGGTGGGGAGGTCATAGGCGAGTTAGGTAAGGGGTTGGGGCAGTTTTTGGGTGGACTGGCGGGATGGTTGTCTAGTTTGGGGTCGGTCGGGGGTCGGTGGCTGGGTCGGTGTCGGTTAAGACTCAGGTGGGGGGGGATGAGGAGGGGCAGAGGTTGGATGACAGGGCACGCGGCGAGGTGTTCGTGTGCTTTGAGGGCCCCCTGGGGGCCCATTTGAAGCAGGAGGTGAGGGAGAGGATATGGAAGGGGGAGTATGTGGAGATATTTTCGCTGCTCCCATTGGAAAGGTTTAACTTGGATAGGGGGAAGAAGAATGAGGGTAAGAAGGTGGAGGAGGAGGATAAGAGGCGGCATCAGTTGATCCCACGCACATTTGCGAATTGGCTGCAAGCGTTTGCCATATTACCAAGTGTCATTGGGGAGAGGTCCCCGGAATGCTGTTCAGCCCTGTTTTGTTATCAGGATGCCATAGGGGAAGCGTATCGGGTCTACAGGGGGGGTGGGCTGGCTCCGTTATGATGTGCAGTTCCGGCAGCATAAGGAGGTGAGGCCTGATATCCGGTGGGACCATAAGGATATTGGGTTATGGCTGAGGGTGACGGCGCCGCATAGAGCTGGGCAGTCCTTTCGGGGGGAGCCCGGGGGGTCCTCTCCGGGGGCGTTGGCAGCTGCGTCGGCAAAAGGGCTGTGTTTCCTCTTTAATGAGGGAAACTGCAGATTTGGGGCTAAGTGCAAATTCAAGCACGAATGCACAGTGTGTGGGGGCCCCCATGGAGCAAGCCGTTGCTTTAAGCGGAGAAAGCAGCGGGGGGGGGGGGGGGTGAGGGGGCTGGAAAAGGGACTGACTCCGGTGCGGGTGGAAGAGATACAGGAGTTTCTAGATAGGTTTCCGGATCAGGAGGCGGCCAGGTTGTTGGGGGAAGGGTTTAGGTTTGGATTTCGCATTCCTTCGGTGGTGGGGGCGGGGCCTATTGTCCATAAGAACCTTAGGTCTGCGCTTGAGCATGCGGGGGTGGTGGGGGAAAAATTGAGGAGGGAGGTTGAGTTGGGCCCGTTCAGGGAGCCGCCACTTCCGAATCTTCAGGTGTCTCATCTGGGGGTGGTGCCGAAGAAGGAGCCAAATAAGTTTCGGCTCATTCATCATTTGTCTTACCCGAAAGGTGCGTCGGTCAATGACGGTATAGATCCTGAGCTTTGTTCGGTGGTCTATACTTCCTTTGACGCGGCTGTTAGGTGGGTGAGGCGGTGGGGGCGGGGGACGTTGTTGGCTAAGGTTGATGTTGAAGCGGCTTTTCGTTTGCTTCTGGTTCACGTGGAGAGCATGGGTTTGTTGGGCTGTTTTTGCTAGGTGTTTGCCTATGGGGTGCTCCCTCTCGTGTGCGTATTTTGAGACTTTTAGCTCGTTTTTGGAGTGGGTGGTGGCGGAAGTGTTGGGTTGTTCGTCGATTATTCATTATCTGGATGACTTTTTGTGTTTGGGTCCGGCGGATTCGCGGGTCTGTTCTTTGTTGTTGCACACGGTGCAGTTGGTTTTTGCGCATTTTGGCGTGCCGGGAGAAGACGGTGGGTCCGGTGACTGAGTTGTGTTTTCTGGGGATTGTCATAGATACCGAGCAGATGGAGTGTAGGCTTCCGGAGGATAAGAAACTGGATTTGCGCCGGGGGATTGATAGGGCCATAGGGAAGGAGAAGATTAGGTTGCGGGATTTGCAGTCGTTGTTAGGGAAGCTTAATTTCGCATGTCAGATTATGCCGATGGGGAGGATTTTCTGTAGGCGGTTGGCTGCAGCAACGTCAGGGGTGTCAGCGCCTTATCACTTCATTAGGTTAGGGAAAGAGTTAAAAGGGGAACTGAGGGTGTGGGCGGAATTTTTGGGGCAGTACAATGGGTGGACGTTAGTGATGGGGGAGTTGTGTGATAGCGCAGATTTTTAGTTGTATACAGACGCGTCAGGGGGTGGGGTTTGGGGCTTATTGCCAGGGGCAATGGTGTGCGGGTGGGTGGCCGGAGGCGTGGGTTACTCGGGGTTGGGTGAAGAATGTGGCGTTGTTAGAACTTTTTCCCATTGTCATGGCGGTTGTGTTGTGGGTAGAGTTGAGCGAACACCTGGATGTTTGGGTTCAAGAAGTTCGGCCGAACTTCCCGGAAATGTTCGGGTTCGGGATCCGAACCCGACCCGAACTTCGTCCCGAACCCGAACCCCATTGAAGTCAATGGGGACCCGAACTTTTCGGCACTAAAAAGGCTGTCAAACAGCCCAGGAAATAGCTAGAGGGCTGCAAAAGGCAGCAACGTGTAGGTAAATCCCCTGCAAACAAATGTGGATAGGGAAATGAATAAAAATAAAAATAAAATAAATAAAAATTAACCAATATCAATTGGAGAGAGGTCCCATAGCAGAGAATCTGGCTTCACATCACCCACCACTGTAACAGTCTATTGTCAGATATTTAGGCCCAGGCACCCAGGCAGAGGAGAGAGGTCCCTTAACAGAGAATCTGGCATCATGTCAGCAGAGAATCAGTCTTCATGTCATTGCAGAGAATCATGCTTCACGTCACCCAACACTGGAACAGTCCATTGTCAGATATTTAGGCCCCGGCACCCAGGCAGAGGAGAGAGGTCCCGTAACAGAGAATCTGGCTTCATGTCAGCAGAGAATTAGTCTGCATGTCATAGCAGAGAATCAGGCTTCACGTCACCCACCACTGTAACAGTCCATTGTCATATATTTAGGCCCCGGCACCCAGGCAGAGGAGAGAGGTCCCATAACAGAGAATCTGGCTTCATGTCAGCAGAGAATCAGTCTGCATGTCATAGCAGAGAATCAGGCTTCACATCACCCACCACTGTAACAGTCCATTGTCATATATTTAGACCCAGGCAGAGGAGAGAGGTCCCGTAACAGAGAATCTGGCTTCATGTCAGCAGAGAATCAGTCTTCATGTCATAGCAGAGAATCAGGATTCATATCACCCAACACTGGAACAGTCCATTGTCAGATATT
Organism: Bufo gargarizans; assembly: GCF_014858855.1. Lineage (NCBI taxonomy): Eukaryota > Metazoa > Chordata > Amphibia > Anura > Bufonidae > Bufo > Bufo gargarizans. The sequence goes on along the minus strand of NC_058082.1, from coordinate 368,038,641 downwards.
TAGGCCCAGGCACCCAGGCAGAGGAGAGAGGTCCCATAACAGAGAATCTGGCTTCATGTCAGCAGAGAATCAGTCTGCATGTCATAGCAGAGAATCATGCTTTACGTCACCCAACACTGGAACAGTCCATTGTCAGATATTTAGGCCCAGGCACCCAGGCAGAGGAGAGAGGTCCCATAACAGAGAATCTGGCTTCATGTCAGCTGAGAATCAGTCTGTATGTCATAGCAGAGAATCAGGCTTCATGTCACCCAACACTGGAACAGTCCATTGTCAGATATTTAGGCCCCAACACCCATATAGAGGAGAGGTTCATTCATCTTTGGGTTGCCCTGCAATATAATGGTAAAATAAAAATAAAAATAGGATTGAATGAGGAAGTGCCCTGGAGTACAATAATATATGGTTATGGGGAGGTAGTTAATGTCTAATCTGCACAAGGGATGGACAGGTCCTGTGGGATCCATGCCTGGTTCATTTTTATGAACAGTAAATAGGTGTATAGGGTGATATTCTACAGTGTTGAGGAGTCAATCACTTGTAGTTTAGACCCCCAAGGCAAAAATAAAGGAAAAAGAGCGCCAGACCCCGTATCAAGTACAGTTAGAAATAGGAGTAGAAAACCCCTCCTCCTCCTCCTGGGACACCTCCTCTTCCATCATCGCCCTAAGTGTTTTCTCAAGGAGACATAGAAGTGGTATTGTAACGCTGATAACGGCATCATCGCCACTGGCCATGTTGGTGGAGTACTCGAAACAGCGCAACAGGGCACACAGGTCTCGCATGGAGGCCCAGTCATTGGTGGTGAAGTGGTGCTGTTCCGCAGTGCGACTGACCTGTGCGTGCTGCAGCTGAAACTCCACTATGGCCTGCTGCTGCTTGCACAGTCTGTCCAGCATGTGCAAGGTGGAGTTCCACCTGGTGGGCACGTCGCATATGAGGCGGAGAGCGGGAAGGCCGAAGTTACGCTGTAGCGCAGACAGGCGAGCAGCGGCAGGATGTGAACGCCAGAAGCGCAAACAGACGGCCCGCACTTTATGCAGCCGCTCTGACTTGTCGGGGTAGTTGTGAATGAACTTCTGCACCACCAAATTCAGCACATGCGCCAGGCAAGGGATGTGCGTCAAACCGGCGAGTCCCAGAGCTGCAACGAGATTTCGCCCATTATCGCATACCACCAAGTCGGGCTTGAGGCTAACCGGCAGCAACCACTCATCGGTCTGCTGTTCTATACCCCGCCACAACTCCTGTGCGGTGTGGGCCTGTCCCCCAAACATATGAGTTTCAGAATGGCCTGCTGACGATTACCCCGGGCTGTGCTGAAGTTGGTGGTGAAGGTGTGTGGCTGACTGGATGAGCAGGTGGAAGAAGAGGAGGAGGAAGCCGAGTAGGAGGAGGAGGCAACAGGAGGCAAAGAATGTTGCCCTGCGATCCTTGGCGGCGGAAGGACGTGCGCTAAACAGCTCTCCGTCTGGGGCCCAGCCGCCACTACATTTTCCCAGTGTGCAGTTAGGGAGATATAGCATCCCTGGCTGTGCTTACTGGTCCACGTATCTGTGGTTAGGTGGACTTTGCCACAGATGGCGTTGCGCAGTGCACACTTGATTTTATCGGATACTTGTGGTTGTGCAGGGAAGGCACGGCTCTCTTGGAGAAGTAGTGCCGGCTGAGAACAACATACTGTGGGACAGCAAGCGACATGAGCTGTTTGAAGCTGTCTGTGTCCACCAGCCTGAATGACAGCATTTCATAGGCCAGTAGTTTAGAAATGCTGGCATTCAGGGCCAGGGATCGAGGGTGGCTAGGTGGGAATTTACGCTTTCTCTCAAATATTTGTGAGATGGAGAGCTGCACGCTGGCGTGTGACATGGTTGAGATGCTTGGTGACGGAGGTGGTGGTGTTGGTGGTACATCTTCTGTTTGCTGGGCAGCAGGTGCCAACGTTCCTCCAGAGGCGGAGGAAGAGGCCGAGGCGGCAGCAGCAGAAGAGGCTGAGGCAGCAGCAGCAGAAGAGGTAGCAGGGGGAGCCTGAGTGACTTCCTTGTTTTTAAGGTGTTTACTCCACTGCAGTTCATGCTTTGCATGCAGGTACCTGGTCATGCAGGTTGTGCTAAGGTTCAGAACGTTAATGCCTCGCTTCAGGCTCTGATGGCACAGCGTGCAAAACACTCAAGTCTTGTCATCAGCACATTGTTTGAAGAAGTGCCATGCCAGGGTACTCCTTGAAGCTGCCTTTGGGGTGCTCGGTCCCAGATGGCGGCGGTCAGTAGCAGGCGGAGTCTCTTGGCGGCGGGTGTTCTGCTTTTGCCCACTGCTCCCTCTTTTGCTACGCTGTTGGCTCGGTCTCACCACTGCCTCTTCCTCGTAACTGTGAAAGTCAGCGGCACGACCTGCATTCCATGTGGGGTCTAGGACCTCATCGTCCCCTGCATCGTCTTCCACCCAGTCTTGATCCCTGACCTCCTGTTCAGTCTGCACACTGCAGAAAGACGCAGCAGTTGGCACCTGTGTTTCGTCATCATCAGAGACGTGCTGAGGTGGTATTACCATGTCCTCATCATCAGAAAACATAAGTGGTTGTGCGTCAGTGCATTCTATGTCTTCCACCGCTGAGGAAGGGCTAGGTGGATGCCCTTGGGAAACCCTGCCAGCAGAGTCTTCAAACAGCATAAGAGACTGCTGCATAACTTGAGGCTCAGACAGTTTCCCTGGTATGCATGGGGGTGATGTGACAGACTGATGGGCTTGGTTTTCAGGCGCCATCTGTGCGCTTTCTGCAGAAGACTGGGTAGGAGATAATGTGAACGTGCTGGATCCACTGTCGGCCACCCAATTGACTAATGCCTGTACCTGCTCAGGCCTTACCATCCTTAGAACGGCATTGGGCCCCACCATATATTGCTGTAAATTCTGGCGGCTACTGGGACCTGAGGTAGTTGGTACACTAGGACGTGTGGATGTGGCAGAACGGCCACGTCCTCTCCCAGCACCAGAGGGTCCACTAACACCACCACGACCATGTCCACGTCCGCGTCCCTTACTAGATGTTTTCCTCATTGTTATGGTTCACCACAACAACAAAAATATTATTTGGCCCAATGTATTGTATTCAAATTCAGCTGAATATAAATTTGAGGCCTAGTATTTAGGCGCTGGGTGACCGGTATGGATTTACTGACAGAATTAGACTTGGAAATGCACAGTAGCGTGTGTGTGAAGTTATTCTGAATGACCCTATGTGCACCTTGAATCTGATATACCCTTTTAGGGATAGATTTCAAATAGATCTGATACAGCAGAAACCACTAAATTAGGAAATTGCTAAATTGGGAATTGTTTTTCAACCCAGAACAAAAAATGTGCTTTGACGGACACTAAATAACTTGCCCAGCCAGAACAGTACAGCGGTAACGACTGATTTAGCGGGATATAAATTTGAGGCCTAGTATTTAGGCGCTGGGTGACCGGTATGGATTTACTGACAGAATTAGACTGGGATATGGCCAATAAATAACCACACTATTGCTGGTTAAATGCACTTGGTGTGACAGCTTGACCAACCACACTACTGAGGGTTAAATGCACTTGGTGACGGGCGCAGCTTGCCCCTGATGTAGTATATGGCCAAAAAATGAACAGACTATTGCTGGTTAAATGCACTTGGTGTGACAGCTTGACCAACCACACTACTGAGGGTTAAATGCACTTGGTGACGGGCACAGCTTGCCCCTCATGTAGTATATGGCCAAAAAATAAACAGACTATTGCTGGTTAAATGCACTTGGTGTGACAGCTTCACCCTGATGTAGGCTTTAGCCAAAAAACAACGACACCATTGAGGGTTAAATGCACTTGGTGACAGGCGCAGCTTGCCCCTGATGTAGTATATGGCCAAAAAATAAACAGACTATTGCTGGTAAAATGCACTTGGTGTGACAGCTTCACCCTGATGTAGGCTTTAGCCAAAAAACAACCACACCATTGAGTGTTAAATGCACTTGGTCGCAGCTTGTGCTGGCGCACCACAAGACACAAAATGGCCGCCGATCACCCCAGAAAAAAGTGACTGACAAACGGTCTGGGCAGCCTAAAAACAGTGAGCAATTGAGTACCAGCAGCTCAATGATCCACAGCTGCAGATCGATCAATTAATCAAGTCCTTTGGAGGAGTTAATCTGCCTAATCTCGCCCTACTGTCGCAGCCGCAACCTCTCCCCATGCTGATCAGAGCAGAGTGACGGGCGGCACTATGTGACTCCAGCTGAAATAGAGGCTGGGTCACATGGTGCTCTGGCCAATCACAGCAAGGCCAATAGTAGGCATGGCTGTGACGGCCTCTTGGGGCAAGTAGTATGACGCTTGTTGATTGGCTGCTTTGCAGCCTTTCAAAAAGCGCCAAGAAAGTGTCAAAAAGCGCAAAGAAAGTGATGAACACCGAACCCGAACCCGGACTTTTACGAAAATGTCCGGGTTCGGGTCCGTGTCACGGACACCCCAAAATTCGGTACGAACCCGAACTATACAGTTCGAGTTCGCTCATCCCTATTTGCAGCCCTCTAGCCCTTTCCATGACATTTTTACAGCCATTTTAGCGTTCAAAAGTTGACTTCAATGGGGTTCGGGGTCAAGTTCAGGTCCCAAACTCGAACTTTTTCCGAAGTTTGGCCAAATCCGTCGAACCCGAACATCCAAGTGTCCGCTCAACTCTAGTCTGGACCTCAAATGCTTCAAGTTCATCTGGTGTAAAAAATAAAAAAATAAATGGGAAGTTCATAACTAACAACTTGTTTAACCTTTTCTGATCCTTAACCCCTTCCCGACCGCAATCTGTATATATACGTGATAGCTGCACATACCCCGTGCAGCTACCACGTATATAAACGTTCTGGCAGCTCTTTAATCCAAGCGCTGCAAAGCACTTGGATTAAAGCTTCTGCCCCTGCCCTGTATGCTGTCACGGACAGCATACAGTGCAGTAATGCTGGCAAGGGACCAATCAGAGTGGCCCCTTGCCGGCAATTGATCCGATTGGTTAGTCTGTACAGACTAACCAATCGGATTGCGGCAGTGAAAAAAATGCAGATTTCAGGCTCTAATCTGCGCTCTGCAGATCAGAGCCAGAAATCACAGTGTCCTCGTGCCCCCCGATCCGTGCAGGCGCCCCCCCGATCTGTGCAGCCCCCCATCTGTGCCCCCTCCATCTGTGCCCCATCTTGTATCCACAGTACCCCCTCCTTGAGTCCGCCCCCTCCATTCCTTCTGCTGGTGTGATGCGTGACACCCTCCCCCCCACTCGGTCTGCCCCCTGCTGTGTTTGATGGCGGCGGCTCCATTCCTGAGCCGCCGCCATCATCAGAGTGTCAGCTCTATGCTGACACTCTGCTGTAAGTTCTGTAACCCCATAGATGCCGCGGCAGTGCCATCCATGGGGTTAATAGAGGGAGGGGGCTCCCTCTCTCCACCATCGGGGCTGCTGCGCTGCGATGGCAACCCCGATGGTTGCCATGACAACGGACGCTTTGCAGAAGCGTCCGCTGTTGCCACCTACAGGCATCTGAATGTATTACACTATGCAATGCAAGAGCATTGCAAAGTATAGTACAGCCCCACTGGACCTTCAAGATGCAAGAGGGACTTGATAAAAAAAAAATGAAAATAAAAGTAAAAAAAAAAAAATTAAAATTAAAAAAAGAAATTGCCTTTTCCTATAAAAAATGAAAAATTAAAAACTACACATATTAGGTATCACTGCGTCCGTAACGACCATCTCTATAAAGATATCACATGATAGACCCCATCCGGTAAACACCATTAAAAAAAAAATATAATAAACTGTGTGAAAAAAAGCCATTTTTGTCACCTTACATCACAAAAAGTGCAACAGCAAGCGATCAAAAAGGCGTATGACCCCCAAAATAGTACCAATCAAAACGTCACCTCGTCCCGCAAAAAATGATACCCTATTTAAGACAATCGCCAAAAAAAAAAAAAAAAGCTATGGCTCTCAGACTATAGAGACACTAAAACATATTTTTTTGGTTTCAGAAATGCTATTATTGTGTAAAACTTAAATAAATAAGAAAAAGTATACATATTAGGTATTGCCACCTCCGTAACTATCTTCTCTATAAAACTATCACATGACCTAACTCCTCAGATTAACTCTGTAAAAATAAATAAATGAAAACTGTTCCAAAACAGCCAATTTTTAGGTCACTCTGCCCCATAAAGTGTAATAATGAATGATCAAAAAATCCTATGTACCCAAAAATGGTACCAATAAAAACCTCAACAATTTCTGCAATAAACGAGCCCCTGCACAAGACGATCGGCAGAAAAATAAAAAAACATATGGCGTTCAGAAAACCAATCCAGCACAATCTGCCTTCCAAAAACCGTATGGCATTCCTTTCCTTCTGCGCCCTGCCGTGTGCCCGTACAGCAGTTTACGACTACAGGTGGGGTGTTTATGTAAACCGCGGAATCAGGGTAATAAATATTTGTTTGGCTGTTAACCCTCAATGTGTTAAAGAAAAAAAATATTATAAAATGGAAAATCTGCCAAAAAAGTTAAATTTAGAAATTTCATCTCCATTTTCCTTTATTTCTTGAGGAACGCCTAAAGGGTTAACAAAGTTTGTAAAATCAGTTTTGAGTAACTTGAGGGGTGTAGTTTCTACAATGGGATCATTTATGGGAGTTTCCACTATGTAAGCCCCACAAAGTGACTTCAGACCTGAACTGGTCCTTAAAAAGTGGGTTTTGAAAATTTTCTTAAAAATTGTAAAAATTGCTTCTAAACTTCTAGCCTTTTAATGTCCTAAAAAAATAAAATGACATTTCCAAAATGATGCCAACATAAAGTAGACATATGAGGAATGTTAAGTAATAAATATTTTATTAGGTATGACTTTCTGTTTTAGAAGCAGAGAAAATTGGAAAATTGTGAATTTTTCCAAATTTCTGGTAAATTTGGGATTTTTTCATAAATAAAGGTGAAATATATTGACTCAAATATATGACTATCATGAAGTACAATGTGTCATGAGAAAACTATTTCACCTAAGTAAAAGTGTTCCAAAGCTATTACCACATAAAGTGACGCATGTCAGATTTGTACATTTTGACCTGGACACTGGGGCATCAATGACCCTTGGTCATGAAAGGGTTAATGATGGCGCCCATTTGCAAGCGCTGTGGGCGCCATATCTGCTGCATTTCTGCAATTTTACACGGCAAAGGCCCGATTGGCAGTAATGTTGATCATGGATATTTAACCCCTTAGCTGAACTACGTGCGTCTCTGGCTGAGATTGAGGAAGGCGGCCTGAAGCCTGTAGAAGGTGTACAAGCCAATCACTTGTATATTCCAATGCTGTCCTGCAGGTAGCAGCACAATATTTGATTTTACTGAATATTGTATTCTGTAATACAGATATGCATAACAGAATACAAGATGCAATGATTGCATGTAATTGTTACCTGGCATGTTACAGGGCTTCTGTCATCCCCCAAAAGTCATATTTTTTTACTTTATTTTTTTTTAGGCTAATTAAAATCCTTATACTGCGATTTTTTTTTATATATAGGGCTCTTACCCTTTTCTGTTGGCTAGTTTTTTTAAAAAAACGTCACTTTTATAATATGTAAATTACCTCTCTACCAGCAAGTAGGGCGTCTACTTGCTGGTAGCCGCCGCATCCTCCTTTAAAAAAAACGCCCCCTCCTCCTGCTGATTGACAGGGCCAGCGAGTGCTCTCCTCCTCCTGCTGGCCCTGTCTGCAATTCAAATCACGTGCCTGCACCTCATTCGGCGCAGGTGCTCTGAGAGAAGGACGCTCTCTTCCTCAGCACTCCCTCAGTGCACCTGCGCCGACGACGTCACCTCTAAACCCGAAAGAGAAGACGTCATCGGCGCAGGCACACTGAGGGAGTGCTGAGGAAGCGAGAGTCCTTCTCTCAGAGCGCCTGCGCCGAATGAGGTGCAGACGCGTGATTTGAATTGCAGACAGGGCCAGCCGGAGGAGGAGAGCACTCGCTGGCCCTGTCAATGAGCAGGAGGAGGGGGCGTTTTTTTAATGAGGATACGGCGGCTACCAGCAAAAAGATGCCCTACTTGCTGGTAGAGAGGTAATTTTCATATTATTAAAGTGACGTTTTTAAAGAAACTAGCCAACAGAAAAGGGTAAGAGCCCTATATATTGAAAAATCGCAGTATAAGGATTTTAATTAGCCTAAAAAAAAATATATATGACTTTTGGGGGGTGACAGAAGCCTTATAAAATATATATATAAAAATTCTGATCACCACTCTTTCCCTATATATATATATATATATATATATATATATTTTTTTTTTTTTGTGGTCATGGCTACAGGCAAAAGAGATATCTGAAAAACCCTAGGGAGAGAAACAACGGGAACAACCTGACCCAGCTAGGCGTGTCTTAGCTAACCTTACTAAATGTTGTAAGTGCTTGTTGTGTGCCCTAAGCCATGATTGTGGGTAGGCCTATAAGTGGGCAAAAACTGAGCCAAGTAGGGTAGAAAAGGAACTCGAATTGCATGTGCAAACTATTCCCCAAGCCAACTGCAAGGCGTCAGGGATCTAGAGCGAAAATTCGGGGTGTATGAGGCAAGATCAGAAGGAGACCTACAACCCATCTTGTGGATGACAAGGCCAGAGACATAATGCTCAATATTGCGGATACTGCCCCAAAGCGGAATGGAGGACAGGGAATGCATTGTTAAATGGATCATGAAAACCAACTGAACCTTTGGTTCTAGTGAGAGTACTGGCAATGCCCTAGCCTCAGGAGATCATGGGACCGAAACCTAACTGCCTAGACTATGCAGGAATGAGGGCCAAAAATAACTATGTAGATAGGAAGAGAATCTTTGAATGGTTCCCCAGACAACAGCTATCTGCTAGCCGTGGTCCGCGTGTTGTTCTACTGTGTGACCCAGAGAATTGTTTTAACGCTTGAGACGTGAAGACCGACCTACTATCTGAATCTTCTACCGTGATGAAATGCTAGACCTTGTCCAAAACCTGATTCAATGTGGTTGTAGGGAGTCTGAGGTTAGTGCGGCAAGAAGCTACGAAGCCATAATATATAAAAGATTCTGTCTATGCCCTCCCATGAGTGAGGGAATGCAATTGCAATGAAGCTACCGGCAAAAATGAATTTGTGGTCATGGTAAAAAGGCAAAGACTTTGGCGGGGACCTGGTTGACAAGATATGATCGACTACGATCAGAGACTAAAATGCTAGAGGGAATTACCCTACGTGTTCCTCCTCTGGCAGGACCTGAAAGAAAGCATGAACAATTAAAGCAAGACAAAATATCTGCGTAAGACATGACAATGATGCTGTAGGGCGAACCGAACGAGTTTGAGGTCAAAACATAAAGTGAGCGATCAACATGGATTATTAGGAAATTAGGGAAGCAGGTGTGTATGTGATACATATGGGCCAAATCAGCCCAGATGGACAACCAACCAGGCAATCAGCCCAACAGTCATTGGGCCCCAAAAGCCATGGGGCCGAAGCGGTCATCGGGCCCCCGAAGCCATGGGGCCAAAGCTGTCATCCGGCCCCCGAAGCCATGGGGCCGAAATTTTATTTATTTTTTTAATCAAGAAATTATAACTATAATAAGTGACCTGAATAAGGTGCAGGTGAAATTAAACCATGAGCCTGACCAATGTGGCAGGCGATACCTAAGAACGGATCCGTTCGAACCTAAGTTCAGAACGGATCCGATCGAACACTAGTGTGAAAGTAGCCTAAGCCAAATGGCTAAGGTGAGAAAAATTCTCATACACAGGCCAGGTGGAAGTGTGGGCTTTCAATGATGATACAATTGTTGCCATGCTAGCTGTATTGTGAATGTGAATGGATGCAGTGTGTGGATACTCCACCCCAGCAGCAGCTAAATAGCATGCAACATACATCCAACGCATAAGAAATCATAACTAGCGTGGGAAACACATATAAGAACAAGTAAAGGGAAACCAACCTTGGGACCTTGGTGAGCGCACCCCTGACGCGTGTTTCGCTCAGCTTCTTCAGAACTTCTTACTTGTTCTTATATGTGTTTCCCATGCTAGTTATGATTTCTTATGCATTGGATGTATGTTGCATGCTATTTAGCTGCTGCCGGGGTGGAGTATCCACACACTGCATCCATTCACAATACAGCTAGCATGGCAACAATTGTATCATCATTGAAAGCCCACACTTCCACCTGGCCTGTGTATGAGAAGTTTTCTCACCTTAGCCATTTGGCTTACTCAGGCTAGTAGGTGATGTGCGCTCCATATTGGAACCTTGGTGGGGCGCTGATTCGCAGTGCTGCCACTTTACTGCTGCTATTCATATATTTATCTATGTCTATGGTTTTGTCTTTTATGTGATGAACTAATAAAATATTTTGTGATGAGGTCCTATAAGCAAACAGCCACAGTGTGAGTCTTTTATGGGAGGAGCCATGCGTGTGAGTCTCTTATGGCCGGAAAAAGTATCAGATGGCCGTGCGAACTACAAGTGTCGGTGCCAATCGTGAGGCCCTATAAGCGAAGAGACACTCGTGCGAGCCTCTTATGATTATTATTTAATTTTTTTTAAACCACTTATGCAGCACCAGAATGCCTTGGGGACTCGCATAACCATGACCCCCTCCAACAGCAAACCTGGAACACTAACCAGCCTACAACCATGTCGTACCCCTAACAATCAAAACATGAAAAACGGTCATGGGGCCCCCGGAGCCATGAGGCCAGATCAGTCATAGGGGCCCCCGAAGCCAGAGGGATGATGTTACGGTGACGATAAGTAATTAAAACGTAAGCCGGACCTGATGGGATATGCAGCAACTTGATTGGATTGGCTAGAAGGTGGCCTAAGGAACATAACTGCCAACAGACGTTGAAATTAAAGACATTAGTAATCCGAAGCACGTGCATACATAAAACATTAACCACCGTGAACCATAAAACATAAACATGAAATTGAAACAGAGATGGGAGAAAAAACAAGAGCCTGAGGCATTGCAAGTTCGCTAAGAGAAGTCTCTTATCGTGACAAAGAAACGAACAGCTTGTGAAAACATAGCAGGAGACTTACTCCTATTGGCCCACTGACCTCCGCTGAGGAGCTGTTTGGTGAACTGGGCAAGAGAACCAATCTGAGTGAATACAAACCAGAAGTAAAAGGAGACCAGTCTGAGTGATTATGAACCAGGATTAAACAGAAAAGTAGGCCTATGGAATGTAATAGACCACCGAGGAAGGGAACGTAAGCCTGAAAAGAACGCAGTTATGTTTGTCAGGAGAGAGGTACCAGAGCGGTGGGTGCAGACTGTCCCGGTGAGATTATTGAGTAAAACCATGACTGCAGATAACTAAAACCCAACCGCTTAACATGTCTTCCCCGCCTAAACCAAATAACGACAGAGGTACATGTTGAGTGAGGATCAGTCACAGCTTTATTTATCTTTTTAACCATTTTCTTCACCAAAAACACCAAACTCTTATCACCAGAAACCACTTCCAGGAGTATGAGAAGCGATATGCCCCACGAAAACCACAGTGGGCAAGTCCGCCTTCTCCTCCGGTCTTAGTAATTTATTTCCACCGACCTCCAGCTGTGACTTAAACCATGACAACTGTAACAGAAAGAAATGTAAGAAAAACCATCATAGAGAAAACAATAAAGGGGCGGGAGGGTGGGAAAATTCCTGTTGAAGGTGCCGGTGAAAAGAGACAGAAATGTGATAAGCCCTCCTATTTATTAACTCTATGGGGAGGGACAGGAGAGACCATCTGATCTGAACCTGAGAAAAAGGAGGGGGAATAAGGGAGGGAACCAAATACTCAAACAGGCAGGCACAGTGCAAAAGGAAAAGCCACCCCCCCCTCTTCAGGAGAAACCACAATGCCGGAGAAGACATGAGAGATTTAACACATGAGCTGCTAACAGTATCTGCAGTCAAAAATGCCCTCGCTATATGCTGTGGCGTTAACTAGATGTAGCAATGAACAGGAGAATGCAGCTTTGAGTGGGAGCAGAGTACAACACATGATGTAACAACAAAATGGGTGAATGGAGCTTTGGCTGTGAGTTGTACCTAAAAAACATGGTCTGGGCGCAGCTCTGAGTATCGGTAGCGCATGAAAAGCATTATATAAAGCAGACGTATAAATGCAACCTGAAAGTGAGCAGAGAATTGACGTGATGCGAAAGCAGACACGTGAGCGCAGCTCTAGTAGTGAATGGAGTATAGGACAAGATGTAAAAGCAGACATGCGGACGCAGCTTTGGATGTGAACGGAATATTAACTTGATGTGACAGCAGACATGAAAAGCGGCTTTGGTGAGTGGGGTATACGACCTGGTGTAGCAGTAGAAGTGTGAACACAACTCTGGGTATAAGCAGAGCATGAAATTTAGTATAACAGCAGCTCTGGTTGTGAACGGAGCATAACATAGATGTAACAGCGACGTGAATGCAGTTCTTTAAATGGGCCTGGAAAGAACCTGTAGTAGCATAGGACGTATGAATGCAGCTCTGTGTGCGAGTAGAGCAAACATGATATACCGATAGACTTATGAATGCAACTCTGGTCGTGGGTGGAGTGCAAAAAATGATTTGACAACGTAGTGTGAATGCACCTCTGGGTGTGGCAGAGAATAAAATTGGTAGAATAGCAGCTCTAAATGTGAGTGGAGCATAAACATGATGCAACAGTGAACGTGAATGCAGCTCTGAAACAAGTCTAGTATGAACATGTTGTGACAGCGGACGTGTAAACACAGCTCTCACAGTGAGCAGAGCAAACATGGTATACCAGTTGACTCATGAACGCAGCTCTGGTTGTGAGTGGAGCAAGGTGTGAACACCAGTGTGGTGCCTCCAGGGAATAAAAATGGAGTAACAGTAGCAGCTATGGCTGTAAGCCGAGTACACAACATGTAGTAACAGGCGTGTAATACGGATCCGTCTGTCAGCTGGGTACGGAATGAGATGTAACAGCCAACAGGTGAACGCAGCTTGAATGTGAGACCAATCTGAGTGAATACGAACCAAGAGTAGGAAAGTGCAGGACAGTAAGGACGTGCGGATGCAGCATAAGACATGAAATAAAAGCCGAAAATGTAAATGCCGCTCAGGATAACAGTAGAGCATGAAAGTGCAGCAGGGTTTTTAAGTACATGGAGCAGTGAAATACGTGAAGTCTAAAGATGGTGGTAGCGGGGGGAGGGGGAGACACATGGCAAGGAACAGCTACAGCAAGAGGCCTAAACAATAACAGCTGTGTCCGATCTCCAAACATGACGTCACGTGCAGCCCGGGTAACTCTTCCTTTACAGCAACCGGCTGAAGTAACTTTTCATACGAGATGAACAAAGCGAAGTGAAACTTGGAAGATTTATAGGAACTAACTCCTAATACCAACAAACAAAGTTGAAAGGAAATAGAAGTATTTAGCCCCAACGAACAAACCTGAGGTAGCAGATTCTGAGGCAAAGCCTCCCGTTCGCTAGCAAAGTCAGATCCAAACCGGCCTGGAGAGATGGCCCCGGCCCAACCTACTTATTTAGTATGGCGCGTGCATGCTATGGTAGCAGAATCCTACCACTAGAGAAGCTAGTGTGCTAATGACACTCAGCGGCAGCTGTGCACCTGAAAACACACACCTGTGAGTGAGGGTGTGGCTCGTATATGAAGAGCCTCCGCTCCTCCCACAAATGCAATATATATATATATATATATATATATATATATACATATATATATATATATATATATATAAAACATCATGGGCTTTGCCACGTCTGTAAACACCCATACTATTAAAATCTAAAAATATTAAATACAATTATAAAAAAAAAATATATATATATATATATATATAAATATTTGTCCCATATGGTAAATGACGTGATTGGTAATTTTTTTTATCGCTTCATCTAAGAAAATTTAATAAAAAGTGATCAAAATGTCATACACACTCCAAAATAGTATCAATAAAAACTAAGGATCGTCCCACAAAAAAATGAGCCGTTATAAACATAACTAAAAAAATGAAAATGTGGTGTCACAATAATTGTACTCATTAGAAAATAGGAATGTCCCACGGCGCAAAAAACACCCAGTGGTTAGATTAAGGGTTCTTTTTTTATTAGAGCAAGCGGTACAACGCATTTCGGGGATATACCCCTTTTTTAGGTACAAATTGACTTGCAAGTCAATTTGTACCTGAAGAAGGGGTAAATCCCCGAAACGCGTTGTACTGCTTGCTCTAATAAAAAAAAAGAACCCTTAATCTAACACCTGGGTGTTTTTTGCGCCGTGGGACATTTCAATTTTTTACTGAATCACTGGCTTTCTGAGGGATTTCAGGCATCCCTGAGCAGAAGTATTTATCCAGGGCTGCAAACCATCTGCCGTGAGGGGCTTTTTACCTACCGGATATATGTCTACATTAGAGTTGTGCCTAATCTAGCACAACTCTACCAGGTGAGCCTCCATTTTTCATTTAAGACTTTATTACCCTATGGTGCGCCATTTCTTTTGTTCCACAGTCGAACGAAGCCTGCTCTAATTACAATAATTGTACTGACCTGGAGAATAAAGGCAACTGGTCAGTTCTACCACATAGGGAATGCCATAAAAACAAAAAACTATGGCAGAATTGCATTTTTTACAATGTCACCCCATTTGGAATTTTCCAGCTTCTCACTACATTGTATATAAAAAGGAATGGTACCATTAAAAAGTACAACTTGTCCTGCAAAAAATAAGCCCTCATACTGCTACATGAATGGAAAACTAAAACCGGCATGGTCCCAGAAATGCAGGGAATGAAAAACAAGATTACAAAAATGGAAAGTCACAGGGTCCTGAAAGGGGTAAAGCGAATCTGTTACTTTACCTGACATGTCTGTTTTAGTAACTACAGTATTTGCATGCCCTACTAAATAATTATTTTCTTATAAGTCTTCAACGTGCAGTTCCTCCAATATGTCTACTAGAAATGTATGAATAAATTGCCAACTTATTAAAGGTGTCTGTTCCTGCACTTTATGCCACTGCTAGCATTGAATGGACAGTACCAGACTCTTTAATCAGTGCTGGCAGTGGTGGGGGACACCCCCCAACCGGTTACACCCAGTTGGTAATTTACTAATAAACATCTAGTAGACATAATGAAGGAACAGTACAACATAGAGTCATTAGAATATACACTCCAGTTGTAATCTTATATAGAATTCAATTATTTACTAAAACAGACATATCAGAAGTGATGACAGGTCCTCTGTAACCCGTACGTCAGAGATTGGTAGGTCCATCTGCTTTATTATTTCATTTAACAAAGATGGCAGACCACAATCTAGTAAATAGGTCTATCTATGAGAACTTGAAACTTGTTCCTCTGAGACATTATAAAGAGCAATATACAATTTCCTAAACTCCTCTGCAATCTGAAGTAAGTACCTTAACCCCATTTGACTTCACAGTGCACAGTATAATAGATCTCATCTGCTGCAGTCTGTGAATTTTGACATAATTTTCCTGGCTTATTTCCAACCTCATAAAATGACCTCCTGCACTTGACCAGGATAGATTTAGTCTTTTGTAACCAACAGCTTGTAAATGTAGTTTGTTGCAATGATGTACCTGATGTACCAGATTATGAGTCTTGTTAAGGGGGAGTATTAATCACCAATATTTATGCAAATATCGATAATTAATATGCATAAATAGGAGGAGCCGTCTATTGATAACTCCGCCTATTTATACCTTTATCTAACAATAACACAATACTTTCACTATACTTTGCCTTACACTAATCACTACGCTAGCTGCATGCACCTTGCTAAACTATATATCGTTAATAACTACACGTTACACGGATAGTTGTACATAAAACGCTGTATTTATTAATACCTAATACACTAAGCACAGAATACACTAACAATACAGCACTAAATATACAATCCTAAACTACACTACACGTTCCCAAATTCCACCCAGAAAAACTAACTATACAGTTCACACATACAAGTATTAACAGCCCACCCACCTGGTTCTATATACTATCCCTATGGGGTACGACGAGGGTTAACGGTGGTCTTACAGGGGTGTAAGCAGACCACAAACACAAATACGGTATAGGGGTGAGGTACCGTGGGGGGTGTACAGGGTTAACCAGGGAACAGGGTAAATCAGGGGCACAGAATGTAGGGGATATATCAGGGGTTAAGGGGTATGGTAACCAGAGGTATGGTTAACCAGGGGTATGGTTAACCAGAGGGGATATACACCACAATGTATCAGGGGTTAAGGGGTATGGTAACCAGAAGTATTGTTAACCAGAGGGGATATCTAAGGGTGTGGACTCAGGGGTATAAGGGTTAAGTAGGGGATCAGGAAACATTGGTGGGGTAAGGGTTAATAAAGGGGGGGTGATACTTATTCTTTGTTGCTCGTTCGTCCAGGGGTCCTGGAGGCGGGGCCGCTCAGTATCCTGAGCGCCGATCGCGCTCTCCTAGGGGTCCCTCTTATGGGGGCAGCACGGCTCTCCTATCGGGGGGGGTCCGGTCGCCTCCTCTGAGCACCGGTTGCGCTCTCCTTCAGGAGGGGGGTCCGGTAGGGGTCTCTCTGTGTGCAGGGCTGCCGGGATTTATACCCTGCAGCCTGCACTCCCGGGCCACGTTGCATTCGCTGTGCGCGCCCGCCACCAGTCAGGACACGTGGGCCGGCGCGGTGATATGACATCACCGCGCCAGCACGCGCGTCCCTGCATGCGCACAGCGGGGCTGTGCCTCTAGCAGACAGGCAGAAGAAGCCTTTGATCTCCTGCCTGCAGCACCTGGCATTCCGGACAGTGCGATAGTAATCACACTGTCAGAATGTGCATAATAGAAGGAGGGGAGGTTTCTCCCTCCCTTCTATCATGCATAATTATCTCCAACGGCGCTGGAGATAATTAGAACAAAGGCCTCAGATTCTGTTGAATCTGAGCTCTTTGTATCCATCAGGATGACCGGACCCTTGTCCGGTCATTCTGATGCAATTAGCCAGATTGCATCGGTGTGAATGCTTGGGGCCCATTCACACCGATGCACCCGGTTACAGCCTATGGAGATGGGGGGGGGATATATATATATAATATATATGTGTATGGATGCTTGGGGCACATCCATACACATGTATGAATTGATCATACATCAGGGGGCATATATGTTATGAAGGGGGATGTAAGGGGACACAGCTTCATAATATAAGGGGGCACAGCCCTTACACTATAAGAGGGCAGAGCCTCTACACTATAAGGAAGCACAGCCCCTACATTATAAGGGGGCACAGATCTCCCACAGGGGCCACAATGAGCCCCTGTGGGCCACTAAGGGCAGATGTTCACAGATGCTTGGCACATCCGCGCACATCACCCTATAAAGTGACCATTAATGCATGCATATATATCATACATGCATGCACGTGTTTGCATGCATATATGTACATATATGCATGTGTCTCAACCCTTCCTCAACAAATCTGCTCCCAGTTTTAAACTTACGTCAACAAGAATGCAGGTTGTGCCAACCTCCCTTCAGTCGTATCCCATATTTGATAAATGTACCTCGCATACTCCCAAGGGGTTCACATCCGCTGTATTGCTCACCTCAAAGAACAATCATACAGGGAGTGCAGAATTATTAGGCAAATGAGTATTTTGACCACATCATCCTCTTTATGCATGTTGTCTTACTCCAAGCTGTATAGGCTCGAAAGCCTACTACCAATTAAGCATATTAGGTGATGTGCATCTCTGTAATGAGAAGGGGTGTGGTCTAATGACATCAACACCCTATATCAGGTGTGCATAATTAGTAGGCAACTTCCTTTCCTTTGGCAAAATGGGTCAAAAGAAGGACTTGACAGGCTCAGAAAAGTCAAAAATAGTGAGATATCTTGCAGAGGGATGCAGCACTCTTAAAATTGCAAAGCTTCTGAAGCGTGATCATCGAACAATCAAGCGTTTCATTCAAAATAGTCAACAGGGTCGCAAGAAGCGTGTGGAAAAACCAAGGAGCAAAATAACTGCCCATGAACTGAGAAAAGTCAAGCGTGCAGCTGCCAAGATGCCACTTGCCACCAGTTTGGCCATATTTCAGAGCTGCAACATCACTGGAGTGCCCAAAAGCACAAGGTGTGCAATACTCAGAGACATGGCCAAGGTAAGAAAGGCTGAAAGACGACCACCACTGAACAAGACACACAAGCTGAAACGTCAAGACTGGGCCAAGAAATATCTCAAGACTGATTTTTCTAAGGTTTTATGGACTGATGAAATGAGAGTGAGTCTTGATGGGCCAGATGGATGGGCCCGTGGCTGGATTGGTAAAGGGCAGAGAGTCCGACTCAGACGCCAGCAAGGTGGAGGTGGAGTACTGGTTTGGGCTGGTATCATCAAAGATGAGCTTGTGGGCCTTTTCGGGTTGAGGATGGAGTCAAGCTCAACTCCCAGTCCTACTGCCAGTTTCTGGAAGACACCTTCTTCAAGCAGTGGTACAGGAAGAAGTCTGCATCCTTCAAGAAAAACATGATTTTCATGCAGGACAATGCTCCATCACACGTGTCCAAGTACTCCACAGCGTGGCTGGCAAGAAAGGGTATAAAAGAAGAAAATCTAATGACATGGCCTCCTTGTTCACCTGATCTGAACCCCATTGAGAACCTGTGGTCCATCATCAAATGTGAGATTTACAAGGAGGGAAAACAGTACACCTCTCTGAACAGTGTCTGGAAGGCTGTGGTTGCTGCTGCACGCAATGTTGATGGTGAACAGATCAAAACACTGACAGAATCCATGGATGGCAGGCTTTTGAGTGTCCTTGCAAAGAAAGGTGGCTATATTGGTCACTGATTTGTTTTAGTTTTGTTTTTGAATGTCAGAAATGTATATTTGTGAATGTTGAGATGTTATATTGGTTTCACTGGTAAAAATAAATAATTGAAATGGGTATATATTTGTTTTTTGTTAAGTTGCCTAATAATTATTCACAGTAATAGTCACCTGCACACACAGATATCCCCCTAAAATAGCTAAAACTAAAAACAAACTAAAAACTACTTCCAAAAATATTCATCTTTGATATTAATGAGTTTTTTGGGTTCATTGAGAACATGGTTGTTGTTCAATAATAAAAATAATCCTCAAAAATACAACTTGCCTAATAATTCTGCACTCCCTGTATTTTTATTTGTAGATGGATGATCATATATTTATTTTCATAGGAGTACACTTGGGGCAGAATAGTTACCAGTAGGGTTGAGCGAACATTTTCGTAAAAGTTCGGGTTCGGTGTTCGGCGCTTTCTTGGCTCTTTTTGAAAGGCTGCACAGCAGCCAATCAACAAGCGTCATACTACTTGCCCCAAGAGGCCATCACAGCCATGCCTACTAATGGCATGGCTGTGATTAGCCAGAGCAGCATGTGACCCAGGCTCTATATAAGCTTGGGTCACGTAGTGCTGCACGTCACTCTGCTGTTACAAGTGTAGGGAGAGGATGCTTCTAGACTTGTGATTTCAGGGAGAGCATAGGAGAGAATCTAACTCAGCGATCTACAGACAAATAGTTGAGTAGGTGCAGGGCACTATCATTTACCCTGCCCTGAGCTCATTGACCAAAAATACTAACTTTTATAATTCTGTTAGTTAGGTGGGTTGCGGCGTCGGTGGCCATTTTATGCATGCTCAGTGCACCAGCACTGCATCTGAGCTTTTTGGACATTGCAAATCACCATATTTTTGGGGCAAACTACAACATCTGGATTAGTCAGTGTGCAATTTAAGGTAGAAATACACCCCTCATTTTTTGGGGTTTGAAATAAAACTCTTTTTTTTCTCCAAAAAACTGTATTTGCCAGATCTGCAAGTGTTAAATTCAAGTTTAATATATACAGCATTCATATTCTGTTAGCAAAAAAGCACTTTTTGGGCAATCTACAACATCTGTATTAGTGCAGCATCCCACTACGTGTGTGTGGGCACTGCTTAAAGTACTTTTTGATCTTAACAATTGCAAAATCCCTGTTAACAAGCCTATTAGGTGTAATTTATACATCCCACCACTAGATGGGGATAAAGTTCGGGTCCTATATATACTTAGGTCAGGCCTATTTAGTTAGTTGAGGCAGAATAGAGTGGGGACAGAGACAGGTCAGTGCGGAGATCAGTGAGTAGAGTGCAAAGGTGCAGATCCAGCACTTTAGCTCTAAAAATAAGTTTTGGTCCAGAAAGGGACAAAAAAGGACAGATTCAAATTCATCCAAAGGATAAAAGCCGTAAACCAGGCATAAAGGACCTTTGGGATATTTTAAGTGAAGGATACCATAGCCTCCGGCAACCTCACCAGAAGTTCCACTGACATTTAGGTAACCCACTGCTCCAAAACCAAGAAACCTAAATAGCTTAAAACAGTGAATATGCAGAATTAACTCTGTACCATCTAGAGCAATGTTTCCCAACCAGCGTGCCTCCAGCTGTTGCAAAACTACAACTCCCAGCATGCCCGCACAGCCTTTGGCTGTGCGGGCATGCTGGGAGGTGTAGTTTTGCAACAGCTGAAGGCACGCTGGTTGGGAAACACTGATCTAGAGACTGCATAATTGTACTGCTGCAACCAAAAGACATCCAAAGTAAAAGTTGTGAGTTGCATCTTACCACTGTCTACCTCATTATTACTACCTATGGTTGTACCACCATTAACGGTACTGGCATCACGACAAAAAGCATCAAAGGACCCTAAGCACCCCTAACATCAAGGGCACCTCAACCACCATCTTGGCTAATGCTTCCTACCACAGAGCGTGCCCCAGAGGATTTTGTGCTGTCCCCCTCAACACTGTGCTACCAGCCCAGGGAGGCTATCTGTTAACCGTGAGTAAACTGATGAACTGTGTGTTATATCAATTGGCCCCTCATCCGTCCACCGTGCACCTCACGTGTTGCCCCTGCGACTGGCTGGCTGCATTAGTCATTGTCCAATTTAAGCTAGAAATACACCCATCATTTTCGGGGGTTTAAAAAACACACTTATTTGACAAAAAATATATATATATTTTTAGGCCTTGCAGCATCAGCACGTGTGAAATTACAGGCTTATATACTGCTGTCAAATTCAGTTATTAAACAAACAGTCGTTTGGGCTCCAAAAATTTAGTTGGCAGCCTTTGATGCAGATGTCATTGTGAGATCCACTTACACTCAGATATGTTAAATACCGCCATTTAGTGCACCAATATTGAATTCAGGCCTATAGAGGTTCAGGCCCTGTGAGATACCACCTCTACATACAGGGGTTTGAATTAAGCATTTGAAATACAGCCTTTTTGTGCAAAGATATATTTACTTCAGGCCTACGCTAATTCAGGGTGTGTGAGATCCCCCCTATACATACAGGGGTTTGAATTAGGCATTTGAAATGCAGTCATTTGAAATACATCCTTTTAGTGGAAAGATATATTTACTTCAGGCCTACAGTGGTTCAGGCCCTGTGAGATACCCCCCTAAATACAGGGGTTTGAATCAGGTATTCGAAATACAGCCATTTGAAATACAGTTATTTTGTGAAGAGATATATTTACTTTAGGCCTACAGACATTCAGGCCCTCTGAGATACTACCTCTACATACAGGGGTTTGAATTAGGCATTTGAAATACAGTCGTTTTAAATACATCCTTTTTGTGGAAAGATATATTTACTTCAGGCCTACACTGGTTCAGACTGTGTGAGATACCGCCCTACATGCAGGGGTTTGAATCAGGCATTTGAAATACAGCCATTTGAAATACAGCCATTTTGTGCAAAGATTTATTTACTTCAGGCCTTCATTGATTCAGGGCGTGTGTGATCCCCTCTATACATACAGGGTTTTGAATCAGGCATTTTAAATACAGCCATTTGGTGCAAATAAATCTTTAATTCAGGCATACACTGATTCAGGGCGTGTGTGATCCCCCCTCCCCCCTATACATACAGGGGTTTGATTCAGCCATTTGAAATACAGCCATTTGAAATACAGCTATTCTGTGCAAAGAAATCATTAATTGAGGCCTAGTCTGGTTTAAGCCGTGTGAGATAAACCCTTTACATACTGTCGTTCTTTTTTATTATTAATTAAACACCCATTTAGGGCAAGATCCTAAATTCCAAAAATATGAGGAGAGCGTCAAATAAGGGACGTGGCTCAGGTCGTGGTGATGCTGGTGGATCTCCTGTTGCAGGGAGAGGACGTGGTCGTTCTGTGCCAGCTACACACACAAGTGAAACCCCTTCCTCAGGTGTAGGCGACAAAACCTGCAGCAGTATTTGGTCAGGCCTAATGCTGCTCTACGAATGGTGAGGCCTGAACAAGTACACGCGATAGTAGATTGGGTTGCTGACAGTGGATCCAGTTCCTTCACATTTTCTCCCACCCAGTCTCCTGCTGAAAGACCACAGTTGGCACCTGCAGCCGATGTCCATCAGTCTTTCACCTCGCCCCCTTGCAAATCAGCCAAGCAGTCTGAGCCCCAAGTCATGAAGCAGTCTCTTCTGCTTTTTGATGACTCTGTTAGCGGGGTTTCCCAGGGCCATCCACCTAGCCCTGCCCCAGAAGTGCACCGATGCCCAACCACTTATTTTCCATGATAAGTACATTGGGAGGACCATCGCAGCACGTCTCGGATAATGACAAAACACAGGTGCCAACTGCTGGGGCTTTCGAAAGCGTGCAGACCGACAAGGAAGTCAGGGGTGAAGACTGGGTGGAAGATAATGTGGAGGACAATGAGGTCTTCGACCCCACATGGAATCAAGGTCATGCGAGTGACCGATGTAGTTTGGAGGAAGAGGCGGTGGTCGCACAGAGCCACCAGCACAGCAGAAGAGGGAGCAGGGTGCAAAAGCAGAGTGGCCGTCCTCTAGACAGTACGCCTCCCACTGCCCAGCGCAGCAAGGGGATCCCTGGCATGGCAGTTCTTCAGACAATGTGCTGACGACAAGACACGAGTGGTTTGCACGCTGTGCAATCAGAGCCTGAAGCGAGGCATAAACGTTCTCAACCTGAGCACAACCTGCATGACCAGGAATTTAAGTGCAAAGCACGAGCTGCAGTGGAGTAGACACCTTAAAAACCAAGAAAGGTCTCTGGCTCCTCCTGCTTCCTCTTCTGCTGCAGTCGCGGCCTCTTCATCCACCTCTGGAGTGACAGTGCCACCTGGCACCCCCACAAACAGAGGATCTGCCAGAAACACCAACACCAGGGTCACCAAGCATCTCCATAATGTCACACCAAAGCGTCCAGCTCTCCACATCCCAAACGCTGGAGAGGAAGAGGAAGTACCCTCCTACCTACCCACGATCCCTAGCCCTGAATGCCAGCATTTCTAAATTACTGGCCTTTGAAATGCTGTCATTCCGTCTGGTGGAGACGAACAGTTTTAAAGGCCGGATGGCGGTGGCTGTCCCACAGTACGTCATGCCCAACCACCACTACTTTTCAAGGCTAGCCCTCCCTTCCCTTCCCAACCAAGTAGGGGACAAAATCAGGTGTGCACTGCGCAACACCATCTGTGGCAAGGTGCACCTGACTACGGATACATGGACCAGTAAGCACGGTCAGGGCCGTTATATCTCCATAACAGCACACTGGGTAAATGCAGTGGCAGCTGGGCCTGAGGTGGATAGCAGTTTGGTGCATGTCCTTCCACCACCGAAGATTGCAGGGCGCTTCAGTTTGCCTCCTGTTGCTTCCTCCTCCTACTTCGCTTCCTCATCCTCTACCAGCTCCTCATCGGGTCAGCGTAACACCTTTACCACCAACTTCAGCCCAGCCAGGGGTAAACGACAGCAGGACAGTTTTAAACTTATCTGTTTGGGGGACAAACCCCACACTGCGCAGGAGCTGTGGACGGGCCTTGAACAACAGACTGATGAGTGGTTTGTGCCAGTCAACCTCAAGCCTGGTGGTGTGCGATAATGGGCAAATTCTAGTAGCAGCTGTGGGACTAGCCGGTTTGACGCACATTCCTTGCCTGGCGCATGTGCTGAATTTGGTAGTGCAGAGATTCCTTAAAAATTACCCCAACATGTCAGAGCTGCTGCATAAAGTGAGGGCCACCTGTCGGCGCTTTCGGCGTTCTCACCCTGCTGCTGCTCGCCTGTCAGCGCTGTAGCATAACTTCAGCCTTCTCGCTCACCGCCTCATATGCGATGTGCCCACAAGGTGGAACTCCACCTTGCACATTCTGGCCAGACTGTGCGAGCAGCAGGCGATAGTGGAGTTTTAGCTGCAGCACATACGGGTGAGTCGCTCGGCGTAACATCACCACTTCACCACCAATGACTGGGCCTCCATGCGAGAACTGTGTTTCTTGTTGCGATGTTTTGAGTACTCCACCAACATGGCCAGTGCCGATATAGCCGTTCTCAGCGTTACTATCCCACTTCTATGCCTCCTTGAAAAAATGCTCATGGCGTTGATGGAAGAGGATGTGGTACAGGAGGAGGAGGAGGAGGAGGAGGAAGAGGGATCATTTCGTAGGGTTTACGGCCAGTCATTCCCAAATGGCTCCGAGGGTGGGTTCCTGCACCCACAAACCCAAGGTCCACAATTGTCCAGCCAGGGCACAGTTCTGGAGGATAAGGAGGTGGAGGATGAGGAGATGCAGGAGGAGGAACCATGTTCACAGCAGGGTGGCACCCAGACCAGCTCATGGCCATCACTGGTGCGTGTATGGGGGGATACAGAGGACACAGACAATACACCTCCCACAGAGGACAGCTTTTTGTTGCCTCTGGGCAGCCTGGCACACATGAGCGATTACATGCTACAGTGTCTCCGCAACGACCACCGAGTTGCCCACATTCTAACTTGTGCTGATTACTGGGTGGTCACGCTTCTGGATCCCCGTTACAAGGACAGCATACCGTCCTTAATTCCGTCACTGGAGCGCGATCGTAAGATGCGCAAGTACAAGCGCACGCTGGTAGACGAACTGCTGTTGGCATTCCCACCTGACAGCTGGGGCACAGTGGAAGCACAAGGCGAAGGCAGAGGACGAGGGGTCGCCAACACAGCTGGGGCACAGCCAGCACCTCAGAAGGCAGGGTTAGCATGGCTGAAATGTGAAAAAGCTTTGTCAGCACGCCACAACAACCAGCACTACCAGCTGATATGGAACGTCTTATCAAGAGGCAGCATTTCACCAACATGGTGGAGCAGTATGTGTGCACACGCCTACACGTACTGAATGACGGGTCTGCCCCCTTCAACTTCTAGGTCTCCAAATTGGGCACATGGCCTGAGCTTGCCCTTCACGCTTTGGAGGTGCTGGCCTGCCCTGCAGCCAGTGTATTTTCTGAACGTGTGTATTTAGCATGGCAGGGGGCGTCATCACAGACAAACGCAGCCGCCTGTTCACAGCCAACGTGGACAAGCTCACGTTCATTATAATGAACCAGGCTTGGATCTTACAAGACTTGTCTGTACCTTGTGCAGAATAGACATTTATACCACCATCAAACATACATTCTTATACTCAAGTCAAGTGCAATGATTCTTTGTTTTCTTTTTTTTATTTGTCCCAATATTTGGGGGGCTACCTACCCCAATAAATAAAATAAATAAAAATTTGTTGGCTATCTCCTCCTCCTCTATTGCTGCCTCCACCTACAACACCACATTCACTGCATCCTCAACCTCCGACTCCATATCCACCTCCTTCTTTGAGTTGCAGGTTAATAATTTGTAATTTTTAGTTATTTTATTTTCATTTTAAGTTATTTCTCTATCCACATGTGTTTGCAGAGCAGTTGCCATGCTCTTAAGCACATTTTACTGCCTTTTACATCCCTCTAGCCTTTTCAAGGACTATTTTAGAGCAGTTTTAATGCAAAAAAGTGCAAATTTTAGTGCCCTAAATTGAAAAATGTCGGGTGACATTTTACCATTTTTGGCGTATACAAACCCCTGCTGTGCCTGGGTGACAGGGGCCTAAATCTCTCAAAATCCTCTGTTCTATTGCTGGGTGACATGAACCCCCTTTTGCCGTGAATGAACCCCTGCTGTGCCTGGGTGACATGGGCCTAGATCTCTCAAAATCCTCTGTTCTATTGCTGGGTGACATGAACCCCCCTTTGCTGTGAATGAACCCCTGTTGTGCCTGGGTGACAGGGGCTTAAATCTCTCAAAATCCTCTGTTATATTGCTGGGTGACATGAACCCCCTTTTGTCGTGAATGAACCCCTGTTTTGCATTGCTGAAAGGGAATTATATTTTGTGAAAACATCTGCTACTGATCGGAAGATGCGCGACTAAAAGCACACGCTGCTGATGGCATTCACACCTGACAGCGGGGGCACAGTGGAAGCACAAGGCGAAGGCAGAGGAGGAGGAAAAGGTCGCCAACGCAGCTGGGGCACCGCCAGCACCTGAGAAGGCAGGGTTAGCATGGCTAAAATGTGGAAAAGCTTTGTCAGCCTTGGAGGTGCTGACCTGCCCTGCAGCCAGTGTATTGTGTGAACATGTGTTTAGCATGGCAGAGAGCATTATCACAGGCCGCAGCCAATGTGGACAAGCTTACGTTTATTAAAACGAATCAGGCATGCATCCCACAGGACTTGTCCGTACCTTGTGCAGAATAGACATTTATACCAGCCTCAACCATCCATTCTTGTACTCAAGTGCACTTATTCTTTGTTTTACTTTGTTATATGTCCCAATATTTTGGGGGCTAACCCAATTTAAAAATAAAATCAGTGTTGACTACCTATTCCTCCTTCACCGCCGCTTCCACCTACACCGCCACGTCAACCTCCTACTCCTAGATCCAGATTGTTATTTTTAATTTTTCTGTATTTTATGTTATTTTAAGTCATTTCCCTATCCACATTTGTTTGCAGAACAGTTGCCATGCTCTTAAACACTTTTTGATGCCTTTTGCAGCCATCTAGCCCTTTCCAGGACTATTTTAGAGCCATTTTAGTGCCCAAAAGTTCGGGTCCCCATTGACTTCAATGGGGTTCTGGTTCAGGGTCAAGTTCAGGTCCTGAACCCAAACTATTTTTTTTTCAAGTTCGGCCGAACTTGTCGAACCCGAACATCTATGTGTCCGCTCAACTCTAGTTGCCAGCGCTGCACTACGTCCTGGTTTTGCACATAGTATCAGGACATACTGCACACCTATGCACACTATATCCCAACACAATATGTGGTTAGAACATAGGCAGCCCTGGCACCTGTAGATGCAGTGAAGGTAAAGAGTAATTTTCACCACTCCTTGGGCCCTAACCTCCTGTTATCTAAAGCTGTACTAATAAGAAGGGCCAGTAAAAAGTATTTTGGTTCTCTAGGAAGAGCAAGCAAATTTCACCCCAAACCCCCTTGAATCAATTAAAACTCACCTTACTGGTGATTAGGGATGAGCGAACTCGAACTGTATAGTTCGGGTTCGTACCGAATTTTGGGGTGTCCGTGACACGGACCCGAACCCGGACATTTTCGTAAAAGTCCGGGTTCGGGTTCGGTGTTCGTCGCTTTCTTCGCGCTTTTGTGACGCTTTCTTGGCGCTTTTTGAAAGGCTGCAAAGCAGCCAATCAACAAGCGTCATACTACTTGCCCCAAGAGGCCATCACAGCCATGCCTACTATTGGCATGGCTGTGATTGGCCAGAGCACCATGTGACCCAGCCTCTATTTAAGCTGGAGTCACATAGCGCCGCCCGTCACTCTGCTCTGATTAGCGTAGGGAGAGGTTGCGGCTGCGACAGTAGGGCGAGATTAGGCAGATTAACTCCTCCAAAGGACTTGATTAACTGATCGATCTGCAGCTGTGGATCATTGAGCTGCTGATCCTCAATTGCTCACTGTTTTTAGGCTGCACAGACCGTTTGTCAGTCTCATTTTTCTGGGGTGATCGGCGGCCATTTTGTGTCTTGTGGTGCGCCAGCACAAGCTGCGACCAAGTGCATTTAACCCTCAATGGTGTGGTTGTTTTTTGGCTAAAGCCTACATCAGGGTGAAGCTGTCACACCAAGTGCATTTAACCAGCAATAGTCTGTTCATTTTTTGGCCATATACAAAATCAGGGGCAAGCTGCGCCTGTCACCAAGTGCATTTAACCCTCAATGGTGTGGTTGTTTTTTGGCTAAAGCCTACATCAGGGTGAAGCTGTCACACCAAGTGCATTTAACCAGCAATAGTCTGTTCATTTTTTGGCCATATACAAAATCAGGGGCAAGCTGCGCCTGTCACCAAGTGCATTTAACCCTCAATGGTGTGGTTGTTTTTTGGCTAAAGCCTACATCAGGGTGAAGCTGTCACACCAAGTGCATTTAACCAGCAATAGTCTGTTCATTTTTTGGCCATATACAAAATCAGGGGCAAGCTGCGCCTGTCACCAAGTGCATTTAACCCTCAATGGTGTGGTTGTTTTTTGGCTAAAGCCTACATCAGGGTGAAGCTGTCACACCAAGTGCATTTAACCAGCAATAGTCTGTTCATTTTTTGGCCATATCCCAGTCTAATTCTGTCACTAAATCCATACCGGTCACCCAGCGCCTAAATACTAGGCCTCAAATTTATATCCAGCTAAATCTGTCCCTAGTGCTGTAGCTGGGCGAGTTATTTAGTGTCCGTTCAAGCACATTTCTTGTTCTGGGTTGAAATACAATTCCCAATTTAGCAATTTCATAATTTAGTGGTTCCTGCTATATCAGAGCTCTTTGAAATCTATCCCAAAAAGGGTATATAATATTGAAGGTGCACATAGGGTCATTCAGAGTAACTTCACACACACCCGCTACTGTGTATTTCCAAGTCTAATTCTGTCACTAAATCCATACCGGTGACCCAGCGCCTAAATACTAGGCCTCAAATTTAATTCCCTCTAAATCTCTTGTTACCCACCGCTGTACTGTTGTTGCTGGGCAAGATATTTAGTGTCCGTCAAAGCACATTTTTTGTTCTGGGTTGAAGTACAATTCCCAATTTAGCAATTTCATAATTTAGTGGTTTCTGCTATATCAGAGCTATTTGAAATCTATCCCAAAAAGGGTATATAATATTGAAGGTGCACATAGGGTCATTCAGAATAACTTCACACACACCCGCTACTGTGTATTTCCAAGTCTAATTCTGTCACTAAACCCATACCTGTCACCCAGCGCCTAAATACTAGGCCTCAAATTTAAATCCCTCTAAATCTCTCGTTACCGTTGTCCTGTTGTAGCTGGGAAAGTTATTTAGTGCCCGTCAAAGCACATTTTTTGTTCTGGGTTGAAGTACAATTCCCAATTTAGCAATTTCATAATTTAGTGGTTCCTGCTATATCAGAGCTATTTGAAATCTATCCCAAAAAGGGTATATAATATTGAAGGTGCACATAGGGTCATTCAGAATAACTTCACACACACCCGCTACTGTGTATTTCCAAGTCTAATTCTGTCACTAAATCCATACCGGTGACCCAGCGCCTAAATACTAGGCCTCAAATTTAATTCCCTCTAAATCTCTCGTTACCCACCGCTGTACTGTTGTTGCTGGGCAAGATATTTAGTGTCCGTCAAAGCACATTTTTTGTTCTGGGTTGAAGTACAATTCCCAATTTAGCAATTTCATAATTTAGTGGTTTCTGCTATATCAGAGCTATTTGAAATCTATCCCTAAAAGGGTATATAATATTGAAGGTGCACATAGGGTCATTCAGAATAACTTCACACACACCCGCTACTGTGTATTTCCAAGTCTAATTCTGTCACTAAACCCATACCTGTCACCCAGCGCCTAAATACTAGGCCTCAAATTTATATCCAGCTAAATCTGTCCCTAGTGCTGTAGCTGGGCGAGTTATTTAGTGTCCGTTCAAGCACATTTCTTGTTCTGGGTTGAAATACAATTCCCAATTTAGCAATTTCATAATTTAGTGGTTCCTGCTATATCAGAGCTCTTTGAAATCTATCCCAAAAAGGGTATATAATATTGAAGGTGCACATAGGGTCATTCAGAGTAACTTCACACACACCCGCTACTGTGTATTTCCAAGTCTAATTCTGTCACTAAATCCATACCGGTGACCCAGCGCCTAAATACTAGGCCTCAAATTTAATTCCCTCTAAATCTCTCGTTACCCACCGCTGTACTGTTGTTGCTGGGCAAGATATTTAGTGTCCGTCAAAGCACATTTTTTGTTCTGGGTTGAAGTACAATTCCCAATTTAGCAATTTCATAATTTAGTGGTTTCTGCTATATCAGAGCTATTTGAAATCTATCCCAAAAAGGGTATATAATATTGAAGGTGCACATAGGGTCATTCAGAATAACTTCACACACACCCGCTACTGTGTATTTCCAAGTCTAATTCTGTCACTAAACCCATACCTGTCACCCAGCGCCTAAATACTAGGCCTCAAATTTAAATCCCTCTAAATCTCTCGTTACCGTTGTCCTGTTGTAGCTGGGAAAGTTATTTAGTGCCCGTCAAAGCACATTTTTTGTTCTGGGTTGAAGTACAATTCCCAATTTAGCAATTTCATAATTTAGTGGTTCCTGCTATATCAGAGCTATTTGAAATCTATCCCAAAAAGGGTATATAATATTGAAGGTGCACATAGGGTCATTCAGAATAACTTCACACACACCCGCTACTGTGTATTTCCAAGTCTAATTCTGTCACTAAATCCATACCGGTGACCCAGCGCCTAAATACTAGGCCTCAAATTTAATTCCCTCTAAATCTCTCGTTACCCACCGCTGTACTGTTGTTGCTGGGCAAGATATTTAGTGTCCGTCAAAGCACATTTTTTGTTCTGGGTTGAAGTACAATTCCCAATTTAGCAATTTCATAATTTAGTGGTTTCTGCTATATCAGAGCTATTTGAAATCTATCCCTAAAAGGGTATATAATATTGAAGGTGCACATAGGGTCATTCAGAATAACTTCACACACACCCGCTACTGTGTATTTCCAAGTCTAATTCTGTCACTAAACCCATACCTGTCACCCAGCGCCTAAATACTAGGCCTCAAATTTATATCCAGCTAAATCTGTCCCTAGTGCTGTAGCTGGGCGAGTTATTTAGTGTCCGTTCAAGCACATTTCTTGTTCTGGGTTGAAATACAATTCCCAATTTAGCAATTTCATAATTTAGTGGTTCCTGCTATATCAGAGCTCTTTGAAATCTATCCCAAAAAGGGTATATAATATTGAAGGTGCACATAGGGTCATTCAGAGTAACTTCACACACACCCGCTACTGTGTATTTCCAAGTCTAATTCTGTCACTAAATCCATACCGGTGACCCAGCGCCTAAATACTAGGCCTCAAATTTAATTCCCTCTAAATCTCTCGTTACCCACCGCTGTACTGTTGTTGCTGGGCAAGATATTTAGTGTCCGTCAAAGCACATTTTTTGTTCTGGGTTGAAGTACAATTCCCAATTTAGCAATTTCATAATTTAGTGGTTCCTGCTATATCAGAGCTATTTGAAATCTATCCCAAAAAGGGTATATAATATTGAAGGTGCACATTGGGTCATTCAGAATAACTTCACACACACGCTTCTGTGCATTTCCAAGTCTAATTCTGTCACTAAATCCATACCGGTGACCCAGCGCCTAAATACTAGGCCTCAAATTTAATTCCCTCTAAATCTCTCGTTACCCACCGCTGTACTGTTGTTGCTGGGCAAGATATTTAGTGTCCGTCAAAGCACATTTTTTGTTCTGGGTTGAAGTACAATTCCCAATTTAGCAATTTCATAATTTAGTGGTTTCTGCTATATCAGAGCTATTTGAAATCTATCCCTAAAAGGGTATATAATATTGAAGGTGCACATAGGGTCATTCAGAATAACTTCACACACACCCGCTACTGTGTATTTCCAAGTCTAATTCTGTCACTAAATCCATACCGGTGACCCAGCGCCTAAATACTAGGCCTCAAATTTAATTCCCTCTAAATCTCTCGTTACCCACCGTTGTACTGTTGTTGCTGGGCAAGATATTTAGTGTCCGTCAAAGCACATTTTTTGTTCTGGGTTGAAGTACAATTCCCAATTTAGCAATTTCATAATTTAGTGGTTTCTGCTATATCAGAGCTATTTGAAATCTATCCCTAAAAGGGTATATAATATTCAAGGTGCACATTGGGTCATTCAGAATAACTTCACACACACACGCTTCTGTGCATTTCCAAGTCTAATTCTGTCACTAAATCCATACCGGTCACCCAGCGCCTAAATACTAGGCCTCAAATTTATATCCCGCTGAATTTGAATACAATACATTGGGCCAAATAATATATTTGTTGTTGTGGTGAACCATAACAATGAGAAAAACATCTAGTAAGGGACGCGGACGTGGACATGGTCGTGGTGGTGTTAGTGGACCCTCTGGTGCTGGGAGAGGACGTGGCCGTTCTGCCACATCCACACGTCCTAGTGTACCAACTACCTCAGGTCCCAGTAGCCGCCAGAATTTACAGCGATATATGGTGGGGCCCAATGCCGTTCTAAGGATGGTAAGGCCTGAGCAGGTACAGGCATTAGTCAATTGGGTGGCCGACAGTGGATCCAGCACGTTCACATTATCTCCCACCCAGTCTTCTGCAGAAAGCGCACAGATGGCGCCTGAAAACCAACCCCATCAGTCTGTCACATCACCCCCATGCATACCAGGGAAACTGTCTCAGCCTCAAGTTATGCAGCAGTCTCTTATGCTGTTTGAAGACTCCGCTGGCAGGGTTTCCCAAGGGCATCCACCTAGCCCTTCCCCAGCGGTGAAAGACATAGAATGCACTGACGCACAACCACTTATGTTTCCTGATGATGAGGACATGGGAATACCACCTCAGCATGTCTCTGATGATGACGAAACACAGGTGCCAACTGCTGCGTCTTTCTGCAGTGTGCAGACTGAACAGGAGGTCAGGGATCAAGACTGGGTGGAAGACGATGCAGGGGACGATGAGGTCCTAGACCCCACATGGAATGAAGGTCGTGCCACTGACTTTCACAGTTCGGAGGAAGAGGCAGTGGTGAGACCGAGCCAACAGCGTAGCAAAAGAGGGAGCAGTGGGCAAAAGCAGAACACCCGCCGCCAAGAGACTCCGCCTGCTACTGACCGCCGCCATCTGGGACCGAGCACCCCAAAGGCAGCTTCAAGGAGTTCCCTGGCATGGCACTTCTTCAAACAATGTGCTGACGACAAGACCCGAGTGGTTTGCACGCTGTGCCATCAGAGCCTGAAGCGAGGCATTAACGTTCTGAACCTGAGCACAACCTGCATGACCAGGCACCTGCATGCAAAGCATGAACTGCAGTGGAGTAAACACCTTAAAACCAAGGAAGTCACTCAGGCTCCCCCTGCTACCTCTTCTGCTGCTGCCGCCTCGGCCTATTCTGCTGCTGCCGCCTCGGCCTCTTCCTCCGCCTCTGGAGGAACGTTGGCACCTGCCGCCCAGCAAACAGGGGATGTACCACCAACACCACCACCACCACCTCCGTCACCAAGCGTCTCAACCATGTCACACGCCAGCGTTCAGCTCTCCATCTCACAAACATTTGATAGAAAGCGTAAATTCCCACCTAGCCACCCTCGATCCCTGGCCCTGAATGCCAGCATTTCTAAACTACTGGCCTATGAAATGCTGTCATTTAGGCTGGTGGACACAGACAGCTTCAAACAGCTCATGTCGCTTGCTGTCCCACAGTATGTTGTTCCCAGCCGGCACTACTTCTCCAAGAGAGCCGTGCCTTCCCTGCACAACCAAGTATCCGATAAAATCAAGTGTGCACTGCGCAACGCCATCTGTAGCAAGGTCCACCTAACCACAGATACGTGGACCAGTAAGCACGGCCAGGGACGCTATATCTCCCTAACTGCACACTGGGTAAATGTAGTGGCAGCTGGGCCCCAGGCGGAGAGCTGTTTGGCGCACGTCCTTCCGCCGCCAAGGATCGCAGGGCAACATTCTTTGCCTCCTGTTGCCACCTCCTCCTTCTCGGCTTCCTCCTCCTCTTCTTCCACCTGCTCATCCAGTCAGCCACACACCTTCACCACCAACTTCAGCACAGCCCGGGGTAAACGTCAGCAGGCCATTCTGAAACTCATATGTTTGGGGGACAGGCCCCACACCGCACAGGAGTTGTGGCGGGGTATAGAACAACAGACCGACGAGTGGTTGCTGCCGGTGAGCCTCAAGCCCGGCCTGGTGGTGTGTGATAATGGGCGAAATCTCGTTGCAGCTCTGGGACTAGCCAATTTGACGCACATCCCTTGCTTGGCGCATGTGCTGAATTTGGTGGTGCAGAAGTTCATTCACAACTACCCCGACATGTCAGAGCTGCTGCATAAAGTGCGGGCCGTCTGTTCGCGCTTCCGGCGTTCACATCCTGCTGCTGCTCGCCTGTCTGCGCTACAGCGTAACTTCGGCCTTCCCGCTCACCGCCTCATATGCGACGTGCCCACCAGGTGGAACTCCACCTTGCACATGCTGGACAGACTGTGCGAGCAGCAGCAGGCCATAGTGGAGTTTCAGCTGCAGCACGCACGGGTCAGTCGCACTACAGAACAGCACCACTTCACCACCAATGACTGGGCCTCCATGCGAGACCTGTGTGCCCTGTTGCGCTGTTTCGAGTACTCCACCAACATGGCCAGTGGCGATGACACCGTTATCAGCGTTACAATACCACTTCTATGTCTCCTTGAGAAAACACTTAGGGCGATGATGGAAGAGGAGGTGGCCCAGGAGGAGGAGGAGGAGGAGGAGGAAGAGGGGTCATTTTTAGCACTTTCAGGCCAGTCTCTTCGAAGTGACTCAGAGGGAGGTTTTTGGCAACAGCAGAGGCCAGGTACAAATGTGGCCAGCCAGGGCCCACTACTGGAGGACGAGGAGGACGAGGATGAGGAGGAGGTGGAGGAGGATGAGGATGAAGCATGGTCACAGCGGGGTGGCACCCAACGCAGCTCGGGTCCATCACTGGTGCGTGGCTGGGGGGAAAGGCAGGACGATGACGATACGCCTCCCACAGAGGACAGCTTGTCCTTATCCCTGGGCAGCCTGGCACACATGAGCGACTACATGCTGCAGTGCCTGCGCAACGACAGCAGAGTTGCCCACATTTTAACCTGTGCGGACTACTGGGTTGCCACCCTGCTGGATCCACGCTACAAAGACAATGTGCCCACCTTACTTCCTGCACTGGAGCGTGATAGGAAGATGCGCGAGTACAAGCGCACGTTGGTAGACACGCTACTGAGAGCATTCCCAAATGTCACAGGGGAACAAGTGGAAGCCCAAGGCCAAGGCAGAGGAGGAGCAAGAGGTCGCCAAGGCAGCTGTGTCACGGCCAGCTCCTCTGAGGGCAGGGTTAGCATGGCAGAGATGTGGAAAACTTTTGTCAACACGCCACAGCTAACTGCACCACCACCTGATACGCAACGTGTTAGCAGGAGGCAACATTTCACTAACATGGTGGAACAGTACGTGTGCACACCCCTCCACG
The DNA here is from genome assembly GCF_014858855.1 of Bufo gargarizans. NCBI lineage: Eukaryota > Metazoa > Chordata > Amphibia > Anura > Bufonidae > Bufo > Bufo gargarizans. The sequence continues at coordinate 368,003,075 of NC_058082.1, read as the reverse complement.
TACTGACTGATGGTTCGGCCCCATTCAACTTCTGGGTCTCTAAATTGTCCACGTGGCCAGAGCTAGCCTTTTATGCCTTGGAGGTGCTGGCCTGCCCGGCAGCCAGCGTTTTGTCTGAACGTGTATTCAGCACGGCAGGGGGCGTCATTACAGACAAACGCAGCCGCCTGTCTACAGCCAATGTGGACAAGCTGACGTTCATAAAAATGAACCAGGCATGGATCCCACAGGACCTGTCCGTCCCTTGTCCAGATTAGACATTAACTACCTCCCCATAACCATATATTATTGGACTCCAGGGCACTTCCTCATTCAATCCTATTTTTATTTTCATTTTACCATTATATTGCGAGGCTACCCAAAGTTGAATGAACCTCTCCTCTGCCTGTGTGCTAGGCCTAAATATATGCCAATGGACTGTTGCAGTGGTGGGTGACGTGAAGCCTCATTCTCTGCTATGACATGCAGACTGATTCTCTGCTGACATGAAGCCAGATCCTCTGTTACGGGAGCTCTCTCCTCTGCCTGGGTGCTGGGCCTAAATTTATGACAATTGACTGTTGCAGTGGTGGGTGACGTGAAGCCTGATTCTCTGCTATGATATGAAGACTGATTCTCTGCTGACATGAAGCCAGATTGTCTGTTACGGGACCTTTCTCCTCTGCCTGGGTTCTGGGCCTAAATTTATGAAAATTGACTGTTGCAGTGGTGGGTGACGTGAAGCCTGATTCTCTGCTATGATATGAAGACTGATTCTCTGCTGACATGAAGCCAGATTGTCTGTTACGGGACCTTTCTCCTCTGCCTGGGTTCTGGGCCTAAATTTATGAAAATTGACTCTTACAGTGGTGGGTGACGTGAAGCCTGATTCTCTGCTATGATATGAAGACTGATTCTCTGCTGACATGAAGCCAGATTCTCTGTTACGGGACCTCTCTCCTCTGCCTGGGTGCTGGGCCTAAATTTATGACAATGGACTGTTGCAGTGGTGGCTGACGTGAAGCCTGATTCTCTGCTATGACATGCAGACTGATTCTCTGCTGTCATGAAGCCAGATTGTCTGTTACGGGACCTCTCTGCTCTGCCTGTGTGCTAGGCCTAAATATATGCCAATGGACTGTTGCAGTGGTGGCTGACGTGAAGCCTCATTCTCTGCTATGACATGCAGACTGATTCTCTGCTGTCATGAAGCCAGATTGTCTGTTACGGGACCTCTCTGCTCTGCCTGTGTGCTAGGCCTAAATATATGCCAATGGACTGTTGCAGTGGTGGGTGACGTGAAGCCTCATTCTCTGCTATGACATGCAGACTGATTCTCTGCTGACATGAAGCCAGATTGTCTGTTACGGGACCTCTCTGCTCTGCCTGTGTGCTAGGCCTAAATATATGCCAATGGACTGTTGCAGTGGTGGGTGACGTGAAGCCTCATTCTCTGCTATGACATGCAGACTGATTCTCTGCTGACATGAAGCCAGATTGTCTGTTACGGGACCTCTCTGCTCTGCCTGTGTGCTAGGCCTAAATATATGCCAATGGACTGTTGCAGTGGTGGGTGACGTGAAGCCTCATTCTCTGCTATGACATGCAGACTGATTCTCTGCTGACATGAAGCCAGATTGTCTGTTACGGGACCTCTCTGCTCTGCCTGTGTGCTAGGCCTAAATATATGCCAATGGACTGTTGCAGTGGTGGGTGACGTGAAGCCTCATTCTCTGCTATGACATGCAGACTGATTCTCTGCTGACATGAAGCCAGATCCTCTGTTACGGGAGCTCTCTCCTCTGCCTGGGTGCTGGGCCTAAATTTATGACAATTGACTGTTGCAGTGGTGGGTGACGTGAAGCCTGATTCTCTGCTATGATATGAAGACTGATTCTCTGCTGACATGAAGCCAGATTGTCTGTTACGGGACCTTTCTCCTCTGCCTGGGTTCTGGGCCTAAATTTATGAAAATTGACTCTTACAGTGGTGGGTGACGTGAAGCCTGATTCTCTGCTATGATATGAAGACTGATTCTCTGCTGACATGAAGCCAGATTCTCTGTTACGGGACCTCTCTCCTCTGCCTGGGTGCTGGGTAGTGTTGAGCGCGAATATTCGAAAAGCAAATTTTTTTCGCGAATATCGCAACTTCGCGATTTCGCGAATATTTCGAATATAGTGCTATATATTCGTAAAAACGAATATTCGTTTTTTGTTTCCCCCCCCCCCCCCCACAAAATTACAGTACACATATAATTGATTGTTTCCCAAAGGTCCAACAGCTCAGATCTTACTCACATTGCCTAGAAAGTGATTGAGGCGCGAATCTTCGTAAGGCGATTTTATTAGCGCACATGCGAATATCGGCACGTCCCAGAACAGAGGCAAAGGGCTTTGCATTCATACATTAGTGAATTGAGTTGCGAATCTTCGTAAGGCGATTTTATTAGCGCACATGCGAATATCTACACTTGTCCCAGAACAGAGGCAAAGGGCTTTGCATTCATACATTAGTGATTGAATTGAGCTGCGAATCTTCGTAAGGCGATTTTATTAACGCAAATGCAAATATCTACACTTGTCCCCAGAACAGAGAGGCAAAGGCCTGTGCATTCATATAGTATAGCACCATATTCGCGAATACGTAGAACTTCGTAAAAGTCGATTTACGAATATTCGTATTTTTTATTTTACTTTCCACCTTACAGATTACATTGATCTGTACTCTGTCAACTACTGTCATCACCCCCCACTGTATCTCGATTGATTCCCAAAAGTCTCACATTCCCTAGAAAGTGATTGAGGTGCGAATCTTCGTAAGGCGATTTTATTAGCGCACATGCGAATATCTACACTTGTCCCAGAACAGAGGCAAAGGGCATTGCATTCATACATTAGTGATTGAATTGAGTTGCGAATCTTCGTAAGGCGATTTCATTAGCGCACATGTGAATTTTGCATAGCATATGTATTATGCGATAATTCGAATTATCGCATATGCGAAATAATAACGAATTTGAATAATCGCGAATATTTTACGAATATTCTTTCGAATATTCACAAAATTTCGCGAATTCGAATATGGGACATGCCGCTCAACACTAGTGCTGGGCCTAAATTTATGACAATGGACTGTTGCAGTGGTGGGTGACGTGAAGCCTGATTCTCTGCTATGACATGCAGACTGATTCTCTGCTGACATGAAGCCAGATTGTCTGTTACGGGACCTCTCTCCTCTGCCTGGGTGCTGGGCCTAAATATATGCCAATGGACTGTTGCAGTGGTGGCTGACGTGAAGCCTCATTCTCTGCTATGACATGCAGACTAATTCTCTGCTGACATGAAGACAGATTCTCTGTTACGGGACCTCTCTCCTCTGCCTGGGTGCCGGGGCCTAAATATCTGAGAATGGACTGTTCCAGTGGTGGCTGACGTGAAGCCTCATTCTCTGCTATGACATGCAGACTAATTCTCTGCTGACATGAAGACAGATTCTCTGTTACGGGACCTCCCTCCTCTGCCTGGGTGCTGGGCCTAAATATATGCCAATGGACTGTTGCAGTGGTGGCTGACGTGAAGCCTCATTCTCTGCTATGACATGCAGACTAATTCTCTGCTGACATGAAGACAGATTCTCTGTTACGGGACCTCCCTCCTCTGCCTGGGTGCTGGGCCTAAATATATGCCAATGGACTGTTGCAGTGGTGGCTGACGTGAAGCCTGATTCTCTGCTATGACATGCAGACTGATTCTCTGCTGACATGAAGCCAGATTCTCTGTTACGGGACCTCTCTCCTCTGCCTGTGTGTGTGCTGGGCCTAAATATATGCCAATGGACTGTTGCAGTGGTGGCTGACGTGAAGCCTCATTCTCTGCTATGACATGCAGACTGATTCTCTGCTGACATGAAGCCAGATTCTCTGTTACGGGACCTCTCTCCTCTGCCTGTGTGTGTGCTGGGCCTAAATATATGCCAATGGACTGTTGCAGTGGTGGCTGACGTGAAGCCTCATTCTCTGCTATGACATGCAGACTAATTCTCTGCTGACATGAAGACAGATTCTCTGTTACGGGACCTCCCTCCTCTGCCTGGGTGCTGGGCCTAAATATATGCCAATGGACTGTTGCAGTGGTGGCTGACGTGAAGCCTCATTCTCTGCTATGACATGCAGACTGATTCTCTGCTGACATGAAGCCAGATTCTCTGTTACGGGACCTCTCTCCTCTGCCTGTGTGTGTGCTGGGCCTAAATATATGCCAATGGACTGTTGCAGTGGTGGCTGACGTGAAGCCTCATTCTCTGCTATGACATGCAGACTGATTCTCTGCTGACATGAAGCCAGATTCTCTGTTACGGGACCTCTCTCCTCTGCCTGTGTGTGTGCTGGGCCTAAATATATGCCAATGGACTGTTGCAGTGGTGGCTGACGTGAAGCCTCATTCTCTGCTATGACATGCAGACTAATTCTCTGCTGACATGAAGACAGATTCTCTGTTACGGGACCTCCCTCCTCTGCCTGGGTGCTGGGCCTAAATATATGCCAATGGACTGTTGCAGTGGTGGCTGACGTGAAGCCTCATTCTCTGCTATGACATGCAGACTAATTCTCTGCTGACATGAAGACAGATTCTCTGTTACGGGACCTCTCTCCTCTGCCTGGGTGCCGGGGCCTAAATATCTGAGAATGGACTGTTCCAGTGGTGGGTGACGGGAAGCCAGATTCTCTGCTATGGAACCTCTCTCCAATTGATTTTGGTTAATTTTTATTTATTTAATTTTTATTTTAATTCATTTCCCTATCCACATTTGTTTGCAGGGGATTTACCTACATGTTGCTGCCTTTTGCAGCCCTCTAGCTCTTTCCTGGGCTGTTTTACAGCCTTTTTAGTGCCGAAAAGTTCGGGTCCCCATTGACTTCAATGGGGTTCGGGTTCGGGACGAAGTTCGGATCGGGTTCGGATCCCGAACCCGAACATTTCCGGGATGTTCGGCCGAACTTCTCGAACCCGAACATCCAGGTGTTCGCTCAACTCTACTGGTGATGTCTCCACCTATTCCAGTTGTTTACTTTCCTTTTCTTCTCTATTTGCTTCAGACCATCATGTGCAGATTTCTTTGGTTAGGGGTGTCTTACCCCCTCTGCTATATAAAAAGACACCAGGAGTAATAAATGGCACATGGTAAATTGGGCCTGTTACAGATTTTACATTAGGGCCCAGGAGATTAAGTTACAACTCTGCCTTGACTCATTGCTTCTAAAGTCTATTCTCACCCTCTATAGAAAATAATCCGCTACACAGCTGCTCCATTAATCCTGTAGCTTCCACCAATATTGTGCCTATTGCTTCCCTGTGTGCCCATATTACTGTACTAATAGTGTTGCCGATTAACCTAAAATACTGTACTGCCAAACAAAGAGGCAAAGGACATGGCTACAGAGTAAGAAAATGTTGAGACCCAAGGAAAACTTTAGCCATCAAATCCCAGACCAGAAGCCAAAATTAATACAGACCTTTTGACCTGTAAGGGATTACATTTCTTTCAGGGGGTCGCAACCACATACTTCTTCAGGACACCAGGATTTAGACCAAACTGTACTTTATTGTGGCACGTCAGCAAAACAAACAAACAACTTCAAAATAAACACCTTGCCCTTCTGGGCTCTACCTAAACAGAATCATATCCCTGTCTCCTCTAAATCACCATTTACACATGGTAATAACATGCGGCTTTCTCAGCCTAACAGTCCCACAGCCTCCAGGCTGTAACAAGTCCAGTACCTTTGTGGGTGTGTGTGGCCCAGTAGTCACACTCTGGCCTTGCAACCCTTGCTCTAGCAGGCATTGCTGGGTACCCCAAACTTTGGGCTACCACACAGCCCCATGGCTTCTCAGTCTACCCGGCTGAGACCACTCAGATCCTCTACAGGTCTCTGCTCTAGGATCAAAATCTCTGACTTACAGTCTAGGAGGTGTTTTATCCCAGCCTGATAAGAGCAGGTTTCACCTGAGAATCCCGTCCTGCTGGGGAAAAGCTGCCCTGGAACGGGGTGAATTGGGAGGTCCCACTACCAAACCTCATGCATGAGTAAGGGGGCGTGACCCCCGAAATGTCGCACATGGAGTAGGTTACAACTCAGCGTCTCAGAAACATAGGCCTGGGAGTCTACAAACTGCTTTTAATGTTTGCAAATAAAGGACTGAAAGTGCAAGCGCTTCATGAAAAGTGAGAAGTAATTTTTCCTCACTTATACAAGTAAAGCTAAGAGCTATATACAACTGAATTGCATTGAGAGTATTGACACAGAGTCTGAGTTTTATACACTGCCTGTCCCCAAAAAAGAGTTGTCCCCTGGTTTTAACTAAGAAAATAGTTATGAGCCTCCTATTGGATAATTACTGCATGGGCGATTATCTTTCAGCTGGCAATAAGGTATTTAACCCCAACTGGTGCAATGAATTGCTTCTCATTTCTTAAACAACCATGTCGAAAGACACATCTCGTGGTTGTGGAAAAGATATTAGTCTGTTTGAGAAGATTCAAATCATTGGCATGCATCAACCAGAGAAAATATCTAAGGAGATTGCAGAAACGACTAAAATTGGGTTAAGAACTCTCCAACGCATTATTAAGTGGGATAGTGGGGACAGTAGAACAACAGTAGAACTCAGGGCTATGTTTAATAGTGAAAGTAAGAGCATTTTCACACGCACAATGCGAAGGGAACTCAAGGGATTGGGACTAAACAGCTGTGAAGTAAGAAAGAAGTAAGAAGTAAGAAAACCACTAATCAGTGAGGCAAACCAGAAAAAAAGGCTTCAATTTGCTAGGGAGCATAAAGATTGCACTCTGGAGCAAGGGAAGAAGGTCATGTGGTCTGATAAGTCAGATTTATCCTGTTCCAGAGTGATGGGCGTATCAGGGTTAGTGATGGCCCGAACTATTCGCCGGTGAACAGTTCCCGGCGAACATAGCTTGTTCACGCTCGCCGCGGCGGGCGAACATATGCGATGTTCGGTCCGCCCCCTATACATCATCATTGAGTAAACTTTGACCCTGTATCTCACAGTCAGCAGACACATTCCAGCCAATTAGCAGCAGACCCTCCCTCCCAGACCCTCCCACCTCATGGACAGCATCCATTTTAAATTCATTCGGAAGCTGCATTCTCAGTGATAGGAGGGACAGTGCTGCTGCTGCTGATTCAATAGGAAAAGCGTTAGCTAGGGCATTGTTCTGTGTCCACAGACTCATCTTCTGTAAGGACAGCGTCCTGACTAGTGATGTCCCGAACTATTTGCCGGCGAATAGTTCCCGGCGAGCATAGCTTGTTCGCGTTCGCTGCTGCAGGCGAACATATGCGATGTTCGGTCCACCCCCTATACATCATCATTGAGTAAACTTTGACCCTGTACCTCACAGTCAGCAGACACATTCCAGCCAATCAGCAGCAGACCCTCCCTCCCAGACCCTCCCACCTCCTGGACAGCATCCATTTTAGATTCATTTGGAAGCTACATAAACAGTGAGAGGAGGGAGAGTGCTGCTGCTGCTGATTCAATAGGGAAAGCGTTAGCTAGGGCATTGTTCTGTGTCCACACACTCATCTGCTGTAAGGACAGCGTCCTGACAGCACCTCAAAAAGCCCTTTTCAGGGCTGGTACATCAGCATGCTTTTAAAAAAAAAATATATATATATATATTGCAGTTGCCTGGCTGCCCGTGTGTGAGAGGCTGCATGCTCAGTCACAGACAGCACTGTGTGCACTGCACACCATTCATACAGAGCGTGACAGAAAATACCTTGCAGATAAAAAAAAAATTATATTTAATATTTTTCTGTGACATAATCACATTTGCAAGCCCGTGTGTGTCAGGCCCACACATACTGTATTGTGGCCACTGCTAGTGGCTAGGCCTCCACTCATACCGTTACAGAGTGTCACTCACTCAAATACCTTGCAGATTAAAAAAATTCTATTTAAAATTCTTCTGTGATATAATCGCATTTGCAAGCCCGTGTGTGTCAAGCCCACACATACTGTATTGTGGCCACTGGCTAGTGGCTAGGCCTCCACTCATACCGTTACAGGGTGTCATTCACTCAAATACCTTGCAGATAAAAAAATATATATTTAAAATTTTTCTGTGATATATTCACATTTGCAAGCCCGTGTGTGTCAGGCCCACACATACTGTATACTGGCTAATGGCTAGGCCTCCACTCATACAGTTACAGGGTGTCATTCACTAAAATACCTTGCAGATAAAAAAAATTATATTTAAAATTTTTCTGTGATATAATCGCATTTGCAAGCCCGTGTGTGTCAGGCCCACACATACTGTATTGTGGCCACTGGCTAGTGGCTAGGCCTCCACTCATACGTTACAGGGCGTCATTCACTCAAATACTTTGCAGATAAAAAAATAATTATATTTTAATTGTTTCTGTGATATAATCACAGTTGCAAGCCTGTGTGTGTCAGGCCCACACAGACTGTACTGTGCCCACTGCCCACCACTTATATAGGGTGGCAAAGTACCTTGCACGCATAGTACCAATTATCTAAAAAAAAATGACAGGCAGAGGCAGGCCACCCCGAAGGGGCCGTCGTGGTCGTGGTGCTGTGATTTACACTGGCCCTGGAATAATGCCCAGTGTTCAAAGGCCACGTACCCTGAACCCAAAAAATTCAGAGAAAAAAGTTGTCTGGCTTGCACAGGACACCCAATCTTCAACAGCTTCCGCTAAGAACCTTGACGCACCATCCTCCTCCAGCTCAGCTTTGGTCACCTGCTCTCATCACTACCACTACCAGCAAAGCCACCAAAGCTGCTTTACTTGATCCCTCAGAGGAGTTATTTACACATCAGTTGGATGAAATTAGTTATGCGCTACCATTATTGCCAGGGGATGTAGATAACAGGGATATGTCTCAGTCAGGCAGCATTACACACATGGACGTACAGTGGTTGATGATGACGATGTGTCCGTGGATGCCACGTGGGTGCCTGCTCGAAGAGAAGAAGAAGAGGGGGAAAGTTCAGAAGGGGAGACAGAGAGAAGGAGGAGACGAGTTGGAAGCAGGGGTTGGTCGTCGCAAGGAGCTAGTGGCACAGTCAGACAGCATGTATCGGCACCCGGGGTCAGCCAGACAGCACGCCTATCAACGCATGCTGTTGCCACCACCAGAATGCTGTCATTGCAAAGCTCAGCAGTGTGGCTTTTTTTTTGTGTGTCTACCTCTGACAACAGCGATGCCATTTGCAACCTGTGCCAAAAGAAACAGAGTCGTGGGAAATCCACTGAGTCGTGCCTCCTTGTTTGGGCAAGGGTCCATCTGACCACTGATACCTGGTCTGCAAAGCACGGTCAGGGCAGGTATATCACCTACACTGCGCATTGGGTCAACCTGCTGACGGCTGCCAAGCATGGAATGCGTGGCTCTGCAGCGGAGTTGGTGACACCGCCACGACTTGCAGGCAGGCCTACTTCCACCTCCTCTACTCCTCCTACTCCATCCTCTTCCATAACCTCCTCGGCTGAGTCCTCTTCTGCTGCGGCGTCTGGCTGCACATCAACTGAATCCCCCCAGCTCCCCAGGGGCTATTCCACATCCTGGATACGACAGTGTCACGCTGTCTTGGGGTTGACTTGCCTGAAAGCAGAGAGCCACACCGGACCAGCACTCTGGTCCGCCCTGAACGCACAGGTGGATCAGTGGCTGACCCCGCACCAACTGGAGATTAGCAAAGTGGTGTATGACAATGTTAACAATTTGTTGGCGGCATTGAATTTGGGCAAGTTGTCACATGTGCCATGCATGGCATATGTGTTGAATCTCATTGTACAACGCTTTGCGTCTAAGTACCCAGGCTTGCAGGACATCCTCAAGCAGGCCAGGAAAGTGTGTGGCCATTTCAGGTGTTCCAACACGGCCGTGGCGCACTTTTCAGACATTCAGCGCCGAAACAACATGCCAGTGAGGCGCTTGATTTGCGACAGCCCGACACGTTGGAATTCAACACTCCTAATGTTCGACCTCCTGCTCCAACAAGAAAAAGCCATCAACGAGTATTTGTATGACCGGGGTGCTAGGACAGCCTCTGCGGAGCTGGGATTTTTATTTCCACGTTACTGGACACTCATGCGCAATGCCTGTAGGCTCATGCGTCCTTTTGATGAAGTGACAAACCTAGTCAGTCGCACCGAAGGCACCATCAGCGACCTAATCCCATTTGTTTTCTTCCTGGAGCGTGCCCTGCGAAGAGTGCTGGATCAGGCTGTAGATAAGTGTGAAGAGGAAGAGTTGTGGTCACCATCACCACCAGAAACAGCCTTGTCATCATCGCTTGCCGAACCTGCGGCAACTCTGGAAGAGGAGTATGAGGAAGAGGAGTCAGAGGAGGAATGTGGCTTTGAGGAGGAGGAAGACCAACCACAGCAGGCATCCCAGGGTGCTTATTGTTGTCACCTATCTGGGACCCGTGGTGTTGTACGTGGCTGGGGGGAAGAACAGACCGTCAATGACATCAGTGAGGATGAGGAACGGGAAATGAGTAGCTCGGCATCCAACCTTGTGCAAATGGGGTCTTTCATGCTGTCGTATAAAAAGGATGAAGGAGAATGACCTGTACTGGGTGGCCACGCTACTAGACCACCGGTATAAGCAGAAAGTGGCAGAAATGTTACCAAATTACCGAAAGTCAGAAAGGATGCAGCAGTTCAAAACCAAACTAAAAAATATGCTTTTCACAGCTTATAAGGGGAATGTCACAGCACAACGGGAATCTAACAGGGGAAGAGGTGAAAGTAATCCTCCTCCTACCATGACCACGGCGGCAAGGACAGGACGCTTTACAGATGTCTTGTTGATGGAGGACATGCAGAGCTCTTTCAGTCCTACACATGGCCACAGCCTTTCGGGATCCAGCCTTAGAGAACGACTTGACCGACAGGTAGCAGACTACCTCGCCTTAACTGCAGATATCAACACTCTAAGGAGAGATGAACTCCTTGACTACTGGGTGTGCAGGCTTGACCTGTGGCCTGAACTATTCCAGTTTGCGATAGAACTTCTGGCCTGCCCCGCTTCAAGAGTTTTGTCAGAAAGGACCTTCAGTGCAGCAGGAGCCATTGTCACTGACAAAGAAGTCGTCTCGGTCAAGAAAGTGTTGATTACCTCACCTTCATTAAGATTAATGAGGCATGGATCCCAAAGGGACTGACAGTGGGGGATACATTTGACTAACAAAAGGCCTAATGACATGCCTTGGCCTCAAAATGGTCCCCACGCTGCTGTATTTAATGTCTGCATACTGGATGACTTTCGTGAATTCTCCGCCACCAACTAGGGTTCAAGCCGCAATGTTTTAGTCACCTTTCTGCCTGGAAAACATCGATTTTTCCGGCCGCTGCTACAGCAGTGGCTGCAACAATACCACATTTTTCAGGCATGTGTACATGCCTAATTTTTCTGGCCTCTAGTGCTGCACTGTGGCTGCAAAAACAAAACAAAAAAAAAAGGCACATACATGTGTCAATTCCCCTTTGTGATCGGTACCTTGTTGTGGTGAAGGGGCTTGCTTATCACAATGAAGCGATCATCACCTCTATGTATGATCAGACTAAAAGCGATCGGCTGGATCATTTTTCATAGAAAAAACATTTTTAAGTTGTATGGGTTTTTAATACATAAAATAAAAAAATCATAATAAAGTCTCTTAATAGTTTATTAATGCAGACAATTTAAAAAAATCCCCATCAATTCCAATACAAAACAAGTACAGTGCTCAGAACAAAATTATTTCAGGATGTCGTTTATTCGACAATGATTAATCAATTCGACACACGTCCCCAGATAGGGGAAGAAACAGGGATTAAACTGATAGGAATAGTACTAGTTAAGACACCACTCATATAGGGTGTCACAGCACATTGCTCCGTGCACTGGTAGTGCCCCAACTCCCGGTTCCTAAAATCAATTCAGTTTGGTGTATCAGAGTTTGGTCTGTCACTGTGAAGGCAGTCGAAGGTACCCGGCATAATTTTTTTTTCACAAAAGGCAATCCCTGATATGGGACGTAACAGGGATTAAACTGATGAGAATAGTACTACAGAAAATACCACTAATATCGGGTGTGACAGTAAATTGCACGGCGAAAAATTAGAGTGTGTGACCTTTTTTTTTTGGGTGGCGACTTTGTTTTTTGGACAGGCTGAGTATAAGTGGGAGTAATCTGATACTTTGCACCCACTACCAAACCTACCATCCCAATCCAAATAAAAACTAGCCCTGCATAAGTAAAGAAAATAGCTACAGCAACAATATTTACTGAAGCCAGCGCCATTCTGGATTTCACCCACCTCAGCCAGTTGAGGAACCTGTGAGAGATATACCCCCCTTACGGGACTTCTCCATGCATTTTACTGTTTACATCGCCACACCCTCTATAACCTTCTTCCCTTAAATGAAGACTTCAGATCAAACCTCAAATTAATGTGGCTCCCTATAACGCCCACCCCACCATCCCTTAAATCAGACCTAAATCATCAGATCCCTGCAGACCTCAGATCAGACCCCAATTTCATATGGCCCCCAAAAACACACTTCCCTCAGATCCCTGTAGATCTCAGATCAGACCACAAAATGAATATGCCCCGCCCTCAGATCCCTGCAGATCTTAATTTAGACCCCTAATTTCACATGCCCCACCCCTCTCTCAGATTCTTGCAGACCTCATTGGATGTGTGGCTGCACACAGTGTTAACAAGTAGCAACACATTATACAGTATGTACAGGGTCTGCTTTCCTGAATGTAGATGCCCAATGGCATAGAGGTAGGTTTTAGAGTAGGTCCTGTCTGATTGAGATCATCTTGTCGCTGGTAGGCAGGCACAAAAGTGTTTTGCTAAAAAAAATATTGTCTAAGAATCTCAAATTTTATCATATTAAAACAGAATGAGGGCTTAATCTATATATAATTCTTGCATATTGTGTTTTCAGTGATTTTTCTTTTTTAAACATATCCTTGTACATCCGCATTTTTTTTTTTTTTTTATCACACCGTGCAGGTTATTTTTCTTTTTAGTGTTTTTCTCTGTAGACCTCAAATCACACCCCAAAATTCATATAGCCACCAAACCCCCTTCCCTCAGATCCCTGCGACTCCTCAGAGAAGATTCCAAAACTCAAATGGCCCTTTTCCCTCTGATTCCTGCGTACCTCAGACCAGACAATATAAAACAACTTACGTCTCTTGCTCTGGTCGGCAATGCCACTCTCACTGCAGCTCTGCAATTTAGCCTGAAGTTGCACAATGTCAGGTTATAGTGCATGCCTGCACTGTAAAAGGTCAGGACACAGTGCAGCTGCCAGAAGATGACCAGGAAGCGGTGAGTAATACTAGCACTACACTCACCGCTCCCTGCAGCTTGCAGATCCTGGGTACTAATGAGTGCTTCCACAATGGAAGCATTCATTAATAGTAACTGCCCAGCGACAGCCCCAACCTTAAGAATACCGAATATGTACAGTACAGACCAAAAGTTTGGACACACCTTCTCATTCAAAGAGTTTTCTTTATTTTCATGACTATGGAAATTGTAGATTCACACTGAAGGCATCAAAACTATGCATTAACACATGTGGAATTATATACATAACAAAAAAAGTGTGAAACAACTGAAAATATGTCATATTCTAGGTTCTTCAAAGTAGCCATCTTTTGCTTTGATTACTGCTTTGAACACTCTTGGCATTCTCTTGATGAGATTCAAGAGGTAGTCACCTGAAATGGTTTTCACTTCACAGATGTGCCCTGTCAGGTTTAATAAGTGGGATTTCTTGCCTTATAAATGGGTTGTGGAGAAGTCAGGTGGATACACAGCTGATAGTTCTATTGAATAGACTGTTAGAATTTGTATTATGGCAAGAAAAAATCAGCTAAGTAAAGAAAAACGAGTGGACATCAAACTTTGAAAGTGTCCCCAAGTGCAGTCACAAAAACCATCAAGCGCTACAAAGATACTGGCTCACATGCGGACCGCCCCAGGAAAGGAAGACCAAGAGTCACCTCTGCTGCGGAGGATAAGTTCATCTGAGTCATCAACCTCAGAAATCGCAGGTTAACAGCAGCTCAGATTAGAGACCAGGTCAATGCCACACAGAGTTCTTGCAGTAGACACATCTCTAGAACAACTGTTAAGAGGAGACTGTGTGAATCAGGCCTTCATGGTAGAATATCTGCTAGGAAACCACTGCTAAGGACAGGCAACAAGCAGAAGAGACTTGTTTGGGCTAAAGAACACAAGGAATGGACATTAGACCAGTGGAAATCTGTGCTTTGGTCTGATGAGTCCAAATTTGAGATCTTTGGTTCCAACCAACGTGTCTTTGTGCAACGCAAAAAAGGTGAACGGATGGACTCTACATGCCTGGTTCCCACCGTGAAGCATGGAGGAGGAGGTGTGATGGTGTGGGGGTGCTTTGCTGGTGACACTGTTGGGGATATATTCAAAATTGAAGGCATACTGAACCAGCATGGCTACCACAGCATCTTGCAGCGGCATTCTATTCCATTCGGTTTGCGTTTAGTTGGACCATCATTTATCTTTCAACAGGACAATGACCTCAAACACACCTCCAGGCTGTGTAAGGGCTATTTGACCATGAAGGAGAGTGTTGGGGTGCTGCGCCAGATGACCTGTCCTCCACAGTCACCGGACCTGAACCCAATCGAGTTGGTTTGGGGTGAGCTGGACCGCAGAGTGAAGGCAAAAGGGCCAACAAGTGCTAAGCATCTCTGGGAACTCCTTCAAGACTGTTGGAAGACCATTTCAGGTGACTACCTCTTGAAGCTCATCAAGAGAATGCCAAGAGTGTGCAAAGCAGTAATCAAAGCAAAAGGTGGCTACTTTGAAGAACCTAGAATATGACATATTTTCAGTTGTTTCACACTTTTTTGTTATGTATATAATTCCACATGTGTTAATTCAGTTTTGATGCCTTCAGTGTGAATCTACAATTTTCATAGTCATGAAAATAAAGAAAACTCTTTGAATGAGAAGGTGTGTCCAAACTTTTGGTCTGTACTGTAAGTAAAATAAAACATCCTTGCCAGACATTTTATATTTTTTCCCAAAAAGAGGGTATGTTTGTTAAAAGGAGAACAGATGGTCACCCTGCTTTGTAGCTCTACACAAACCATCTGGTTATAAATAATTATTAAATCTCCAATGCATTAACTTTAACAGTCTATGGCCCAGTGGGCCAAAGATCAGGCTAATTATAGATAAGGAGTGCTAGGAATGCTCGTTCCTGATAACTGCCCTGTGTAAAAATGAGAACCTATTCAGCCAATGAATGAGCAATGCTTGTTGATTGAGCAAAAGAGTCTCTGATACGATCACCTAAATCACAATTTCTGAGCAGCAGATTATGGTGTGTAAACATTAATCTGCTGCCCAGAAACAATGATTCTCTATGGGGATGAGCAATCACAACACCGACATACAGCAGAAGAGATTGCCGTAATGCAGCTCTCACCTCCACTCCTAATCAGAACGAAGAGTTTGTTTCCGATAATTCCCTACACAGTTGGCCTTTGTAAAGGGGCCTTAAGCTAGAAGCGATAATGTGTCACTTACCAATGTGTGATCGAAAATGATATTAAATCAATTTAATATATAATCTCAATTCTTGGAGAGTAAAGCTGGATTTACACAGGCCATCTGAGTGGATGATTCCTTCCTGACAGTAGGGTGCTCACTCAGTTAAAGGGCTTCTGTCACCCCACTAAACTCATTTTTTTTATTTTTTTGTTGTGTACTTATAATCCCTATCCTACGATATTGCAATTCATTATGTTATTAATAATTTTCGTTCAGTAGATTTAGCAAAAAGATATGCTAATTACCTGTCTACCAGCAAGAGGAGAGAGCTGATCTTGATGAGTCACGGGATGAGAGTTCCACCTTGTGAGCACGTCGCATATGAGGCGGTGATCGGAAAGGCCGAAGTTACGCTGCAGCACTGACAGGCAAGCAGCAGCAGGGTAAGAACGCCGAAAGCGCGCACAGACGGCCCACACTTTATGGAGCAGCTCTGACATATCGTGGTCATTTTTAAGGAATCTCTGCACCACCAAATTCAGCACATGCGCCAGGCAAGGGATGTGCGTCAAATTGGCTAATCCCAGAGCTGCTACGAGATTTCACCCATTATCACACATTACCAGGCCAGCCTTGAGGCTTACTGGCACCAACCACTCATTGGTCTGTTGTTCAAGGCCCATCCACAGCTCCTGCGCAGTGTGGGGTTTGTCCCCCAAACAGATAAGTTTTAAAACTGCCTGCTGTCGTTTACCCCTGGCTGTGAAGTTGGTGGTGAAGGTGTTACGCTGACCGGATGAGGAGCCGGTAGAGGATGAGGAAGCGGAGTAGGAGGAGGAAGCAACAGGAGGCAAACTGAAGCGCCCTGCAATCCTCGTGGTGGAAGGACATGCGCCAAACTGTTATCCTCCTCAGGCCCAGCTGCCACTGCATTTACCCAGTGTGCTGTTTTGGAGATATAACATCCCTGACTGTGCTTACTGGTGCACGTATCCGTAGTGAGGTGCACCTTGCCACAGATGGCGTTGCGCAGTGCACACCTGATTTTATTCAGGGAAGGGATGGCTCGCCTGGAAAAGTATTGGCGGCTGGGCATGACTTACTGTGGGACAGCCACCGCCATAAAACTCTCCATCTGAACCAGACAGAATGGCAGCATTTCAAAGGCCAGTAATTTAGAAATGCTGGCATTCAGGGCTAGTGATTACGGGTGGGTAGGGGGCTACTTCCTATTTTTCTCCAGTGTTTGGGATATGGAGAGCTGAATGCTTCCGTGGGACATTGTGGAGATGCTTGGTGACCCAGGTGGTGGTGTCGCTGACAGATCCTTTCTTTGCGGGATGGCAGGTGGCACTATCACTCCAGAAGTGGATGAAGAGGCCACGACTGTAGCAGAAGAGGAAGCAGGAGGAGCCAGAGACCTTTCTTGGTTTTTGAGGTGTCTACTCCACTGCAGCTCGTGCTTTGCACTTAAAAGCCTGGTCATGCAGGTTGTGCTCAGCTTGAGAATGTTTATGCCTCGCTTCAGGCTCTGATTATACAGCGTGCAAACTACTTGTGTCTTGCTGTCAGCACATTGTCTGAAGAACTGCCACGCCAGAGAACTCCTTGGAGCTGGCTTTGGTGTGCTCAGTCCCTTTCTGCATTGGGCAGTAACAGGCTAGGGGACGGCTGCTCTGCTTTTGCACCCTGCTCTCTCTTCTGCCGTGCAGGTGGCTCTGTGCGACCACTGCCTCGAATTACATAGGTCACTTGAATGACCTTGATTCCATATGGGGTTGAGGACCTCATCGTCCTCCACATCATCTTCCACCCAGTCTTCACCTCTGCCCTCCTTGTCAGTCTGCACACTTTCGAAAGCCCCAGCAGTTTGCACCTGTGTTTCGTCATCATCCGAGACGTGCTGCGATGGTCCTCCCATGTACTCATCTCTACAATTGCCTGTACTTGTTCTAGCCTCACAATTTGTAGAGCCGCATTAGGCCCGACCAAATACTGCTGCAGGTTCTGTCGCCTACACGCACCTGAGGAAGGGGTTTCACGTGTGCGTGTAGCTGGCACAGATCGACCATGTCCTCTCCCTGCAACAGGAGCTCCACCAGCAACCCCACAACCTGGGCCACGTCCCTTATTTGACACTCTCCTCATATTTCTCAAGTTTAGGATCTTGCCCTAAATGGGTGTTTAATTAATAACAGAATAGAACGACATTAATTAAAGGGTGTATCTTACACGTACAGATGCAGACTAGGCAGGAATTTAAGATTATTGACCAAAACTGCTGTTTTTCAAATAACTGAATAGAACCACAGTATCTAAAGGGTGTATCTTACACTGATTGATCCAGACTAGGCTGCAAAGTTTACCCCAAATTTTTGTATTTCAAATAACTGAATGGAACCACAGTATTTAAAGGGTGTATCTCACACTGACTGATCCAGACTAGGCTGCAATTAAATTTGTTTGCCCAAAATTTTTGTTTTTCAAATAACTGAATAGAACCACAGTATCTAAAGGGTGTATCTCACACCGACTGATCCAGACTGGCCGCAATTAAATTTGTTTGCCCAAAAAGGCTGGATTTCAAATAACTGAATAGAACCACAGTATGCAAAGGGTGTATCTCACACATACAGATGCAGATTAGGCTGCAATAAAAGTTTTTTTGCCCAAAACAGGTGTTTAATAATTAAATATGAAAGCAGTATATAACCCTTGAATTTTACATGTGCTGATGCAGCACGGGCTGAAAAAAATAGTATTTTGCCCAAAAAGTGTGTTTTATTAATAGAAGAATATAACCACAGTATCTAAAGGGTGTATCTCACACGTACTGATCCAGACTAGGTCGGAATTTAAGTTTTGTGCACAAAATCGCTGTTTTTCAATAACTGAATAGAACCACAGTATCTAAAGTGTGTATCTCACAATGATATATGCAGCAAAGGCTGCAAAATAAACTTTTTTGCCTAAAATGGGTGTTTGTTTAATAACTGAATAGGACAGCAGTATATAACCCTTGAATTTCACACATGCTGATGCTGCTGGGGCTGTAAAATTGTGTATTTTGCCAAAAAAGTGTGTTTTTAATAACCCAGAAAATTATGGCTGTATTCCTAGTTTAAATTGCACACTGAATAATCCAGATGTTGTATATTGCCCAAATTTTTATTTTATTTTTTTAAACAGAATATGAAAGCTGTATATTGCGCTTGAATTTCACACGTGCAGATCTGTAAAATAGTGGATTTTGCAAAAAAAAGGGTGTTTGTAAAAAAACAAAAAATTAGGGCTGTATTTCTAGCTTAAATTGCACACTGACTAATCCTGCAAATGCACCAGATGTTGTATATTGCCAAAAAAGGGTGTTTTAAAAAAACAAACAAATTATTAGTGCAGTTTTTTAAGCTTGGATTTGAATGTCACAAAAGCTCAGATGCAGTGCTGGTGCACTAAGCTTGCATAAAATGGCTGCCGCAGCCGCCCACCTGACTGACGGATTAAATGTATTTTTTCTGTCACTGGCAGGGTAAAAAGATTGTGCACTGAACCCACACAACTAAATGTATGTAGATCGCTGAGTTAGATTTGAGTTCTGAACACAGACTCTGTCCTATTCTCTCCCTGAAATCACCAGCAGCATCCTCTCCCTACACTAGTAACAGCAGAGTTTCGTGCAGCGCTACGTGACTCCAGCTTATATAGAGGCTGGGTCACATGCTGCTCTGGCCAATAACAGCCATGCCATTTAGTAGGCATGGCTGTGATGGCTTCTAAGGTCAGACAGTTAAACGCTTGTTGATTGGCTGCTCTGCAGTCTTTCAAAAAGCGCTAAGAAATCACCGAACACCAAACCCGAATTTTTACTGAAATGTTCGGGTCCGGGGACCAAAAATCCTAAAGTTCGGCACGGGTACGAACCCGAACTTTACAGTTTTGGTTCGCGCAACCCTAGTTGTGATGTGTATTACAGTCATTTACAGTTTAGTTACAGCCTCACGATATTATGTTGTTTTGCTGTGAGGACAAAATTGACACCGCT
The DNA here is from genome assembly GCF_014858855.1 of Bufo gargarizans. Classification (NCBI taxonomy): domain Eukaryota; kingdom Metazoa; phylum Chordata; class Amphibia; order Anura; family Bufonidae; genus Bufo; species Bufo gargarizans. Next base: position 367,983,438 of record NC_058082.1, on the reverse strand, counting down.
TCCAGTTTGGACATCAGGTAAGAGTGGACGCATCTGTATAATGTGATGGAAAAATTATTCAAGCCATCAAAGGAGGCAATATGGGTAATAACAATACATTAGTAAGTGCATTGTATTTACTTTATCTACATGATAAATGCCATTTGCTGATGGGAGACAACCCTTTACAGCTAGTCTTGAGATAAGTATCAAATGCCTGGGTCTGATTAGTATTAGAGATATTGATTTTTATATTCAGTGGTAACAGACGTTTTTGCAAAAGTTAAAGAGGTTGTCTCACGAAAAATATTCTTTAGTTTTCAAACCAGCACCTTTATTTGAATACTTTTGTAATTGCATGTAATTAAAAATTTTGTATAGCTACTGAGTTATTCAATAAAATGTATGCTGAGACATGCCCCCTTAGCTGCGGAAGTAAAAACACTCCCCTTGAGCTGGCAACTTGTTATAATTCTAGCAGAGCAATGAATGTGGAGATTTCTATACCCATGTGAGGTTCAGGGGTGGTTCTAACTTTGTTAGAAAGAGACTTGCATTTATATTTACATTATTCATGGGATAACTCCTTTAAATGCAGTCAAACTAGTTGCTACTTTGTAATTTGCTCATTCAAAATAGTGACAAACAATATTCTTAATACTCAATGTGTTGTTAACGACTTACTGGATCTATCAACCTGCTGGAACCCAATGTAAACAATTAGAGTTCCTCCAATGGGGTTCCTCTATTGTTGTTTCCATAATTTTGACCTGGCAATAGTGCTACATACAGGATTATTCTTTCTGTCATATTTTCCAAGAGTACCGACAGAGGCTCAGAAACCAATGTAACTCAAAGGAAGCAGCTCATTGTATACATATGGTTAATCCAAGAAAGAAAATATAAATAAAGTTAAAAACATGCACTCTAATTTTAATATATTACATTTTATCTAACTAATGTTATGATGTCTCAGGAAAAAGTAGTTTGGCCAATCTGTAGTAAGCATGTAGAGGAACCTGGTAAATTAAAGGGGTTGTCTAGCCTTAGAGACCTTTCTGCTAGAGACCCCCCCCCCCCTCCCCCCTTACCTTGCTGGATCTGTGGAGGAAATATATTAAACTTCTGGGTTTTGGTTTCTTCCCTCTGCAGGTCTGGTTAGGGGGTGGTGGTGATTTGGGTCCCGCCAGAAAGGTCCACAAAGCTGGACAAACCCTCTGGACAGGAGTGAAACTTCTAAGGAATATTCCTGACCAGTCATAGCCTATTTTTTTTTCCTTAAAAACTAAAACCATCTCAAGACAGGCCACTTTTGTACTAAGCCACATTTGCTTTCTGCTAAAAGTGTATAAAACAAATTAACATGGTGGAAAGAAGGTGTGTCTTCCTTCTATATCAGAGTGCTGATCTAAATGCTCCCATGGAATAGCCCTGGATATCAAGAAACCTCTTTAATTTTGAGAACATGGAGTCAGTGTAGTAAACTGGCAACTGGCAGTTATATGAAATCATAGACGGGATAAAAGCAAAAACATATACATTAATTCTCCTCTTTCTTTACAGTGTTAAAGCACTGTTCTCTTTTCTGGTCTATCTCCCTTAGTTGTTAGTTCAGAGGAGAAAGAAAGTAAGAATAGCATTAAAGAAATAAAGAAAATAAGACAAACAATGGAAAATAAACCAGCATCCAGAAAGAAGACATCCAGTGGTAACAGGTGTACCAATAGGACTGCAAATGGGAAGCAGAGTACAATGCTCACCAATTTACAGCATTCCCATAGTTATAAAAAATAGTGGCAGTACTCCATATCCATGTGAGTTGGGCCTCATTGGTCAGATTCCCAGCAATCAAACTATTCAGAGAATAGGGGACACATTTAAAGGTTTGTACTATCCCTTTAATGCAGAGTAGCTCATTAACACCCTAAGGTATACAATTATTGTGAGGCTTGGTAGGTCAGGTAGATGAAGGTGCCAACCCAATAACAAAGATTTAAGATTAAAGTTAGTTCTCTCATCCTCTCATTTGATGATTACCCTGCTGCCTTGCTATCATGATGACCTAATATTATCATACAATTTAAATTAGTCTAGAGAAACAATCATTCATATAAGTTTACTGAACCCCTATGTTCCTGTGGGCTATTGAAGTATCTTCAGTTCCGCTTCCATTTACAGTGTGGGCCAATTGTCTCTTTAAATGTACATATAACCTCAACCTCTATGTAATTATATGACCTAAGTCTTCTGTCTCACAATGTGCCCTTCACTTACCAACCCCCATTATCATCTCTTCTATCTGTGCATTCATCTTAATTATGCATCAATTCTTACTCTGAATCTGAGTTACAATTGTGTATTATCTTTAGTGACAAAGAAATAGATCTAATAATAGTATATCCTAACTAATCATGTGCTAACAATGGAATTCCACTCTATTATAACCCCCCCCCCCCCTCTCTCGCTTCTCTCATAACACCTGCATATCTCAAACTCTTCCCCCACATCTCTATGCAACAAATCTCTAAATACAGTGCTAAAACAGGTGACTTGAGGAAACCATATCTCATTGGGCATAACCCTCAAATTTATATACTGCCTTTTGAAGATTTTTTTATTACATGGTAAAATTACATGGTAAGACAAATGCATCTATAAACAGACATTGTTGCTTATCTATTGTAACTTTTCTCCTTTGACTATAACTCCCCTCAGTGACATCCTCTTGTTAACAAAAAAAGCATACTGTTAAGCAGCAGGTGTGTACCCACTGTATCACAGGAACAGATTTAGCTTGGGGCTCCTCCGGAGAGTGTTATGAATGTTGCCCCCATAGTTATCACCCTTTAATCTCTATACAGGGATCTGTACAATATGAAGAAAAGTTGTGGAATCACACTCACCAGAACTTGTGCTCATCCGGAATGCAACAGCCTGCCTGGAGTCCAAGATCCATCAGGGCTCCTGTATATGTAGTCCAATAAATAGAGATGGAGGCAGCATGTCGGTACAAAATGTCCCTTTATTCTGAGCCGCTACAGTGAATACACGTGCAAGAGGTAGTTACGTTTCGGCTGACCCAAATCCTTTATCAGGGATCTGGACTTTACTGCAGTGAAACCACCAGACCACTACCTCTTGGAGTAGTCTCTGGTCAAGTGACTGCTGACCCCCAGGGTTCAAGAGACACTGGTGCAGAACATCGAAGGATCAAGCGGTTCAATAACTATGCCTTAACGGGGGCAGATGTCTGCCCGTGATTTTACACACAAACAACCCCTGGCTGCAACCACACTATATACTGGTACTGATGTACTAAAATTGGCTTAATTGTGCACTTATACAGTTGCAAGAAAAAATATGTGAACCCTTTGGAATGATATGGATTTCTGTACAAATTGGTCATAAAATGTGATCTGATCTTCATCTAAGTCACAACAATAGACAATCACAGTCTGCTTAAACTAACACACAAATAATTAAATGTTACCATGTTTTTATTAAACACACCATGTAAACATTCACAGTGTAGGTGGAAAAAGTATGTTAACAGCTAGACTAATGACATCTCCAAGAGCTAATTGGAGTGAGGTATCAGCCAACTGTCCAATCAAGGAGATGAGATTGGAGCTGTTGGCTACAGATGCCCTATAAAACACACACACTAGTTCAGGGTTTGCTTTTAACAAGAAGCATTGCCTGATGTGAATGATGCCTCGCACAATAGAGCTCTCAGAAGACCTACAATTAAGAATTATTGACTTGCATAAAGCTGGAAAGGGTTATAAAAGTATCTCCAAAAGCCTTGCTGTTCATTAGTCCACTGTAAGACAAATTGTCTATAAATGGAGAAAGTTCAGTACTGCTGCTACTCTCCTTAGGAGTGGCCATCCTGTAAAGATGACTGCAAGAGCACAGCACAGACTGCTCAATGAGGTGAAGAAGAATCCTAGAGTGTCAGCTAAAGACTTACAAAAGTCTCTGTCATATGCTAACATACCTGTTAGCAAATCTACGATACGTAAAACATTAAACAAGAATGGATTTCATGGGAGGATACCACAGAGGAAGCCACTGCTGTCCCAAAAAAACATTGCTGCACGTTTACAGTTTGCACAAGAGCACCTGGATTTTCCACAGCAGTACTGGCAAAATATTCTGTGGACAGATGAAACCAAAGTTGAGTTGTTTGGAAGAAACACACAACACTATGTGTGGAGAAAAAGAGGCACAGCACACCAACATCAAAACCTCATCCCAACTGTGAAGTATGGCGGTGGGGGCATTATAGTTTGGGGCTGCTTTGCTGCATCAGGACCTGGACGGATTGCTATCATCGAAGGAAAAATTTATTCCAAAGTTTATCAAGACATTTTGCAGAACTTAAGGCCATCTATCCACCAGGTGAAGCTCAACAGAAGATGGCTGTTGCAACAGGACAACGACATAAAATACTCGTTCTGAAGTGGCCCAGTCAGAGTCCTGACCTCAACTCGATTGAGATGCTGTGGCATGACCTCAAGAAAAAGATTCACACCAGACATCCCAAGAATATTGCTGAACTGAAACAGGTCTGTAAAGAAGAATGGTCAAGAATTACTCCTGACCGTTGTGTAAGTCTGATCTGCAACTACAGGAAACATTTGGTTGACGTTATTGCTACCAAAGGAGGTTCAACCAGTTATTAAATCCAAGGGTTCACATACTTTGTCCACCTGCACTGTGAATGTTTACATGGTGTGTTCAATAAAAACATGGTAACATTTAATTATTTTGGTGTTATTAGTTTAAGCAGACTGTGATTGTCTATTGTTGTGAGTTAGATGAAGATCAGGTCACAGTTTATGACCAATTTGTGCAGAAATCCATATCATTCCAAAGGGTTCACATACTTTTTCTTGCAACTGTATATGGTAAAACAATTACAACAGGATTTTTGGTAAAAAATACATGCCAAATTAAACGTCCCCTGGCTGGGACCACACTATACACTGGCATTGATGCACTAAAATGCACTTAATTGGGCAATTACAAGTGAAACTCCAAAAATTAGAATATTGTGCAAAAGTCCACTTATTTCAGTAATGCTAATTAAAAGGAATTGCATTAATGCAGCTTAAAATTAGAATTTTGTGAAAAGGTCCAATATTCTAGGCTCAAAGTCTCACACTCAAGTCAGCAAATTAATCCATACTCCCTGAGCAAAGGGTACCTCAAAATTGTAACTTTGGGGTTTCATAAGCTATAAGCCCTAATCATCCAAATTATAACAAATAAAGGCTTGAAATATCTCGCTTTGCATGTAATGAGTATATATGGTAAAAAAAATTGCAATAGGTTTTTAAGTAAGAAATATAGATCTAATTAAACGTCCACTGCTTGCAACCAAACTGTACACTGCTATTGACATGCTAAATTAAGATTTAGAGATGAACGAATCAATTCTACTCATTTAAAGAATTTAATTCATCTTGTTTTTTTTTTTTTTAAAGTGTGCTTATGGTGCAAATTAATTCTTTCTAAATCAAATATGCTCCAATTACCCATAAAGTTGTTACATAACACTGTGTAATATATGAGAGAGAGAGCGACAGAAACAGTAATATTCTACTCAGGGTTTCTTGACAATATATATGCATTTTGTAGGCCAGGTAATGGTCCTTTTGGGTTTCTGGTAAAGGTGTACTATTTTTAATATATTTTTCCCAGAGGACCATTGACTTCTTTACGATACTATTCATGCTTACTCAGCTTCCTCCTTAAGAATAAATAGTACCCCAAACAAAGGCCTCTCAGGCAGTCAAGCAAATTTTCTTAGCTCAGTTCTGTTAAAGGGTAGTTACCCAGATAGAGCTGGGTTCTTGGTATGAGACAGTCAGTTTTAATTTCCTTTTTTGGAAAGGAGAATCGCTTGCATGTCTCTTTTCTAGTGGAGCAATATGTGGGGATACAAGCATAGCAATAGATAAAAAAAAAACTTTCATGATCAAATATCGTGTATGCTCAAGCACTCCTTGGATAAAAAACTGAAAACATTTGATATTTATTCAACACATGTTGATACAGGCAACATTTCAGCTCTCTCACAGAGCCATTATCAAGCCAAGTGAAACATACAGTGGGATGCGAAAGTTTGGGCAACCTTGTTAATCGTCATGATTTTCCTTAATAAATCGTTGATTGTTACGATAAAAAATGTCAGTTAAATATATCATTTAGGAGACACACACAGTGATATTTAAGAAGAGAAATGAAGTTTATTGGATTTACAGAAAGTGTGCTATAATTGTTTAAACGAAATTAGGCAGGTGCATACATTTGGGCACCATCAATATTTAGTAGATCCTCTTTTTGCAGAAATTACAGCCTCTAAACGCTTCCTGTAGGTTCCAATGAGAGTCTGGATTCTGGTTGAAGGTATTTTGGACCATTCCTCTTTACAAGACATCTTTAGTTCATTCAGGTTTGATTGCTTCCGAGCATGGACGGCTCTCTTTAAGTCACACCACAGATTTTCAATTATATTCAGGTCTGGGGACTGAGATGGCCATTCCAGAACGCTGTACTTGTTCCTCTGCATAAATGCCTTAGTGGATTTTGAGCAGTGTTTAGGGTCGTTGTCTTGTTGAAAGATCCAGCCCCGGCGCAGCTTCAGCTTTGTCACTGATTCCTGTACATTGGTCTCCAGAATCTGCTGATACTGAGTGGAATCTATGCGTCCCTCAACTTTGACAAGATTCCCAGTCCCTGCACTGGCCACACAGCCCCACAGCATGATGGAACCACCACCATATTTTACTGTAGGTAGCAGGTGTTTTTCTTGGAATGATGTGTTCTTTTTCCTCCATGCATAACGCCCCTTGTTATGGCCAAATAACTCAATTTTAGTTTCATCAGTCCACAGCACCTTATTCCAAAATGAAGCTGGCTTGTCCAAATGTGCTTTAGCCCACCTCAAACTGCACTTTTTGTGCTGTGGGTGGAGAAAATGCTTCCTCTGCATCACTCTCGCTTACAGCATCTCCTTGTGTAAAGTGCGCCGAATGGTTGAACGATGCACAGTGACTCCATCTGCAGCAAGATGATGTTGTAGGTCTTTGGTGCTGGTCTGTGGGTTGACTCTGACTGTTCTCACCATTCGTCGCTTCTGTCTATCCAAGATTTTTCTTGGTCTGCCACTTCGAGCCTTACCTTGAACTGAGCCTGTGGTCTTCTATTTCCTCAATATGTTCCTAACTGTGGAAACAGACATCTGACATCTCTGAGACAGCTTTCTGCATCCTTCCCCTAAACCATGATGGTGAACAATCTTTGTCTTAAGGTCATTTGAGAGTTGTTTTGAGACCCCCATGTTGCTACTCTTCAGAGAAAATTAAAAGAGGAGGAAAACTTACAATTGACCCCCTTAAATACTCTTTCTCATAATTGGATTCACCTGTGTATGTAGGTCAGGGGTCACTGAGCTTACCAAGCCTATTTGAGTTCCAATAATTAGTTCGAAAGGTTTTGGAATCAATAAAATGACAACAGTGCCCAAATTTATGCACCTGCCTAATTTTGTTTAAACATTTATAGCACACTTTCTGTGAATCCAATAAACTTCATTTCACTTCTCAAATATCAGTGTGTGTGTCTCCTATATGCTATATTTAACTGACATTTTTTATCGAAACAACGATTTATACAGGAAAATCATGACAATTAACAAGGTTGCCCAAACTTTCGCATTCCACTGTATAATAAAGTGACTGTGCATATACAGTTATTCAAAATTGAAGACATACTGAACCAGCATGGCTACCACAGCTTTTTGCAGCAGCATGCTATTCCATCCCGTTTGGGTTTAGTTGGACCATCATTTATTTTTCAACAGGACAATGACCCCAAACACACCTCCAGGCTGTGTAAGGGCTATTTGACCATGAAGGAGAGTGATGGGGTGCTGCGCCATATGACCTGGCCTCCACAATCACCGGACCTGAACCCAATCGAGATGGTTTAGGGTGAGCTGGACCGCAGAGTGAAGGCAAAAGGGCCAACAAGTGCTAAGCATCTCTGGGAACTCCTTCAAGACTGTTGCAAGACCATTTCAGGTGACTACCTCTTGAAGCTCATCAAGAGAATGCCAAGAGTGTGCAAAGCAGTAATCAAAGCAAAAGGTGGCTACTTTGAAGAACCTAGAATATGACATATTTTCAGTTGTTTCACACTTTTTTGTTATGTATATAATTTCACTTGTGGTCCTGTCAGGAAGCAGGGGGTGTTACCCCTACTCTGGGACCACGGGCACGGCGCAGGGCACGGGTTCCCCTTCAGCTCGGTAGAACACCTGGTGCCCGAGGTGCGGGTGCACGGCGTGTGCGCAGTACACAGGCTGCTCGTACATTTCCGGGTGCATAGAGTTCCTGCATTATCCGGCTGTCAGGTGTGATCCTTGCTGAGGGAGATTCCCAGTACACACCTTCCACCTTCCTCGCCTGCCATTGGTTCCTGGGGAGGGTGGTTCCTACCTTCCCTGGCTATAAAGACCTGGCCTGAGCTCTGGTTCATTGCTGAGTTATTCCACCTTATGGTGAACACCTAGCCTCCCTGCAGATCCTTCTATTGCCTGTTGTTTCTTTGTATCCTTCCCGGCTACTGACCCCTGGACTGTCTTCCGCCTTGAACCTTCGCTGCCTGCCTCGACCCGGATTGGACATTGACTACCCCTCTTGGATTATCCCTAAACTTGTACCGCATTCTGGGCTGTCAGCTGCTTACTGCCAGTGGGTTCCTCATCCCACTACTGGCTCCCTGGGAGGTTCTGACATAATAACTCAGCCTTCACCATGGAACCCGCAAAAGCAGTGGATCCCATGACGGCCATGACCCAGCAACTTAACCTCATGACGCAGGCCTTTCAGGAGATGCAAGCGAGTCATGAGCACCTGCTGCAGAGGGTTGCCACACAGGAGCAGCGCATCGCAGAGCGCACCGCGCTACCACCCTCGCCTCCCCCTACGCCGGCGCGCACCCTGGAAGTGGTCTCTAGCGAGCCGTCAGTCAGCCTCCCTGAGCGGTTTTCAGGAGATCGGAGGAAGTACCGCTCCTTCATCATCTCCTGCGAGCTGTTGTTTTCCCTGAAGCCACGTACATATGCCACGGACTTCGTCAAGGTACGCACGGCAATTTCCTTGCTCTCAGGGCCTCCCCAGACCTGGGCGCACCAACTCCTACTAGCCGATGACCCAGTGCTGGCATCTTGGAAGTCCTTTGCCGCAGCTATGCAAAGACTTTATGATGACCCCCTGCGTTCTTCAACCGCCAGGGGTACCTTGCGCACCCTCCGCCAGGGCAGACGTCCAGTGGAGGATTACATCATGGAATTCCGTGAGGTAGCCCCGGATACGGGCTTGAACGAGGTGGCCTTGATTGACCAATTCTGCATTGGTTTGTCCGAGCAGCTCAAGGATGAGCTCGCCCGCATTGGGGTGCCGGGCTCCTTGGGGGGCCTGATGGACTCAGTAACCCACCTGGATCGCCGCTTCCGGGAAAGACGACAGGAGCGACAACAGACCCCGCCTCTAACGGAGCGCCGGTCGGAACCCTTAAGGCTTCCTGTTCCTGTGGCAGCAGACGGTAACCAGGAGGAGCCGATGCAGATCGGGGCTGTTCGGGGTCCCCTGTCCACGGTGGAGAGAACCAGGAGAAGAACCTTGCATCTGTGTTTATATTGCGCAAAACCGGGCCATTTCCTGAAGGACTGTCCCATCAAACCTCCCGAAGGTAGGCCGGAGACACCCACGGTATGCATTAACCTACCTATGTATAACAACTCGTCTCATCTCACCATCCCTGTTTCCCTGCAGCTGGGCAACAACAATATTGATCTCTCTGCCATCATTGATTCGGGCGCAAGCAGCTGTTTTATGGACAAGGATCTGGCTTCCCAACTAGGCATCCCGTTGCGCCCTAAGAAGAACCCATCCCAGCTGCATCTGGTGGATGGCAGCACCCTAAAGACGGGACCTATCGCCATGGAATCACATCCCTTGTTCCTCCGCATCGGCCTTTACCATTCCGAGAAGATCGTGTGGGACATCGTGCCTTCCCCCTTGTTTCCAGTCATTTTAGGCATCCCCTGGCTTAGGAGACACAACCCCACGATTAACTGGACCTCTGGCTCCATCACCTTCACGCCCCCCTCCGGTTCTCCTGTTCACGCGTCTCCGGCTCCAAGCCCTCCTGCGGTTCTGGGCACCGTTGAACACAGACTACCTGACAAATATCGGGACTATGCAGACGTTTTTGAAAAAAAAGGAGCAGACGCCTTGCCGCCACACAGGCCTTATGATTGCCCCATTGACCTGCTCCCTGGAGCCCCACTGCCGTACGGGCGCTTGTACAATCTGTCCGAACCCGAGACCAGGGCCCTGAAGGACTACATAGAGGAGAGCCTAGCGAAGGGGTTCATCCGTCCCTCGACCTCTCCAGTTGGGGCCGGCATCTTCTTTGTGGGGAAAAAAGATGGGGGTCTCCGGCCCTGTGTCGATTACCGGGCCCTGAACGACATCACCAAGAAAAACCGGTACCCACTCCCTCTCATTCCCGACTTGCTGGACAGAGTCAAGGATGCCCGTTTCTTCACCAAGATCGACCTCCGTGGGGCCTACAATCTGATTCGTGTCAGGGAGGGGGATGAGTGGAAGACAGCATTCCGCTCACGGTTTGGGCACTACGAGTACCTTGTCATGCCCTTCGGGCTCTGTAACGCCCCTGCCACATTTCAGTGCTTCATCAATGACGTCTTCCGTGACCTGTTGGATACCCATGTTGTGGTATATCTGGACGATATCCTTGTCTTCTCCAGATCACTGCCACAACACGAACGGCATGTCAAATCGGTGCTCCAGCGTCTGCGGACCCACAGTCTCTATGGCAAGCTTGAAAAAAGCACCTTCGAAGTCTCGTCCATTGAGTTCCTGGGCTACATCCTATCCCCAGGTCGAGTGGAGATGGACCCCAGGAAGATCCAGGCCGTCCAGAATTGGCCTGTCCCCCGCAATCGGCGGATGGTGCAGCAGTTCATTGGTTTTGCCAATTTTTACCGCCGATTCATTCGGAACTTTTCAGCGATCTGCGCTCCCATCACTGCTCTGACCAGGAGCAACACCCTGTTTGAATGGACCCCGAAGGTCCAACAGGCATTCCAGCACCTTAAGAGGCTGTTCACACAGGCACCTATACTAGTACAACCGGACGCCTCTTGCCCGTTTTTTCTGGAGACCGATGCCTCCGAGGGGGCTATCGGGGCTGTTCTCTCCCAGGTCCAAGGGGAGAAGCAGCTTCTCCATCCCGTTGCCTTTTATTCCCGCAAACTCACCGGGGCCGAACGCAACTATGATGTGGGTGAGAGGGAGCTGCTCGCTATCAAGGACGCCCTGGAGGAATGGAGACATTTGCTGGAAGGAGCCGAAAACCCTGTGGTGGTGTACACCGACCATCGCAACCTCGAATATCTCCGCAGTGCCAAGCGACTGCGTCCTCGACAAGCCAGATGGGCTCTCTTTTTCTCCCGTTTTCGCCTCCAGATTACCTATCGACCGGGATCCAAGAACGGCAAGGCTGATGCCTTGTCCCGTATGTGCTCCTCCGAGGCCGATCCTGCACCTCCGGAACCGATCCTGCCAGCCGCATACTTTCTAGCCACCCAACACTCCTTGATCGAGAGGATCCGACGGGCCAGCATGCCAGCTCCAGAGGAGGCAGCCCATCTGCCAATGAAGCAGGGGCTTTGTTACCACCAACAGTGGATCTACGTCCCAGTCTCCCAGCGACTGCCTGTACTACAGCATCACCATGACCACCCCACAGCAGGCCACCGAGGTAGGCGCAACACCATGGAATGCATCCTACGTCAGTTTTGGTGGCCCTCTTTGGCAGCCGACGTACGCTCCTTCATAGAGTCTTGTTCCGTGTGTGCACTCTACAAACGTCCCACCTCAAAACCTGTTGGGTTATTACAGCCTCTGCCAGTGCCAACCCTTCCATGGCGCAACATAGCCATGGATTTCATTGTGGACTTACCGCCTTCACAAGCCTGTACCACCATCATGGTGGTGGTGGACAGATGTACCAAGATGTCCCACTTCATTCCGACCTCCGGTCTCCCGACGGCCCAAAAAACCTCAGAGTTGTTCCTCCAACACGTGTTCCGGTTGCACGGGCTCCCTGATTCCATCGTCTCAGACCGGGGCTCACAATTCACCTCCCGCTTTTGGACCCAGTTTTGCCGTAGCCTTCATATCACTCGCAGCCTGTCTTCTGCCTATCACCCCCAGTCCAATGGGCAGACCGAAAGGACCAACCAAACTCTCGAACAGTTCCTTCGCTGTTACACATCCCATCTACAAGACGACTGGGTGAGCCATCTCCCCTTCGCGGAATTTTCCTTCAACAATCAGCTTCATTCCTCCACCGGGCTCTCACCATTCTATGCCAACTATGGCTATCATCCCGCAACTCTCCCGGATCTCCCCCTTGATGTCCCAGTGCCTGAAGTGGCTCAACGGCTCCGGCTCCTACGAGAACTGAGGCGGACCCTAACGCAACAACTCCAGGCCGCTCAGCAGCGGCACAAGATGCAGGCAGACCGTAGACGCACAGAATTCCCCAGGTACAAAGACGGGGACAAGGTGTGGCTTTCCACACAGCACCTCAAGCTGTCCTGTCCCTCCCGAAAACTGGGACCCCGTTACATTGGTCCCTTTGAGATCGTGAGTATGGTCAACAACGTTGCAGCCAAGCTCCAGTTGCCTACTTCCCTGGGAATCCACCCGGTATTCCACGTGTCCTTGTTGAAACCACACCGTGCCAACCCATTCCCGGACCGGGCACCTGCTCCACCACCTCCCATCCAGGTGAATAACGATGATGAGTATGAAGTCCAGGAGATCCTGGACTCCCGCCGCCGGCGTGGGGTCCTGGAGTATCTCATCCACTGGAAGGGGTACGGTCCCGATGAGCGTTCCTGGGAGCCCTTGGGGAATGTCCATGCGGCCGCCAAGGTGCGGGCGTTCCATCGGGCTCACCCCGAGAGGCCTTCCCAGGGTCGCGTCCGGAGGCCGCTCCTTGGTGGGGGGCTCTGTCAGGAAGCAGGGGGTGTTACCCCTACTCTGGGACCACGGGCACGGCGCAGGGCACGGGTTCCCCTTCAGCTCGGTAGAACACCTGGTGCCCGAGGTGCGGGTGCACGGCGTGTGCGCAGTACACAGGCTGCTCGCACATTTCCGGGTGCATAGAGTTCCTGCATTATCCGGCTGTCAGGTGTGATCCTTGCTGAGGGAGATTCCCAGTACACACCTTCCACCTTCCTCGCCTGCCATTGGTTCCTGGGGAGGGTGGTTCCTACCTTCCCTGGCTATAAAGACCTGGCCTGAGCTCTGGTTCATTGCTGAGTTATTCCACCTTATGGTGAACACCTAGCCTCCCTGCAGATCCTTCTATTGCCTGTTGTTTCTTTGTATCCTTCCCGGCTACTGACCCCTGGACTGTCTTCCGCCTTGAATCTTCGCTGCCTGCCTCGACCCGGATTGGACATTGACTACCCCTCTTGGATTATCCCTAAACTTGTACCGCATTCTGGGCTGTCAGCTGCTTACTGCCAGTGGGTTCCTCATCCCACTACTGGCTCCCTGGGAGGTTCTGACAGGTCCTGGCTGCGGTGAGAGACCGTGGCTGAGGACGGGGGGGGGGGGGGAAGGGGATGGCGGCTGTCTGCTACAGATGGCTGGGGTGTGCGGGAAGCCATGGCCGGGTGCGAACTAAATGAGGGGCATGCCTGATGGTGAAAGGTGAAGGAAGGGGAAGGGTGGGAGGGGTGAAAGCGCGGCGTCTCTGATGGGAGCGTGAGGCGGCGCTAAATAGGCCTCCTCCGCCCCTCCCACAAACACAGGCTGAGCTTCAGCCTTAGTACTTGTGGTCCTGGCTGCGGTGAGAGACCGTGGCTGAGGACGGGGGGGGGGGGGGGGGATGGCGGCTGTCTGCTACAGATGGCTGGGGTGTGCGGGAAGCCATGGCCGGGTGCGAACTAAATGAGGGGCAAAAGTCGACGGGTAGGAAGATGTGAGGGTAGAACTCATAGGGCTAAGTTGGTGAAAGCCTTGGCGATCTCGGCTCGTGGATTGGGAATGTAGTGCGTGAAGCAAGAGGATTGCCATCTACCCATTTTCTGGATGACGTGTGCTGGGACCCCGTGACTTGATGCTGCGGAAGCTGCGCCTATGCGGAACGAATGCCCTGAGATGGCCTTGGCATCGAACCCCAGCCCGGAAGCTAAAGTTCTGATGTGATGGATGAACTGAGAAGTTGAGAGACCTTTGGAGTTGAAGGGAAAGAGAGGGCTGCCTGGCGCGGAAACTGTTGAGATAGCGAGAAGCTTGCTGAATACGGCCACCGGGCACCAATCATTGAAGGTCGGGAAGTAAATGATTTTGACTGGAGGACCTACCTGGGAAGTTTTGGTGGAAGGGAGAGACAGGGTGCAATGAGTCTGCTGCCAGACCAGCTGGTCTGAAGTGGGGCCTGCATGTCCTGGAGAGCTAGTGAATTCCCCGGGCCGTAAGAATCCGTAGAAACAGAGATACATGGCAGCTTTGATCACAATGCTTTTGTATGGCCCGAAAGGATCGTTATCTAGGGAAGTGGAAAAAGCTCTGAACATTGCCCCGGTGACTGGTTTCCTGCGGGACTCTGGCTTGCTGCTGCTCTTTTGGATCCCTCTAAGGGTGGACTTGATGGCCTGGGAAGAAAATAGGGACTGGCTGCTTGGGAAATCTAAAGTGAGGTAATGCTGTACCCCTGCCAGGTACAATTTGATGGTGCTAAAAGATAGGTGAAGGTCTGTGTGACAATAAGCCAGGAACGCCATGAGATGAGTTATTTGATCCAGATGTCCTTGTGGGTGCTTGATGGAAAATCGAGAGAAGGTTTCCCACCCGGTCTTGTAGTTCCTGGCTGTATTGAGGGATAGGGAGTTGTGGATGAGTAACTTGGCAGTTCTGACGTGTTTGCTCAATCCATCATCAGTGTCTCTATGGCGGGTGAAGGAACTCCTGATGGATCGGCGTCTGGCATCACCTGAAAGAAAACCGGGAAGTTGAAACGGGAGAGGGCATCAGCTGCTGTGTTTGCTGAACCCTGTATGAAACGGCATGAAAAATGAAAGTTATATTCTAAGGCGAGGCATACTAATCTGCGGACGAAGGGCATGATTTGTGGGGAGGAGGAGCGGCCTTTGGTGAGAATTTCTACCACTGCCTGATTGTCCGTGACGAAGACGACTGGCTTGTTCTTCCAGATTTCCCCCCAGGTCTGGGCAGCTGCCACGATGGGATAAATCTCTAACAGTGGAGAGGATCTGATGGAACTCTGGGTGGAAGATATCTGAAGCGGCCAGGGACCTGCGAACCAGTGGGTCTTGAAAATGGCTGCAAACCCTTTTGAACCTGCTGCGTCGGAAAACACGGTGGGAGAATTATCGTCCCAGGAAGGGACGAAGAGGGAGATGCCATTCCAGCTGGTCAGGAAATGGTGCCACATGTGAAGATCGGCCGTTGCGGCGGCGTCAAGGTGGATCAAAGAGTCCTGATCCGAAGCAGCAGGTAAAAGTTGTAGCAGTCTGGAGGTAAATGCCCGCCCCTGGGGCATGATCTTGGAAGCAAAATTTAACATCCCCAGAATTGACTGGAGTTCGACCTTAGTGAGGGTCCTGGCCGCGACAGACCTCCTGATGGAATCCTGGATTTTTAGGAGTTTTTCGTCCGGCAAGCGGGCTTCCATCTTGCCGGTATCTAAGATGACCCCCAGGAATGTTATAACTGAAGATGGACCTTCGACTTTTGTTGGGGCAATCGGGACGTTTAACTTGGAGAACAAGTCGAGGAGTACCTGGAGCTGATTGGGTGCCTGGTCTGCGGTTTCGATCAACAGGAAATCATCGAGATAATGGATGACCCTGGAGCATCCGCCGTGGTTGACCAAGACCCAGTGAAGAGCTGTGGCTAGTTGATCAAAGAGCCAGGGACTGCTCTTTGAACCAAATGTCAGTCTGTCTGAAAAATAGTACCGTTCCCTCCACTTGATGCCGTAGTATTTCCACAAATGGGGTGAGACCGGAAGCAGCTTAAATGCGTCGGCGATGTCCGCCTTGGAAAGCCACGCGCCCGACCCCAGCTGGAGGATCAACCGAATGGCGTCGTCCAAGGTGGAGTACCGCATGGAGAAATCTTCTGAAGGGGTGAGCGAATTTAAGCTAGGTGTGCTGGAAACATGAGGAGCAGAGAGGTCAAATATCAGCCTTTTTTTATTTGAATTTTTTTTCGTAACTAGGCCAATGGGGTTGGCCCTCCAGATGTCGAAGGGGGGGACTGTGAATGGACCCAGGAGGAAACCCTTGCTGATCTCGGACTGGATGAGGGAGTCTACTGATTCGGGATCCGCCAAGGCAGAACGAAGATTGGGGCCTTCCCAAGTGGTTTGCGGGTAGGAAACTAGCCCTGTATGGAACCCTTGTGAGAACCCGGAGACCAAAAACTGCACATAGGCGGGATCGTGGTGATGCAGCAGGAGGGCGGCTAGCAGATCAATGTTGACTCCGGCTAGTCATAGCTTTTTTGATGACCTTTGCGGACAAGACGACTGGGGGTGGGCCCTGAAACAGATAGTGCAAATATGCAGGGCCTTGCATTTTGAAAAATAGCAGTCGGACCAATTGAAATTGTTGCAGATTTGGCTTCTGCCCAAAAACACTATGGGCCTGCCCCATTTGTCTGCGTTCTGCCCTGAACTTGAAGAGGTGGAAGGGAGAGCGGAGGGTCTGCCTTGGGCCAGGGCCCCTGAGTTGGGACACCAGTCGGAGGAATGCAGGATGGACTGGCAGTTGGCGCAGGTGGGAGCTTTGAGGCCAGCGAAGTGCCTGCAGAAGAGCTCCATGTCTAGTATGGACCAGTCCGTGATGTGCCGGAACTGGGACAGAGCAGCGGCGGCTTTGGCCGAGAAGGAACGATGGTAGTCGTAAAATGCGTGACCTCCGTACTTGTGTCCCAAATCAGTGACCCTGTAGAGGTAGGTGTCAAGTTCCTTTCTGCGGTGCGGTTGGGCCGAGCATAAGATGTCTCGGAAAAGGCTGAAGGCCAACACAAACTCTGGGATGGAGAGTTTTTTGTGCAGCCGGGCATCCTTGGACTTGAGAACCACCGATATATCTCCACAGGCAATGGTCCTGTTCTCGTCAAAGTCGTGGGTGGAAATAAGTATGGAAGCCAAATTAACGTCTTTACCTGCCAAAATATCCTTCCGGACATTGTCGGGAACAAAATGTGATGGGGAAATTGTGAAGGAGCTGGGGGCTTGGCTCGGAGTTGGGGCATGGACGGTAGACGGGCCTGGAACTGGAGAGATGGGAGTGCTTGGGCTTGATGGCCTGGTCTCCACCGCTAGCAACCTGGTCTGCATGTCGGACACTGAGCTGGTGAGAGTGTTGATCGCCGCATGAAGCTGGGTCAGCGCAGTCTGGACCGTGGACAGAGACACCTGCTCTGCAGCCGCTGGGATAGGCCTTGCCGTTAGCAGCCTATACAAGTCCGCTTTGCGGGCTGTGGCAGGATAGCGGATGCCTCTCCTGGTTAATTCGGCCATAAGTTTAGGGATGGTCCATTGCCTGCCTGAAAAGTTGCTTCCGTGGGCTGAGCCGGGTGATTCCGGGATGGAGCGAGTCTCGGCGATATCCGATGCGTGGGACATTATGCTGTGAAAAGGAAAATGGAGAGTGAGAAGGGTGGTTGAGCCACTTGACACCAGTGAGTGAGTCCGTGAAACCCTCTGAATGACACCGAAGAGTGACCCAATCCGTTACCAGGAAGAGGTTAAGAGGCCCAACCTACTTGATGCGCTGGCCTCAGCCCCCCCGAAAGAAGGACCTGTTGATGCTGGCCTGACCCTAAGAACTGAAGTAGTGAAACCAACTTACCTGGACTCGGCTGATGAAATCGTAAATGAAAACGACCTGGATGAAAAGGTGACCTAGGACTGGTACCTTGGGGAATTCGCCTAGCGAATTTTTACACGAGCAGGCCTCCGGAGGGACCCTAGAAACATGGGGTGATGTTGAGATAAGCAGGAGAAGGTGAAATCCTGGCGTGAATCAGGGTGCGAAGGACGGCCCCTGAATGATCCGATGCCTTGCAGGCGGCCGAACCCGTGAACTAGCTGCGGGCTGGAAGTGAAGCTCGTGAGGCGCGTTGAAGCGCCTGGGTCGGGACGGGGCGGGTGAGTGGTGCGTGAGCGTGCGAACCTGTGCCTGATACGTGTCGAGGCGGTGGATGAAATCTGAAACATGCTCAAGAACTGAGGTGTTCTGCTGCGTGGTAAACCATAGCGTGGATAAAACTTAAGGAAGAAATTCGACATGGGTCTGCTGCGTGGCAGACAATAGCGTGGATGAAGCTTTAAGGAAGGAAAATTGACATGAATCTGCTGCGTGGCAGATAATAGCGTGAGCGAACCTGAGGAAAGTGACATGAATCTGCTGCGTGGCAGATAATAGCGTGAGCGAACATGAGGAAGTTGACCTGAATCTGCTGCGTGGCAGACAATAGCGTGGATGGAACTTTAAGGAAGGAAAATTGACATGAATCTGCTGCGTGGCAGATAATAGCGTGAGCGAACCTGAGGAAAGTGACATGAATCTGCTGCGTGGCAGACAATAGCGTTTAAGGAAGGAAAATTGACATGAATCTGCTGCGTGGCAGACAATAGCGTGAGCGAGCATGAGAAAAAAGTGACATGAATCTGCTGCGTGGCAGACAATAGCGTGAGCGAACATGAGGAAAAGTGACATGAATCTGCTGCGTGGCAGACAATAGCGTGAGCGAACATGAGGAAAAGTGACGTGAATCTGCTGCGTGGCAGACAATAGCGTGAGCGAACCTAAGGAAAAATGACATGAATCTGCTGCGTGGCAGACAATAGCGTGGATGGAACTTAAGGAAGGAAAATTGACATGAATCTGCTGCGTGGCAGACAATAGCGTGAGCGAACATGAGGAAAAGTGACGTGAATCTGCTGCGTGGCAGACAATAGCGTGAGCGAACCTAAGGAAAAATGACATGAATCTGCTGCGTGGCAGACAATAGCGTGAGCGAACATGAGGAAAAATGACATGAATCTGCTGCGTGGCAGACAATAGCGTAAGCGAACCTGAGGAAAAAAGACATGAATCTGCTGCGTGGCAGACAATAGCGTAAGCGAACCTAAGGAAAAATGACATGAATCTGCTGCGTGGCAGACGATAACGTGGATGAAATTTTAAGGAAGAAAAACATTGACATGACTCTGCTGGCAGATAATGGCGTGAAATGAAATATGCAGTGTGCTGTTTTTGCTGAGGCCCCCGCTTGTGGGGAGGCCTCAGCTGTCAGGTTTGCAAGTTGAGCATTTTGAGTGCATATTTTTAAGCACCCAGATGAAGCCAGGATGCTGTTGCCAGGTGAAGGGGTTAATGGTGGAGAGGGGGGAAGGGGGGGGGGGGGAGGCCGGCGTCAGTGCTGCCTGGAGACCAGCCGTTGCAGGAGGTGGGGCCAGGTTGCGGACATGCGCGGTGAGTGGGAGCGCTGGGGACCCGGTTTTGATGCTGCCTGGCGATCAGCGAGAGGCGGCCAGGAAGCGACATGTGGGTATGTGGGTATGTGAGAGCGCGGCGCCGAGGCTCCCAAACAGGGAGCAGCTCAAGGCGCCGCTTGGTTTACCGGGGGAGCGTGGTTCCAGGGGAGGTACTGTATCGAGCGGAGGCTGAAGGAGCAGCAGCGTGGGCGAACAGCAGCGGCACTGAGTCCTCGATGCGCAGAGACGTCACGTGAAAGCGCGGCGTCTCTGATGGGAGCGTGAGGCGGCGCTAAATAGGCCTCCTCCGCCCCTCCCACAAACACAGGCTGAGCTTCAGCCTTAGTACATGTGTTAATTCATAGTTTTGATGCCATCAGTGTGAATCTACAATTTTCATAGTCATGAAAATAAAGAAAACTCTTTGAATGAGAAGGTGTGTCCAAACTTTTGGTCTGTACTGTATAGAGACATTGCAGGAAGTAATCAGTGCTAAATGATGGATTATGGATTCCTGTGATCTGTGGTTTTCTTACAGGTGTGAATTGTGATTGAGCAAGCCATGGATGTTTTATCTACTATCACTATTGGGTGAAGCACGATTGCACTTTACATGAAGCACTAAGAATTTGAAGATAATCACGGATATGTGATGCACTTTACCTGAGAGCTTCAGAAGGCTGCTACACCATGAATTGTCACATGAGAATGAATTGTCTTTTTACTGAGTTTTTATATGCACCAGTGTGTAACTAATCAGGAAATTAGCACTGATCACTTCCTGCAATGTCTCTATATATGCACAGTCACTTTATTGTATGTTTCACTTGACTTGATAATGGCTCTGTAAAGAGAGCTGAAACGTTGCCTGTATCAACATGTGTTGAATAAATATCACATTGTTTTACTTATTTTATCTAAGGAGTGCTGTGTTATATTTATTTGGAATATATATATATATATATATATATATATATATATGTGTATCCAAAAGATGGCAGGGCAGCACTCCTTTCACTTCAAGTGATGCAAATTATATATAATCATACTTCTGATATATATGAATGCATAATATGTGGGAAACTACTACTAATGTCTTAGCCATAATATATTTACATATATTATAATATATTATATATTCTAAATATATAATAATATATGTAAGTATATTATGGCTAAAAAATAATATACATACAGTTGCAAGAAAAAGTATGTGAACCCTTTGGAATGATATGGATTTCTGCACAAATTGGTCATAAAATGTGATCTGATCTTCATCTAAGTCACAACAATAGACAATCACAGTCTGCTTAAACTAATAACACACAAAGAATTAAATGTTACCATGTTTTTATAACACACCATGTAAACATTCACAGTGCAAGTGGAAAAAGTATGTGAACCCTTGGATTTAATAACTGGTTGAACCTCCTTTGGCAGCAATAACTACAACCAAACATTTCCTGTAGTTGCAGATCAGACTTGCACAACGGTCAGGAGTAATTCTTGACCATTCCTCTTTACAGAACTGTTTCAGTTCAGCAATATTCTTGGGATGTCTGGTGTGAGTCGCTTTCTTGAGGACATGCCACAGCATCTCAATCGGGTTGAGGTCAGGACTCTGACTGGGCGACTCCAGAAGGCGTATTTTCTTCTGTTTAAGCCATTCTGTTGTTGATTTACTTCTATGCTTTGGGTCGTTGTCCTGTTGCAACACCCATCTTCTGTTGAGCTTCAGATG
Source organism: Bufo gargarizans (assembly GCF_014858855.1). Lineage (NCBI taxonomy): Eukaryota > Metazoa > Chordata > Amphibia > Anura > Bufonidae > Bufo > Bufo gargarizans. The sequence continues at coordinate 367,962,080 of NC_058082.1, read as the reverse complement.
GTGGACAGATGGCCTTAAGTTCTCCTGAAAAATGTCTTGATAAACCTTGGAATTCATTTTCCCTTCGATGATAGCAATCCGTCCAGGCCCTGACGCAGCAAAGCAGCCCCAAACCAAGATGCCCCCACCACCACACTTCACAGTTGGGATGAGGTTTTGATGTTGGTGCGCTGTGCCTATTTTTCTCCACACATGGTGTTGTGTGTTTCTTCCAAACAACTCAACTTTGGTTTCATCTGTCCACAGAATATTTTGCCAATACTGCTGGAACATCCAGGTGCTCTTGTGCAAACTGAAAACGTGCAGCAATGTTTTTTTGGACAGAAGTGGCTTTCTCTGTGTTATCCTCCCATGAAATCCATTCTTGTTTTGTGTTTTTTACATATCGTAGATTCGCTAACAGGGATGTTAGCATATGCCAGAGACTTTTGTAAGTCTTTAGCTGGCACTCTAGGACTCTTCTTCACCTCATTGAGCAGTCTGCGCTGTGCTCTTGCAGTCCTCTTTACAGGACGGCCACTCCTAGGGAGAGTAGGAGCAGTGCTGAACTTTCTCCATTTATAGACAATTTGACTTACCATGGACTGATAAACAGCAAGGCTTTTGGAGATACTTTTATAACCCTTTCCAGCTTTATACAAGTCAACAATTCTTAATTGTATGTCTTCTCAGAGTTCTTTTGTGCGAGGCATCATTCACATCAGGCAATTTTTCTTGTGAAAAGCAAACCCACAACTGGTTTGTGTTTTTTATATGGCAGCTGTAACCAACACCTCCAATTTCATCTCATTGATTGGACTCCAGTTGGCTGACACCTCACTCCAATTAGCTCTTGGAGAGGTCATTAGTCTAGGGGTTCACATACTTTTTACACCTGCACTGTGAATGTTTACATGGTGTGTTCAATAAAAACATGGTAACATTAAATTCTGTGTGTGTTATTAGTTTAAGCAGACTGCGATTGTCTATTGTTATGACTTAGATGAAGATCAGATCACATTTTATGACCAATTTGTGCAGAAATCCATATCATTCCAAAGGGTTCACAAACTTTTTCTTGCAACTATATACATAAATATATATATATATATATATATATATATATATATATATTTAAATTAAATGGAGCCTCTATTTATGAAGGGATTCAAACTCACAACCTTCTACGTTACAGCCAAAGATCTTAACCACTACACTATAGTGCTGCATGGCCAGTTAGTTTAAAAAAAAAAAAAAATGAGACTTCTGCTGTATTTTTTTTGTCTTTAACCCCTTAAGGACTCAGCCCTATTTCAAGGACTTGGCCATTTTTTGCAAATCTGACCAGTGTCACTTTAAGTGCTGATAACTTTAAAACACTTTGACTTATCCAGGCCATTCTGAGATAGTTTTTTCGTCACATATTGCACTTCATGACACTGGTAAAATGAAGTAAAAAAAAAATCATTTTTAATTATAAAAAATACCAAATTTACCCAAAATTTGTAAAAAAATTCAAATTTCCAAGTTTCAATTTCTCAACTTTTATAATACATAGTAATACCTCCAAAAATAGTTATTACTTTGCATTGTTTGGATCATTTTGGGAATGATATTTTATTTTTTGGGGATGTTACAAGGCTTAGAAGTTTAGAAGCAAATCTTGAAATTTTTCAGAAATTTTCAAAAACCCAATTTTTAGGGACCAGTTCAGGTCTGAAGTCACTTTATGAGGTTTACATAAGAGAAACCACCCATAAGTGACCACATCTAAGAAACTACACCCCTCAAGGTATTCAAAACTGATTTTACAAACGTCGTTAACCCTAGGTGTTCCACAAGAGTTAATGGAAAATAGAGATACAATTTCAAAATTTCACTTTTTTGGCAGATTTTCCATTTTAATAATTTTTTTCCAGTTACAAAGCAAGGGTTAACAGCCAAACCAAACTCAATATTTATGGCCCTGATTCTGTAGTTTACAGAAACACCCCATATGTGGTCGTAAACCGCAGGGCGTAGAAGGAAAGGAATGCCATAAGTTTTTTTGGAAGGCAGGTTTTGAAACCCCCCTGATGCACTCCTAGAGTAGAAACTCCCAAAAAGTTACCCCATTTTAGAAACTACGGGATAGGGTGGCAGTTTTTTTTAGCACTAGTTTAGGGTACATACGATTTTTGGTTGCTCTATATTACACTTTTTGTGAGTCAAGGTAACAAGAAATAGCTGTTTTGGCACCGTTTTTATTTTTTGTTATTTACAACATTCATCTGACAGGTTAGATCATGTGATATTTTTATAGACCAGGTTGTCACGGATGCGGCGATACCTAATATGTATACTTTTTTTATTTATTTAAGTTTTACACAATAATTTTTTTTAAACAAGAAAAAATCATGTTTTATTGTTTCCATAATTTTTTCAGTTTTTGGGTGATTACCTTGGGTAGGGTATGATTTTTGCGGGATGAGATTTTATTGGCACTATTTTGGGGTGCGTGTGACTTTTTGATCGCTTTCTATTACACTTTTTGGGATGTAAGGTGACAAAAAATGGCTTTTTTTACACCGTTTTTTTTTTTTTTTTTACGGTATTCACCTTAAGGGTTAGGTCATGTGATATTTTTATAGAGCAAGTTATTACGGACGCTTCGATGCCTATGTATACTTTTTTTTATTTATGTAAGTTTTACACAATGATTTCATTTTTGAAGCAAAAAAAAACCTTTTAGTGTTTCCATGGTCTGAGAGCCATAATTTATTTTCAGTTTTGGGTTACCCAAAGTGGGTAGGGTATAATTTTTGAGGGATGAGATGACGGTTTTATTGGCACTATTTTGGGGTGCATATGACTTTTTTATTGCTTGCTATTACACTTTTTGTGATGTAAGGTGACAAAAAATGGTTTATTTAGCACAGTTTTTATTTTTTATTTTTTTATGGTGTTCATCTGAGGGGTTAGATCATGTGATATTTTTATAGAGCCGGTCGATACGGACACGGTGATACCTAATATGTATACCTTTTTTTTTTATTTATGTAAGTTTTACACAATTAATCTCATGCCACTGGAGAGCCTATTGGTTTTTATACCTCTTTATTTTTTTGGGGGTTTTAAAATGCTTTATTTCCAAGTTAAGAAAATACAATGTGAACAACACCAACAGTGGTGTGATACGGTACCGAGCGCATACAAAGCATTAATAATATAGACTGCGCAGGAGTTGGACAGGGGACAGTTACAATTCAAGATGCAAAAAGCACAGCCTAATTATTCTATATATCTCAAGCAATACATAGCAAAAAAAAAGGAGAAGTTCAGGATTCCAAATGGGTGGATGAACACTCTGGAACTCTATGAAGGGGCGATTCATAATTTAGGTCCTAAGCCCTGACTCTTCAAAAATACAAGACCGGTGTGTAGAGGGGTCTTTTACGTAACCTAATGAGTTTAGGTCTTCTCACCTAAGCTAAGTTTAAGGAGGAGGAAGGGAACCTATATTTTGTCCATAGGGCCCATCTTTTCATAAATTTCGAGTGCGATCGTGATTCCCAAGAGGCTAATTCTTCAAATCGGTGGATTTGATCAACCTTGAGCCTCCACTGTTCCATTGTGGGAACATTTGTTTGCAGCCATAGTTTGGGAATCAATAATCGGGCCGCTAGCAGGAGCTGCTTAAAGAGGTATGATGGAACCGAAGAAGCCTCATTATCAAAGAGAGTGAGCAACACTCCATATGGTGAAATGGGCACGTCAGAGGAACAAATTTGGTTGCATGCTTGAAAGATCTCTTTCCACCATTTGTTAATGGGAGGACACAACCACCATATGTGGAAGAAGGTGCCTACATCCTCCTGACATCTCCAGCATATATTAGAGGAGGGTCTGGTGAAACGTGCTGACTTAACAGGCGTGATGTACCATTGTGACAATATCTTGTAACCATTTTCCTGTGCTCTAACGCACCTGGATAATTTGTGAGGGGCTTCAAATAATAAAGGAAGGGATTGAAAAGGGAGATCCAAGCCCGTCTCCTTCTCCCAATAACGAATGAAAGCCGGTTTGGAAATTAGGGGAGGGGATCTCAGTTTGTTGTAGATAAGTTAGATTGTTTTTTTTGGAGGGTTTGGATTTATTATTAAGGCTTCAAACCAGGTAAGAGGCCGTTGGAGCTCACTATTTGCATTATTTTTCCGAATGAATGTCTTAATAAGTGGGACAAGTGTGAGGTCACGGGGTTGGGGTTTAAGCAACGACTCAATAGTATCAGCCATGGGTAGTGAACCCTGCGACTCTAGAAGAAGCAGTATAGGGACTGTTGAGGATCTAACTGAATTTGAGAAGGTATCGCGAGGTCCAGAAGAGGCCAAACCTAGAATGTCACTGATTGTGGTCAGAGGGGAAGGAAAGGGGACTGAGCAGTGGGATTGGTTCCACCATTTCCAAGTTTCGATGGTGGCTTTGATTATTGGGTATGACTGTAGACTAATGGAGGGGGGGGGAGTCAAAGCCTAAGCATACAGCGCGAGCTGGCGTGCCTATGATGTCTTGTTCTAGGGCAACCCAAGACTTGTTTTTTGAGTTTCTCAGCCAGTCGATGACTCTAGTCATCGATATGGCCCTCCCATAAAGTTCAGGATCTGGCAAGCCAATTCCACCTGTAGCTCTAGATCGGGACAGAAACGAATAAGAGAGTCTAGCTCTACGGCCGTTCCATATGAATGCACTAAATTTTTGTCTGAGGGCTGCTTAATAGGATTTAGGGATAGGGATTGGTAGGACCTGTTGAAGGTAAGTGAGACGGGGGATGACAAGTGAAGAGAGGGGGTTTTTCCTGCCAAACCACGAAAGGGTCGGGGCTGATTTGTTGAGTTTATCTACAGCTTCAAATAAGGAGGATTTCAAGGGGGTGAAATTAAGTGAGAAGAGATCGGAAATGTTTGGGCCAATCTTTACTCCTAAATAAGTTACGGTTGGGGACGACCAGTTAAATGGAGAGTTTTCCATTAAGGAGTGTTTGAGTTGAGGAGATAGGCCCGTGCTGACAATGACGGATTTGCTTTCATTAATCCTAAAATCAGAGACATCACTATAGTTTCTTAAATGCTCCTTAATTAAGGGGAGGGAAACTCTAGGGTTAGAGGTCATGATCATGACGTCGTCTGCAAAGGCGGCTAGTTTATGGCTCCTACCTCCCAAAAACATTCCCTCAATCCTTGTGTCAGCCTGAAGTTTTATTAAGAGGGGTTCCATAGCTAAGATGAAAAGGAGGGGGGATAAAGGGCATCCCTGACGTGTACCGTTATGTATTCGAAAGGGAATGGAAAGGTCACCATTGACCATGACCCGTGCTGTGGCCTGCTCATACATTGCGAATACTGCTTTGATATATGGACCAGGCAGGCCGAACAGTTCTAGTACGTGGCTTAAGTAGTTCCAATTTATGCGATCAAACGCTTTTTCAGCGTCAGTACTGAGAAGTAATATTGGAGAAGAAGTGCATTTAGCATGGCAAAATATATTAATAACTCTAGCCGTATTGTCTCTGCCTTCCCTACCGCGAACAAACCCCACCTGGTCCATATGTACCAAAAGAGGGAGAAGGACTGCCAAGCGGTTAGCTAAAAGTTTCGCTAAAAGCTTAAGATCGATGTTGAGTAAAGATATAGGTCTATAATTAGCACACACTTTGGAGTCCTTCCCCTCCTTAGGAATCAGAGCAATATGCGCAATCGTCATGTCTGTAGAAAGGGAGATATTTTGTAAGGATTGATTGCAAACAGTGAGAAGGTGAGGCAGGAGTTGTTTCTTGAAAGTTTTGTAGTAGGAAGCGGGGAGGCCATCTGGACCTGGACTTTTACCCTGGGGCATTTGGGCCAAAGCTAGGGATAGCTCCTCAATGGTAAATGGAGCTTCCAGGGAATGTTTCTGTTCAACTGATAGAGTCGGGCAGGACAAGGGTTGTAGAAAGGTGTCAATTAATGAGGAGTGAGCAGAAGGGGAAAATGAGGGAGGGATATTGTAAAGGGCTTCATAAAAGTCTCAAAATTGAGCAGCAATTTTTGGTGAAGCGAAAATTGGCTCGCCTTTCGGTGAGGTGAGTTGGTGTATATAATTGTCTGCCCTCCTGGCCTTGATTCTGCTAATTAGAAATTTGGTGGCTTTGTCACCATTTGCATAAAACTTATATTGGGATTGAGGTAATACTTAGCTGATTTACTCTGTAATAGGGTTTTCAGTTCTGCTCTGGATTTGGATAGTTCCTGGAGTTGAGTCTCAGTCATGGATTTTTTATGGCCTGCTTCCAACTTTCTTATTGTGGAAAGGAGACTGTTTATTTTACCTTCCCGCTGTTTCTTTAAATGGGAGCTAATGCTAATAAATTCACCTCTAATAAAGGGTTTATGAGCGTCCCAAGTGACTTGGGGAGATAATTCCGGGAGGGAGTTAAGGTTGAAGTATTCATCCAGTAACGTGGCTATTTTTTCTACAGATTCAGAATTACCTAGGATGGATTTGTTTAGTCTCCAATTAAAACTCTTAGATTGTCGTATTGGGGAGGCTATCATTAGATAAATAGGAGCGTGGTCTGATAAATGTATAGACCCAATGTTAGCCTTTTGGCATAGTTGTAGGTGCTCTTTAGATATGAAGATATAATCTATACGGTGATATGAGCCATGGACATGTGAATAGAATGTATAGTCCAGGGTGCTAGGATGTAAGGTGCGCCACACATCCACCAAATGGAGATCCCAGAAGAAATTCCTAATAAGTTTTAGGGAACGTCTAGAATGGGGGGTTTTGTGCGAGGAAGAGTCCATCTGCGGGTCGAGGGCCGTGTTAAGATCTCCTCCCACTAAAACTATACCTTCCTCAAAAGAGGAGATTGTTTGGACTATGGAAGAGAGCCATTTAGCCTGATTGTTGTTTGGAACGTACAGGTTGACGAAGGAGTACATTTGGGGACCTATGTAGCCTTTCACCATAATAAATCTGCCCTCTGGGTCTTGTAGGTGACTGGTAGGTTTGAAAGGTATTCTCCTCTTAAAACCAATGCTTACTCCTCCCGACGAGGCAGTGGCCCCTCCACTATGAAACCAAGTGGGGTAGTGAGAAAATTCCATGTTGGGGAAATGGTCAAATCTGAAGTGAGTCTCTTGGAGGAGCAGCACATCCGCTCCCTCCTTGCGCAATATGGAGAAAATCTGGCTTCTCTTAGAGGGCGAGTTAAAACCTTTCACATTATAGGAAGCTAAATGGATGTCAGCCATGATTAATTATTATTGTGAACATAGGAGCATAGTGTGTGCTGGTCCCCCAGGAAAGAACACTTACGGTCTGAAGAGGTCCTACCCCGCCCGGAGGAGAAGCTGGAATCCCGCCAACCTGCGTGTACTGCCGATGAGTCAAGGAAGTCTGTGTCAGGTACCTAAAATAAAATAACGGGACAAGGGAAACAATGAGAACAAAAGAAAAGTACAGAATATAACATGGAGTGGAATGAGAACCACTAGTGTAAAGCATGGGGGAAAATTGGTCAAAGACCAGTTTACATGACGTTTAGCACGTATGGAAGCAACCTGAAAACGGGTTAGTAATTAAACAAGCAACTGGCAGGAACCCTAATGGGGAGAGGAATAGGGGCCCAGAGAAGCCTCAATAGGTAAGCCTAGGGGTATATGAATTGAGGAAGGCTCACTAGTTGCTAGAGATGAACAGAGGTAAATGGCAAATAGACATGTAATGTGAAAACATTATCTGACAGTAGCTATCTTAAACATGACTAACAAGAGGCTATATAGTGGATCTACGAGCAGAAATGAACTGAGCTAGACAAAAGGAAGCTGATTCTCTGGATAGATACACTACAGTCCTGTTAATGAAAATCACCACTGTCCATGGTTATAGCTGGAGGGTCGGGAGTCTCACTCTTGAGCCAGTCTCTTAGGCGTCAGCTGTCGGCTTCTCTTCCCCGATTTATGAGCCTTAGGAGTATGATGCAAGGAAAAGGCTGCCACTTCTGGAACTGCAGGTAAGGCAAAGAGGTCTTGAAACTGATCCCAGTTTTCTATCTGCATGGGTGGGATTTGAAGGTGGTCGTAGACGGCATCCAGATCAGCATGCAAGATGATGTTGAAGCGGCGGCCCCCTTGAGAAAAGGAAAGGCCAAACGGAAAGTTCCACTTATACAGGATTCTATTAGCTCGCAACCATTCCGTTAGTGGTTTAAGATGCTTGTGCTTCTTTAAGATAGAAGGGGCCAAATCCTGGTATATCGAAACTAGTGCTTCTTCAAACACTATGTCGGATCTATTTCTGGCAGCCTCCTGTACTGCAGACTTGACTTGAAAGTTCAAAAACTTGCAGATGATGTCCCTTGGGGGTTCATCCATTTTAGGTTTAGGCCGTAAGACCCTGTGAGCCCTCTCAATTGTGATCTCTGGAGCGAAGTCAGGGTCTAGGAGGGAGGCACAGAGGGAGGTGATAGCAGCAGGAATTCAGGGATACCTCTTATCCGCAGGTTGTTCCGGCGTCCCCTATTCTCCTGGTCTTCCAAAGCGATTTGCATCTCGTTCAGGTAAGTGCCACATCTACGAAATGAGCTGGTAGTAGCCCTCTGGTGATCCAGCATCAGGGCCTGGTTATTCTCGAGCGTCTCGACTCGCTCACCCACCTGCCTTATGTCCTGGCGCATTGCAGCAAATTCGCTGAGCAGGGGCTCCAGGGCTTTATTCAAAGTATTCTTTAGATAATTCCTAGTAATCGGAAGGGCCCCCCTGCCTTGTAGCTCCTCAGTTTCGCTCTCTTCATCCGATCTGTCCTGCTGGCCGGCTTTCTGTTGTTGTGTCGGCGCCATCTTGGAGTCACGAGCGACGAAAGCTGCAGCCGCTTTCTTGACGAATCTGTCCATGTCACCTCCTTGGGCATGACTTTTGTTAGAGCTGGGGTGTTCCCCTGCCTTGAGGTTACCTATTTTCACCATTTTCGGGTGAAGGGCAAAAGATTGCTGGTGCTAAAGACTGTCAGTAAGACGGAGCCCGGATTCAAGCGGCCATCTCAGACCGGCGCAAGCTCCGCCCCCCTATATACCTCTTTATTATTTCCTCCCATCCTTTTAGTATTAATTTGCATTCTCCCCTCCCTTCTTTCCCTCACTTGTTGTTAAATATATGTAATGACTGTGTATTTTGACAAAAATATGCTTATGAGTAGGGATGAGCGAACCCGGACTGTATAGTTCGGGTTCGTACCGAATTTTGGGGTGTCCGTGACACGGACCCTAACCCGGACATTTTCGTAAAAGTCCGGGTTCGGGTTCGGTGTTCGTCGCTTTCTTGGCGCTTTTGTGACGCTTTCTTGGCGCTTTTTGAAAGGCTGCAAAGCAGCCAATCAACAAGCGTCATACTACTTGCCCCAAGAGGCCATCACAGCCATGCCTACTATTGGCATGGCTGTGATTGGCCAGAGCACCATGTGACCCAGCCTCTATTTAAGCTGGAGTCACATAGCGCCGCCCGTCACTCTGCTCTGATTAGCATAGGGAGAGGTTGCGGCTGCGACAGTAGGGCGAGATTAGGCAGATTAACTCCTCCAAAGGACTTGATTAATCGATCAATCTGCAGCTGTGCATCATTGAGCTGCTGAAATTCAATTGCTCACTGTTTTTAGGCTGCCCAGACCGTTTGTCAGTCACTTTTTACTGGGGTGATCGGCGGCCATTTTGTGTCTTGTGGTGTGCTAGCACAAGCTGCGACCAAGTGCATTTAACCCTAAATGGTGTGGTTGTTTTTTGGCTAATTCCTACATCAGGGTGAAGCTGTCACACCAAGTGCATTTAACCAGCAATAGTCTGGTTATTTTTTGGCCATATACTACATCAGGGGCAAGCTGCGTCTGTCACCAAGTACATTTAACCCACAATGGTGTGGCTGTTTTTTGGCTAAATCCTACATCAGGGTGAAGCTGTCACACCAAGTGCATTTAACCAGCAATAGTCTGTTTATTTTTTGGCCATATACTACATCAGGGGCAAGCTGTCACCAAGTGCATTTAACCCTCAATGGTGTGGTTGTTTTTTGGCTAAATCCTGCATCAGGGTGCAGCTGTCACACCAAGTGCATTTAACCAGCATTAGTCTGTTTATTTTTTGGCCATATACTACATCAGGGGCAAGCTGCGCCTGTCACCAAGTGCATTTAACCCTCAGTAGAGTGGTTTGTTAAGCTGTGACACCAAGTGCATTTAACCATCAATAGTGTGGTTATTTTTTGGCCACATCCCAGACTAATTCTGTCAGTAAACCTATACTTGTCACCCAGCGCCTAAATACTAGGCCTCAAATTCATATCCAGCTAAATCTGTCGTTACTGCTGTAGCTGGGCGAGTTAGTTAGTGTCCGTTCAAGCACATTTCTTGTTCTGGGTTGAAATACAATTCCCAATTTAGCAATTTAAAAATTTAGTGGTTTCTGCTGTATCACAGCTATTTGAAATCTATCCCTAAAAGGGTAGATCATATTGAAGGTGCACATAGGGACATTCAGAATAACTTCACACACCCGCTACTGTGCATTTCCAAGTCTAATTCTGTCAGTAAACCCATACCTGTCACCCAGCGCCTAAATACTAGGCCTCAAATTTATATCCAGCTAAATCTGTTGTTACTGCTGTAGCTGGGCGAGTTATTTAGTGTCCGTTCAAGCACATTTCTTGTTCTGGGTTGAAATACAATTCCCAATTTAGCAATTAAAAAATTTAGTGGTTTCTGCTATATCAGAGCTATTTAAAATCTATCCCTAAAAGGGTAGATCATATTGAAGGTGCACATAGGGACATTCAGAATAACTTCACACACCCGCTACTGTGCATTTCCAAGTCTAATTCTGTCAGTAAACCCATACCTGTCACCCAGCGCCTAAATATTAGGCCTCAAATTTATATCCAGCTAAATCTGTCGTCAGTGCTGTAGCTAGGCGAGTTATTTAGTGTCCGTTCAAGCACATTTCTTGTTCTGGGTTGAAATACAATTCCCAATTTAGCAATTAAAAAATTTAGTGGTTTCTGCTGTATCAGAGCTATTTGAAATCTATCCCTAAAAGGGTAGATCATATTGAAGGTGCACATAGGGACATTCAGAATAAATTCACACACCCGCTACTGTGCATTTCCAAGTCTAATTCTGTCAGTAAACCCATACCTGTCACCCAGCGCCTAAATATTAGGCCTCAAATTTATATCCAGCTAAATCTGTCGTCAGTGCTGTAGCTAGGCGAGCTATTTAGTGTCCGTTCAAGCACATTTCTTGTTCTGGGTTGAAATACAATTCCCAATTTAGCAATTAAAAAATTTAGTGGTTTCTGCTGTATCAGAGCTATTTGAAATCTATCCTTAAAAGGGTAGATCATATTGAAGGTGCACATAGGGACATTCAGAATAACTTCACACACCCGCTACTGTGCATTTCCAAGTCTAATTCTGTCAGTAAACCCATACCTGTCACCCAGCGCCTAAATACTAGGCCTCAAATTTATATCCAGCTAAATCTGTTGTTACTGCTGTAGCTGGGCGAGTTATTTAGTGTCCGTTCAAGCACATTTCTTGTTCTGGGTTGAAATACAATTCCCAATTTAGCAATTAAAAAATTTAGTGGTTTCTGCTATATCAGAGCTATTTAAAATCTATCCCTAAAAGGGTAGATCATATTGAAGGTGCACATAGGGACATTCAGAATAACTTCACACACCCGCTACTGTGCATTTCCAAGTCTAATTCTGTCAGTAAACCCATACCTGTCACCCAGCGCCTAAATATTAGGCCTCAAATTTATATCCAGCTAAATCTGTCGTCAGTGCTGTAGCTAGGCGAGTTATTTAGTGTCCGTTCAAGCACATTTCTTGTTCTGGGTTGAAATACAATTCCCAATTTAGCAATTAAAAAATTTAGTGGTTTCTGCTGTATCAGAGCTATTTGAAATCTATCCCTAAAAGGGTAGATCATATTGAAGGTGCACATAGGGACATTCAGAATAAATTCACACACCCGCTACTGTGCATTTCCAAGTCTAATTCTGTCAGTAAACCCATACCTGTCACCCAGCGCCTAAATATTAGGCCTCAAATTTATATCCAGCTAAATCTGTCGTCAGTGCTGTAGCTAGGCGAGCTATTTAGTGTCCGTTCAAGCACATTTCTTGTTCTGGGTTGAAATACAATTCCCAATTTAGCAATTAAAAAATTTAGTGGTTTCTGCTGTATCAGAGCTATTTGAAATCTATCCTTAAAAGGGTAGATCATATTGAAGGTGCACATAGGGACATTCAGAATAACTTCACACACCCGCTACTGTGCATTTCCAAGTCTAATTCTGTCAGTAAACCCATACCTGTCACCCAGCGCCTAAATACTAGGCCTCAAATTTATATCCAGCTAAATCTGTCGTCAGTGCTGTAGCTGGGCGAGTTATTTAGTGTCCGTTCAAGCACATTTCTTGTTCTGGGTTGAAATACAATTACCAATTTAGCAATTTAAAAATTTAGTGGTTTCTGCTGTATCAGAGCTATTTAAAATCTATCCCTAAAAGGGTAGATCATATTGAAGGTGCACATAGGGACATTCAGAATAACTTCACACACCCGCTACTGTGCATTTCCAAGTCTAATTCTGTCAGTAAACCCATACCTGTCACCCAGCGCCTAAATACTAGGCCTCAAATTTATATCCAGCTAAATCTGTTGTTACTGCTGTAGCTGGGCGAGTTATTTAGTGTCCGTTCAAGCACATTTCTTGTTCTGGGTTGAAATACAATTCCCAATTTAGCAATTTAAAAATTTAGTGGTTTCTGCTGTATCAGAGCTATTTGAAATCTGTCCCTAAAAGGGTAGATCATATTGAAGGTGCACATAGGGACATTCAGAATAACTTCACACACCCGCTACTGTGCATTTCCAAGTCTAATTCTGTCAGTAAACCCATACCTGTCACCCAGCGCCTAAATACTAGGCCTCAAATTTATATCCAGCTAAATCTGTTGTTACTGCTGTAGCTGGGCGAGTTATTTAGTGTCCGTTCAAGCACATTTCTTGTTCTGGGTTGAAATACAATTCCCAATTTAGCAATTTAAAAATTTAGTGGTTTCTGCTGAATCAGAGCTATTTAAAATCTATCCCTAAAAGGGTAGATCATATTGAAGGTGCACATAGGGACATTCAGAATAACTTCACACACCCGCTACTGTGCATTTCCAAGTCTAATTCTGTCAGTAAACCCATACCTGTCACCCAGCGCCTAAATACTAGGCCTCAAATTTATATCCAGCTAAATCTGTTGTCAGTGCTGTAGCTGGGCGAGTTATTTAGTGTCCGTTCAAGCACATTTCTTGTTCTGGGTTGAAATACAATTCCCAATTTAGCAATTAAAAAATTTAGTGGTTTCTGCTGTATCAGAGCTATTTGAAATCTATCCCTAAAAGGGTAGATCATATTGAAGGTGCATATAGGGACATTCAGAATAACTTCACACACCCGCTACTGTGCATTTCCAAGTCTAATTCTGTCAGTAAACCCATACCTGTCACCCAGCGCCTAAATACTAGGCCTCAAATTTATATCCAGCTAAATCTGTTGTTACTGCTGTAGCTGGGCGAGTTATTTAGTGTCCGTTCAAACACATTTCTTGTTCTGGGTTGAAATACAATTCCCAATTAAGCAATTAAAAAATTTAGTGGTTTCTGCTGTATCAGAGCTATTTAAAATCTATCCCAAAAAGGGTAGATCATATTGAAGGTGCACATAGGGTAATTCAGAATAACTTCACACACCCGCTACTGTGCATTTACAAGTCTAATTCTGTCAGTAAACCCATACCTGTCACCCAGCGCCTAAATACTAGGCCTCAAATTTATATCCAGCTGAATTTGAATACAATACATTGGGCCAAATAATATTTTTGTTGCTGTTGTGAACGATAACAATGAGGAAAACATCTAGTAAGGGACGCGGACGTGGACATGGTCGTGGTGGTGTTAGTGGACCCTCTGGTGCTGGGAGAGGACGTGGCCGTTCTGCCACATCCATACGTCCTAGTGTACCAACTACCTCAGGTCCCAGTAGCCGCCAGAATTTACAGCGATATATGGTGGGGCCCAATGCCGTTCTAAGGATGGTAAGGCCTGAGCAGGTACAGGCATTAGTCAATTGGGTGGCCGACAGTGGATCCAGCACGTTCACATTATCTCCCACCCAGTCTTCTGCAGAAAGCGCACAGATGGCGGCTGAAAAACAAGCCCATCAGTCTGTCACATCACCCCCATGCATATCAGGGAAACTGTCTGAGCCTCAAGTTATGCAACAGTCTCTTATGCTGTTTGAAGACTCTGCTGGCAGGGTTTCCCAAGGGCATCCACCTAGCCCTTCCCCAGCGGTGGAAGACATAGACTGCACTTACGCACAACCACTTATGTTTCCTGATGATGAGGACATGGGAATACAACCTCAGCATGTCTCTGATGATGACAAAACACAGGTGCCAACTGCTGCGTCTTTCTGCAGTGTGCAGACTGAACCGGGTGTCAGGGATCAAGACTGGGTGGAAGACGATGCAGGGGACGATGAGGTCCTAGACACCACATGGAATGAAGGTCGTGCCACTGACTTTCACAGTTCAGAGGAAGAGGCAGTGGTGAGACCGAGCCAACAGCGTAGCAAAAGAGGGAGCAGTGGGCAAAAGCAGAACACCCGCCGCCAAGAGACTCCGCCTGCTACTGTCCGCCGCCATCTGGGACCGAGCACCCCAAAGGCAGCTTCAAGGAGTTCCCTGGCATGGCACTTCTTCAAACAATGTGCTGACGACAAGACCCGAGTGGTTTGCACGCTGTGCCATCAGAGCCTGAAGCGAGGCATTAACGTTCTGAACTTTAGCACAACCTGCATGACCAGGCACCTGCATGCAAAACATGAACTGCAGTGGAGTAAACACCTTAAAAACAAGGAAGTCACTCAGGCTCCCTCTGCTACCTCTTCTGCTGCTGCCGCCTCGGCCTCTTCTGCTGCTGCCGCCTCTGCCTCTTCCTCCGCCTCCGGAGGAACGTTGGCACCTGCCGCCCAGCAAACAGGGGATGTACCACCAACACCACCACCACCTCCGTCATCATGCGTCTCAACCATGTCACACGGCAGCGTTCAGCTCTCCATCTCACAAACATTTGAGAGAAAGCGTAAATTCCCACCTAGCCACCCTCGATCCCTGGCCCTGAATGCCAGCATTTTTAAACTACTGGCCTATGAAATGCTGTCATTTAGGCTGGTGGACACAGACAGCTTCAAACAGCTCATGTCGCTTGCTGTCCCACAGTATGTTGTTCCCAGCCGCCACTACTTCTCCAAGAGAGCCGTGCCTTCCCTACACAACCAAGTATCCGATAAAATCAAGTGTGCACTGCGCAACGCCATCTGTAGCAAGGTCCACCTAACCACAAATACGTGGACCAGTAAGCACGGCCAGGGACGCTATATCTCCCTAACTGCACACTGGGTAAATGTAGTGGCAGCTGGGCCCCAGGCGGAGAGCTGTTTGGCGGACGTCCTTCCGCCGCCAAGGATCGCAGGGCAACATTCTTTGCCTCCTGTTGCCACCTCCTCCTTCTCAGCTTCCTCCTCCTCTTCTTCCACCTGCTCATCCAGTCAGCCACACACCTTCACCACCAACTTCAGCACAGCCCGGGGTAAACGTCAGCAGGCCATTCTGAAACTCATATGTTTGGGGGACAGGCCCCACACCGCACAGGAGTTGTGGCGGGGTATAGAACAACAGACCGACGAGTGGTTGCTGCCGATGAGCCTCAAGCCCGGCCTGGTGGTGTGCGATAATGGCTGAAATCTCGTTGCAGCTCTGGGACTAGCCGGTTTGACGCACATCCCTTGCCTGGCGCATGTGCTGAATTTGGTGGTGCAGAAGTTCATTCACAACTACCCCGACATGTCAGAGCTGCTGCATAAAGTGCGGGCCGTCTGGTCGCGCTTCCGGTGTTCACATCCTGCCGCTGCTCGCCTGTCTGCGCTACAGCGTAACTTCGGCCTTCCCGCTCACCGCCTCATATGCAACGTGCCCACCAGGTGGAACTCCACCTTGCACATGCTGGACAGACAGTGCGAGCAGCAGCAGGCCATAGTGGAGTTTCAGCTGCAGCACGCACGGGTCAGTCGCACTACGGAACGGCACCACTTCAACACCAATGACTGGGTCTCCATGCGAGACCTGTGTGCCCTGTTGCGCTGTTTCGAGTACTCCACCAACATGGCCAGTGGCGATGACGCCGTTATCAGCGTTACAATACCACTTCTATGTCTCCTTGAGAAAACACTTAGGGCGATGATGGAAGAGGAGGTGGCCCAGGAGGAGGAGGAGGAAGAGGGGTCATTTTTAGCACTTTCAGGCCAGTCTCTTCGAAGTGACTCAGAGGGAGGTTTTTTGCAACAGCAGAGGCCAGGTACAAATGTGGCCAGCCAGGGCCCACTACTGGAGGACGAGGAGGACGAGGATGAGGAGGAGGTGGAAGAGGATGAGGATGAAGCATGGTCACAGCGGGGTGGCACCCAACGCAGCTCGGGCCCATCACTGGTGCGTGGCTGGGGGGAAAGGCAGGACGATGAAAATACGCCTCCCACAGAGGACAGCTTGTCCTTACCCCTGGGCAGCCTGGCACACACGAGCGACTACATGCTGCAGTGCCTGCGCAACGACAGCAGAGTTGCCCACATTTTAATGTGTGCGGACTACTGAGTTGCCACCCTGTTGGATCCACGGTACAAAGACAATGTGCCCACCTTACTTTCTGCACTGGAGCGTGATAGGAAGATGCGCGAGTACAAGCGCACGTTGGTAGATGCGCTACTTAGAGCATTCCCAAATGTCACAGGGGAACAAGTGGAAGCCCAAGGCCAAGGCAGAGGAGGGGCAACAGGTCGCCAAGGCAGCTGTGTCACGGCCAGCTCCTCTGAGGGCAGGGTTAGCATGGCAGAGATGTGGAAAAGTTTTGTCAACACGCCACAGCTAACTGCACCACCAACTGATACGCAACGTGTTAGCAGGAGGCAACATTTCACTAACATGGTGGAACAGTACGTGTGCACACCCCTCCACGTACTGACTGATGGTTTGGCCCCATTCAACTTCTGGGTCTCTAAATTGTCCACGTGGCCAGAGCTAGCCTTTTATGCCTTGGAGGTGCTGGCCTGCCCGGCGGCCAGCGTTTTGTCTGAACGTGTATTCAGCACGGCAGGGGGCTTCATTACAGACAAACGCAGCCGCCTGTCTACAGCCAATGTGGACAAGCTGACGTTCATAAAAATGAACCAGGCATGGATCCCACAGGACCTGTCCGTCCCTTGTCCAGATTAGACATTAACTACCTCCCCTTAACCATATATTATTGTACTCCAGGGCACTTCCTCAATCAATCCTATTTTTATTTTCATTTTACCATTATATTGCGAGGCTACCCAAAGTTGAATGAACCTCTCCTCTGTCTGGGTGCCGGGGCCTAAATATATGCCAATGGACTGTTCCAATGTTGGGTGACGTGAAGCCTGATTCTCTGCTATGACATGCAGACTAATTCTCTGCTGACATGAAGCCAGATCCTCTGTTACGGGACCTCTCTCCTCTGCCTGGGTGCTGGGCCTAAATATCTGACAATGAACTGTTGCAGTGGTGGCTGATGTGAAGCCTGATTTTCTGCTATGACATGCAGACTAATTCTGTGCTGACATGAAGCCAGATCCTCTGTTACGGGACCTCTCTCCTCTGCCTGGGTGCTGGGCCTAAATATATGACAATGGACTGTTGCAGTGGTGGCTGACATGAAGCCTGATTCATTGCTATGGCATGCAGACTAATTCTCTGCTGACATGATGCCAGATTCTCTGTTACGGGACCTCTCTCCTCTGCCTGGGTGCTGGGCCTAAATATCTGACAATGGACTGTTGCAGTGGTGGCTGACGTGAAGCCTGATTTTCTGCTATGACATGCAGACTAATTCTCTGCTGACATGAAGCAAGATCCTCTGTTACGGGACCTCTCTCCTCTGCCTGGGTGCTGGGCCTAAATATATGCCAATGGACTGTTGCACTGGTAGCTGACGTGAAGCCTGATTCATTGCTATGGCATGCAGACTAATTCTCTGCTGACATGATGCCAGATTCTCTGTTACGGGACCTCTCTCCTCTGCCTGGGTGCTGGGCCTAAATATCTGACAATGGACTGTTGCAGTGGTGGCTGACGTGAAGCCTGATTTTCTGCTATGACATGCAGACTAATTCTCTGCTGACATGAAGCAAGATCCTCTGTTACGGGACCTCTCTCCTCTGCCTGGGTGCTGGGCCTAAATATATGCCAATGGACTGTTGCACTGGTAGCTGACGTGAAGCCTGATTCTCTGCTATGACATGCAGACTAATTCCCTGCTGAAATGAAGCCAGATTCTCTGTTACGGGACCTCTCTCCTCTGCCTGGGTGCTGGGCCTAAATATCTGACAATGGACTGTTGCAGTGGTGGCTGACGTGAAGCCTGATTTTCTGCTATGACATGCAGACTAATTCTGTGCTGACATGAAGCCACATCCTCTGTTACGGGACCTCTCTCCTCTGCCTGGGTGCTGGGCCTAAATATATGACAATGGACTGTTGCAGTGGTGGCTGACATGAAGCCTGATTCTCTGCTATGATATGAAGACTGATTCTCTGCTGACATGAAGCCAGATTGTCTGTTACGGGACCTCTCTCCTCTGCCTGGGTGCCAGGGCCTAAATTTCTGACAATGGACTGTTACAGTGGTGGGTGGCGTGAAGCCTGATTCTCTGCTATGACATGAAGACTGATTCTCTGGTGACATGAAGCCAGATTCTGTGTTACGGAACCTCTCTCCTCTGCCTGGGTGCTGGGCCTAAATTTATGAAAATGGACTGTTGCAGTGGTGGCTGACGTGAAGCCTGATTCTCTGCTATGACATGAAGACTGATTCTCTGGTGACATGAAGCCAGATTCTGTGTTACGGAACCTCTCTCCTCTGCCTGGGTGCTGTGCCTAAATTTATGAAAATGGACTGTTGCAGTGGTGGCTGACGTGAAGCCTGATTCTCTGCTATGATATGAAGACTGATTCTCTGCTGACATGAAGCCAGATTGTCTGTTACGGGACCTCTCTCCTCTGCCTAGGTGCTGGGCCTAAATTTATGACAATGGACTGTTACAGTGGTGGGTGACGTGAAGCCTGATTCCCTATGACATGCAGACTGATTCTCTGCTGACATGAAGCCAGATTCTCTGTTAAGGGACCTCTCTCCTCTGCCTGGGTGCTGGGCCTAAATATATGACAATGGACTGTTGCAGTGGTAGCTGACGTGAAGCCTGATTCTCTGCTATGACATGCAGACTAATTCCCTGCTGAAATGAAGCCAGATTCTCTGTTACGGGACCTCTCTCCTCTGCCTGGGTGCTGGGCCTAAATATCTGACAATGGACTGTTGCAGTGGTGGCTGACGTGAAGCCTGATTTTCTGCTATGACATGCAGACTAATTCTGTGCTGACATGAAGCCACATCCTCTGTTACGGGACCTCTCTCCTCTGCCTGGGTGCTGGGCCTAAATATATGACAATGGACTGTTGCAGTGGTGGCTGACATGAAGCCTGATTCTCTGCTATGATATGAAGACTGATTCTCTGCTGACATGAAGCCAGATTGTCTGTTACGGGACCTCTCTCCTCTGCCTGGGTGCCAGGGCCTAAATTTCTGACAATGGACTGTTACAGTGGTGGGTGGCGTGAAGCCTGATTCTCTGCTATGACATGAAGACTGATTCTCTGGTGACATGAAGCCAGATTCTGTGTTACGGAACCTCTCTCCTCTGCCTGGGTGCTGGGCCTAAATTTATGAAAATGGACTGTTGCAGTGGTGGCTGACGTGAAGCCTGATTCTCTGCTATGACATGAAGACTGATTCTCTGGTGACATGAAGCCAGATTCTGTGTTACGGAACCTCTCTCCTCTGCCTGGGTGCTGTGCCTAAATTTATGAAAATGGACTGTTGCAGTGGTGGCTGACGTGAAGCCTGATTCTCTGCTATGATATGAAGACTGATTCTCTGCTGACATGAAGCCAGATTGTCTGTTACGGGACCTCTCTCCTCTGCCTAGGTGCTGGGCCTAAATTTATGACAATGGACTGTTACAGTGGTGGGTGACGTGAAGCCTGATTCCCTATGACATGCAGACTGATTCTCTGCTGACATGAAGCCAGATTCTCTGTTAAGGGACCTCTCTCCTCTGCCTGGGTGCTGGGCCTAAATATATGACAATGGACTGTTGCAGTGGTGGCTGACGTGAAGCCTGATTCTCTGCTATGATATGAAGACTGATTCTCTGCTGACATGAAGCCAGTTTGTCTGTTACGGGACCTCTCTCCTCTGCCTGGGTGCGAGGGCCTAAATTTATGACAATGGACTGTTACAGTGGTGGGTGACGTGAAGCCTGATTCTCTGCTATGACATGCAGACTGATTCTCTGCTGACATGAAGCCAGATTCTCTGTTAAGGGACCTCTCTCCTCTGCCTGGGTGCTGGGCCTAAATATATGACAATGGACTGTTGCAGTGGTGGCTGACGTGAAGCCTGATTCTCTGCTATGATATGAAGACTGATTCTCTGCTGACATGAAGCCAGATTGTCTGTTACGGGACCTCTCTCCTCTGCCTGGGTGCTGGGCCTAAATTTATGAAAATGGACTGTTACAGTGGTGGGTGACGTGAAGCCTGATTCTCTGCTATGACATGAAGACTGATTCTCTGGTGACATGAAGCCAGATTCTGTGTTACGGAACCTCTCTCCTCTGCCTGTGTACTGGGCCTAAATTTATGAAAATGGACTGTTCCAGTGGTGGGTGACGTGAAGCCTGATTCTCTGCTATGGGACCTCTCTCCAATTGATTTTGGTTAATTTTTATTTATTTAATTTTTATTTTAATTCATTTCCCTATCCACATTTGTTTGCAGGGTATTTACCTACATGTTTCTGCCTTTTGCAGCCCTCTAGCCCTTTCCTGGGCTGTTTTACAGCCTTTTTAGTGCCGAAATGTTCGTGTCCCCATTGACTTCAATGGGGTTCGGGTTCGGGACGAAGTTCGGATCGGGTTCGGATCCCGAACCCGAACATTTTCGGGAAGTTCGGCCGAACTTCTCGAACCCGAACATTCAGGTGTCCGCTCAACTCTACTTATGAGTGTTATTCATCTGCGCATTGTAATTTGCAACAATGTACATTCATCTTATGTTTACAGTATGGGAAATGATGCATTTTTTTGTACTTGTAAGCATAGAAACAATAAAAAGAGATTTACAAAAAAAATGTTTTACACAATAATATAATTTTTTAAACAAAAAATAATAATTATGTTTTAGTGTCTCCATATTCTGAGAGCCATATTTTTTTCAGTTTTTGGGCGATTATCTTAGGTATGGTCTCATTTTTTGCGGGATGAGGTGACGGTTAGATTGGTACTATTTTGGTGGGCAAACGCCTTTTTGATCGCTCGCTGTTGTACTTTTTGTGATGTAAAGTGACCCAAAAATTGTTTATTTAACACAGTTTTTATTTTTTATTTTACGGTGTTTATCTTAGGGGTTAGGTCATGTGATATTTTTATAGAGCCGGTCGATGCGGACGCGTCGATACCTAATATGCATACTTTTTGTTCCCTATTTTTTACCAATTCTTTTCAACTTTATTTGGGGAAAATTAAGTTTTTGTTTATTTTTACTTGAAACTAAATTTTTGGGGGGGTGAACTTTATTTTTTCAACTTTTTTTTAACTTTTGTCTCACTTTGGGATTTCAACTTTTGGGGGTCTAATCCCTATTACAATGCATTCCAATACTTCTGTATTGGAATGCATTGGCTGTATGAGTAATACAGTGTGTATTACTCATACAGCTTCCTGCCTGTGAGATCCAGCCTTCCTTAGACATCGCGCTGCCTTCCATGCCATCGGGTCCCCCCTACAGCCGCAAGGGGACCCGATGGCACCGCCACATGCGGCCGCAACCGCAGGTAAAAGCCGCAAACCGCAGGTCTGAATTTACCTGCGGTTTGTGGCGATCGCCGACATGGGGGGTCACAGGAATTAATGATTTCACCCGGCATCCTTTCACAATTAACCCCCAGTGCGCCGCAATGTAAATTTAAACTTAGGACATACCTGTACCCCCTGAGTCCTTAAGGACTCGGGAAATGGGGAGTACCGGTACGCCCTAAGTCTTTAAGGGGTTAAGTAACTGGCCATGAAGCTTTATAATGTAGTGGATACGATTCTTGGCTGTAATGTAGAAGGTTGTGAGTTTGAATCCCGCCAGAAATAGAGGCTAAATTAGATTTAAATACACTGGGTGTCCCCAAGCACTGACTCCATATATGGACATAGCTATATATGGAGTCAGAGCAGGGACTCCTAAGTAGAGTTGAGCGGACACCTGGATGTTCGGGTTCGAGAAGTTCGGCCGAACTTCCCGGAAATGTTCGGGTTCGGGATCCGAACCCGATCTGAACTTCGTCCCGAACCCGAACCCCATTGAAGTAAATGGGGACCCGAACTTTTCGGCACTAAAAAGGCTGTAAAACAGCCCAGGAAAGGGCTAGAGGGCTGCAAAAGGCAGCAACATGTAGGTAAATCCCATGCAAACAAATGTGGATAGGGAAATTAATAAAAATAAAAATAAAATAAATAAAAATTAACCAATATCAATTGGAGCGAGGTCCCATAGCAGAGAATCAGGCTTCACGTCACCCAACATTGGAACAGTCCATTGGCATATATTTAGGCCCAGGCACCCAGGCAGAGGAGAGAGGTCCCGTAACAGAGAATCTGTCTTCATGTCAGCAGAGAATCAGTTTGCATGTCATAGCAGAGAATCAGGCTTCACGTCAGCCACCACTGCAACAGTCCATTGTCATATATTTAGGCCCAGCACCCAGGCAGAGGAGAGAGGTCCCGTAACAGAGAATCTGTCTTCATGTCAGCAGAGAATCAGTCTGCATGTCATAGCAGAGAATCAGGCTTCACGTCAGCCACCAGTGCAACAGTATATTGTCATATACTTAGGCCCAGCACCCAGGCAGAGGAGAGAGGTCCCGTAACAGAGGATCTTGCTTCATGTCAGCAGAGAATCAGTCTGCATGTCATAGCAGAGAATCAGGCTTCACGTCAGCCACCAGTGCAACAGTATATTGTCATATACTTAGGCCCAGCACCCAGGCAGAGGAGAGAGGTCCCGTAACAGAGGATCTTGCTTCATGTCAGCAGAGAATCAGTCTGCATGTCATAGCAGAGAATCAGGCTTCACGTCAGCCACCACTGCAACAGTCCATTGTCCGATATTTAGGCCCAGCACTCAGGCAGGGGAGAGAGGTCCCGTAACAGAGAATCTGTCTTCATGTCAGCAGAGAATCAGTCTGCATGTCATAGCAGAGAATCAGGCTTCACGTCACCCAACATTGGAATAGTCCATTGGCATATATTTAGGCCCAGGCACCCAGCTAGAGGAGAGAGGTCCCGTAACAGAGAATCTGTCTTCATGTCAGCAGAAAATCAGTCTGCATGTCATAGCAGAGAATCAGGCTTCACGTCACCCAACATTGGAACAGTCCATTGTCAGATATTTAGGCCCAGGCACCCAGGCAGAGGAGAGAGGTCCCGTAACAGAGGATCTGGTTTCATGTCAGCAGAGAATCAGTCTGCATGTCATAGCAGAGAATCAAGCTTCACGTCAGCCACCACTGCAACAGTCCATTGGCATATATTTAGGCCCAGCACCCAGGCAGAGGAGAGAGGTCACGTAACAGAGGATCTGGCTTCATGTCAGCAGAGAATCAGTGTGCATGTCATAGCAGAGAATCAGGCTTCACGTCAGCCACCACTGCAACAGTCCATTGTCATATATTTAGGCCCAGCACCCAGGCAGAGGAGAGAGGTCCCGTAACAGAGAATCTGTCTTCATGTCAGCAGAGAATCAGTCTGCATGTCATAGCAGAGAATCAGGCTTCACGTCAGCCACCAGTGCAACAGTCCATTGTCAAATATTTAGGCCCAGCACCCAGGCAGAGGAGAGAGGTCCTGTAACAGAGAATCTGTCTTCATGTCAGCAGAGAATCAGCCTGCATGTCATAGCAGAGTATCAGGCTTCACGTCAGCCACCACTGCAACAGTCCATTGACATATATTTAAGCCCAGGCACCCAGGCAGAGGAGAGAGGTCCCGTAACAGAGAATCTGGCTTCATGTCAGCAGAGAATTAGTCTGCATGTCATAGCAGAGAATCAGGCTTCACGTCACCCAACATTCGAACAGTCCATTGGCATATATTTAGGCCACGGCACCCAGACAGAGGAGAGGTTCATTCAACTTTGGGTAGCCTCGCAATATAATGGTAAAATGAAAAAAAAAATAGGATTGAATGAGGAAGTGCCCTGGAGTACAATAATATATGGTTAAGGGGAGGTAGTTAATGTCTAATCTGCACAAGGGATGGACAGGTCCTGTGGGATCCATGCCTGGTTCATTTTTATGAACGTCAGCTTGTCCACATTGGCTGTAGACAGGCGGCTGCGTTTGTCTGTAATGACGCCCCCTGCCGTGCTGAATACACGTTCAGACAAAACGCTGGCCGCCGGGCAGGCCAGCACCTCCAAGGCATAAAAGGCTAGCTCTTGCCACGTGGACAATTTAGAGACCCAGAAGTTGAATGGGGCCGAAACATCAGTCAGTACGTGGAGGGGTGTGCACACGTACTGTTCCACCATGTTAGTGAAATGTTGCCTCCTGCTAACACGTTGCGTATCAGGTGGTGGTGCAGTTAGCTGTGGCGTGTTGACAAAACTTTTCCACATCTCTGCCATGCTAACCCTGCCCTCAGAGGAGCCTGCCGTGACACAGCTGCCTTGGCGACCTCTTGCCCCTCCTCTGCCTTGGCCTTGGGATTCCACTTGTTCCCCTGTGACATTTGGGAATGCTCTCTGTAGCGCGTTTACCAACGTGCGCTTGTACTCGCGCATCTTCCTATCACGCTCCAGTGCAGGAAGTAAGGTGGGCGCATTGTCTTTGTACCATGGATCCAGCAGTCCGCACAAGTTAAAATGTGGGCAACTCTGCTGTCGTTGCGCAGGCACTGCAGCATTTAGTCGCTCGTGTGTGCCAGGCTGCCCAGGGGTAAGGACAAGCTGTCCTCTGTGGGAGGCGTATCGTCATCGTCCTGCCTTTCCCCCCAGCCACGCACCAGTGATGGGCCCGAGCTGCGTTGGGTGCCACCCCGCTGTGACCATGCTTCATCCTCATCCTCCTCCACCTCCTCCTCATCCTCGTCCTCCTCGTCCTCCAGTAGTGGGCCCTGGCTGGCCACATTTGTACCTGGCCTCTGCTGTTGCAAAAAACCTCCCTCTGAGTCACTTCGAAGAGACTGGCCTGAAAGTGCTAAAAATGACCCCTCTTCCTCCTCCTCCTCCTGGGCCACCTCCTCTTCCATCATCGCCCTAAGTGTTTTCTCAAGGAGACATAGAAGTGGTATTGTAACCAGGGGTCAAGTCCTGGGAAAAAAAGTGTGGGAACTCACCCAAGATCCACTGCAACCCCCCCCCCCTCCAAAAAAAAAAAAAAGCACAGAAAATCTAGCACGCTGTAATTTGTGTAGCTGCGGACTGAGCCAAATGTACACATTGTGATCAAAACACAATATCACAGTGCCATCCTCTCCCCCTGTCCCCTAATGTGCCAGTATCAAGTTCCTCTCTCCTACCCCCTTCATGTGCCAGTATCATGGCGCCAATAGCCCGCCTCCCCCGTGGCAGTAAAGTAACCGTCCGGTATTTAAAAAAAAAAAAAAACACTTTTAGAAAAGTTTGTCATGGGATTCGAACTCATGACCCCTACACATCAGAGGCAAGGCATTTACCCTCACAGCCATGAATGCTGTCTAGGTATTTGCTTAAAAAAAAATATATAAGACTTCTACTGTAGGTAACTTTGCCCACTGTGTGTGGATGTAGCAGAGCTGGGTGTGTTGGGGCAGCTGTCATGTGTATGGTTGTACACTAGGTATCAGTACACTAGGTATCAGTAGGAGTCTTAAAAAAAAAAAACACTTTTAGAAAAGTTTGTCCTGGGATTCGAACTCATGACCTCTACACATGAGAGGCAAGGCATTTACCTCGACAGCCATGAAAGCTGTCTAGGTAGTTACTTAAAAAAAATAAAATAAGTCTTCTACTTATACCTAGTGTACTGATACCTAGTGTACAACCATACACATGACAGCTGCCCCAACACACCCAGCTCTGCTACATCCATACACAGTGGGCAGCTGTCATGTGTATGGTTGTACACTAGGTATCAGTACACTAGATATAAGTAGAAGTCTTATATTTTTTATTTTATTTTTTTTAAGCACCTACCTAGACAGCATTCATGGCTGTGAGGGTAAATGCCTTGCCTCTGATGTGTAGAGGTCGTGAGTTTGAATCCCAGGGACAAACTTTTCTTAATGATGAACTTCTAAATGATCTCCTATGTGTCAGCTGCGAAGTAACTGAACATACTCGCAGCGTATTAGGCCGACAGAAGAAGTGAAGGAGATGAGGTCAGTAGGGGGCGGGGCGCCATGAGAGGAGTCACAGACAGCTGTGAAGCCGCTTAGCCTGCCCTGCACAGTGCGCTTCACCCCCTGATTTCAGCCGCGTTCTCCTGGCTTGAGGCTTGAAAGGGAACGGCGTTCCTGCCATGAAAAAAGTGCCCCCTCCACTCGACTCGGCAAGGGA
This sequence comes from Bufo gargarizans, assembly GCF_014858855.1. Taxonomy (NCBI): domain Eukaryota; kingdom Metazoa; phylum Chordata; class Amphibia; order Anura; family Bufonidae; genus Bufo; species Bufo gargarizans. The sequence continues at coordinate 367,935,256 of NC_058082.1, read as the reverse complement.
TGTGCGTCAAACCGGCTAGTCCCAGAGCTGCAACGAGATTTCGGCCATTATCGCACACCACCAGGCCGGGCTTGAGGCTCACCGGCAGCAACCACTCGTCGGTCTGTTGTTCTATACCACGCCACAACTCCTGTGCGGTGTGGGGCCTGTCCCCCAAACATATGAGTTTCAGAATGGCCTGCTGACGTTTACCCCGGGCTGTGCTGAAGTTGGTGGTGAAGGTGTGTGGCTGACTGGATGAGCAGATGGAAGAAGAGAAGGAGGAAGCCGAGAAGGAGGAGGTGGCAACAGGAGGCAAAGAATGTTGCCCTGCGATCCTTGGCGGAGGAAGGACGTGCGCCAAACAGCTCTCTGCCTGGGGCCCAGCTGCCACTACATTTACCCAGTGTGCAGTTAGGGAGATATAGTGTCCCTGGCCGTGCTTACTGGTCCACGTATCTGTGGTTAGGTGGACCTTGCTACAGATGGCGTTGCGCAGTGCACACTTGATTTTATCGGATACTTGGTTGTGTAGGGAAGGCACGGCTCTCTTGGAGAAGTAGTGGCGGCTGGGAACAACATACTGTGGGACAGCAAGCGACATGAGCTGTTTGAAGCTGTCTGTGTCCACCAGCCTAAATGACAGCATTTCATAGGCCAGTAGTTTAGAAATGCTGGCATTCAGGGCCAGGGATCGAGGCTGCCTAGGTGGGAATTTACGCTTTCTCTCAAATGTTTGTGAGATGGAGAGCTGAACGCTGCCGTGTGACATTGTTGAGATGCTTGGTGACGGAGGTGGTGGTGGTGTTGGTGGTACATCCCCTGTTTGCTGGGCGGCAGGTGCCAACGTTCCTCCAGAGGCGGAGGAAGAGGTAGAGGCGGCAGCAGCAGAAGAGGCCGAGGCGGCAGCAGCAGAAGAGTTAGCAGGGGGAGCCTGAGTGACTTCCTTGTTTTTAAGGTGTTTACTCCACTGCAGTTCATGCTTTGCATGCAGGTGCCTGGTCATGCAGGTTGTGCTAAGGTTCAGAACGTTAATGCCTCGCTTCAGGCTCTGATGGCACAGCGTGCAAACCACTCGGGTCTTGTCGTCAGCACATTGTTTGAAGAAGTACCATGCCAGGGAACTCCTTGAAGCTGCCTTTGGGGTGCTCGGTCCCAGATGGCGGCGGTCAGTAGCAGGCGGAGTCTCTTGGTGGCGGCTGTTCTGCTTTTGCCCACTGCTCCCTCTTTTGCTACGCTGTTGGCTCGGTCTCACCACTGCCTCTTCCTCCGAACTGTGAAAGTCAGTGGCACGACCTTCATTCCATGTGGGGTCTAGGACCTCATCGTCCCCTGCATCGTCTTCCACCCAGTCTTGATCCCTGACCTCCTGTTCAGTCTGCACACTGCAGAAAGACGCAGCAGTTGGCACCTGTGTTTTGTCATCATCAGAGACATGCTGAGGTGGTATTCCCATGTCCTCATCATCAGGAAACATAAGTGGTTGTGCGTCAGTGCAGTCTATGTCTTCCACCGCTGGGGAAGGGCTAGGTGGATGCCCTTGGGAAACCCTGCCAGCAGAGTCTTCAAACAGCATAAGAGACTGCTGCATAACTTGAGGCTCAGACAGTTTCCCTGATATGCATGGGGGTGATGTGACAGACTGATGGGGTTGGTTTTCAGGCTCCATCTGTGCGCTTTCTGCAGAAGACTGGGTGTGAGATAATGTGAACGTGCTGGATCCACTGTTGGCCACCCAATTGACTAATGCCTGTACCTGCTCAGGCCTTACCATCCTTAGAACGGCATTGGGCCCCACCATATATCGCTGTAAATTCTGGCGGCTACTGGGACCTGAGGTAGTTTTTACACTAGAACGTGTGGATGTGGCAGAACGGCCACGTCCTCTCCCAGCACCAGAGGGTCCACTAACACCACCACGACCATGTCCATGTCCACGTCCCTTACTAGATGTTTTCCCCATTGTTATTGTTCACCACAACAACAAAAATATTATTTGGCCCAATGTATTGAATTAAAATTCAGGCCTTTTTTTACAGACACCTAACACTATCTGGCTATCTATTTAGGTACCGTATTACACTAATACAGGCACAGCAGTAACCACAGATTTAGCTGACTATGAATTTGAGGCCTAGTATTTAGGCGCTGGGTGACAGGTATACATTTTACGGACAGAATTAGACTGGGATATGCACAGTAGCGTGTGTGTGAAGTTATTGAGAATGACCCTATCAGCACCTTGATTCTGATATACCCTTTTAGGGATGTATTTAAAGTAGGCCTGATACAGCAGAAACCACTAAATTAGGAAGTTGCTAAATTGGGAATTGTATTTCAACCCAGAACAAAAAATGTGCTTTGACGGACACTAAATAACTTGCCCAGACACAACAGTACAGCAGTAACGACAGATTTAGCTGGATATAAATTTGTGGCCTAGTATTTAGGCGCTGGGTGACAGGTATAGGCTTACTGACAGAATTAGACTTGGAAATGCACAGTAGCGTGTGTGTGAAGTTATTCAGAATGACCCTATGTGCACCTTGAATCTGATATACCCTTTTAGGGATAGATTTAAAATAGCTCTGATACAGCAGAAACCACTAAATTAGGAAATTGCTAAATTGGGAATTGTATTTCAACCCAGAACAAAAAATGTGCTTTGACGGACACTAAATAACTTGCCCAGACACAACAGTACAGCAGTAACGACAGATTTAGCTGGATATAAATTTGAGGCCTAGTATTTAGGCGCTTGGTGACAGGTATAGGTTTACTGACAGAATTAGACTTGGAAATGCACAGTAGCGTGTGTGTGAAGTTATTCAGAATGACCCTATGTGCACCCTGAGTCTGATATACCCTTTTAGGGATAAATTTAAAGTAGGCCTGATACAGCAGAAACCACTAAATTAGGAAATTTCTAAATTGGGAATTGTATTTCAACCCAGAACAAAAAATGTGCTTTGACGGACACTAAATTTCTTGCCCAGCCACAACAGTACAGCAGTAACGACAGATTTAGCTGGATATACATTTGAGGCCTAGTATTTAGGCGCTGGGTGACAGGTATAGGTTTACTGACAGAATTAGACTTGGAAATGCACAGTAGCGTGTGTGTGAAGTTATTCAGAATGACCCTATGTGCACCTTGAATATTATATACCCTTTTAGGGATAGATTTCAAATAGCTCTGATACAGCAGAAACCACTAAATTAGGAAATTGCTAAATTGTGAATTGTATTTCAACCCAGAACAAATAATATGTGCTTTGACAGACACTAAATAACTTGACCAGCCACAGCAGTACAGCAGTAACGACAGATTTAGCTGGATATAAATTTGAGGCCTAGTATTTAGGCGCTGGGTGACAGGTATAGGTTTACTGACAGAATTAGACTTGGAAATGCACAGTAGCGTGTGTGTGAAGTTATTCAGAATGACCCTATGTGCACCTTGAATCTGATATACCCTTTTAGGGATAGATTTAAAATAGCTTAAATAGAGGCTGGGTCACATGGTGCTCTGGACAATCACAGCCATGCCAATAGTAGGCATGGCTGTGACAGCCTCTTGGGGCAAGTAGTATGATGCTTGTTGATTGGCTGCTTTGCAGCCTTTCAAAAAGCGCCAAGAAAGCGACGAACACCGAACCCGAACCCGGACTTTTACGAAAATGTCCGGGTTCGGGTCCGTGTCATGGACACCCCAAAATTCTGTACGAACCCAAACTATACAGTTTGGGTTCGCTCATCCCTACTCCTAAGTCAAACTAGAGTACCAACACCCTCTCCTCTTCAGAGCAGGGGTGCCTGCTTTAATGCTCAGGTTCTCCCATTGACTTCCATTGTTCTAGGGTGCTCTGTAGAGCACCTGAACATCAGGAAGTGTTCTACACGAGCACTTTGGTGCTCGATCAACACTAGTGCTTATTGATAATAAGATTTTTTTTTTTTATCTATTGCTGTGCTTGTGCAACATAGATCAGTTTTTCACTATTTCTTTCCACTAAGTTTTTGGTGGTAGTCTCAAATCACTTGCTAAAGTACAACAAGCAGCAAACATTCAACTAGCTGTCTCCCCGCCAACTCCAACTTAGGAAAATGGTCAGTGATGGGAACATTGTGGCTGCACTGGCATTTGGTGTAAAAAACACATGCTCCCTGCATGATTAATTTAGTTGAACAATGCATCTTGCTGGTCACCCATATTGGGGACCCACAAGGAGAAAGTCCCATGAAGGAGAAAGTTTAGGATGAGGAAGGAACTGCCACTGGAGCAGGAGGAGCATAAGGAGTCAGTGGTGGAAAAGCAGGAGACTGATGATGATAATGAGTGGGGAGCAGAAAGAACTGGGTCCTCTGACACACAGACCAAAATGGCAAGCTGTGTACTTGCTTGCTTATATAATAGCAGGTGTATCATTCACATGAAGCAATCTAATAATGGATAGCCTTGCTTATAGACCCTTACTAGGGATAAGCGAACCTGAACTTTACAGGTTTGGGATCGGTATTAGAGCAGTGGAGGAACCCAGTTATGGATTCTTTTATAACGGAATATAAAATAATTCTATGACAGAATGCTAAATGGAAGCCTTTATTATCCATCATAACAGAAGTCTATGGCCAAGCATAACAGATCTGTCTGGTTTCTGGCCCAAAAATAAAGTCATGCATAATGGAAACCAGATGGATTCATTATGTTTGGTTTCTGCTGCCACTGCCACCACTGTTGCAGCTGCTGCCCTATTGCCTCTAATCCCCTTCTGCCACTTCCATTACTCCTATGTCCACTACAACTACTGCTACTCAGTCGCCACTAATACCACTACTGTTACTCCTAAACAGCCGCACACACATCTACTGCTGTTCCATGCTGTGCTGTCACTGCTGCTGCTACTTTTGTGGTCACATTACCCTATTACCCTATCACACTATTACCCTAGCGTTCCTACATCCATACTGTACTGCAGCTGCTCCCAATTAAATTAAATAGTTTTAAGGCTTGTTCAGAACAAGCCACCCATTTTTCTGACAATTAACACTTACATGTGTGTATAAATATGGGCATCCATTAAGGCACAATGCTTGGACACTTGTGCAGTACAAGTCATTCTTTCTTTTCATTAATGTTTGTGTGCAGGTATCTGCCCCTGTTGAGGCATACTTTTTAGATGATTGGTCCCAACAAGCCACATTTTTTTTCACATATTACCATGTGTTTATAAAAACCATCTGCCACTGATAAGGGACACTTTTTGGAAGCTTTCTAATATGAAAAGCATAGCACATTCAACAGAGCACTTTGCTTCTAAACACTGCTTCTTAATACACACCTCAAAACATGTGTTTATCCACTGCTATACATGTTTATCCATAGCTATACATATATATTTTTTTAATTAATGAGGTAACAACTTTTCATAAAATACCTAAATCCTAGAAAACTAGAGGGTGTTATATACTACTTTATATGGCAATTGGAGCAACTTCAATTTAAAATCAATTCGGGACAGAAACAAACCTTTTGAGAAATGTGTCAAATTGAATATGAAGCACATTTTAATAAGTTCACTCATCTCTATAATCAATATGGATAAAGTCTAGTACAATAATCAATAACTGTGATGCAGAACAATACGTCAGGTGTACTAGTCTATGAATCACAGATTTTTTAAAGGGAACCTGTCACCTCCAAAACACATTTTACCTTACAGTAGCCCACAGTGTGTTCCTGATCATGTTTTTCATTCCTCCACTGCTTGTTGTGTACTTTATAAAAATGCTCTTTAAGGCTACTTTCACACTTGCGGCAGTGTGATCCGGCGGGAAGTTCTGTCATCGGAACTGCCCGCTGGATCCACCGATCTGCATGTGATTGAAAGCATTTGTGAGACGCATCCGGATGCGGATCCTTCTCACAAATGCATTGCAACAACGGATCCGTCTCTCCGCTTGTCATGTGGACAGACAAATCCGTCTTGTATCTTGTTTCTTGTATCTGCATGCGCAGACTGGAAGAACGGATCCGGCATTCCGGTATTTTGAATGCCGGATCGAGCACTAATACATTCCTATGGGGAAAAATGCCAGATCCGGCATTCCAGCAAGTCTTCAGTTTTTTTCGCTGGAGCTAAAACCGTAGCATGCTACGGTTTTATCTTTTGCCTGATCAGTCAAAATTACTGAACTGAAGACATCCTGATGCAAACTGAATGGATTACTCTCCATTCAAAATGCACGGGGATATGACTGATCGGTTCTTTTCCGGTATAGAGCCCCTGTGACGGAACTCTATGCCTAACGCTAGTGTAAAAGTACCCTTAATCTGTGTTTTCGCTATTCTCAGAGTCAGCTTAAAGTCAAGGAAGCAAGGAGGCCGCTGCCCCAAGTCAAGCTAAGCTGCCCCTTACGAGTCCTCCCTTCACTGTGATTGACATCCTGCTGAGTGCGGGAGCCGGAGACGGGATTGCGCAGTGACATGGAGCGCAACTCGCATGTGTGAGACTTGCACGATCCCAGACTCACAGCAGGATGTCAATCACAGTGAAGAGAGGACGGGTAAAGGGCGGGCTTAACTTGACTTGAAGCAAAAAGGCCGCTGTCCCCTTGACTTCAAGCTGACTCTGAGGATAGCGAAAACACAGATTAAAAACGCGTTTTTATAAAGGTTATAACAACAAGTGGAGAAAAACATGATTAGGAACACACTGGGGGCTACTGTAAGGTAACGATGTTAGTTTAAAATGTGTTTTGGAGGTGACAGGTTCCGTTTTAATTTTTATTTATTTATAAAAAGGGGTCAGTTGAACAGAGTTTGGTACAATGTATACCTTGTTTTTATGGTGTTGCCTATGCAGTACAGCTTACTTGTTAACTTCGTTCTCCATGTCAGTATGATTACAGCGATACCACATTTTGTAGTACACACACAGTATCTCTTTGTAGTACACACACAGTATCTCACATAAGTGAGTACACCCCTCACATTTTTGAAAATATTTTATTATATCTTTTCATTGGACAACACTGAAGATATAACACTGTATAACAATGTAAAGTAGTCAGTGTACATCTTGTATAACAGTATAAATTTGGTGTGCCCTCAAAATAACACACAGCCGTTAATGTCAATATTTTGTGTAGTCACCATTATTTCCAGCACTGACTTAAGTCTCTTGGGCATGGAGTTCAATAAAGCTCCCCACAGCCAGCAGCACTCATGCAGCCCCAAACCATGACACTCCCACCACCATGCTTGACTGTAGGCAAGACACACTTGTCTTTGTAGTCCTCATCTGGTTGCCGCCACACACGCAAAAATATATATAATATTTACCATTCAGCGTTGCAGTTACATGTTCTAAAGACCTTTTTGGCGTGTATTAGTGGCAAAAACATATATATTCACCGCTCAGCGGAGTAGTTATATGTTCTAAAGCCCTTTTTGGAGTGTATTAGTGGCACGCAAAAAAGTATTTGCCGTTGTGTGGTGAAGTGAGAAACTTACAGCCCTTTTTTGGCGTGTATTAGTAGCAAAAAAATACATATTTGCCATTCAGCAGTGAAGTTATATGTTCTAAAGCCCTTTTTGGCATGTATTAGAGGAAAACAAAGGGCTTATTAGCTGATGTGTGGTGAAGTGTCAAAATTACTGACTTTTTTGGGGCGTTTTAATTTCCTATTTATTTATTTATTTATTTGATCTAACAGTATGTTAGACAGAGAAGTGCCAGGCCCTGCACAGGGGAGTGGCATAGGCCTAAATGTTTCTGGCCCAGGCACAGGTCGTGGCAGAGTAAGGGGGCATGGCAGCAGGAGGGCATGGCAGAGGAAGGGAGCTGTCTGTCCTTTCCATCATCTGCTGGTCCTGATGCTCCTGCTCCTCCTTCTACTCCTCATCAGTCATTCTATCAGCAATCGATCACCGAAGCGATTGCATGCACTCAACGGTGAATGTGCTCCTGTCCAAGTTGCTGGTGCTGCAGTCCACTGGGTGAATGTGGTTCCTGCACAGCCACACCAGATACTTGGCCAGGTAACGCCGCTTCCGTCTCCATGGTCTCACACTGTTGGTCCTGCGACAATTTATGCCTCTGCCTCCTCATCCTCCACCATGTCCTCAGCCTCCACTGCAGGGACAATTCACAGTGCCCCACCAGCATACCACATGTGCAGGGCATGGTGGTGTCACACTGTTCTGCACCTCGTTTGCCTGGGCAAATGGAGTCACGCAGAAAAGGAACTGCTCAGTGTCCTTCATCGATAATTCGAATCCTGGCTTTCTCTGCGACAACTCAAAATCGGAACCATGGTGAACGACAACGGTAAGAACATGGTGGTGGCGCTGCATTAAGGAGGGCTGAGCCATGTACCCTGCATGGAAAACGTGTTCAATCTGGTTGTTGTCAAGTGGTTCCTGAAGTCTTCCACCCATATGCAAGACATCCTAAAAATTGCCAAACTTTGCATGCACTTCAGCCACTGGTACACTGCAAAGCAAACCCTCCTAGAGCTGCAGCGGCAAAATGGCATCCCCCAACATAGGCTGATACACAACGTTTCCACCCATTGGAATTCCTCCCTCCATATGTTGGACCGACTATATGAACAGATAAAGGCCATAAACGATTTCTTGATGATCCATGGGGACAGGAGTACTCCACTGTGTGACTTTGATGGCAGCCAGTGGCAGCTCATGCATGACATCTGCCATTTGCTCAGGCCCTTTGAGGAGGCCACATTATTTATCAGTCACCAGGACTACGGGATGAACAACGTCATTCCACTGCTTCATGTCCTGGAACAGATGCTGGTAAATCTGTCTGGTTAAGGGACTGGAGATGTGGCGCCTAGATCTCATGGCCACATGAGCCCTGTGGGGGTTGAACTGGAAATGGAGGAGGACATTGCAGCACAAAATGTGCAGAGAAATGGGTGGTTTTTCTACACAGGTGACATGAGCAGGCAGAGGAGCTACAGGGCGATGAGGAAGACGAAGCAGAGGACCCAGACACACCGTGGCAGTATGCAGTGGAGATGGAGGCAGGGAGTCCCTCCGAGTCACTTTCACAAATGGCCCGATGCATGCTCACTTGCTTGTGTAATAACAGACAAATTTTCACCATTCGGAAGAGGGATGACTTCTGGCTCTCCACCTTGTTGGACCCTCGCTACCAGCCCAAAATGGGGGCCTTTTTTACACCCACTGAGAGGGAGGACAAACTGAACTACTATAGAGGCTGCCTATCTGCGCCATCGTCCATCATCTTGCAGGTCTGACCGGGGGGGGGGGCTCTGCATTCACATTCCTCTGCCATGGCTGTTGTGGCAGGGTAGGGGGGTAGGAGCAGTTCCAGCTCCATCAGCAGCAACTTGAGTCTAGAGTCACTGATGAGCAGCTTTATTCATCCACCTAGTGAAGAAACTACTCACCAGTAGTAGCAGCAGCTAGACCTGGAGCAGGACCTGAACCAGCAGGTGGTGGCATATTTTGACAGCACCCTGCCACCCCACATTGAAGATCCGCTGGACTACTGGGCAGCCAAACTGGATTTGTGGCCACAGCTGGCAGAGTTTGCCCTAGAAAAGCTGTCCTGCCCGGCCAGTAGTGTGGCATCAGAGCAGGTGGTTAGTGCGGCGGGGGCCTTAATTATCCCAAGAAAAACTTGCCTGTCCACCCAAAATGTGGAGAGATTGACCTTTGTCAAGATGAATCAGGCATGGATCAGCCAGAATTTCCACCCAACAATGCCTGATGCATCAGACTTGATCATCCATGGTGCCACACCAGCATTTTGGCAAAAGAGACCGGTTTCTACTGGCTACCTGCCTACTATTCTGATGCTGCCACTCACTTGATGCCACAAATCTGAAGCCAAGTGCTCCTTCTTTCACCCACCATCTTCAGCTGGTACTGGTATTGCCACCCACCTTCCCACTCTGTCACCAAGTCACTCTGTGATCTCCTGATGCTTCTGCCACCTCCACAATATGTCACCTTGCCACTCTGTGGTCTCTTGATGCTGCTGCCACCTCCACACTATGTCACCTTGCCACTTTGTGGTCTTCTGATGCTGCTGCCACCTCCACACTATGTCACATTGCCACTTTGTGGTCTCCTGATGCTGCTGCTACCTCCACACTATGTCACCACCTTGCCACTCTGTGGCCTCCTTATGCTTCTGCTGCCACCTCCACAATGTCATTGTGCCACTTTGTGAACGCCTCTTGATGCTGCTGCTGCCACCCCCACACTGTCATTGTGCTACTCTGTGGCCTCCTCCTGATGCTGCTGCCACCACCAGAATCTGTTATTGGGCCACTCTGTGGTCTCCTCATGCTGCTTCCACCTCATCACTTCATGACTGGGACACTATTTTGCCTTTTGGCCTGGCTGACATCATCATTTATTTGACCCTTCTTAAGATCTGTCATAAAGAAGGAAAAATGAGATGCACAACAGATCCTGTCTATGTAACAGCTGTAAGGCCTGCATGACATGGTCCCTATTTTGCATCAGAATTGGCTAATTATTTGGTAGCCAAAAGCAGGAGTGGGTACAAAACACAGAAGACATGCAAATATTCCATTCACGTGTCATCTCTGTTTTGGATACACTCCTGTTTTTTGTGGCTTTAGCAATACTGATGGATTACTGACCAAATGCTGACCGAGTGAAGGCGGATACTCCACAGACAAGATTCATTTTTTTGGGGTTATTGTTCTGACGGATCAGAGGAAAGGAAAAATAATCAGTGACGTCAACACAAACTTACTGCTGACGTTTAATAGAACAGGTTCTGTAGACATCTATGTGGAATCAGCTGCCGACTGTGCAAAAGGAGTGCGCTTCTTCTTGACTCTAACATTGACCTGTAAGGCTGAGTTCACACGAGTTATTGGGTCAGTTTTAGCCCCGTAACTGCCCAAATAAGTGAAGTGTGCAGTGATTCTAAGAGCGACGCCTGTCATCTGCATGTCATACGGACTCACAGTATTGTTTCACTACTATAGCAGACTCCCTATACGTGTTACTGCAAGGCACAGTGTTCTACACTACTATAAAGGCTCTCGGCAGCCAGGAAATAGCCGCTTTTAACACAATTCTACATGAATAAATTCGGATTGAACCAAATAATTTATATTTTTTTTATTAAGCGAACCAGCCGAATCAAATTTTAGAGAAATTCACTCATCTCTAGTCACAGCGTACTTGACATCTTGTTCTGCGTCACAGTTATCGCATTTTGTACTGGACTCTATCCAGTTGCCCATCTGTTTCTAAAATATATATTTCAAAGTTAATTAAAAAAAATTCAGTTGATCATAGATTAGTGTGCTTGACATCTGCTTCACAGTTGTACTATACTAGATTCTGTCCAAATGACCATATTTTATAAAACTAAATTTCAGAGTCTGGTACATTAAGCAGTAACTGCGACACAGAACACACTATCAGAGGGCACACTATCAGCACCAGCACCATGATGTAAAACATTAGTATCTGTGAATTATGTAATGAAAACTGGGATCATGTACATTAATAATATAATAAGTTTCATAACTTTAAATGCTGCACTACTGACTTAAATGGCTACAAGCCTCCTTGAAGCAGTCTGACTGTGATTGTGAATTATGTGATGAAGATTGGGCTGATTCACATTCATATTTTGAGTTCTATAACTTTAAATGCTGCACTAGTTAGCTAGCTGCTGCTAGCCCTTCTTAGGCAGCCTGAATAAGTTACATGATACACAAAAGCATGCATCTCTAAGACCTATCTCTCTGTGAAAGAGCATCTCTGATGCAAAACTAGCTTTACTCTGTGTTCTAAAAGGGTTCTTCAAATTTGTTACAAAATTTAGGATACCCCCTCCCCATCAGACTTGTGGAGGAAATTATACTTACATGCTCCCTGCTGTTCTTTTTTTGCCTCATTCTGTTCTCCTCTGCATTTGCTGCACTCCAGTCCACAGCAAACGTTCAGCATTGAAGGGGGTCGCTGCAGCCAATGACTGCACCACTTTATTTACCACCTGCAACTTCACTTTCTTTGATTACCTGCCATTAATGTTGTACCATATTTTAGAAGATTTTTGGCACAGTTGCCAATATCCAATATGAGGCTCAGTAGCTCCATCAAATAGCACAATTGCACTATTCCCATAGTTCCCTGAAACACTGGTACTTTTTATTGATTGGCACATTAAGGTTAATAATGGCTGAATAAGCCTATTGGAACTGTTATTTTCTGACACATTGCATTTAGCTGACTGAATGCTTTCAGGACAGGTTATGTTCTTTATTCATTGATAATGGTGAATTCCATCCCACTAAAAATGCTGATTATTATATACAGTATGAAATAAAGTCTGTCAGCAAAAATTTTACTCCCAAACCAAGCATAATGATTACTGGGTGGCCACCCTGCTGGATCTCCGCTACAAGGACAACGTCTTTGGAGCGCGATTAAAAGATGTGCGAGTACAAGCGTACGCTGGTAGACGTGCTACTGATGGCGTTCCCACATGACAGCAGGGGCTCAGTAGAAGCATGAGGTGGAGGAGGAAGTCGCCAATGCAGCTGGGGCACCGCCACCACCTATGAAGGGAACTGATTGGAGACCCAGAAGTTAAATGGGGCAGACCAAATTGGGCACATGGCCTGAGTTTGCTCTTTATGCCTTGGAGGTGCTGGCCTGCCCTGCAACAAGTGTATCATCTAAACGTGTGTTTATCATGGCATGAGGGGGGTTATCGCAGACAGGCGCATCTGCCTGTCCACCAACGTGGACAAGCTCATGTTTATTAAGATGAACCAGGCATGGATCCCACAGGACTTATAAGTACCTTGGGTAGATTAGAGAGAATGTTGGTTATCTCCTACTACACCGCCAGGTCCACCTCCTCCTCCACTCACACCTCCTGGCTCAAGATTATTACGTCTTATATTGTCAGAGTAGAGAAGTATACCAGCCACCCCCCAAAAAATGACTATAGGTCACACAGAGATTTAACAGACAAATAAAAAATATTATATATATAAAAACAGTGTTGGCTTCCTCCTCCACCTCATCTGCCTTATCCACCTACACTACCAAATCTACAGATTCCTCAACTTCTTACTCCAATTGGACCTCCGCTTCCTGGTTCAAGATTATTGTTTTTTATTTTTATGTTATTTTAAGTCATTTTCCTATCCACATTTGTTTGCAGGGAAATTGTTGTGCTCTTACGCCCAATGTGGAGCCTTTTGAAGCCCTCTAGGCCTTTCTATGACTTTTTTAGAGCCATTTTGACCCAAAAGTTCGTGTCCCCATTTACTTCATTGGCATTTGGTGTTTGGGGTCAAATTCGGGTCAAGTTCGGAACCCAAACCGAACTTTAAAGCAAAGTTTGGCCAAATCTGTTGTACCCAAACATCCACCGGTCCGCTCATCCCTACTGGGTAACAATCCCCATACCCAAAGCAGTCGCACATGCAGATCAGCCTATACCACTCCTTTCAGTACAAAGATGGCTGGACCACTTCTTATAAGAAATTAACTACATTTTGTGTCACCCCCACTTCCTCATAGATTGTAAACTCTTGCGAGCCGGGCCCTCCCTCCTAGTGTTTCATTTATATACTAGCCAGTAACTTTGTGATGTATTTTGTTTTGTACATGAACCCTCTGAATTGTAAAGCAATGTGGAATATGGTGGCACAATGTAATCAAAGATTATTATTATCTGAGGGGCCTTGATGGGGACAAATTGAATAAATAATACACAATACTGCCATGATATATTATATGAATCTATCATTTCTTATCAGGGTAACATAATCTGTTGTCACCAATACAGCTCTACAGTGTTGTCATTCAGCTCTTCGAGGACCTTAAACAGCAAGCTGATCTAACTATATGAAGAGATTTATCACTATATACTGTCACGTATATATGCTGCTAATTTGAATGTAATCTAAGGGCCCCCTAAAAAAAATAAAAAAAATAAATGATTGGAAATGTGGGAAATGGATTTAGGTCTAAATTTGTTATCCCTCATAGATTAAGGGACAGGCCTCAAGCTCAATTTCACATCACATGTGTAGTACTGCAGTAATTACGTATATATGCTGGTTAATTAAAGTAAACGATCCCTGCAAAAAAATGTAATTGCAACCGTGTGAAAATAGAATTAATAGAAACAGACGATTAAGGCTAAAAGGTAGATTGCAACCCTAGCCTGTGTATTGGTGTAATGATGACCTATATGCTTTTTAATTAAGTTGAGCTTTTTAATTAAGTTGTAATTTCAGCCTCATGGAAACAGATGGTTTGATGCTCAATTTCAAGTTAACACTTACAAGTAGATTGCTGCTATATCTTGTGTATTGCTGCAGTGATCATGTATATGCTGCTTAATTTAATCGAAACCCATGAAAAAAAAAGGATTTCTGTGAAAGGGAATTGGTGGACTACAGTACCCTGAAAGATTATCAAAGTTAGGGTTATTCACTTTAGAAAAAAAGACAACTGAGGGGTTATTATACATAATAACTATGTATAAATATATTAGGGGGCAGTACAGAGATCTCTCCCATCATCTATTTATCCCCAGGACTGTGACGAGGAGACATCCTCTGCTCTGGAGGAAAGAAGGTTTGTACACAAACATAGAAGAGGATTCTTTATGGTAAGAGCAGCGAGACAATGGAACTCTCTGCCTGAGATGGTGGTGATGGTGAATTCACTAAAAAAAGTTCAAGAGAGGCCTGGATGTATTTCTGGAGTGTAATAATATTACAGGATATAGCTACTAAATATGGTTTGTTGATCCAGGGAGTTATTCTGATTGCCTGATTGGAGTTGGAAAGGAATATTTTTCCCCTAAAGTGGGGAAAATTTGCTTCTACATCACATGTTTTTTTTTCCCCTCTGGATCAACTTGCAGGATAACAGGCTGAATTAGATGGACAGATGTCTATTTTTGGCCTTATAAACCATGTTACTAAAGGGGGGAGCTTCTTTCTTCTCTTCTTTGTAATCCTAGCCTTTCCCTTCATTGTTTGGCATCAGAACACAGTCTTGAATGATTTCTCACTGTCCCTGATTCCCTAAGATAGTTTTTCTGGCAGACACCTTAACACCCAACCATGCTCTTTTTTAAAGCCCAGCATAGAATGATGTTCTGCTAGGGAACCTCCCTGCCTGCTGCAGCAATGATTGGCTCTTCCAGGCTGCCTGTCAGCCTGGGAGCCAATCAGAGCAAGCCCTCCTCCCCACTTTCTCTCAGGGTCATGTGAGACCCCTTCTTCTTTCTCACTGGTGATTATTTTTTCCCGTCAACATGTGCACTAAAATGGCACTACATGCAGTTTTAGTGGATTCATTTCAAACAAACCTTAAAAGATTCGGGTTTGTCTGCCGTCCCAAAAATAGCAAAGTTCGCACCCGATTCGATTTGAAATGGTTAGCTCATCCATATATATTGTAGAGGACGCCAAGGTTGGGTCCTCAGTGACAGATATGTATCACCATTATTTGGGTTGTGGTGCCTTTTAGAAAGCACTACCTAGGATCTGGTACCCACAGGGTTAACTCACTCTCCTGATAAGAGGAAAAGGAAGTGAGTGAGGGGCTGGTGTGGAGTGTGTGGTGTGGTGGAAACACTGCTGTGACTGGCTGTGAACAGAGCTGTAAACTGAGGACATGTGAAAAGTTTGGCAGGAAAGCCGACTGGAATCTACCACGGACTAAAAAGAACCCAGGGCAAAAATACCTTTATTTTTGAAAGGACTATTCTATTGATTATGTTGTACTAAACTAAGCGGACTTTAAGTTGGGTTTGTTTGGAGCTTGGCTGCTGGAAGCTGTACCTATTTTCGTTTTGGAAAATAAACATCTGTTTTCTTTAACCCTGGGCTGGCTCATGCACCTGGTTTATTGGAGCGATCTTCCCCCCATATTACAATTGGTGGAGGATGCGGCAGGGCATGAAAGCCATAAAAGCTGTTTAAAGCATAAAAAGTGACATTTAAAGAGACAGTACCCTGTTTTGCATGTCTTGGGTGAAATCTCTGCAAGTTGCAGGAAAAGACATGGAGGAGGTTATGAAAGCCCTGCTGCAAGCCACTGCAACTCAGCAGAAAGCTTCGGTGGCTCAGCAGCATGCCACAGTAGAGACAACCCACTGCCATGAGGAAGCAATGGTGGCACAGCAAGAAACAAACCATGTGCTGATTGCTCAGCTTAAGGCACATCAGGAAGCTACACAAGCTCAGGTAGCTGCGTTAAAGGAGGCTGTACAACAGTTGGCTCAAGGACAAGTGCAAGCGAACAATGCTCCTGGACCCCAAGTTGCTGTAAGAGTCAGCCACCTATTACAAAAACTGACATCTGGTGATGACGTTGAAGCATTCCTGTTGACTTTCGAGAGAGTAGCAGAGAGAAAAGGGTGGCCTCAGGACCAATGGTCCAGCATCATCGCACCCTTTCTTACGGGTGACCCTCAACAGGCCTATTTCGACCTGCCAGTCGAACTTGATAAAAACTATGAGCAGCTAAAGGCGGAGATCCTGGCTTGACTGGGGGTAACTACGGCTGTTCGGGCCCAAAGAATGCACCGCTGGGGTTACCAGGCTGGCCGTCCACCAAGAGCCCAAATGCATGACCTGGTCCAACTATTAAAAAACTGACTGCAGCCTGAGAAATTGACGGGCCCGCAAATTGTAGAGCGGGTGGCCATGGACCGGTACCTGCGATTGCTGCCACACGACCTGCAGTGCTGGGTAAGCCATGGGGACCCTGCAACGGCGAATTAGTTGGTGGAACTAGTAGAGCGGTACACCGTAGTGGAGGACTTGCTCGGACCCGCCAAGCACCGGGAACCCATGTCGAGAGCAGTACAACCAGTTACCGCACCCAGGAGGGGAGCCATCCTGGATTCTGGAACAGAGGTCCCTACAACAGTGCCCTCAGAACCGCAGAGGCTAACTACTGTAAGAAAGATGGAGGACATACAGTGTTGGCGTTGTCGAGCCTATGGCCATACCCGGACCCAATGCCCTCTTCAGGACGAGCCCATGGAATGCGGGACAGGACGGAGATTTTCCCTGTACGCACAGCGAGTATGCGTCACACATCTTGATGTAACTACCG
The DNA here is from genome assembly GCF_014858855.1 of Bufo gargarizans. Lineage (NCBI taxonomy): Eukaryota > Metazoa > Chordata > Amphibia > Anura > Bufonidae > Bufo > Bufo gargarizans. Next base: position 367,918,128 of record NC_058082.1, on the reverse strand, counting down.
ATCAGTTTGAGTGTGAAATTTGGGTGAACCATCTCCCGGCCAAAGCTCTCTTGGACTCCGGCAGCATGGTGACGCTAGTCCACGCCAGAATAATCGGTAGACTTGGCCCCGTAAGTAAGACTATTCGTGTTGTTTGTATTCATGGGGACACTAAGGAATACCCCATAATACCAGTGACTATTGCCCATGGCTGTACTTCCGTGACCCAGGAAGTTGGGATAGTGAACAGCCTGATCCATGATGTTATTGTAGGGCGAGACTATCCGATATTTCTAGACCTGTGGAAACAGGCGCAAAGTGGGTTCCCTGAACAGTCAAAAAGACTAGAGACTTTGACCTCTGATGGGTCAAATCAGGAGAGTAGTGGTCCCGAACTGCCCAGGACCCTTCTCCCCAATATGGACATGCCTAGTGGCAGTAAGAATGGTAATGGTAACATGTATGATGGGGGCATGATTTAGCGTCCAGAGCTGAGCCGACCACTGAGGGGGGAATGCTCCCTGTTGCAAGTGATGTTGGGGGAGGATGAGGAGGAATTCTACCCACCACAGACCCCAGTCGAGGAAGACGAGGGGGAGACCTCATCCAAACCAACGTACCCAGACCTGAATATACCCAAGGGTGCGTTTGTCTCCGCCCAGTTACAGGATCCCTCCTTAACACATGCTAGAGAGCAGGTGGTGGTTATAAACCGAGTCTCACAGGTTCCCGAGGTAGAACTCAGATTCCCTCATTTTGCGCTAAACGGGGACTTGCTGTACTAAATGGCAGAAATCTGAGGGAAAATTATTGAACAGCTACTGGTGCCCCACTCGTATCGGAGACAGCTCCTCGATTTGGCGCATAATGATGCATTAGGCGGACACCTGGGAGCAGAGAAGACAGAGGCCAGGATAACAGACAGGTTCTACTGGACTGGGGTAAAGGCAGAGGTGAAGAGGTATTGTGCATCCTGCCCCACGTGCCAGCTAACAGCCTCAGTGTCACACTATCAGAACCCCCTGGTACCTTTGCCCATAATCGAGGTACCGTTTGAGTGGATTGCCATGGACCTGGTGGGCCGTTGGTAAAATCAACATGGGGACATCAGCACATACTAGTCGTGGTAGATTACGCAACTAGGTACCCAGAGGCGGTCCCATTAAGGAACACCTCCTCTAAGGCCATAGCTCGGGAATTGTTTCAGATGTTCTCCCGCACAGGGCTGCCCAAAGAGATCTTGACAGACCAGCGCACCCCGTGTTTCAGATCCGACAGTTGCGGACGTCCGTCTATCACCCACAGACGGATGGCCTTGTAGAGCGATTCAACAAAACATTAAAGCTCATGTTAAAAAGAGTAGTCCAGAAGGATGGAAAAGATTGGGACATGTTGCTACCAGCCTTGTTGTTCGCCATACGGGAGGTTCCGCAAGCCTCCACGGGATTCTCGCCATTTAAACTCCTGTATGGGCGGAGACATGGGCGGACTTCTGGATTTGGTGAAGGAAACCTGGGAAGGTGAGTCCTCACCGCACCAGACCCTGGTAGAACACATCTCCCAAATGAGAGAGAGAGTGGTTAAAGTGATGCCGCTGGATAAGGAACATCTCCAGAAGGCCCAGGATGCCCAGAGGCGGGTATATAACCAGTCAGCTAAATTAAGGCAGTTTTCAATAGGAGACTGAGTAGCGGTTCTGATTCCCACTGTGGAAAGCAAGTTCTTAGCCAGGTGGCAGGGTCCATTTGAGGTGGTAGAAAGGGTAGGTGAGGTGAATTATAAGGTACACCAGCCTGGGAAGAGGAAACCCTACCAGATCTACCATGTAAACCTGTTGAAATCCTGGAAAGATAGGGATCAAGTGACCGCTATGGCAAGGGTCATGGTAGAGGACCCTGTAGGAGCCGACCAGGTATTTGTGGCTGACGCGCTGTCCAAGTCCCAAAGGCAACAAACAATAGAGTTTCTTCAGAGAAACAGGTTTGCCAGGGCTCACTAATGTCGTTAAACATGACATTGTCACAGAGCCCAATGTGATAATCCGGGTGAAGCCATACCGAGTTCCAGAGGCCCAGAGGAAAGCGGTATCTGAAAAAGTAAAAAGAATGCTTGAGCTGGATGTCATTGAAGAATCGCTGAGTCAAGTACGATTGTGTTGGTACCGAAGCCCAACGGCACACTGCGATTCTGCAATGACTTCAGAAAACTAAATGAGGTTTCCAAGTTTGATGCCTACCCGATGCCCCGGGTAGACAAATTAATTGAGAGATTAGGGCCTGCCCGATATATCACTACGCTGGATCTCACATAAGGGTACTGGCAAATTCCTCTCACCCAGGAAGCCAGAGAAAAGACGGCATTCTCCACTCTGGAGGGCCACTGGCAATACAAAAGCATGCCCTTCGGCTTACACTCTGCCCCTGCCACGTTTCAAAGAGCTATGGACAAGATATTGCGTCCCCATGGACAGTACGCATCAGTATACCTGGATGACATTGTCATTTTCAGTACCGATTGGGAATCCCAACTCCCTCGGGTCCAGGCAGTCCTAGACTATTTGAAAGGGGCAGGGTTTACAGTGAACCAGGAAAAGTCCGCCATTGGGATGGAGGAAGCAAAGTACCTGGGATACACCATAGGCAGAGGGCTAGTAAAGCCACAGATCAGCAAAGTAGAAGCCATACAGAACTGGCCTCGCCCTCTTACCAAGAAGCAGGTTCGGGCGTTCTTGGGGATAGTGGGCTACTACAGGAGATTTGTCCCTAACTTTGCCACTATTGCAGCCCATTTGACGGACTTAACAAAAGGAAAGAAATCCGTCATGATCAAATGGAGTAGAGAGGCGGAGGAGGCTTTTCAGAAACATTAAAAGGCCTTATGCGAGTCTCTGGTGCTTGTTGCACCAGACTTCTCGAAAGAATTTGTGGTCCAGACGGACGCTTCAAGTGCAGGTCTAGGTGCCGTCCTGTCTGAGGTGGTCAATGGGGAGGAACACCCTGTGGTCTTTCTCAGCAGGAAGCTGACAGCGGCAGAGAGGAAGTATGCTGTGGTAGAGCGAGAGTGTCTGGCCATCAAGTGGGCTCTAGACTCTCTGCGATATTTCCTGCTGGGTAGGAAATTCCGCCTGGTGTCCGACCATGCCCCATTGACCTGGATGAGACAGCACAAACAGACCAATGCCAGGGTCACGAGATGGTTCCCCTCTCTCCGGGATTTCAACTTTGTGGTCGAACATAGGTCAGGAAGTCAACATCAGAATGCTGATGCTCTCTCCCAGGTGAATTGCATGTTATCCACAAGTGCCTCCGCCGCCCCCTCGTCAGGGCAGAGGGGGGGATATGTAGAGGACACCAAGGTTGGGTCCTCAGTGACAGATATGTATCACCATTATTTGGGTTGTGGTGCCTTTGAGAAAGCACTACCTAGGATCCGGTACCCACAGGGTTAACTCACTCTCCTGATAAGAGGAAAAGGAAGTGAGTGAGGGGATGGTGTGGTGGACACACTGCTGTGGCTGGCTGCGAACAGAGCTGTAAACTGAGGACATGTGGAAAGTTTGTCAGGAAAGCCGACTGGACTCTACCACGGACTGAAAAGAACCCAGGGTAAAAATACCTTTATTTTTGAATGGACTGTTCTATTGATTATGTTGTATTGAACTAAGCGGACTTTAAGTTGGGTTTGTTTGGACCTTGGCTGCTGGAAGCTGTACATATTTTCATTTTGGGAAATAAACATCTGTTTTCATTAACCCTGGGCTGGCTCATGCACCTGGTTTATTGGAGCGATCTTCCCCCCCATATTACAATATATTTATATATATATATATATATATATATATATATATATACACACACACACAGATGTACTGTACTATACAGTACCAGGTACTTAAATGTCAAGTTTGCCAGTACAAGCAGGATTTCTTACTATCGGTCTAGTCAAATCATTCATTGGTTTGGAAAGCTGGATTACAAGCCTTGTGGAGCTATACAAACTATCTAGATAGTGTTAACCTTATATGTGCAAATAACACAGCTTTCCCAGGGCCATGAAAGGCAAATCTGTTAAGTTATAGCACTATGTAGTTTATTTTAGTAGGTTTAGTATTCTGCAGTTGTTGTTACAACTGCACATTGTGATACCATATCTTTCCCATGACCTAAAAGGGAATTGGCCTACCTTAACAATGTAGGACTGGAAAAGAGGATTTATCATGGCAGATTTAGTATTCAGCAGTATCTATTACAGATCTGCATGGTTATAACTTTCTCAAGAAAGCAAATATGCCTAGCTATGGCACCAGATTGTTACTCAGCTTTTCCAGGCTTCTGGATAACAAATACAACTAGGCACTCTACAATATTGGGGATTTATTAGTTTATAAATATTTTGATCTGACATTCTGCAGTCTGGAAAAGTTGGGTAGCAACTAGAGTTGAGCGAACACCTGGATGTTCGGGTTCGAGAAGTTCGGCCGAACATCCCGGAAATGTTCGGGTTCGGGATCCGAACCCGATCCGAACTTCGTCCCGAACCCGAACCCCATTGAAGTCAATGGGGACCCGAACTTTTCGGCACTAAAAAGGCTGTAAAACAGCCCAGGAAAGAGCTAGAGGGCTGCAAAAGGCAGCAACATGTAGGTAAATCCCCTGCAAACAAATGTGGATAGGGAAATGAATTAAAATAAAAATTAAATAAATAAAAATTAACCAAAATCAATTGGAGAGAGGTTCCATAGCAGAGAATCTGGCTTCCCGTCACCCACCACTGGAACAGTCCATTCTCAGATATTTAGGCCCCGGCACCCAGGCAGAGGAGAGAGGTCCCGTAACAGAGAATCTGTCTTCATGTCAGCAGAGAATTAGTCTGCATGTCATAGCAGAGAATGAGGCTTCACGTCAGCCACCACTGCAACAGTCCATTGGCATATATTTAGGCCCAGCACCCAGGCAGAGGAGGGAGGTCCCGTAACAGAGAATCTGTCTTCATGTCAGCAGAGAATTAGTCTGCATGTCATAGCAGAGAATGAGGCTTCACGTCAGCCACCACAGCAACAGTCCATTGGCATATATTTAGGCCCAGCACACACACAGGCAGAGGAGAGAGGTCCCGTAACAGACAATCTGGCTTCATGTCAGCAGAGAATTAGTCTGCATGTCATAGCAGAGAATGAGGCTTCACGTCAGCCACCACTGCAACAGTCCATTGGCATATATTTAGGCCCAGCACACACACAGGCAGAGGAGAGAGGTCCCGTAACAGAGAATCTGTCTTCATGTCAGCAGAGAATTAGTCTGCATGTCATAGCAGAGAATGAGGCTTCACGTCAGCCACCACTGCAACAGTCCATTGGCATATATTTAGGCCCAGCACACACACAGGCAGAGGAGAGAGGTCCCGTAACAGAGAATCTGTCTTCATGTCAGCAGAGAATCAGTCTTCATATCATAGCAGAGAATCAGGCTTCACGTCACCCACCACTGTAAGAGTCAATTTTCATAAATTTAGGCCCAGAACCCAGGCAGAGGAGAAAGGTCCCGTAACAGACAATCTGGCTTCATGTCAGCAGAGAATCAGTCTTCATATCATAGCAGAGAATCAGGCTTCACGTCACCCACCACTGTAAGAGTCAATTTTCATAAATTTAGGCCCAGAACCCAGGCAGAGGAGAAAGGTCCCGTAACAGACAATCTGGCTTCATGTCAGCAGAGAATCAGTCTTCATATCATAGCAGAGAATCAGGCTTCACGTCACCCACCACTGTAAGAGTCAATTTTCATAAATTTAGGCCCAGAACCCAGGCAGAGGAGAAAGGTCCCGTAACAGACAATCTGGCTTCATGTCAGCAGAGAATCAGTCTTCATATCATAGCAGAGAATCAGGCTTCACGTCACCCACCACTGTAAGAGTCAATTTTCATAAATTTAGGCCCAGAACCCAGGCAGAGGAGAAAGGTCCCGTAACAGACAATCTGGCTTCATGTCAGCAGAGAATCAGTCTTCATATCATAGCAGAGAATCAGGCTTCACGTCACCCACCACTGTAAGAGTCAATTTTCATAAATTTAGGCCCAGAACCCAGGCAGAGGAGAAAGGTCCCGTAACAGACAATCTGGCTTCATGTCAGCAGAGAATCAGTCTTCATATCATAGCAGAGAATCAGGCTTCACGTCACCCACCACTGTAAGAGTCAATTTTCATAAATTTAGGCCCAGAACCCAGGCAGAGGAGAAAGGTCCCGTAACAGACAATCTGGCTTCATGTCAGCAGAGAATCAGTCTTCATATCATAGCAGAGAATCAGGCTTCACGTCACCCACCACTGTAAGAGTCAATTTTCATAAATTTAGGCCCAGAACCCAGGCAGAGGAGAAAGGTCCCGTAACAGACAATCTGGCTTCATGTCAGCAGAGAATCAGTCTTCATATCATAGCAGAGAATCAGGCTTCACGTCACCCACCACTGTAAGAGTCAATTTTCATAAATTTAGGCCCAGAACCCAGGCAGAGGAGAAAGGTCCCGTAACAGACAATCTGGCTTCATGTCAGCAGAGAATCAGTCTTCATATCATAGCAGAGAATCAGGCTTCACGTCACCCACCACTGTAAGAGTCAATTTTCATAAATTTAGGCCCAGAACCCAGGCAGAGGAGAAAGGTCCCGTAACAGACAATCTGGCTTCATGTCAGCAGAGAATCAGTCTTCATATCATAGCAGAGAATCAGGCTTCACGTCACCCACCACTGTAAGAGTCAATTTTCATAAATTTAGGCCCAGAACCCAGGCAGAGGAGAAAGGTCCCGTAACAGACAATCTGGCTTCATGTCAGCAGAGAATCAGTCTTCATATCATAGCAGAGAATCAGGCTTCACGTCACCCACCACTGTAAGAGTCAATTTTCATAAATTTAGGCCCAGAACCCAGGTAGAGGAGAAAGGTCCCGTAACAGACAATCTGGCTTCATGACAGCAGAGAATCAGTCTGCATGTCATAGCAGAGAATCAGGCTTCACGTCAGCCACCACTGCAACAGTCCATTGTCATAAATTTAGGCCCAGCACCCAGGCAGAGGAGAGAGGTCCCGTAACAGAGGATCTGGCTTCATGTCAGCAGAGAATCAGTCTGCATGTCATAGCAGAGAATGAGGCTTCACGTCAGCCACCACTGCAACAGTCCATTGGCATATATTTAGGCCCAGCACACACACAGGCAGAGGAGAGAGGTCCCGTAACAGACAATCTGGCTTCATGTCAGCAGAGAATTAGTCTGCATGTCATAGCAGAGAATGAGGCTTCACGTCACCCACCACTGCAACAGTCCATTGGCATATATTCAGGCCCAGCACCCAGGCAGAGGAGAGAGGTCCCGTAACAGAGGATCTGGCTTCATGTCAGCAGAGAATCAGTCTGCATGTCATAGCAGAGAATCAGGCTTCACGTCAGCCACCACTGCAACAGTCCATTGTCATAAATTTAGGCCCAGCACCCAGGCAGAGGAGAGAGGTCCCGTAACAGAGGATCTGGCTTCATGTCAGCAGAGAATCAGTCTGCATGTCATAGCAGAGAATCAGGCTTCATGTCAGCCACCACTGCAACAGTCCATTGGCATATATTTAGGCCTAGCACACAGGCAGAGGAGAGGTTCATTCAACTTTGGGTAGCATCGCAATATAATGGTAAAATGAAAATAAAAATAGGATTGAATGAGGAAGTGCCCTGGAGTCCAATAATATATGGTTATGGGGAGGTAGTTAATGTCTAATCTGGACAAGGGACGGACAGGTCCTGTGGGATCCATGCCTGGTTCATTTTTATGAACGTCAGCTTGTCCACATTGGCTGTAGACAGGCGGCTGCGTTTGTCTGTAATGACGCCCCCTGCCGTGCTGAATACACGTTCAGACAAAACGCTGGCTGCCGGGCAGGCCAGCACCTCCAAGGCATAAAAGGCTAGCTCTGGCCACGTGGACAATTTAGAGACCCAGAAGTTGAATGGGGCCGAACCATCAGTCAGTACGTGGAGGGGTGTGCACACGTACTGTTCCACCATGTTAGTGAAATGTTGCCTCCTGCTAACACGTTGCGTATCAGGTGGTGGTGCAGTTAGCTGTGGCGTGTTGACAAAAGTTTTCCACATCTCTGCCATGCTAACCCTGCCCTCAGAGGAGCTGGCCGTGACACAGCTGCCTTGGCGACCTCTTGCTCCTCCTCTGCCTTGGCCTTGGGCTTCCACTTGTTCCCCTGTGACATTTGGGAATGCTCTCAGTAGCGCGTCTACCAACGTGCGCTTGTACTCGCGCATCTTCCTATCACGCTCCAGTGCAGGAAGTAAGGTGGGCACATTGTCTTTGTAGCGTGGATCCAGCAGGGTGGCAACCCAGTAGTCCGCACAGGTTAAAATGTGGGCAACTCTGCTGTCGTTGCGCAGGCACTGCAGCATGTAGTCGCTCATGTGTGCCAGGCTGCCCAGGGGTAAGGACAAGCTGTCCTCTGTGGGAGGCGTATCGTCATCGTCCTGCCTTTCCCCCCAGCCACGCACCAGTGATGGACCCGAGCTGCGTTGGGTGCCACCCCGCTGTGACCATGCTTCATCCTCATCCTCCTCCACCTCCTCCTCATCCTCGTCCTCCTCGTCCTCCAGTAGTGGGCCCTGGCTGGCCATATTTGTACCTGGCCTCTGCTGTTGCAAAAAACCTCCCTCTGAGTCACTTCGAAGAGACTGGCCTGAAAGTGCTAAAAATGACCCCTCTTCCTCATCCTCCTCCTCCTCCTCCTGGGCCACCTCCTGTTCCATCATCGCCCTAAGTGTTTTCTCAAGGAGACATAGAAGTGGTATTGTAACGCTGATAACGGTGTCATCGCCACTGGCCATGTTGGTGGAGTACTCGAAACAGCGCAACAGGGCACACAGGTCTCGCATGGAGGCCCAGTCATTGGTGGTGAAGTGGTGCTGTTCTGTAGTGCGACTGACCCGTGCGTGCTGCAGCTGAAACTCCACTATGGCCTGCTGCTGCTCGCACAGTCTGTCCAGCATGTGCAAGGTGGAGTTCCACCTGGTGGGCACGTCGCATATGAGGCGGTGAGCGGGAAGGCCGAAGTTACGCTGTAGCGCAGACAGGCGAGCAGCGGCAGGATGTGAACGCCGGAAGCGCGAACAGACGGCCCGCACTTTATGCAGCAGCTCTGACATGTCGGGGTAGTTGTGAATGAACTTCTGCACCACCAAATTCAGCACATGCGCCAAGCAAGGGATGTGCGTCAAATTGGCTAGTCCCAGAGCTGCAACGAGATTTCGCCCATTATCACACACCACCAGGCCGGGCTTGAGGCTCACCGGCAGCAACCACTCGTCGGTCTGTTGTTCTATACCCCGCCACAACTCCTGTGCGGTGTGGGGCCTGTCCCCCAAACATATGAGTTTCAGAATGGCCTGCTGACGTTTACCCCGGGCTGTGCTGAAGTTGGTGGTGAAGGTGTGTGGCTGACTGGATGAGCAGGTGGAAGAAGAGGAGGAGGAAGCCGAGAAGGAGGAGGTGGCAACAGGAGGCAAAGAATGTTGCCCTGCGATCCTTGGCGGCGGAAGGACGTGCGCCAAACAGCTCTCCGCCTGGGGCCCAGCTGCCACTACATTTACCCAGTGTGCAGTTAGGGAGATATAGCGTCCCTGGCCGTGCTTACTGGTCCACGTATCTGTGGTTAGGTGGACCTTGCCACAGATGGCGTTGCGCAGTGCACACTTGATTTTATCGGATACTTGGTTGTGCAGGGAAGGCACGGCTCTCTTGGAGAAGTAGTGCCGGCTGGGAACAACATACTGTGGGACAGCAAGCGACATGAGCTGTTTGAAGCTGTCTGTGTCCACCAGCCTAAATGACAGCATTTCATAGGCCAGTAGTTTAGAAATGCTGGCATTCAGGGCCAGGGATCGAGGGTGGCTAGGTGGGAATTTACGCTTTCTATCAAATGTTTGTGAGATGGAGAGCTGAACGCTGGCGTGTGACATGGTTGAGACGCTTGGTGACGGAGGTGGTGGTGGTGGTGTTGGTGGTACATCCCCTGTTTGCTGGGCGGCAGGTGCCAACGTTCCTCCAGAGGCGGAGGAAGAGGCCGAGGCGGCAGCAGCAGAATAGGCCGAGGCGGCAGCAGCAGAAGAGGTAGCAGGGGGAGCCTGAGTGACTTCCTTGGTTTTAAGGTGTTTACTCCACTGCAGTTCATGCTTTGCATGCAGGTGCCTGGTCATGCAGGTTGTGCTCAGGTTCAGAACGTTAATGCCTCGCTTCAGGCTCTGATGGCACAGCGTGCAAACCACTCGGGTCTTGTCGTCAGCACATTGTTTGAAGAAGTGCCATGCCAGGGAACTCCTTGAAGCTGCCTTTGGGGTGCTCGGTCCCAGATGGCGGCGGTCAGTAGCAGGCGGAGTCTCTTGGCGGCGGGTGTTCTGCTTTTGCCCACTGCTCCCTCTTTTGCTACGCTGTTGGCTCGGTCTCACCACTGCCTCTTCCTCCGAACTGTGAAAGTCAGTGGCACGACCTTCATTCCATGTGGGGTCTAGGACCTCATCGTCCCCTGCATCGTCTTCCACCCAGTCTTGATCCCTGACCTCCTGTTCAGTCTGCACACTGCAGAAAGACGCAGCAGTTGGCACCTGTGTTTCGTCATCATCAGAGACATGCTGAGGTGGTATTCCCATGTCCTCATCATCAGGAAACATAAGTGGTTGTGCGTCAGTGCATTCTATGTCTTTCACCGCTGGGGAAGGGCTAGGTGGATGCCCTTGGGAAACCCTGCCAGCGGAGTCTTCAAACAGCATAAGAGACTGCTGCATAACTTGAGGCTGAGACAGTTTCCCTGGTATGCATGGGGGTGATGTGACAGACTGATGGGGTTGGTTTTCAGGCGCCATCTGTGCGCTTTCTGCAGAAGACTGGGTGGGAGATAATGTGAACGTGCTGGATCCACTGTCGGCCACCCAATTGACTAATGCCTGTACCTGCTCAGGCCTTACCATCCTTAGAACGGCATTGGGCCCCACCATATATCGCTGTAAATTCTGGCGGCTACTGGGACCTGAGGTAGTTGGTACACTAGGACGTGTGGATGTGGCAGAACGGCCACGTCCTCTCCCAGCACCAGAGGGTCCACTAACACCACCACGACCATGTCCACGTCCGCGTCCCTTACTAGATGTTTTTCTCATTGTTATGGTTCACCACAACAACAAATATATTATTTGGCCCAATGTATTGTATTCAAATTCAGCGGGATATAAATTTGAGGCCTAGTATTTAGGCGCTGGGTGACCGGTATGGATTTAGTGACAGAATTAGACTTGGAAATGCACAGAAGCGTGTGTGTGAAGTTATTCTGAATGACCCAATGTGCACCTTGAATATTATATACCCTTTTTGGGATAGATTTCAAATAGCTCTGATATAGCAGGAACCACTAAATTATGAAATTGCTAAATTGGGAATTGTACTTCAACCCAGAACAAAAAATGTGCTTTGACGGGCACTAAATAACTTTCCCAGCTACAACAGGACAGCGGTAACGAGAGATTTAGAGGGATTTAAATTTGAGGCCTAGTATTTAGGCGCTGGGTGACAGGTATGGGTTTAGTGACAGAATTAGACTTGGAAATACACAGTAGCGGGTGTGTGTGAAGTTATTCTGAATGACCCAATGTGCACCTTCAATATTATATACCCTTTTTGGGATAGATTTCAAATAGCTCTGATATAGCAGGAACCACTAAATTATGAAATTGCTAAATTGGGAATTGTACTTCAACCCAGAACAAAAAATGTGCTTTGACGGACACTAAATATCTTGCCCAGCAACAACAGTACAGCGGTGGGTAACGAGAGATTTAGAGGGATTTAAATTTGAGGCCTAGTATTTAGGCGCTGGGTCACCGGTATGGATTTAGTGACAGAATTAGACTTGGAAATGCACAGAAGCGTGTGTGTGAAGTTATTCTGAATGACCCTATGTGCACCTTCAATATTATATACCCTTTTAGGGATAGATTTCAAATAGCTCTGATATAGCAGAAACCACTAAATTATGAAATTGCTAAATTGGGAATTGTACTTCAACCCAGAACAAAAAATGTGCTTTGACGGACACTAAATATCTTGCCCAGCAACAACAGTACAGCGGTGGGTAACGAGAGATTTAGAGGGATTTAAATTTGAGGCCTAGTATTTAGGCGCTGGGTCACCGGTATGGATTTAGTGACAGAATTAGACTTGGAAATGCACAGAAGCGTGTGTGTGAAGTTATTCTGAATGACCCTATGTGCACCTTCAATATTATATACCCTTTTAGGGATAGATTTCAAATAGCTCTGATATAGCAGAAACCACTAAATTATGAAATTGCTAAATTGGGAATTGTACTTCAACCCAGAACAAAAAATGTGCTTTGACGGACACTAAATATCTTGCCCAGCAACAACAGTACAGCGGTGGGTAACGAGAGATTTAGAGGGATTTAAATTTGAGGCCTAGTATTTAGGCGCTGGGTCACCGGTATGGATTTAGTGACAGAATTAGACTTGGAAATGCACAGAAGCGTGTGTGTGAAGTTATTCTGAATGACCCTATGTGCACCTTCAATATTATATACCCTTTTAGGGATAGATTTCAAATAGCTCTGATATAGCAGAAACCACTAAATTATGAAATTGCTAAATTGGGAATTGTACTTCAACCCAGAACAAAAAATGTGCTTTGACGGACACTAAATATCTTGCCCAGCAACAACAGTACAGCGGTGGGTAACGAGAGATTTAGAGGGATTTAAATTTGAGGCCTAGTATTTAGGCGCTGGGTCACCGGTATGGATTTAGTGACAGAATTAGACTTGGAAATGCACAGAAGCGTGTGTGTGAAGTTATTCTGAATGACCCTATGTGCACCTTCAATATTATATACCCTTTTAGGGATAGATTTCAAATAGCTCTGATATAGCAGAAACCACTAAATTATGAAATTGCTAAATTGGGAATTGTACTTCAACCCAGAACAAAAAATGTGCTTTGACGGACACTAAATATCTTGCCCAGCAACAACAGTACAGCGGTGGGTAACGAGAGATTTAGAGGGATTTAAATTTGAGGCCTAGTATTTAGGCGCTGGGTCACCGGTATGGATTTAGTGACAGAATTAGACTTGGAAATGCACAGAAGCGTGTGTGTGAAGTTATTCTGAATGACCCTATGTGCACCTTCAATATTATATACCCTTTTAGGGATAGATTTCAAATAGCTCTGATATAGCAGAAACCACTAAATTATGAAATTGCTAAATTGGGAATTGTACTTCAACCCAGAACAAAAAATGTGCTTTGACGGACACTAAATATCTTGCCCAGCAACAACAGTACAGCGGTGGGTAACGAGAGATTTAGAGGGATTTAAATTTGAGGCCTAGTATTTAGGCGCTGGGTCACCGGTATGGATTTAGTGACAGAATTAGACTTGGAAATGCACAGAAGCGTGTGTGTGAAGTTATTCTGAATGACCCTATGTGCACCTTCAATATTATATACCCTTTTAGGGATAGATTTCAAATAGCTCTGATATAGCAGAAACCACTAAATTATGAAATTGCTAAATTGGGAATTGTACTTCAACCCAGAACAAAAAATGTGCTTTGACGGACACTAAATATCTTGCCCAGCAACAACAGTACAGCGGTGGGTAACGAGAGATTTAGAGGGATTTAAATTTGAGGCCTAGTATTTAGGCGCTGGGTCACCGGTATGGATTTAGTGACAGAATTAGACTTGGAAATGCACAGAAGCGTGTGTGTGAAGTTATTCTGAATGACCCTATGTGCACCTTCAATATTATATACCCTTTTAGGGATAGATTTCAAATAGCTCTGATATAGCAGAAACCACTAAATTATGAAATTGCTAAATTGGGAATTGTACTTCAACCCAGAACAAAAAATGTGCTTTGACGGACACTAAATATCTTGCCCAGCAACAACAGTACAGCGGTGGGTAACGAGAGATTTAGAGGGATTTAAATTTGAGGCCTAGTATTTAGGCGCTGGGTCACCGGTATGGATTTAGTGACAGAATTAGACTTGGAAATGCACAGAAGCGTGTGTGTGAAGTTATTCTGAATGACCCTATGTGCACCTTCAATATTATATACCCTTTTAGGGATAGATTTCAAATAGCTCTGATATAGCAGAAACCACTAAATTATGAAATTGCTAAATTGGGAATTGTACTTCAACCCAGAACAAAAAATGTGCTTTGACGGACACTAAATATCTTGCCCAGCAACAACAGTACAGCGGTGGGTAACGAGAGATTTAGAGGGATTTAAATTTGAGGCCTAGTATTTAGGCGCTGGGTGACAGGTATGGGTTTAGTGACAGAATTAGACTTGGAAATACACAGTAGCGGGTGTGTGTGAAGTTATTCTGAATGACCCAATGTGCACCTTCAATATTATATACCCTTTTTGGGATAGATTTCAAATAGCTCTGATATAGCAGGAACCACTAAATTATGAAATTGCTAAATTGGGAATTGTATTTCAACCCAGAACAAGAAATGTGCTTGAACGGACACTAAATAACTCGCCCAGCTACAGCACTAGGGACAGATTTAGCTGGATATAAATTTGAGGCCTAGTATTTAGGCGCTGGGTGACCGGTATGGATTTAGTGACAGAATTAGACTGGGATATGGCCAAAAAATAAACAGACTATTGCTGGTTAAATGCACTTGGTGTGACAGCTTCACCCTGATGTAGGCTTTAGCCAAAAAACAACCACACCATTGAGGGTTAAATGCACTTGGTGACAGGCGCAGCTTGCCCCTGATTTTGTATATGGCCAAAAAATGAACAGACTATTGCTGGTTAAATACACTTGGTGTGACAGCTTCACCCTGATGTAGGCTTTAGCCAAAAAACAACCACACCATTGAGGGTTAAATGCACTTGGTGACAGGCGCAGCTTGCCCCTGATTTTGTATATGGCCAAAAAATGAACAGACTATTGCTGGTTAAATGCACTTGGTGTCACAGCTTCACCCTGATGTAGGCTTTAGCCAAAAAACAACCACACCATTGAGGGTTAAATGCACTTGGTGACAGGCGCAGCTTGCCCCTGATTTTGTATATGGCCAAAAAATGAACAGACTATTGCTGGATAAATGCACTTGGTGTGACAGCTTCACCCTGATGTAGGCTTTAGCCAAAAAACAACCACACCATTGAGGGTTAAATGCACTTGGTCGCAGCTTGTGCTGGCGCACCACAAGACACAAAATGGCCGCCGATCACCCCAGAAAAATGAGACTGACAAACGGTCTGTGCAGCCTAAAAACAGTGAGCAATTGAGGATCAGCAGCTCAATGATCCACAGCTGCAGATCGATCAGTTAATCAAGTCCTTTGGAGGAGTTAATCTGCCTAATCTCGCCCTACTGTCGCAGCCGCAACCTCTCCCTACGCTAATCAGAGCAGAGTGACGGGCGGCGCTATGTGACTCCAGCTTAAATAGAGGCTGGGTCACATGGTGCTCTGGCCAATCACAGCCATGCCAATAGTAGGCATGGCTGTGATGGCCTCTTGGGGCAAGTAGTATGACGCTTGTTGATTGGCTGCTTTGCAGCCTTTCAAAAAGCGCCAAGAAAGCGTCACAAAAGCGCGAAGAAAGCGACGAACACCGAACCCGAACCCGGACTTTTACGAAAATGTCCGGGTTCGGGTCCGTGTCACGGACACCCCAAAATTCGGTACGAACCCGAACTATACAGTTCGAGTTCGCTCATCCCTAGTAGCAACCTCTGTTGGGCAATAATGGGAGTATACTGGTTATGTAATTGACATGATGCTGGCCTGATACACTGTATGAATCTATGTTATGGTACCAGCCAGGGCAACCTGTAGTCACCAAGGCAGATGTACAGTGTTGTCCCCTAGCTTTTCCAGGACTTTGAACAGCAAGATAGTCTAGATGTATCAAGGGATTTGTCACTCTGTAACTGGGTAACACCCTCTGTGGAGATGTAATGGAAGCCACACTTGGTACATACATTTGGTATCATATAGTATCAGGAAAACTGTGAGCATACACTATATATGTAGTTTTGTCCCCAGCATACTCCCACATATTGTCCAGCTTTCCAAAGCTGCTGGAAGGAAATCTACCCAATTTTACAGTGAAGGACACTTATAACTATATAACTAGACAGATTAGCTATTCCCCTGAATGTACTATGGCTGGTACTATGTGTGTACTACGGCTGGTACGATAAGTGCTATGGCTGGTACTATGTATGTATTAAAGCTAGTACTATTAGTACTATGTATGCGCTACAGCTGGTGCTGTTGTTATTGTTACCTAATATATTTCACACTATTAGTAGCTGGGAGATTCCTTCTAACAAATTGGCCATGCTTAGTGTGTAGATAAAAAGTATGCAGCCTAAATCCAGCCCCTTCCTCCTAAACTTCCTGGCTAGTATGCATTAGCATCAGAGGGGGAAGAAGACATGGCTGTATCCTAAGAATACATAGCTTTTCTATTTCATTTTAACTTGGCCTGAAATTGTGATATTGAAAACAAAAACAAAAAACAAGAAAAATAAAAGTAAGAAGGTTATGTCAGGTTTTGGTGGTTGTTTTTTGTTGTTGTTCGAATTCTGTGTTCAGTGTCTGTTTAAGAGCTATTGACAGTGGCTTCAGTTGTGGTATTTGTGGCATCTTATGTAAAATATAAAATGATACTGCATTTTTTTTTACATTTTATGCAATCTCAGTTAATTATCAGTTGTGGAGTATGTAGAATTTATTTAAATGTATTTGTATTTCACTGTTTGTTTCCTGGCTATTTACTATCAGCAAGAAAGATTTGGCAAAGGTTGGCAGGAACAGGGTTAACCACCCTGTTCCTCCAGTCTTGGTAGAAGTGAGTTGTTTCTGCTTTCTGTCCGGGGGTGGAGTTCCTGTCTAAGAGACAGAGTGGAGAGGATGCAGACTGCAGTGCTCCTGATCCCACAAAGGATTGTCCAGAGAGAAATACCACCAAATTTCCTCAAGAAAAGCCTTGAGAAGATAAAGACAACAGAGTGAACTGCTATATTCAGGTTCTACAGCCTGCGACGCAATGTCACGTCCCGTCCGGATCTTATTCATAAAATGACTGTCAGTTTTAAAAAAAATTAACCACTTCTAGCCAGGGGACAGGAAGTCCATATATGTCTGTTCCTGTAGCCCTTTGCAGACCACATACTCTAATCACCCCCTGCTGAGATCACCTCACACCTCGGACAGCTCCTAAGGACAAACCCCAGCCCATGCCTCTCCTGCCCACCTTGAAACCATGAAAGTTAAACACATGCTAGTTGGCCCTTCCTTGCTGCCTGGTCAATTTACACATCAGAAGCAGAGACAGCTGAGAGGGGGAAATGCATAAGGAGAGACATGTGAACCATGCTCTGAGAACCCCAAAAAGCATATTTAGGCTATATGGAATTATGACACAAAAATGCAGGTACCCTCAAAATGCACCTCTCACCCAGAGGAACCAGGAGAGTCCAAACTTAGCAACTCTGGGGTCTTCCCAGACTGGGAAATGGGTTACTAGTCACATGGAGGGGAGAGAGGTGTGGTGTCACCCATGGAATCGTCCATAAATTCATGGGGGACCCAGCACAAGTGCCTGGTTTTTCATATTTATTACGCCGGCAAAGTTAAGGGCCATTTTTGGACTGCTATCACTTCATCCACTAAGACCAGCAGCATTATCTAGCTTTTTGACAATTAGGCCATACTTTCATTTACTATCCCCTGATGATTCTGCCACCAAATTGGTGACAGTGAGAAACACGTCGGGATTACACTTTTTTCTTTTTGGGAGCAATTTTTATAGGGTTAACTGTCCAGGGTTTAGCCATCGATAAGTGGGGTCGCCTTGCTAGGGGGTGATACCTCCGCGGTTAGGCGGAGGTCCTCTCCACTTGTAGGCAGGGATCTTTTGCATTCTAGGGCCAGGCCTCCCTATTTTTCTAATTTTTCCCTTTTCCTGAACCATTGGAACACTGGCAGTGGGAAGATTGTGTCCGCAACTTGAATCCGATGACCAGGAATCTTGGAATCCGGATTTAGGATCCAACATTGAACCGCTGAGTACTACATACCGGTAACCTGGGAATTTGGTGTCCGCAATTTGAATGTGATGACCATGAATCTTGGAATCTGCATCTAGGATCCAACTTTGAACGGCTGAGTACTACATATCGGTAACCGTAAGTGGTCATTCCTTGATTTAGTGTGACACATTTGTCCGAGGTACTGCATACCCTATCTATGTCCATGCTAGATATCTAATTGCAGTTATTTTAATATATACAGTTGCAAGAAAAAGTATGTAAACCCCTTTGGAATGATATGGATTTCTGCACAAATTGGTCGTAAAATGTGATCTGATCTTCAACAATAGACAATCACAGTCTGCTTAAACTAATAACACACAAATAATTAAATGTTACCATGTTTATATTGAACACACCATGTAAACATTCACAGTGCAGGTGGAAAAAGTATGTGAACCCCTAGACTAATGGCATCTCCAAGAGATAATTGGAGTGAGGTGTCAGCCAACTGGAGTCCAATCAATGAGATGAGATTTGAGGCGTTGCTTACAGCTGCCCTTCCCTATAAAAAAAACACACACCAGTTCTGGGTTTGCTTTTCACAAGAAGCATTGCCTGATGTAAATGATGCCTCACACAAAAGAGCTCTCAGAAGACCTAAGATTAAAAATTGTTGACTTGCATAAAGCTGGAAAGGGTTATAAAAGTGTCTCCAAAAGCCTTGCTGTTCATCAGTCCATGGTAAGACAAATTGTCTATAAATGGAGAAAGTTCAGCAGTGTTATGACTCTCCCTAGGAGTGGCCGTCCTGTAAAGATGACTGCAAGTGCACAGCGCAGACTGCTCTATGAGGTGAAAAAGAATCCTAGAGTGTCAGCTAAAGATTTATAAAAGTCTCTGGCATATGCTAACATCCCTGTTAGCGAATCTACGATACGTAAAACACTAAACAAGAATAGATTTCATGGGAGGATACCACAGAGGAAGCCACTGCTGTCCAAAAAAACACATTGCTGCACGTTTACAGTTTGCACAAGAGCACCTGGATGTTCCACAGCAGTACTGGCAAAATATTCCGTGGACAGATGAAACCAAAGTTGAGTTGTTTGGAAGAAACACACAACACCATGTGTGGAGAAAAATAGGCACAGCACACCAACATCAAAACCTCATTCCAACTGTGAAGTATGGTGGTGGGGGCATCATGGTTTGGGGCTGCTTTGCTGCGTCAGGGCCTAGATGGATTGCTATCATTGAAAGAAAAACGAATTCCCAAGATTATCAAGACATTTTGCAGGAGAACTTAAAGGGGTTGTCCAGGTTCAGAGCTGAACCCGGACATACCCTTATTTTCACCCCGGCAGCCCTCCTGAGCCTGGCATCGGAGCATCTCATGCTCCGATGCGCTCCCGTGCCCTGCGCTAGATCGCGCAGGGCACAGGCTCTTGTGTTTTCAATAACACACTGCCGGGCGGTAACTTCCGCCCAGCAGTGTGTTCGGTGACGTCACCGGCTCTGAGGGGCGGGCTTTAGCTCTGCCCTAGCCGTTTTACTGGCTAGGGCAGAGCCAAATCCCGCCCATCAGTGCCGGTGACGTCACCGGGCTGCCTGTCAGCCCCATAGAGAGCCCGGTATGTCACCGGAATTCAGAAAAATGCCTTTGCCCTGCGCGATTTAATTATTTGTGTGTTATTAGTTTAAGCAGACTGTGATTGTCTATTGTTGTGACTTAGATGAAGATCAGATCACATTTTATTACCAATTTGCGCAGAAATCCATATCATTCCAAAGGGTTCACATACTTTTTCTTGCAACTGTATATTGTATTGTCGTGTGGGATTTATCTTAAATAATATCTATATAAAAGTTATGTTTTAAAGTAGGTTTAATTTCTCAGTAAGTTTCAGTAATATACCTACCCAAAATATGCATTAAAACTACTGTGAAGTAGTATGGGACATTTTTGTAAAATTAGGGAAAACTGGCGTGGCTAGCAGCAGGGAGGGGCGAACAAGTCCTCCCAAACCCTCCTTCAGGAACACCCACCGTGCAGCCCTTAGCCAGCCCACAAAATGGGGCATAAAAGTCTGTGCGCAATGGGAGAGGACAGCTTTTTGCCCTGTGGTCACATCGCCGATTGGCTGTTCGTTGGAACGTAAGTTTTGTGCCTGGATTTTTCATAGGCAAAATCCAAGATAGTAATTTCTCTTTTTATCCCCGTTTATTTTCCACATGCTTCCCAGCTTGCTATTGTAATCTTTTTCTGTACATTTTTGTATGCATTGTTTGTTTCACTACTGTGTTACTTAAAGTAAAAGATATTTGCATATCTTTGAAATTGTCTCTCTCTTATTGCTCTAAGCCCCACTGCAACAAAATACTGTTAGCGTGTAGTGTGATAGTGGGGCTGATTTGTGAGTGGTCCGAACCCCTATCCCTACAATTATAGAGTCGTTCACTCACGAACGTGGTGGCAGCAGAAAATAAGGGGGGTCCGTGATTGACTGTTTGAGCAATTCTGAATCTCCCCCCTGTCACGTTCCACCCTCGGTTGGGTTTTTCTCCCCGCTGGGATCATAAGTCTGATTTAAACGGGGGTGGTTGTGACACAGCCAATGCTGTGAAGTGAGGGAATACAGCTAAAGGTGGGGTCACATCCCGTTTTTGCCATCCTTTTACACTGGCAAAAAATATATATATATATAAAAAAAAGGATGCAAAAGTGTTGTATCCTGCAGGGCCCAGTAAAAAAACAAAACAACTACAGTATATGTTAACTGTGACGAAACCGCACCTTGCAGCCCTGTCTGACATTGAGGTATGGTATCATCACTGGTTACCAATAAGTGATGTTACACCATCCCTGGAAGTACATAAGCTCAGCTTGGCAGAGTTTACAGAGACACCTTGTGTCCACATGGGCACAGAGAGGCACAGGGAGTGAGAGAGGGTGGCCCACACAACCTCCGGTGTGGCGCAACACTCGCTCACAACCCGGACAAGCTGAGAGGGTCCTTTCACTGCCCTAGTGAAACAGAGCCCTACCAGCCCAGTAGACTGCCACCAGTTCCTCATTAGATATAAGCCCGGTCTGTTCATGGGATTATATCAGTCAGAAACCAATCCACTGGTAGCATATGACGTTATGCCGAAAAACGAACGTGGGGATTCATGGATCAAGAATAACGCAAGATTGATTTATATATATTTTATTGTCTTAAGAGCGTACTCGACACAACACACTATATACACATGATATATACAATGGTCAGATGTGCAAATACAAATGGTGGTACAATCTGTTAGTGAAAGTCAGTTACCAGAAACGTAGGTGGTTCTTCAATGTGTAACGAAAGCTTCTTTTCCAAGGTCCCTCCAAACACATTACATGACGTGGCCCCCTTCAGAGAAAGACAATGGTCTGTGCACGGCACGGGCACTTTAACCCTTAGACATTCAAGCCCCTCCCTCCCCCTGGGAGGATTCAACACCCCCCTTCCTGGTCCTGTATCCAAAAGTCTGCAAAACCCATTATTGCTCATAGCTCCAGACTGGAAAGTCCTGGGGAGATGGTTCTGGTACCAATGGATCCACCTTGACCGCTGGGGCATGTAGAGACCAAACATGGCATTGATATTTGGTTTCAATTAGGAGTTCCCCATATGTCCCCTTCCCTGCATCCCACATGCAAACAAAGACCAGGAGAATGTCCGTCTCAGTCCCAGGGTTGCAGAGGCGCAAACGGTTTATTTTGGAGATGTGCGGCTAGTTAGTAATTTCTTATAAACTCCTAGTTCAATGATGTCTACAGAATTTCTTTGTTGTTGTTGACCAACTCAGCCCCTCACAGGCATTCATCCTGCCAGAGAAGCTTAGCTGCCAGTGTGGCTGAGTGGGGTGTGATGTAAACACATGGCTGTGCTTTGAAGCCCGATTTCCTCTGCCCACTCCTGGAGCAAATTGCAGGAATTAAATCATAACTCCAAGTATCCCTCACTAACGTGTATATATATACAGTGCTGCCCATAATTATTCATACCCCTGGCAAATTTTGACTTAAAGTTACTTTTTTTCAACCAGTAAGTTTCTGACAGGGAATAACATAGGTGTCTTCCAAAAGATAATAAGACAATGTACTAGAGGCATTATTGTGGAATAAAAACATTTCTCAGCTTTTATTTACATTTGAGCAAAAAATACAAGATGTTCCGCACTGTGGAAAATCTCAGAGGACGTGGTCGGAAGCCAAAAGTGACACCTGTGCTGGCCAGGAGTATAGTTAGAGAGGTGAAAAAGAATCCAAGGATCACCACCAAGGCCATCCTGTTGAATCTGGGCTCTGCTAGTGGCACTGTCTCAAGGTAGACAATCCAACGGACACTGCACACTGCTGGGTTCCACGGATACAGACCAAGGCACTCTAAATAAGGCACACAAAAGCTCGCTTGGCCTTTGCAAAAGCTCATCTGGACAAAGAAAAAGGCTTCTAGTCTTCTGTGTTATGGTCAGATGAAACAAAAATTTGATGTTTCCTTCATTTGGCGTAAAAAAGGAGAAGTCTTCAACCCAAAGAACACCATCCCCACTGTGAAACATGGTGGTGGGAACCTCATGCTTTGGGGGTGTTTTTTAGCCAATTGACCAGGGAACCTATTCACAGTAAACTGCACCATGAAAAAAGAGCAATGCATGAGGATTCTCAACGACAACATAGCCCAGACTTGAATCCAATTGAGAATCTGTGGTGGGAGCAAAAGATCAGGGTGATGGCAAGAAGACCATACAACCTGAAGGATTTGGAGCTCATTGCTAAAGATGAATGGGCAAAAATACCTGTGGAGACATGCAAAAAGCTGGTCTGCAATTATAAGAAGCGTTTGATTGCTGTAATAGCAAATAAAGGCTTTTCTATTGATTATTGAGAAGGGTATGAATCATTTTGGACTGGATACTTTTTGCTCAAATGTAAATAAAAGCTGAGAAATGTTTTTTTTTTCCCTCACAATAATGCCTCGTGTACATCGTCTTATTATCTTTTGGGAGACACCTATGTCACTTATCATCAAAAAATTACTTGCTGGTTGAATAAGAGTAACTTTAAGTAAAAATTTTCCAGGGGTATTAATAATTATAGGAAGCACAGTATATATACAGTATATGTTTATTTATTTTTTTGTTTTGTTTCAATGGAACGCTGTGGAGACAGATGTCACTCCATGTCATCAGTCTAAGGCATTTGTTTAACGTACAGATTTTTTTAACCTTCTCAGGACCACTGCACGCAGTATTGCGTCCTGGCGGCGGCCCTGTTGTTCCTCCTGGACGCGCCGATGCGTCCTCTCGCGAGAGGCGAGATTTCCTGTGAATGCGCGCACACAGGAGCACGCGTTCACAGGAACCAAAGGTAAACAAGTTCATCTACAGACTGCCAGTGGCGATCATTCGCTGGCAGGCTGTAGATGCGATTTTTTTTAACCCCTGAAAGGTATATCAGATGCTGTTTTGTTAACAGTGTCTGATATACCTGCTACCTGGTCCTCTGGTGGTCCCTTTTGCTTGGATCGACCACCAGAGGACACAGGCAGCTCTGTAATAAGTAGCACCACACTACACTACACCCCCCTGTCACTTATTAACCCCTTATTAACTCTTGATCACCCCCCTGTCATTGATCACCCCACTGTAAGGCTCCATTCAGACGTCCGTATGTGTTTTGCGGATCCGCAGAATATATATATTTTTTTTCTTACAAAGTCTCATATTCCACAAACTTGTGACAAAAAATAAAATCTCACATGAACTCACCATACCCCTCACAGAATTCAAATGCGCAAAATTTTTTAGACATTTATATTCCAGACATCTTCTCACGCTTTAGGGCCCCTAAAATGGCAGGGCAGTATAAATACCCCATAAGTGACCCAATTTTGGAAAGAAGACACCCCAAAGTATTCCGTGAGGGGCATAGCGAGTTCCTAGAATATATATATTTTTTGGCACAAGTTTTTTTTTCTCTTACAAAATAATTTTCCGCTAACTAGTCTGGAATCCAAATGATTAAAAATGCCCTCCTAAAAGGTACTCATTGGAATTTGGGCCCCTTTGCGCACCTAGGCTGCAAAAAAGTGTCACACATGTGGTATCACCGTACTCGGGAGAAGTAGGGAAATGTGTTTTGGGGTGTATTTTTACATATACCCATACTGTGTGTGAGAAATATCTCTGTAAATGACAACTTTTTAATTTTTTTTATACAAAGTTCTCAATTTACAGAGATATTTCTCTCACCCAGCATGGGTATATGTAAAAATACACCCTAAAACACATTGCCCTACTTCTCCTGAGTATGGCGATACCACATGTGTGACACTTTTTTGCAGCCTCGGTGCGTAAAGGGGCCGAAAGTCCAACGAGTGCCTTTAGGCTTTACAGGGTTGCTCACAATTTAGCACCGCCCAAAATGCCAGAACAGTAAACACACCCCACCAATGACCCCATTTCGGAAAGAAGACACCCCAATGTATTCGCTGAGGGGCATATTGAGTCCATGAGTCCATGATAGATTGAACAAAAATCAATTTCCGCTAACTTGTGCCAAAAAAAAAAAACTTCTATGAACTCGCCATGCCCCTCACAGAATACCTTGGGGTGTCTTCTTTCCAAAATGGGGTCATATGTGGGGTATTTATACTGCCCTGGCATTTTAGAGGCCTTAAAGCGTGAGAATCCAAATGCCTAAAAATGCCCTCCTAAAAAATACTCATTGGAATTTGGGCCCCTTTGCACACTTAGGCTGCAAAAAAAGTCACATATGTAGTATCGCCGTACTCAGGAGAAGTAGTGCAATGTGTTTTGGGGTGTATTTTTGCATATACCCATGCTGGGTGAGAGAAATATCTCTGTCAAATGACAACTTTGTATAAAAAAATGGTAAAAGTTGTCATTTAGAGAGATATTTATCTCACCCAGCATGGGTATATGTAAAAAGACACCCCCAAACACATTGCCCTACTTCTATGTACCACATGTGTGACACTTTTTTGCAGCCAAGATGCGCAAAGGGGCCCAAATTCCAATGAGTACTTTCAGGATTTCACAGGGCATTTTTACGCATATGGATTCCAAACTACTTCTCGCGCTTTAGGGCCCCTAAAATGCCCGGGCAGTATAAATACCCCACAAGTGACCCCATTTTGGAAAGAAGACACTCAAGGTATTCCGTGAGGGGTATGGTGTGTTCATGTAAAATTTTATTTTTTGTCGCAAGTTAGTGGAATATGAGACTTTGTAAGAACAAAATAATAATAATAATTTCCGCTAACTTCTGACAAAAAATAAAAACTTCCATGAACTCACTGTGCCCATCAGCGAATACCTTAGGGTGTCTTCTTTCCGAAATGGGGTCATTTGTGGGGTGTTTCTACTGTCTGGGCATTCACATTTTTGCACCATAGTTTGTAAACGCTATAACTTTTACCCAAACCAATAAATTTACACTTATTGCATTTTTTTTATCAAAGACATGTAGAACAATACATTTAGAAAAATTTTATATAGAAATGTAGTTTTAATTGAAAAATGTTACAACAGAAAGTGAGAAATGTAGTTTTTTTGCAAAAATTTCGGTCAATTTCGATTAATATAAAAAAAAGTAAAAATGTCAGCAGCAATGAAATACCACCAAATGAAAGCTCTATTAGTGAGAAGAAAAGGAGGCAAAATTCATTTGGGTGGTAAGTTGTATGACCGAGCAATAAACCGTGAAAGTAGTGTAGTGCAGAATTGTGAAAAGTTGTCTGGTCATTAAGGGGTCTTAAGTAGGGATGAGCGAACTCGAACTGTATAGTTCGGGTTCGTACCGAATTTTGGGGTGTCCGTGACACGGACCCGAACCCGGACATTTTCGTAAAAGTCCGGGTTCGGGTTCGGTGTTCGTCGCTTTCTTCGCGCTTTTGTGACGCTTTCTTGGCGCTTTTTGAAAGGCTGCAAAGCAGCCAATCAACAAGCGTCATACTACTTGCCCCAAGAGGCCATCACAGCCATGCCTACTATTGGCATGGCTGTGATTGGCCAGAGCACCATGTGACCCAGCCTCTATTTAAGCTGGAGTCACATAGCGCCGCCCGTCACTCTGCTCTGATTAGCGTAGGGAGAGGTTGCGGCTGCGACAGTAGGGCGAGATTAGGCAGATTAACTCCTCCAAAGGACTTGATTAACTGATCGATCTGCAGCTGTGGATCATTGAGCTGCTGATCCTCAATTGCTCACTGTTTTTAGGCTGCACAGACCGTTTGTCAGTCACATTTTTCTGGGGTGATCGGCGGCCATTTTGTGTCTTGTGGTGCGCCAGCACAAGCTGCGACCAAGTGCATTTAACCCTCAATGGTGTGGTTGTTTTTTGGCTAAAGCCTACATCAGGGTGAAGCTGTCACACCAAGTGCATTTAACCAGCAATAGTCTGTTCATTTTTTGGCCATATACAAAATCAGGGGCAAGCTGCGCCTGTCACCAAGTGCATTTAACCCTCAATGGTGTGGTTGTTTTTTGGCTAAAGCCTACATCAGGGTGAAGCTGTCACACCAAGTGCATTTAACCAGCAATAGTCTGTTCATTTTTTGGCCATATACTAAATCAGGGGCAAGCTGCGCCTGTCACCAAGTGCATTTAACCCTCAATGGTGTGGTTGTTTTTTGGCTAAAGCCTACATCAGGGTGAAGCTGTCACACCAAGTGCATTTAACCAGCAATAGTCTGTTCATTTTTTGGCCATATACAAAATCAGGGGCAAGCTGCGCCTGTCACCAAGTGCATTTAACCCTCAATGGTGTGGTTGTTTTTTGGCTAAAGCCTACATCAGGGTGAAGCTGTCACACCAAGTGCATTTAACCAGCAATAGTCTGTTCATTTTTTGGCCATATACTAAATCAGGGGCAAGCTGCGCCTGTCACCAAGTGCATTTAACCCTCAATGGTGTGGTTGTTTTTTGGCTAAAGCCTACATCAGGGTGAAGCTGTCACACCAAGTGCATTTAACTAGCAATAGTCTGTTTATTTTTTGGCCATATCCCAGTCTAATTCTGTCACTAAATCCATACCGGTCACCCAGCGCCTAAATACTAGGCCTCAAATTTATATCCAGCTAAATCTGTCCCTAGTGCTGTAGCTGGGCGAGTTATTTAGTGTCCGTTCAAGCACATTTCTTGTTCTGGGTTGAAATACAATTCCCAATTTAGCAATTTCATAATTTAGTGGTTTCTGCTATATCAGAGCTATTTGAAATCTATCCCTAAAAGGGTATATAATATTCAAGGTGCACATTGGGTCATTCAGAATAACTTCACACACACCCGCTACTGTGTATTTCCAAGTCTAATTCTGTCACTAAACCCATACCTGTCACGCAGCGCCTAAATACTAGGCCTCAAATTTATATCCAGCTAAATCTGTCCCTAGTGCTGTAGCTGGGCGAGTTATTTAGTGTCCGTTCAAGCACATTTCTTGTTCTGGGTTGAAATACAATTCCCAATTTAGCAATTTCATAATTTAGTGGTTTCTGCTATATCAGAGCTATTTGAAATCTATCCCTAAAAGGGTATATAATATTCAAGGTGCACATTGGGTCATTCAGAATAACTTCACACACACCCGCTACTGTGTATTTCCAAGTCTAATTCTGGCACTAAACCCATACCTGTCACCCAGCGCCTAAATACTAGGCCTCAAATTTATATCCCGCTAAATCTGTCCTTAGTGCTGTAGCTGGGCGAGTTATTTAGTGTCCGTTCAAGCACATTTCTTGTTCTGGGTTGAAATACAATTCCCAATTTAGCAATTTCATAATTTAGTGGTTTCTGCTATATCAGAGCTATTTGAAATCTATCCCTAAAAGGGTATATAATATTCAAGGTGCACATTGGGTCATTCAGAATAACTTCACACACACCCGCTACTGTGTATTTCCAAGTCTAATTCTGGCACTAAACCCATACCTGTCACCCAGCGCCTAAATACTAGGCCTCAAATTTATATCCCGCTAAATCTGTCCTTAGTGCTGTAGCTGGGCGAGTTATTTAGTGTCCGTTCAAGCACATTTCTTGTTCTGGGTTGAAATACAATTCCCAATTTAGCAATTTCATAATTTAGTGGTTTCTGCTATATCAGAGCTATTTGAAATCTATCCCTAAAAGGGTATATAATATTCAAGGTGCACATTGGGTCATTCAGAATAACTTCACACACACCCGCTACTGTGTATTTCCAAGTCTAATTCTGGCACTAAACCCATACCTGTCACCCAGCGCCTAAATACTAGGCCTCAAATTTATATCCCGCTAAATCTGTCCTTAGTGCTGTAGCTGGGCGAGTTATTTAGTGTCCGTTCAAGCACATTTCTTGTTCTGGGTTGAAATACAATTCCCAATTTAGCAATTTCATAATTTAGTGGTTTCTGCTATATCAGAGCTATTTGAAATCTATCCCTAAAAGGGTATATAATATTCAAGGTGCACATTGGGTCATTCAGAATAACTTCACACACACCCGCTACTGTGTATTTCCAAGTCTAATTCTGGCACTAAACCCATACCTGTCACCCAGCGCCTAAATACTAGGCCTCAAATTTATATCCCGCTAAATCTGTCCTTAGTGCTGTAGCTGGGCGAGTTATTTAGTGTCCGTTCAAGCACATTTCTTGTTCTGGGTTGAAATACAATTCCCAATTTAGCAATTTCATAATTTAGTGGTTTCTGCTATATCAGAGCTATTTGAAATCTATCCCTAAAAGGGTATATAATATTCAAGGTGCACATTGGGTCATTCAGAATAACTTCACACACACCCGCTACTGTGTATTTCCAAGTCTAATTCTGGCACTAAACCCATACCTGTCACCCAGCGCCTAAATACTAGGCCTCAAATTTATATCCCGCTAAATCTGTCCCTAGTGCTGTAGCTGGGCGAGTTATTTAGTGTCCGTTCAAGCACATTTCTTGTTCTGGGTTGAAATACAATTCCCAATTTAGCAATTTCATAATTTAGTGGTTTCTGCTATATCAGAGCTATTTGAAATCTATCCCTAAAAGGGTATATAATATTCAAGGTGCACATTGGGTCATTCAGAATAACTTCACACACACCCGCTACTGTGTATTTCCAAGTCTAATTCTGGCACTAAACCCATACCTGTCACCCAGCGCCTAAATACTAGGCCTCAAATTTATATCCCGCTAAATCTGTCCTTAGTGCTGTAGCTGGGCGAGTTATTTAGTGTCCGTTCAAGCACATTTCTTGTTCTGGGTTGAAATACAATTCCCAATTTAGCAATTTCATAATTTAGTGGTTTCTGCTATATCAGAGCTATTTGAAATCTATCCCTAAAAGGGTATATAATATTCAAGGTGCACATTGGGTCATTCAGAATAACTTCACACACACCCGCTACTGTGTATTTCCAAGTCTAATTCTGGCACTAAACCCATACCTGTCACCCAGCGCCTAAATACTAGGCCTCAAATTTATATCCCGCTAAATCTGTCCTTAGTGCTGTAGCTGGGCGAGTTATTTAGTGTCCGTTCAAGCACATTTCTTGTTCTGGGTTGAAATACAATTCCCAATTTAGCAATTTCATAATTTAGTGGTTTCTGCTATATCAGAGCTATTTGAAATCTATCCCTAAAAGGGTATATAATATTCAAGGTGCACATTGGGTCATTCAGAATAACTTCACACACACCCGCTACTGTGTATTTCCAAGTCTAATTCTGGCACTAAACCCATACCTGTCACCCAGCGCCTAAATACTAGGCCTCAAATTTATATCCCGCTAAATCTGTCCCTAGTGCTGTAGCTGGGCGAGTTATTTAGTGTCCGTTCAAGCACATTTCTTGTTCTGGGTTGAAATACAATTCCCAATTTAGCAATTTCATAATTTAGTGGTTTCTGCTATATCAGAGCTATTTGAAATCTATCCCTAAAAGGGTATATAATATTCAAGGTGCACATTGGGTCATTCAGAATAACTTCACACACACCCGCTACTGTGTATTTCCAAGTCTAATTCTGGCACTAAACCCATACCTGTCACCCAGCGCCTAAATACTAGGCCTCAAATTTATATCCCGCTAAATCTGTCCCTAGTGCTGTAGCTGGGCGAGTTATTTAGTGTCCGTTCAAGCACATTTCTTGTTCTGGGTTGAAATACAATTCCCAATTTAGCAATTTCATAATTTAGTGGTTTCTGCTATATCAGAGCTATTTGAAATCTATCCCTAAAAGGGTATATAATATTCAAGGTGCACATAGGGTCATTCAGAATAACTTCACACACACCCGCTACTGTGTATTTCCAAGTCTAATTCTGGCACTAAACCCATACCTGTCACCCAGCGCCTAAATACTAGGCCTCAAATTTATATCCCGCTAAATCTGTCCCTAGTGCTGTAGCTGGGCGAGTTATTTAGTGTCCGTTCAAGCACATTTCTTGTTCTGGGTTGAAATACAATTCCCAATTTAGCAATTTCATAATTTAGTGGTTTCTGCTATATCAGAGCTATTTGAAATCTATCCCTAAAAGGGTATATAATATTCAAGGTGCACATAGGGTCATTCAGAATAACTTCACACACCCGCTACTGTGCATTTCCAAATCTAATTCTGTCACTAAACCCATACCTGTCACCCAGCGCCTAAATACTAGGCCTCAAATTTATATCCCGCTAAATCTCTCGTTACCGCTGTCCTGTTGTGGCTGGGAAAGTTATTTAGTGTCCGTCAAAGCACATTTTTTGTTCTGGGTTGAAATACAATTCCCAATTTAGCAATTTCATAATTTAGTCGTTTCTGCTATATCAGAGCTATTTGAAATCTATCCCTAAAAGGGTAGATCATATTGAAGGTGCACATAGGGTCATTCAGAATAACTTCACACACACGCTGCTGTGCATTTCCAAGTCTAATTCTGTCACTAAATCCATACCGGTCACCCAGCGCCTAAATACTAGGCCTCAAATTTATATCCCGCTGAATTTGAATACAATACATTGGGCCAAATAATATATTTGTTGTTGTGGTGAACCATAACAATGAGAAAAACATCTAGTAAGGGACGCGGACGTGGACATGGTCGTGGTGGTGTTAGTGGACCCTCTGGTGCTGGGAGAGGACGTGGCCGTTCTGCCACATCCACACGTCCTAGTGTACCAACTACCTCAGGTCCCAGTAGCCGCCAGAATTTACAGCGATATATGGTGGGGCCCAATGCCGTTCTAAGGATGGTAAGGCCTGAGCAGGTACAGGCATTAGTCAATTGGGTGGCCGACAGTGGATCCAGCACGTTCACATTATCTCCCACCCAGTCTTCTGCAGAAAGCGCACAGATGGCGCCTGAAAACCAACCCCATCAGTCTGTCACATCACCCCCATGCATACCAGGGAAACTGTCTCAGCCTCAAGTTATGCAGCAGTCTCTTATGCTGTTTGAAGACTCCGCTGGCAGGGTTTCCCAAGGGCATCCACCTAGCCCTTCCCCAGCGGTGAAAGACATAGAATGCACTGACGCACAACCACTTATGTTTCCTGATGATGAGGACATGGGAATACCACCTCAGCATGTCTCTGATGATGACGAAACACAGGTGCCAACTGCTGCGTCTTTCTGCAGTGTGCAGACTGAACAGGAGGTCAGGGATCAAGACTGGGTGGAAGACGATGCAGGGGACGATGAGGTCCTAGACCCCACATGGAATGAAGGTCGTGCCACTGACTTTCACAGTTCGGAGGAAGAGGCAGTGGTGAGACCGAGCCAACAGCGTAGCAAAAGAGGGAGCAGTGGGCAAAAGCAGAACACCCGCCGCCAAGAGACTCCGCCTGCTACTGACCGCCGCCATCTGGGACCGAGCACCCCAAAGGCAGCTTCAAGGAGTTCCCTGGCATGGCACTTCTTCAAACAATGTGCTGACGACAAGACCCGAGTGGTTTGCACGCTGTGCCATCAGAGCCTGAAGCGAGGCATTAACGTTCTGAACCTGAGCACAACCTGCATGACCAGGCACCTGCATGCAAAGCATGAACTGCAGTGGAGTAAACACCTTAAAACCAAGGAAGTCACTCAGGCTCCCCCTGCTACCTCTTCTGCTGCTGCCGCCTCGGCCTATTCTGCTGCTGCCGCCTCGGCCTCTTCCTCCGCCTCTGGAGGAACGTTGGCACCTGCCGCCCAGCAAACAGGGGATGTACCACCAACACCACCACCACCACCTCCGTCACCAAGCGTCTCAACCATGTCACACGCCAGCGTTCAGCTCTCCATCTCACAAACATTTGATAGAAAGCGTAAATTCCCACCTAGCCACCCTCGATCCCTGGCCCTGAATGCCAGCATTTCTAAACTACTGGCCTATGAAATGCTGTCATTTAGGCTGGTGGACACAGACAGCTTCAAACAGCTCATGTCGCTTGCTGTCCCACAGTATGTTGTTCCCAGCCGGCACTACTTCTCCAAGAGAGCCGTGCCTTCCCTGCACAACCAAGTATCCGATAAAATCAAGTGTGCACTGCGCAACGCCATCTGTGGCAAGGTCCACCTAACCACAGATACGTGGACCAGTAAGCACGGCCAGGGACGCTATATCTCCCTAACTGCACACTGGGTAAATGTAGTGGCAGCTGGGCCCCAGGCGGAGAGCTGTTTGGCGCACGTCCTTCCGCCGCCAAGGATCGCAGGGCAACATTCTTTGCCTCCTGTTGCCACCTCCTCCTTCTCGGCTTCCTCCTCCTCTTCTTCCACCTGCTCATCCAGTCAGCCACACACCTTCACCACCAACTTCAGCACAGCCCGGGGTAAACGTCAGCAGGCCATTCTGAAACTCATATGTTTGGGGGACAGGCCCCACACCGCACAGGAGTTGTGGCGGGGTATAGAACAACAGACCGACGAGTGGTTGCTGCCGGTGAGCCTCAAGCCCGGCCTGGTGGTGTGTGATAATGGGCGAAATCTCGTTGCAGCTCTGGGACTAGCCAATTTGACGCACATCCCTTGCTTGGCGCATGTGCTGAATTTGGTGGTGCAGAAGTTCATTCACAACTACCCCGACATGTCAGAGCTGCTGCATAAAGTGCGGGCCGTCTGTTCGCGCTTCCGGCGTTCACATCCTGCTGCTGCTCGCCTGTCTGCGCTACAGCGTAACTTCGGCCTTCCCGCTCACCGCCTCATATGCGACGTGCCCACCAGGTGGAACTCCACCTTGCACATGCTGGACAGACTGTGCGAGCAGCAGCAGGCCATAGTGGAGTTTCAGCTGCAGCACGCACGGGTCAGTCGCACTACAGAACAGCACCACTTCACCACCAATGACTGGGCCTCCATGCGAGACCTGTGTGCCCTGTTGCGCTGTTTCGAGTACTCCACCAACATGGCCAGTGGCGATGACACCGTTATCAGCGTTACAATACCACTTCTATGTCTCCTTGAGAAAACACTTAGGGCGATGATGGAAGAGGAGGTGGCCCAGGAGGAGGAGGAGGAGGAGGAGGAAGAGGGGTCATTTTTAGCACTTTCAGGCCAGTCTCTTCGAAGTGACTCAGAGGGAGGTTTTTGGCAACAGCAGAGGCCAGGTACAAATGTGGCCAGCCAGGGCCCACTACTGGAGGACGAGGAGGACGAGGATGAGGAGGAGGTGGAGGAGGATGAGGATGAAGCATGGTCACAGCGGGGTGGCACCCAACGCAGCTCGGGTCCATCACTGGTGCGTGGCTGGGGGGAAAGGCAGGACGATGACGATACGCCTCCCACAGAGGACAGCTTGTCCTTATCCCTGGGCAGCCTGGCACACATGAGCGACTACATGCTGCAGTGCCTGCGCAACGACAGCAGAGTTGCCCACATTTTAACCTGTGCGGACTACTGGGTTGCCACCCTGCTGGATCCACGCTACAAAGACAATGTGCCCACCTTACTTCCTGCACTGGAGCGTGATAGGAAGATGCGCGAGTACAAGCGCACGTTGGTAGACGCGCTACTGAGAGCATTCCCAAATGTCACAGGGGAACAAGTGGAAGCCCAAGGCCAAGGCAGAGGAGGAGCAAGAGGTCGCCAAGGCAGCTGTGTCACGGCCAGCTCCTCTGAGGGCAGGGTTAGCATGGCAGAGATGTGGAAAACTTTTGTCAACACGCCACAGCTAACTGCACCACCACCTGATACGCAACGTGTTAGCAGGAGGCAACATTTCACTAACATGGTGGAACAGTACGTGTGCACACCCCTCCACGTACTGACTGATGGTTCGGCCCCATTCAACTTCTGGGTCTCTAAATTGTCCACGTGGCCAGAGCTAGCCTTTTATGCCTTGGAGGTGCTGGCCTGCCCGGCAGCCAGCGTTTTGTCTGAACGTGTATTCAGCACGGCAGGGGGCGTCATTACAGACAAACGCAGCCGCCTGTCTACAGCCAATGTGGACAAGCTGACGTTCATAAAAATGAACCAGGCATGGATCCCACAGGACCTGTCCGTCCCTTGTCCAGATTAGACATTAACTACCTCCCCATAACCATATATTATTGGACTCCAGGGCACTTCCTCATTCAATCCTATTTTTATTTTCATTTTACCATTATATTGCGATGCTACCCAAAGTTGAATGAACCTCTCCTCTGCCTGTGTGCTAGGCCTAAATATATGCCAATGGACTGTTGCAGTGGTGGCTGACATGAAGCCTGATTCTCTGCTATGACATGCAGACTAATTCTCTGCTGACATGAAGCCAGATTGTCTGTTACGGGACCTCCCTCCTCTGCCTGGGTGCTGGGCCTAAATTTATGACAATGGACTGTTGCAGTGGTGGCTGACGTGAAGCCTCATTCTCTGCTATGACATGCAGACTGATTCTCTGCTGACATGAAGCCAGATTGTCTGTTACGGGACCTCTCTCCTCTGCCTGTGTGCTAGGCCTAAATATATGCCAATGGACTGTTGCAGTGGTGGCTGACGTGAAGCCTGATTCTCTGCTATGACATGCAGACTGATTCTCTGCTGACATGAAGCCAGATCCTCTGTTACGGGACCTCTCTCCTCTGCCTGTGTGTGTGCTGGGCCTAAATATATGCCAATGGACTGTTGCAGTGGTGGCTGACGTGAAGCCTCATTCTCTGCTATGACATGCAGACTAATTCTCTGCTGACATGAAGACAGATTCTCTGTTACGGGACCTCCCTCCTCTGCCTGGGTGCTGGGCCTAAATATATGCCAATGGACTGTTGCAGTGGTGGGTGACGTGAAGCCTCATTCTCTGCTATGACATGCAGACTAATTCTCTGCTGAAATGAAGCCAGATTGTCTGTTACGGGACCTCTCTCCTCTGCCTGTGTGTGTGCTGGGCCTAAATATATGCCAATGGACTGTTGCAGTGGTGGCTGACGTGAAGCCTCATTCTCTGCTATGACATGCAGACTAATTCTCTGCTGACATGAAGACAGATTCTCTGTTACGGGACCTCTCTCCTCTGCCTGTGTGTGTGCTGGGCCTAAATATATGCCAATGGACTGTTGCAGTGGTGGCTGACGTGAAGCCTCATTCTCTGCTATGACATGCAGACTAATTCTCTGCTGACATGAAGACAGATTCTCTGTTACGGGACCTCCCTCCTCTGCCTGGGTGCTGGGCCTAAATATATGCCAATGGACTGTTGCAGTGGTGGCTGATGTGAAGCCTCATTCTCTGCTATGACATGCAGACTAATTCTCTGCTGACATGAAGACAGATTCTCTGTTACGGGACCTCTCTCCTCTGCCTGGGTGCCGGGGCCTAAATATCTGAGAATGGACTGTTCCAGTGGTGGGTGACGGGAAGCCAGATTCTCTGCTATGGAACCTCTCTCCAATTGATTTTGGTTAATTTTTATTTATTTAATTTTTAATTTAATTCATTTCCCTATCCACATTTGTTTGCAGGGGATTTACCTACATGTTGCTGCCTTTTGCAGCCCTCTAGCTCTTTCCTGGGCTGTTTTACAGCCTTTTTAGTGCCGAAAAGTTCGGGTCCCCATTGACTTCAATGGGGTTCGGGTTCGGGACGAAGTTCGGATCGGGTTCGGATCCCGAACCCGAACATTTCCGGGATGTTCGGCCGAACTTCTCGAACCCGAACATCCAGGTGTTCGCTCAACTCTAGTCTTAAGCTAGGGGGGCTGAAGTGGTTAATATGTTAAACAGCAGCAGTTAGCTTCAGTGGAGGCATACCTGGAGAGGAGAAAATTGGGTGATGTCAGTAGGCAGCGATGACAATGTGGATTTCATATCCATAATATTGCATTCTGGTATAATTCAGTATGTGCACTTGAAAGATGCAACAAGAGTTGCACTTGAAAGATGTTGCTGAATTACTGCAAACGAGCCTGCCTCCATATCCTTGCTGGTGCCAGAGAAGAATTGCACTAAAGCCTGCTGTTGCTGTATGCATTTTAAGTCCACTTAGTAAAAAGGACTTTGTTACTTTCAACTCTGGCCTCATTCTTTGGTACTGTTACTTTCACTGCAACTGACCCCAGGGAGTGACAGTCTGAGGTAGGACACATTTAGGTAAATACACTACATTGTGGCCACTACTAATCCCATGCTCTACACCAGCTCCCACAGTGACCTGCTGCCAGTGCAATTGAAAACTGCTCCAGGGCACAATGCTGCATTTGCATAGCATACCCTATTTGTGACCTTCTGCCTTTTATAGCAGATTTTCCTGCTGACTTTAATGAGGAGACAGCAACCTTTTTTAATGTAGTACCACACCATAATGCAATTTCACTTTAAATTGTTATAGAAACAAAGATTGAGGGAACACATGGCAAACAGGAAAAACATGGGAAGAACAAAAGTAAAAAAAAAAAAAAAAAACATTAATTTTCACCAATAATAGGCAACAATTTTATTATTTGGTTTGTTTTTTGTGATGAATTATTAAAAACTTTTTTGAGACTAACAAGTGAATTTTAAAATGTACATGAGATTGCCTTATGTAACTGTGCCTTTAGTGTTCTAATCAACCAAGAATCTACTGAACCTAGTCACTTCAAGACGCTTAGGGAAGTTTATGTCAGTGTAATTGCTGTGAACGGCTTTGGTGACAGTTATAAATTTCCTTGGTGTCACAATGAGAGGAGCAGCACTGCGCCCTGGGTAATCTTATAAATACACAGGCGAATGATAATATCATTTTTAATTATGGAGAAATGAGAAGGGGCTCGTAATGCAAATCAGACTGTTATGGGAGGAGGGGAAGCTAAGACCCCCATTGGCAGTCTCCTGTGGCCTCCATCTTCCAGGGGATATTGAGCTAAGAGGACTCATTTTAGTGCGGGAAATTGTTTCAACGCAAAAGCCTCTGAGCATTGGCAGGGTCAGTGTCCCCCTCTGACACACCCTGTCATTTTAAATTAAGATATGCAAAACCGATGCGGCTGCTAATTTTCCCTCAGTTATGCCGTGGCCCTTCCGTCGGCTGTAATAAGAGGAAGCCTTAATTGGAGTCAACTGCTTGATTATGTTAATTGCTGCAGTCTGAGGCAGCAGTGGGGTGAGAGAATACTGTGGTCAGGCTGATCAATACACTGCTTCTTTGTGAAAACTGTCCTGTGCTGGACAGATGGACTGCACCAAAAAATTTAAAGTCTTTCATGACCTCACATTGACCCTTTTTACCTTCTCGTGAACACTTGTTGACCTGGGGGGACGAGGATGAAGGCATCAACTATTTGACACCTTGCTTATTATGTCTTGCTTTTTTTTTTTTTTTTTTTTTTTTTTTTTACTGCTGCATATAATGTGTGTAATGAAGCTTTCATGTTTTAAAAGCCTAAAACTACAAATCTTTTCAAGGAAATGTCAAAATAGCCATAAAACATGTCCTGAAGAAGCTGGCAAAGGTCAAACTTGTAATATTCTTAAATTATTCTAATAAAAGTCTGTCTATCTAAAAATAGTGATGGACGAACATCGGCCGGGGGCGTTCAAATGTTTGCGAACTGCAAGTTTGCGGCTGACCCCATTCACTTTAATGACAGGCAAACCTGTAAAACCTTCAGGTCATATTTGCAGCCACCAAATACTTACTAGAAGTGCACAAATAGTCCCACAAGATAAACAGTGACATCAATGACAAAAATTCCCACAAAAAATATGTATTTTATTCAGGGGCCATTTGTATGCATCTTAAAGGAAAATCCTCAAAGATGTGACCTGCCGGAGCCTAGAATTTTTTTATTTTAGGCCATGGGAGTACGGGCACAAAAAATTAGGCATTGACCTGACATAAAATAACAAGTGATTATGTGGCTTCAGGTACATTATGCGGTCAATGGATAAAAAATTTACTGTAGCCCACTGGAGTACAGGCCCCAAACATTAGGCATTCACCGTTCAGAAAAAAACTAAACAAGTGATTATGTGGCTGGAGGTACATTAGGCGGTTACCGTATAACAATTTTACTGTTGGCCAGTTAAATTACAGGCCCCAAAAATTATGCATTCACCGTACAGAAAAGATCAAGTGATTATGGGGCTGGAGGTATATTAGACAGTCATTGGATATCAATTTTACTGCAGGCCAGTGGAGTACAGGCCCAAAGCATTAGGCATACACCCAGAAAAAGCCTTTTATGGCATATTTACATAAGACAGGGGCCATTCTTTGTTCAGGGTTGTGGCAGATATGTGTGGGCTGACATGGAGAAATCCAATTAAACGTGGTCGTCACAGGTGTTGAATTTCTCCGAGATCCATGCAGAGATCCATCGTCTGAGCTAGGCGAGTGCGCTTATTGGTCACGATCCCCCCTGCTGTGCTGAACGTCCTTTTGGACAGGACACTCGACGAGGGGCAAGCCAAGAGTTCCATGGCAAATTGTGCCAGCTCTGGCCACAGGTCAAGCGTGCATAACAGTAGTCCAGTCCAGGGGTTCCTTGCTTCTCAGAGCATCCACATTGGTTGTTAACCCAATGCAGGCGGTCTAGGCGTTCCCTGAGGCTGGATCCGGAGAGCGACTGTTGATGGGTTAAATGCAAGAATGATCTCATATCCAAAGTTACCAACACATCTTCAAACCGCCCTCTTCTTGCATGACCAGTAGAATTGGTACCCGCACATGTTACGTAGCATCTCTCACAGCAAGGCCTTGAAATGCTGCATTATGACAGCCCTCGGTGATGCTGGTAACATGTCTGCCATTTTGTCTTCATAATGGGGGTCTAAGTATGTTGCCACCCAGTACTGGTCCTTGCTCTTTATGCTTTTTATATGTGGGTCCCTCTTCAAACACTGAAGCATGAAGGCCCCCATTTGCACTAAATTGGAAGCGGTGTAGTGCCCTGGCTCCTGCTCATCTCCCAGGAGAATGTCGTCCTCGCTCTCCTCCCCCCAGCCACAGACAATACCAGGGATCTCAGAAAAGCCTGCTCTTCTTGCTCCTCATCCTCCTACTCCTCCCCCCAGCCACCATCCTCCTCTGACTCCTGCTGACCTGTCTCAGATGGAGAGGCCCCCCATGGGAATTCATTCAGCATTGCGACTTCCTCATCTTCCAGCTCCTGCTCCTCGACGGATTGATCAATGACACGACACAATGCACGCCCCAGAAAGAGGGCATAAGGTACGATGTCACTGATGGTGCCCTGGCTGCGACTGACCAGTTTGGTGATCTCATCAAATGGCTGTAGAAGTCTGCATGCATCGTTCATGAGCAGCCACCGGTGTTGTGAAAAGAAACCAAGCTCCCCAGAACCTGTCCTGCTGCAAAGGTAGTCGTTAACGGCATGTTGCTGCTGGAGCAGCCTATCAAGCATATACAGGGTGGAGTTTCAGCGGACATCTTATGGGCAGGTGGTGTTGCCACTGAACATCAGCAAGTCGAGCCATGGCCGTGTAAGATCTTCTAAAATGGCCAGAGATTTTTCTGGCCTGCCGCAAGACATCTTGGACCCCGGGGTATTTGGCAACAAATCGCTGCACGACTAAGTTGAGGATGTGTGCCATGCACAGCACGTGTGTCATTTTGCTCTGTTTCAGCGCGCTCAGCAGATTGGCACCATTGTCGCACACAACCACTTTACCAACTGTCAAATTGAGCGGGGTTAGCCACTGATTGTCTGTAACCTCAGAGATGAAAGCAGTGCAGGACCGGTGTGACTCTTGGCTCCCAGGCACAACAGCTGCAGCACAGCATGGCAACGTCTCACCTGGCACGTCGAATAGGTTCTGGCGAGCTTGGGGGTGCACTATGAAGAGACGGTAGCCATGGAAAAGGAGGAGTCAGCTGAGGAAGAGATAGAGGATGGAGTAGGAGAATGAGAAGAAGAGGCAGGCCTGCATGCAATCTGTGGCAGGAACACCAAATCCACATAGGTTGCATGCTTGCAGCTGTCAGAAGGTTCACCCAGTGGGCAGTAAGAGTTATGTACCTTTCTTCCCCGTGTTTGCTAGACCACTTGTCTGTGGTCAGATTTATCTTGGCACTGACACTGTGTGCCAGATATGCTTTCACTTGCCGATGAACGTGGCCATATGGCTCTGGGATGCCCTTCTGGGAGAAATACTTCCTTCCAGGGACCTTCCATTGCGGTGTGCCAATGGCAACAAATATTCTAAAGACCTCCAAGTCCACCAGTTTATATGGCAGTAGTTGGCGGGTTTGCAGCTCGGACAAGCCAGCGGTTAGCTCTTGGGCAAGAAGGTTATCCGGCATCATCAACTATTCACATTCGAACATTTGGGACATGGAAGTCTGCCTTTTGCCAGATGAACGCAACGATGGCATGGTGGAAGGTGGAGTGGAGGACAAATGGGATGAGAGAGGAGACGGAGAAGAGGCAGGACTTGGATCTCTGGGAGTGTGGCTTTGTGGGTTCTGATGGTGTTGCTCCCACTGGGCTTGGTGATGGGAGGCCAGGTGCCTTCTTTAGGCGGTCGTCCCTAGGTGAGTGTTGAGCTTTCTGCGAGTTATGCGTTGAAAGCACAGGCTGCAAATTACAACACTATTGTCAGCAGCTGACATGTTAAAAAAGGCCCACACTGTGGAGCCATGTGCCGGTGTCATGGGAGCACCAGATGTGACCGTGTATGGTGGATGGCTCACTCCAGATACATTTGAAGTCTGCTTTTTGCCTCCTGTGAACTGCCTGCTTCTCCTCCTTCTC
Source organism: Bufo gargarizans (assembly GCF_014858855.1). Taxonomy (NCBI): domain Eukaryota; kingdom Metazoa; phylum Chordata; class Amphibia; order Anura; family Bufonidae; genus Bufo; species Bufo gargarizans. Next base: position 367,876,858 of record NC_058082.1, on the reverse strand, counting down.
CTCCTTCTTCCCCTTATTTGCTGCCCTGTCTCTCCCTCTGAACTCCCCTCCTCTTCCTCTCTTGTAGGCACCCATGTGACATCCATCGACACGTCATCATCGTCACTTTCACCACAACTGACATTAGAGATCTCAGAGTAGGCAGCAACAGCGGGTACCTCTGTCCTTTGGCTGATCTGGGTACTGTCATCAGACCTCTGGGTGGTGGCTGTTGTTGCCTCCTCTTCCTGATCCGATGCTAAGAATGGCTGTGCATCGATAAGGTCTGAGAATGGATGGGAAAATAATTCCTCTGACTCAAGTGGAAGGGCTATGGTGGTGGTGGTGTTGGTGTCTTTGGGGGAGCACACAGCAGGGTGTGAGGAGGGTGCAGATACAAAGGATGAGGAGGGTGCAGAAGTGGAAGGCTGAATGAGCAACTCAACCAACTCTGGTGCGTCCTTTGACGTAATCGCACGCACCTTCTCCAAATTCCCACTTAGGCTCTGTCCTGGTGCACCCTCCTGACCCCTACCACCCCTGCGGAATGGCCTGCCTCTTGCTCTGCCTGTCATTTTCAAAATGACCCTATGACAAAGTCCCTATAGAGCAGTATTTGTGGAAGGTTGAATATGATGTCCGAGTCCTTAAGGACACAGGGCGTACCGGTACTTCCTATGTATTTCCGATCACCGCCGCTCAGCTGGTTGTGGTCGGAACCCGGTGCCTGCTGAAATCAATCAGCAGGCAACCAGGGTCATCGCCCAGGGGGGACCTGTGACCCCCCGTATCAGAGATCGCTGCAAACCGCCGGTCAATTCAGACTCCCTCCCTCTCCCATCAGGGGGTACTGTGCCTTTTCAGCCCCCGATGGGAGAGGGAGGGGAGGGGCCCCCTCCCTCCCCATCACCCACTGCTCTGCTGTGGCAGCGAGTAATGGTTACCATGACAACTGAACGTCCAGCTGTCCATGGTGCTGTTTAGAGGCTGTCTATGGTGCTGTTCAGACTTCTGCTAAAGGCAGAAGTCTGATCAGACTTTGTAAAGTGAAAATACAGTGTACTGTACTGTATTATACAGACATCAGACCCACTGGATCTTCAAGAACCAAGTAGGTCTGGGTAAAAAAAAAATGTAAAAAAAAAGTGAAAAAATAAATGTCAAAATAAAAAAAGCATTTATCACTGATTAAAAATGAAAAAATAAAATAAAAATAATTCCCTACACATGTTTGATATCACCGCGTCCGTAACGACCTGATCTATAAAAAACGCTCATGTTACTTTCCATGGTGAACACCATAAAAAAATAAAAATAAAGCTATGATGAAATTTACATTTTGCCCACCTTACTTCCCAAAAAAGGTAATAAAAGTGATCAAAAAAGTCATATGTACGCCATAATAGTATCAAACAAACTGCCACCTCATCCCACACAAAATGAGTCCCTACATGACACAATGGTCCAAAAGAAAACTATGGCTCTCAGACTATGGAGACACTAAAACATGATTTTTTTTTTGTTTTAAAAAAGATATTATTGTGTAAAACTTACATAAATTTTAAAAAGTATACATATTAGGTATTGCCGTGTCCATATAAAGATATAACATGACCTAACCCCTCAGGTGAATAACGTAAAAAAAAAAGAAAAAAGAAAATAACGTTAAAAAAAAGCCTTTTTTTGTTACCTTAAATCACAAAAAGTGTAATAGCAAGCGATCAAAAAGTCACACGCACCCCAAAATAGTGCCAATCTAACTGTCAGATCATCCCACAAAAGATGAGACCCTACCTTAGATAAACGCCCAAAAACTGAAAGAAAAAAAAAACTATAGCTCTGAGACTATGGAGACACTAAAACATGAATTTTTTTGTTTCAAAAATGAAATCATTGTGTAAAACTTACATAGATAAAAAAAATAGTATACATAATAGGTATCACCGTGTCCGTGGCAACCTGCTCTATAAAAATACCCAATGATCTAACCTGTCAGATGAATGTTGTAAATAACAAAAAAAAGGTGCTAAAACAGCTATTTTTGTTACCTTGCCTCACAATTTTTTTTATATAGAGCGACCAAAAATCATTTGTACCGTAAACTAGTACCAACAAAAATGCCACCCTATCATGTACTTTCTAAAATGGGGTCACTTTTTGGGAGTTTCTACTCTAAAAATAAATATGTAAAAAAAAGTGACCAAAAAAATGTAAAAACAAAAACAAAACATTTATCACTGATTAAAAATGAAAAACAAATTCCCTACACATGTTTGATATCACCACGTCCGTAACGACCTGATCTATAAAAAACAATCATGTTACTTTCCATGGTGAACACCATAAAAAAAAAAAAAAAGCTATGATAAAATTTACATTTTGCCCACCTTACTTCCCCAAAAAGGTAATAAAAGTGATCAGAAAAGTCATATGTACGCCGAAATAGTATCAAACAAACTGCCACCTCATCCCACACAAAATGAGCCCCTACATGACACAATGGTCCAAAAAAAAAAAAAAAAGTTGGCTCTCAGACTATGGAGACACTAAAACATGATTTTTTTTGTTTAAAAAAAGATATTATTGTGTAAAACTTACATAAATAAAGTTGGTTTTTGAAAATTTCAAGATTTGCTTCTAAACTTGTAAGCCTTGTAACGTCCCCCAAAATGATCCAAACATGAAGTAGACATATGGGGAATGTAAAGTAATAACTATTTTTGTAGGTATTACTGTGTATTATAGAACTAGGGAAATTGAAACTTGAAAATTAGCAAATTTGGTATTTTTTTATAAATTTTTTTACTCCATTTTACCAGTGTCATGAAGTACAATATGTGACGGGGAAAAAAAACAATCTCAGAATGGCCTGGATAAGTCAAAGCGTTTTAAAGTTATCACCACTTAAAGTGACACTGGTCAGATTTGCAAAAAATGCCCTGATCTTTAAGGTGAAATATTTCCTTAAGGAGTTAAAGGGTTTCTGTCATGAGAAAAATCGTTATTTAGCTGGCTGACATTAGCCATGTGCTATTGTCAGCAAAACATAACTGTATGACTTATATCTCCCTGCCTACCGCCGTTCGCGCTAAATAATGAATTTTCATAATATGCAAATGAGCCTCTAGGTCAGGGATGGCCAACCTGAGGCTCTCCAGATGTTGTAAAACTTCAACTCCCATCATGCCCGGACAGATTACAGCTACCAGCCTACAGCAGGGCATAGTGGGAGTTGTAGTTTTACAATAGATGGAGAGCCGCAGGTTGGCCATGCCTGCTCTAGGTGCTAGTGGGGCGTTGCCACAGCACCTAGGGGCTCCATCCTTTCACCGTTTGGCACGCCCTTGTAAAGGTGATTGACATCCTCGGTCTCCTCCGTGCCCCGCAAATCCTGCTCTGTCCATTTTAGTATTAGGCGCAGGCGCAGTGAGTGAATGACGCTCGCCTGCTTCAGTCCTTTACTCACTGCCCCTGCATCTAATACAAAAATAGACGGCACAGTCGTGGGATTTGCGGGGCACAGAGGAGACCAAGGATGTAAATAACCTTTACAAAGGCGTGTCAAACTGTGAGAGGACGGAGCCTCTAGGTGCTTCATCAATGCCCCACTAGAGGCTCATTTGCATATTATAAAAGTCATTATTTAGTGCGAACGGCGGCAGGCATGGAGATATAAGTCATCAATATTTGGTGGAAGCCGGTGTATCGCAGGCCTCCATCTATATTTGGTGGAAGCAGGTATATCAATCCCCTCTATCGTTCTTTTGTGGAAACAGGTATATAGAACCCCTTAATGAGTATTTTCTGGAAGCCAGTATATCAAACCCCTTAATCAATTTTTGGTGTTAGCTGGTGTATCACACCCCTTAATCAGTTTTTTTGGGGGGCAACAGGTATATCACACCAGTTGCAATTAGTTATTCCAGTAGCGTTTGTCCCTCTATCTAGCTGCAGTATCTCAGCAGAACTGCACACAACTGCTGCACAATATATATGCACTATAATATACTTTCTATGTTAGAAAGTATAAGTATATCACACCCCTCAGTATGTCACACCTATCGATAGCACACCTATACCAGTCCTTAAATGGACTTTTGTGGCCCTATTAACTAGCGTTTGCTGCCCCTAACAGTCTGTCCCTGCTCAACAGTGGCAAAAAACTGAATGTAAAATGGCTGCCAGATCGGGTTTATTTATAGGGTGGGGGTGTGTCCATGTGCTGAAACATCTCAATTGGCTGTCCTGTACCACCTAATGTATTTGTCATGGGTCAAAGTTCGGCACAATGCGAAAGAATATGACATTGCCATATGTTTGCATGTTCGGTGAACCGCGAACGAACAACGTTCGCCGCCAAACGACATCCGGGCGAATGGCAACGCCATCTCTATCTAAAAACACACCTTAAAAACTATAACATGTATAGTGTATATCTGTATATGTAGAGGGATAATGTCTTTATAAGGTGATCCCCACTAGGTGTGGAGACTCGTTAGAATACTATATATATATATATATATATAGAGAGAGAGAGAGAGAGAGAGAGAGAAAAGGGGGGGTCAGTCAGCACATCCCATAGATAGATAGATACAGATACTGTATATATATTCAATATATATCTATATCTCACACAAAAGTTATTACACCCCTCACATTTTTGTAAATATTTTATTATATCTTTTCATAAGACACCACGGAAGATATAACACTTCGATACAATGTAAAGTAGTCAGTGTACAGCTTGTATAACCGTGTAAATTTAGTGTGCCCTCAAAATAACTCAACACACAGCTATTAATGTCTAAACCGCTGGCAACAAATGTGAGTACACCCCTAAGTGAAAATGGCCAAATTATGCCCAATTAGCCATTTTCCCTCCCCGATGTCATGTGACTCATTAGTGTTACAAGGTCTCAGGTGTGTTTAAATTTGGTGTTATCACTCTCACACTTTCTTATACTGGTCACTGGAAGTTCAACATGGCACCTGATAGCAAGAACTCTGAGGATCTGAAAAAAAGAATTGTTTCTCTACATAAAAATGGCATAGGCTATAAGAAGATGCAGCTGCAGCAGGGTGGCAAAGACCATGCAGCGGTTTAACAAGACAGGTTCCACTCACAACAGGCCTCACCATAGTCAACCAAAGACGTTGAGTGCATGTGCTCAGCGTCATAACCAGCGTCATAACCAGAGGTTGCCTTTTTAAAAAAGATGTATTAGTCATTGATTCAGAGGTTAAAGGGGTGGTCGGTCAGCCTGTCAGTGCTCACACCATACGCCGCACACTGCATCACTTTGATCTGCGCGGCTGACGTCCCAGACGGAAGCCTGTTCTAAAGATGATGCACAAGAAAGTCAGCAAACAGTTTGCTAAAGACAATCAGACTAAGGACATCAATTACTGGAACCAGGGGCGTACACAGAAATCACTGGGCACCATAGCAAAAGTCTGAATTATGTCCCCAACCCCGCCCACTACCCACCCCTGGCTCCTCCCCTGCCACCCCCATTTGCCAATAAAAAAATATATACATGTTCTACTGAAACTGTTAGAAACCTTTAAGAAATAGGTGCGGAATTCAGGTGCCTATAGCGCTTTATAATCCGTACTCTCTCTGTATGGGATATAAGGATCTCCCTTTGGCTGCAATGTGAGCCATGTACAGCACACATCACTGCTCCTGCCTGTCTGCTTTGGTAAAGCATAGTGGGCACAGGGAGTGATATGTATGTGAGCACAGCTGAAGGAGAGCAGGGCAGGAGCCTGCATACATGTAGTGTCCCACTAGGTAGGGGTGGGCACTACATAAGGGTCAATTGGTGTGCGCGTTACTCCTACTCACAAGGAACAGAAGTGTTATATTTAATTGTGCATTTTATGTATGCTCTAATGTGTTTTTACATGCAATGTACCCCTGTATGATGCAATAGCAGGCCTAGTTGGGTGTAGTTAGACATCCCAGACACTAGAGGGAGATAGCGAGCCCCTAGTATAAATGTCCAGGCCTAGACAGGGAGTGTGAGTGCAGAGTCAGGAGTCTGAGAAGACAGAGGCCAGAAAGCCTGCTCCTGCCATGCAGCTGGATAGCCCTGGCTGCTAGTGATGTCCAGGAGGCTAGTGAGAAGCTCCAGCCTGCCTGAGAACAAGAGAGCCTAAGTTAGCTCTGAAGAGATACCCCAGTTGCAGGATCCAACCTCCTGGGAGAAACCTACAGTCATCCACTTTACAAGAGAGGGCGATCCAGGGTAAGCTAAGTGACCCTGATGGGCAGATGAAGCTAGAAAGTGCAGCAAGAATCTAATACCTGAGGAAGACAGTAACCAAGGATTTAAGCCACCCTTTAGGCATCCGGGCCTTGGGAGATAAAGCCAGAGCAGGAGTTCTAGAAAGGACAGTGTACATTGATTCTGAGGAAAGGTACAACCTGCTGCTGAGTGCTTGTGAATTTACCCTCTGCGTATCTTGCATAAATATTGCCTGCAATTTTGTGAATAAGCCTCCTTGTGGAACTGTGATTGAAGGACTGTACTACTACCTGCTGTACAAAGTTGGATTGTTCAGTAAAGTTACGTTTGGTTCACTATTCTACTTGTGTACCTCCATCATTCCAACTACCAACCGGCGTGCCACCGTCCAAAGGCACTGGCGTCACGAATACAACAGGGACCTTGCCCCAGGCACTCAAAATACCCGTAACATCCAGGGCACCTCAACTACCATCAGGCCTGGTCCCTATATACAGAGTGTGCCCCAGAGGAACAGTGTCTACCTCTCCTTCACTGCCACGCGCCTGCCCAGGGTTCCTCAAATATAGTGAGTACCCTCGATTGCCCATAACCGTGACCTCACTTCGTCTACACCCTGCAGGTCTGGCGTGTTGCATACATATCCCTGTGTCCACTGTGCTAAAGCCTGACACAGCCCATCCCCCACATCTTAACCCCTTTGTTACCAGCGCCATTTTTTCATCACTTCTCTCACCTCAATTTTTTTTATAAAATGTGATTAAAAAGTCACACACACACTCCAATCCAATACGACTTAATCCCACAAAAAATGAGCCCCCACACACATCAGTAGATCATATAACTATAAAGAAGTTATGGGGGTCAGAATATGGTGATGTAAAAAAGTAAATACATTTATTTTATCAGTGTTAATGTATTTTTACACTATTTAGACATAAAAAAACCTATACATATATGGTATCATTGTAATCGTACTGACCCAGAGGATGAAGGGCACAGGTCAGTTTTGCCACAAAGGGAATGCCGTAGGAACAAAACCCATAAAAAGGTGGAAAATTTGCTTTTAATTCCACCCCATTTGAAATGTTTTTGCCTGTTTCATGCCATATTAAAGTACAACTTCTCCCACAAAAAAAACTTTAAAAAAAACTCATACATCTATGTGAATGGAAAAATAAAAAAGTTATTAAAAGGAAGAGAGGGAAGAAAAAGCAAAAATGAAAAAGAAACTCAGGTATCCTAAGGGTTAAAGGGGCTATCTAACTCCTAGTATGTCCCCCAAAACGCCCAGACACCGCATACAGTTAATACTTATGCCCAATGGGGAAAGGGTGCAGACAATAGCAGGCTGCGTCGGAAATGAGCCTCCCTTGTGTCACCTGCAATGCTAGGGAGGCTCGTTTCCATTGTGGCCTGCTATTGGCTGCACCCCCCTATGTCGCTGAATGTATTAATCTGTGTGACGGGAGGGAGGCAGTGGTGGCTGTGTGGGCATCAGGAGCAATGCGGGTGTCGGGGAATGAGGTAAGTAAGGTGCCCGGCCCCGGGCATTTTGGGGGCCATTATAGGGGTTGTATAACCCCTTTAACTCCTTGCTGCTGATGCTGAGTGTGCACATAGCCACCAATCCTATTCTCCCCCTGCCCCTGCAAGATGACTGATGTGCTGGGGGGGCCCTGTAGGATCATAAAAGACTCAGGAGGACAGTGTGCTTCCCCCTCCCCCTCTTCTCTCCGGGGATTGAGGGGGGGGGGGGAGTAGGAGGAAAGCACACTGTCCTCCTGAGTCCTCTAATAATGACTACTGTGTGGGTCCTGGGAACAGCTGAAAGGGGGAAATAAATAAGTGTGAAGAGGGGACTGAAAGGGCTTAATAAATACTGTGAATGCAGGACTGCTGAAAATGGTTAATGTGAAGGCCGTTTACAGTAGTTATTATTATTATTTATTGTTAAAGAGCCATTCAGTCCATAGCGCTGTACATATGATAAGGAGTATACATACATAATGCAGACAATTGCACTAATCAAACAAAATGAGTTACAAACTGGTGCAGAAGGAGAGTAGTTATTAACCCCTTTCAGCAGTCCCCCATTCACAGTATTAATTAACCCCTCAGAGGACTGCTGAAAAGGGTTTACTAAATACTGTGAATGGGGTACTGCTGAAAGGGGTTAATAACTACTATTGTGAAGGGAGGACTGGCTGGCTCCGCACTCTCGGCCCCTACAGGACACCCATGTCCCCTCCACAAGTTCTTACCTCTCCTCCACCCGTTTCCCGGCAGGTGATCGGGGGGTGCGGTCGCGGCAGGCGATGGCATGGCTTCACGTAGGTGGGTGTGGCTTATATATTTTGGGGGCGTGGCCGGAGAGGTCCATGAATCCAGTGGCCACCCTAGTCTCTATGTGTGCCTGCGCTGCTCCTGCTGCCTGATACACTGGCCAATCAGCAGCAGGATCCTTGTGTTGCTAAAAGCTGATTGGCCAGTGTAAAATGCAGACACAATGTGCCTGGGAGGGAGCCGCAGCCCGAATCATGGTGGAGGTCAGACAGAGGGGTCGCAACCAGGGGGGGGGGGCGAGGTTGGAGACAGAGGGAGAAGTTCAAGAACACTAGTGGGCGGGCCACAGGCCACCTCAAACTATGAATAAACGGTGTCACTGTCTTGTACAGAGAAGGGGGTGGAGCCTTCCATGCGCTCCGGGGCCCCCTGTGCCAAAGGCTCCATAGCAACGGCGTGGTCTGCCTATATTGTCAGTATGCCACTGACTGGAACCATGTCCTGTGGTCTGATAAGACCAAGATAAACTTATTTTGTTCAGATGGCGTCAAGTGTGTGTCGTAGCAGCCAGGTGAGGAGTACAAAGACAAGTGTGTCTTGCCTACAATCAAGCATGGTGGTGGGAGTGTCAGGTTTGGGGCTGCATGAGGGCTATTGTCTTTGGGGAACTACAGTTTATAGAGGGAACTATGAATGCCAACATGTACTATGACATACTGAAGCAGAGCATGATCCCCTCCTTTCGGAAACTGGACAGCAGGGCACTATTTCAACATGATAACGACTCCAAACAAACCTCCAAGATGACCACTGCCTTGCTAAAGAAATTGAGGGTAAAGGTGCTGGACTGACCAAGCATGCTTCCAGACCTAATCCCTATTGAGAATCTGTAGGGCATCCACAAATGGAAGGTGGAGGAGCCCAAGGTCTCTAACATCCACCAGCTCTGTGATCAGCTTGACAAAGGCCTCATTGAGTAGGCCGAAACGTTGCTGGGAAATTAAAGTTTGGGGTCTTCACCCTTTCACATTAATCTGGAGTGCTGCCTCGCTTTTTGGGATATATATAAATATATATATATATATATATATATATATACACACACACACATACAGTACTGCCCATAATTATTCATACCCCTGGCAAATTTGACTTAGTTACTTTTATTCAACCAGCAAGTAATTTTTTGACTGGAAATGACATAGGTGTCTCCCAAAAGATAATAAGACGATGTACAAGAGGCATTATTGTGAAAAAATAAATAAAAAATTCTCCGCTTTTTATTATATTTGAGCAAAAAGTGTCCAGTCCAAAATCATTCATACCCTTCACAAACTGTAACAGTCTGTGGGAAAATCTAAAGTTCTATACCATTTCAAATAGTCCAAGCTGTTCTAAAGCATCCTAATCACCCTGATTAATTGGGAACAGCTGTTTTAATCAACTCAACAGGTAAAAAATAGCAGCTCTCTGCAGTTGGTTTGTGGACAGTCATGGCTAAGACAAAGGAGCTCAGTGAGGACCTGAGGCTGCGCATTGTGGCTGCTCACAAGTAAGGAAAGGGCTACAAGGCCATTTCTAAATGTTTTCAAGTACCAGTAGCTACAGTGCAAAGTTTTATTAAAAAATACAAGATGTTCCGCGCTGTGGAAAATCTCAGAGGATGTGGTCGGAAGCCAAAAGTGACACCTATGCTGGCCAGGAGGATAGTTAGAAAGGTGAAAAAGAATCCAAGGATCACCACCAAGGCTATCCTGGTGAATCTGGGCTCTGCTGGTGGCAATGTCTCAAGGCAGACAATCCAACGGACACTGCACACTGCTGGGTTCCACGGATGCAGACCAAGGAGGACGCCACTTCTCCAGATAAGGCACACAAAAGCTTGCTTGTACTTTGCAAAAGCTCATCTGGACAAAGAAGACTTCTGATCTATTGTGTTATGGTCAGATGAAACAAGAAATTAATTGTTTGGTCACAATGATGTTTCCTTCATTTGGAGTAAAAAGGGAGAAGCCTTCAACCCAAAGAACACCATCCCCACTGTCAAACATGGTGGTGGGAACCTAATGCTTGGGGGTGTTTTTCAGCCAATGGACCAGAGAACCTAATCACAGTAAACGGCACCATGAAAAAAGAGCAATGCATGAGGATTCTCAACGACAACATCAGGCAGTCTGCAAAGAAACTTGGCCTTGGGCACCAGTGGGCATTTCAGCATGACAGTGACCCAAAACACACAGCAAAAGTGGTGAAGAAATGGTTAGCAGACAACATTAATGTTTTGGAGTGGCCCAGCCAGAGTCCAGACTTGAATCCAATTGAGAATCTGTGGAGGGATCTAAAGATCAGGGTGATGGCAAGAAGACCCTCCAACCTGAAAGATTTGGAGCTCATTGCTAAAGATGAATGCGCAAAAATACCTGTGGAGACATGCAAAAAGTTGGTCTGCAATTATAGGAAGCGTTTGATTGCTGTAATAGCCATAAAGGCTTTTCTATTGATTATTAAGAAGGGTATGAATAATTTTGGACTGGACACTTTTTGCTCAAATGTAAATAAAAGCTGAGAAAAGTTTATTTTTTTCCCCCCACAATAATGCCTCTTGTACATCATCTTTTGGGAGACACCTATGTCATTTCCCGTCAAAAAATTACTTGCTGATTGAATAAAAGTAATTAAGTCTAAATTTGCCAGGGGTATGAATAATTATGGGCAGCACTGTAATATATATATATATTGTAGGAAGTGTCACCGAGGTTCCTGGCCTCGGTGAGATAAGAACCGGTTATTTTATGTGTCAGCCGCAGCCAGTGGTCGCTGACACTGTTTATTCTTAGTGTGGCTGAAAAGCCGATCCGGGCCGGTTCTTATTGGGAGCAGCCAAAGAGCAGGGTGGGTGGCTGTTCCCCACGTCCAGGCCAGGTTTTGGGCTGGGGTTTAAAAACCCAGCCAGCAGCTTAGCTGGGTGTGGTATGTTCCTCCAAGTAAAAGTGGTGCTGTGAAGGCTCTGTGTCTTGGGGAGCTGCATGAGAGCCACCAGCTGGAAGCCAGGCACCCTAAAAGCCTGCTGTGGAAATTCAGGTGACGTGTTCGTTTTGAGTTCTGTGGACTTTGGCCATGTGGAATAACATGGGGAATTTCTGTGGTGTGAATTAACACCAGGACTCTGCCAAGTGTTTGTGTTATTTTTTTCCCTTGTTGTGTGAATAAACACTGACTTTTGCTTTACTACCGTGTTCTTGCCTCTCTACTGCGTCCGCTTACCCTGCCTACCAGAGCGAATCCCCACAATATATATATATATATATGTATATAAAAATATATTTTATAAAGGGATCGTCTTTTTATTCGGGGGTCATTCTCACAGACTTCTTCCAGACAAAGGCTTTAGTGTCCAAACAGTGCATTTATTTGGCATTCTTCATGCACAAACAGCAACCAAAACATAAATCAAAACAAATCCTCAGCCGTCTGGCCACTGACTAAACAGTATAGTTCCTCTCTAGCAGGATCCGGGTCTACCACTTAGCTCCCCAAAACACTGCAGTGCTTATCCCACACAGGGTCAGAGGGTCCCACCTCCCACAGGCAGGGCCAGTGCAAGGATTTTTGCCGCCCTAGCAAATATCCATTTTGCCGCCCCCTCATGTCACTCACTCACTGACAGACACACACTGACAGACACTCACTCAGACATACACTCACTGAATGACGTACACAGAAACTCAGACAGACAGATATATACTCACTGACAGACAGACACTCACTGACAGACAGACACTCACTGACAGACAGACACGCACACTGACAGACAGACACGCACTCAGACTGTCATGTCCTGCTCTGACTATGTGCGGAGGTTGGCCAGAATAGCAGCACGTGTTTAGTATTTTGTTTTGGAGCCATGCTGGATCCGCCTCCCATCAGGTGCACTGGGTGGGGTCATTAGTTTGAATAGCACTCCACCCCAGTGCTCTGAGCGGGTTATAGACATCACTTTGGTCTTGGAAGCAAGGAAGGTTGGTTGTCAGTTCCAGCTCAGAAAAGATAAGTGTGGTTTCTAGTTTGTTGTTTGCTGTCTTGGTTGTTTTTGTGTCATCTCTCCCATCCAGGTTCTGTGCAAGTAGGCTGCTCCTATTTCCCCTCTTCACCATCTCAGGGAATCTAGTGTGTTTCATCCCAGGCACGGGGACACATCATTCCTACCACCAAGGTCTGAATGTGGGCTGAGCAGTGCAGGGAGAGAGGTCAGGGATTAGCTAGGAGGTGACCCTTCCCCTGCTTCTCGCCTAGAGCCTGGTTGTTGGTTTATCTGTGAGTCAGACAGACACACACTCACTTACTGACAGACATACACCTACCCACTGAAACACACACACATACACAGAAACTCACTGACAGACACTCACTCACTGGCAGACAAACAAACACATATACTCACTGACAAACCTACACATACTCACTGACAAACACACAGACACTTCCTGACCGATAGACATCCACACTCACTCACTGACATACACACACAGACACTCAATGACAGACACACATACATTTACTGTCAGAAAGACAGACATACATACACTCACTCACTGACATAAATACACAGGCAGACACTCAAACACTTAAACACTCACCTCCCTGGGGTCCAGTGTGGTGCAGCTCCTCAGTCCTCCAGCGCTCCCTTTAGTATGCCGGGGCCGGAATGACGTCATATTCCGGCATCACAGAGGGCGCACAAGGGAGGAGTGGGGAGCTGCTAGAACAGCCTCCCTTTCTGCCCGCCTCCTCTCCTCCGGTAATTTACTGGCAGAGCAGGCACCTGCAATCAGGGTAAGCAGATGCCTGCTCTGCCATATTTAAGAAGGACCTCCACCTCCTGGCCCCCCTGTAACGGCGCTGTGGGCGGCTTAAGAGCCGCTTGCCCAGGGCTGCAGCTCCAGTCAGGGGGAGCCCACCAGGGCGCCCCCAGCAGGCTTGCGCCCTAGGCGAACTCCACACAGGCTTTAGCAGTCTGCTCCTTCCTCAGACTGAGAGCCCCACCCAAGTCCAGCAACAGGATAAAATAGTATCCCTGGACATGGGCATATTCCTAAATCCTGGAGTGGATCATGGGGAACAGGCACCCACACAACACATTGCCTGTTCCCAGTAAAAGCCTGCCCTGGACTAGCTGGAGCCAGCTAAGCTAAGTACCTTGGTGTCCACCAATTAGCTTAGTGGCCACCTATATCTAGGGCCTTTACTCCACCAAGGCCAGTCCCCTTGGTGACACACTCCTGGTGCAAACAACACCCCCTTTCCATGCTTTGCCTGGACTTTTCTGTTCTCACCCAGGCTCCTCTGGGTGAGATACACCCTTTCAATGGCAGTCATGGGGCCTCTGGCAGCTCCACTGTCACATATCCCCCATATAAAGGCCGTAGGACTTTTCACCTTACTTAACCGCCCTCCAGGGTTAAAGCTCCCATCTATCACAACCTGTACCACCGCACACCTCATGACCCCAACTTCGTTGTCATTACAGGCAATCTGGTCTATATTGCTTGCAACATCAGTGACCAGTGGACCTGCACCCACCAGACCAATTTTCCCATCCCTTTTGGTGGCTTCCCTCTCAACCTGGGACTGAGTGAGTTCTGCGACGGTCTCCGCTTCTACATTCCACTCACGTCCTGCAAGGGGCAGCATTTCTACTAAACATCCTTCTCTGTCATAGACGTCCTCCTTGACAGTGTTATACATCAGGTTACTACCAACAACTGACACTTGTAAGGAATTTCCCACAACTATCTCTGGCTCCCGCACATGCTCCTCATGTCATTTCTTGGACTGCTGCAGCTGTTGACTGAACTGTTCGGATAGTTTCTCCCAGTCATGGTCATGTTCAGAACCCTTCTCCTTGGCTTTGCAGCGCTCCTTCAGCAGAGCATGCTTGGCCCCGCTCGCTTCTTTTTCAGCAGTGGTTTCTTCAGATTTGGCCTCAGTTTCAGGGTTTTCTGCTTCTTAAGTGGCTCACCCCACTTCGGCAGACCCCTCTTCAGCCTTATCCTTGGTCTCTGGAACATTTCTCTCATTCCATCTCATCGGCCTTAGCTTCTTCAGCCTTTGAGTCCCCTTTAGATACCTGCATTGTGAAGTCCTTCTCCTCTTTCTCATCAAGGTTGGAGGTACTAGGGACTAGGGTTGGTGCGGGTATCGAAATTTCAATACCAAATCGATACTTTTGTCCCGGGATCGATACAATACCGGGATTTCCATTTTTTCGATACTGGGCTGCGCTGCTCTCAGCACGCTCATGTTCTCTCAGCAGCACAGGGGAAAAGGAAGCAGTGTCTCCCTCCCCCTGTGCTGCTGCTGCCACCAATGAACGGAGAGAGGGGCGGAGGAGGGGCGGGCGCACTGCACCACCAGTGATGCGACTTTTCCTACACAGAGCGGTGCCCAGAGATGTCCCAGCACTTACCATTATTCCTGGGTGCCGCTCCGTTCGCCTTTCCACTTTGTGAAAACTCAGATCCGACAGTATATTCTAACACAGAGGTGTTCCCATGGTGATGGGTATGCTTCAAGTTAGAATATACTACGAACTGTGTACATGACTGCCCCCTGTTGCCTGGCAGCACCCGATCTCTTACAGGGGGCTGTGATCCACACAATTAACCCCTCAGGTGCTGCACCTGAAGGGGTTAATTGTGCGAATCATAGCCCCCTGTAAGAGATCAGGGGCTGCCAGGTAGCTGGGGGCAGACCCCCCTTTCTCCCCTTTTTAAATTTCATTGGTGGCCAGTGTGTGGCCCCCCCGGCCCACCCTCCCTCCCTCTATTGTATTGTCATTGGTGGCCAGTGTGCGGCCCACCCCCCGGCCCCCCTCCCTCCCTCTATTGTATTAATATTGGTGGCCAGTGTGCGGCCCCCCCTCCCTCCCTCTATTGTATTATCATTGATGGCCAGTGTGCGGCCCCCCCTCCCTCCCTCTATTGTATTAATATCATTGGTGGCCAGTGTGCGGCCTCCCCTCCCCCCCCCCCAATCATTGGTGGCAGCGGAGAGTTCCGATCGGAGTCCCAGTTTAATCGCTGGGGCTCCGATCGGTAACCATGGCAACCATGGCAATCAGGACGCTACTGCAGTCCTGGTTGCCATGGTTACTTAGCAATATTAGAAGCATCATACTTACCTGCTGCGCTGTCTGTGACCGGCCGGGAGCTCCTCCTACTGGTAAGTGACAGATGATTAAGCAATGCGCAGCACAGACCTGTCACTTACAAGTAGGAGGAGCTCCCGGCCGGTCACAGACAGCGCAGCAGGTAAGTATGATGCTTCTAATATTGCTAAGTAACCATGGCAACCCGGACTGCAGTAGCGTCCTGGTTGCCATGGTTAGCGATCGGAGCCCCAGCGATTAAACTGGGACTCCGATCAGAACTCTCCGCTGCCACCAATGATCGGGGGGGGGGGAGGGGAGGCCGCACACTGGCCACCAATGATATTAATACAATAGAGGTAGGGGCGCAAACTGGCCACCAATGATAATACAATAGAGGGAGGTAGGGGGGCTGCACACTGGCCACCAATGATAATACAATAGAGGGAGGGAGGGGGGACGCACACTGGCCACCAATGATAATACAATAGAGGGAGGGAGGGGGGGCCGGGGGGGCCACACACTGGCCACCAATGATAATACAATAGAGGGAGAGAGGGGGGGCGCACACTGGCCATCAATGATGTTCAAACTGGGGAGGGAGGGGGGTCTTCCCCCTACTGCCTGGCAGCCCCTGATCTCTTACAGGGGGCTATGATACGCACAATTAACCCTTTCAGGTGCGGCACCTGAGGGGTTAATTGTGCTGATCACGGCCCCCTGTAAGAGATCGGGTGCTGCCAGGCAGCAGCGGGCAGTCATGTACACAGTTCGTAGTATATTCTAACTTGAAGTGTCCCCATCACCATGGGAACGCCTCTGTCTTAGAATATACTGTCGGATATGAGTTTTCACGATGTAACTTAAATCCGATGGTATATTCTAACATAGAGGTGTTCCCATGGTCATGGGGACGCTTCAAGTTAAAATATGCTATCGGATTGGAGAAAACTCCGATCCGATGGTATAATAGGGACTCCTGACTTTACATTGAAAGTCAATAGGGGACGTCAAATGGATCTGTCCCCATTGACTTGCATTGTAAGTCAGGATGGATCTGTTTGGCTCCGCACGGCCAGGCGGACACCAAATCGACTTTTTCCTTCATGTCCGTGGATCCTCCAAAAATCAAGGAAGACGCACGGTAGGAAAAACGGAGAGGGATCACGGAACTACGGAAGCCGTTTTTGCGGACCGCAAAAAAAACGGTTGTGTGCATGAGGCCTAAGGCTGGGAGAACAAGATCCTTCCTCAAATAACAGGAAGAGATCATCGAGAACCTCCTGTATCCAGGTTCCGTGGCCCCAACCACCAGTGTAGTGAGCCGTCTACACGAGCGACATTTCCCCAGTGTCGTTGCCGTTACCTCAAACCAACCGCCTCCCTGAAAAAAATGTTGTGCCTGTAGCAGGAGTGGAATAAGGCGTAACACCCGCTATTTCTGTCCTGACTGCCCTGACCACCCTGCCCTATGCTTAGGGGAGTGTTTCCGGAAGTACCACACACAGGTACACTTAGCATAGGGATTGCATCTCACAGGACAGGCACACAGGGCTATTAGGGCCCATTCACACAGAGCTGCTGCAAACCTCTCCTTTCACCTGGGACAAAGTGCATAATGTTCTTTGCCACATCATTTTTTTTTACCTTCCAGGTGGACCAACCGATCAACTAGCTGCAGCACTGATGTGCATTCTGACAGAAGCATTGCACTGCTGTCAGATTACACAAATGTCGGTGTATGCGGCGCTGCAAGACGATATTTCTCCTCTGCAGTAAAAGATACGTTTGCCGAAGCATATGAGCTGAGGGGGCGGCGGTGTTCATATGCTTTGGCAAACACTAAACACTAAAAAAATTATAATAATATCCCGGCAATGATTTATTCATCCACATCGATTGATGTGAATGGAGAAATCGGGTTTGCCAGGGCATACGAGCTAATTGGGTTTGGATGTTGGGCGGAGCTCCTATGTCCTGGCAGACGCCTTTCACGTCCTTTTTTTTTTTGGCAGAGATTTCTTCATCCACATTGATCGATGCGAATGAATAAATCTGTGCCGTTCATTTTTTCTTTCAGCCCAGAGGCTGAACGGAAAAAAAAATCTCATCACCCTTATGCTCAATATAAGGAGAATAGCAGAAACTCCTAATGCTGGCCATACATGTAATGATTGCGGAGACCCTCAAATGCCAGGGCAGTACAAACACCCCGCAAATGACCCCATTTTGGAAAGAAGACACCCCAAGGTATTTGCTGAGGGGCATATTGAGTCCATAAAAGATTGAAAATTTTTTCCCAAGTTAGCGGAAAGGGAGACTTTGTGAGAACAAACTAAAAAAAAACAATTTCCGCTAACTTGTGCCGAAATTTTTTTTTTCTATGAACTCGCCATGCCCTTCATTAAATACCTTGGGGTGTCTTCTTTCCAAAATGGGGTCACTTGTGGGTTAGTTATACTGCCCTGGCATTTTAGGGGCCCTAATGCGTGAGAAGTAGTTTGAAATCAAAATGTGTAAAAAATGCCTCGTGAAATCCTAAAGGTGCTCTTTGGAATGTGGGCCCCTTTGCCCACCTAGGCTGCAAAAAAGTGTCACGCATGTGGTATCGCCGTACTCAGGAGAAGTTGGGCAATGTGTTTTGGGGTGTCATTTTACATATACCCATGCTGGGTGAGATAAATATCTTGTCAAATGCCAACTTTGTATAAAAAATGGGAAAAGTTGTCTTTTGCTGAGATATTTCTCTCACCCAGCATGGGTATATGTAAAAAAGACACCCCAAAACACATTTCCCTACTTCTTCTGAGTATGGCGATCTCTTTACTCAGCTCTCGTCATGTCAGGTATAACTGGCTACTAATGACTACCTGAATTTTGCAGGGTCTTGACATGGTAGCCTCACTCTCTGAGTTGCTATTAGTCACAGCATATATGTCACATACACCCACCTAAAGAATTATTAGGAACACCATACTAATACGGTGTTGGACCCCCTTTTGCCTTCAGAACTGCCTTAATTCTACATGGCATTGATTCAACAAGGTGCTGATAGCATTCTTTATTGATAGGATAGCATCTTGCAGTTGATGGAGATTTGAGGGATGCACATCCAGGGCACGAAGCTCCTGTTCCACCACATCCCAAAGATGCTCTAATGGGTTGAGATCTGGTGACTGTGGGGGCCATTTTAGTGCAGTGAACTCATTGTCATGTTCAAGAAACCAATTTGAAATTATTTGAGCTTTGTGACATGGTGCATTATCCTACTGGAAGTAGCCATCAGAGGATGGGTGCATGGTGGTCATGAAGGGATGGACATGGTCAAAAACAATGCTCAGGTAGCCTGTGGCATTTAAACTATGGCAAATTGGCACTAAGGGGCCTAAAGTGTGCCCAGAAAACATCCCCCACACCATTACACCACCACCACCACCAGCCTGCACAGTGGTAACAAGGCATGATGGATACATGCTCTCATTCTGTTTATGCGAAATTCGGACTCTACCATTTGAATATCTCAACAGAAATCGAGACTCATTTCTGAGAGACCAGGCAACATTTTTCCAGTCTTCAACAGTCCAATTTTGGTGAGCTCTTGCAAATTGTAGCCTCTTTTTCCTATTTGTAGTGGAGATGAGTGGTACCCGGTGCAGTCTTCTGCTGTTGTAGCCCATCCGTCTCAAGGTTGTGCGTGTTGTGGCTTCACAAATGCTTTGCTGCATACCTTGGTTGTAACGAGTGGTTATTTCAGTCAACGTTGCTCTTCTATCAGCTTGAATCAGTCGGCCCATTCTCCTCTGACCTCTAGCATCAACACGGCATTTTCGCCCACAGGACTGCCGCATACTGGATGTTTTTCCCTTTTCACACCATTCTTTGTAAACCCTAGAAATGGTTGTGCGTGAAAATCTCAGTAACTGAGCAGATTGTGAAATACTCAGACCGGCCCGTCTGGCACCAACAACCATGCCACGCTCAAAATTGCTTAAATCACCTTTCTTTCCCATTCTGACATTCAGTTTGGAGTTCAGGAGATTGTCTTGACCAGGACCACAACCATACATGCATTGAAGAAACTGCCATGTGATTGGTTGACTAGATAATCGCATTAATGAGATATAGAACAGGTGTTCCTAATAATTCTTTAGGTGAGTGTATACTGCTCATGTCATTATTAATCCTGACCTCTAGGGGCACATATGAGCTAATCCCCACCTTGGACATTTCCCTAGTAGCCATAGAACCCTGTGGATACTGCATATCCACTTCTAGTATGGGTTGTACATACTATAGCCCCACCACATTGTCTACAGTGGGTTCTCTCAGCTGTATGCCCTCAACATTTATCAGCATTTCTACATCCATTACATTTTTACCAGCAGGGGGAGCTTCTTCCCCAATCACAGCCTGCTGCGGGAAAACCACATCATTATTATCACATATTTCATATGACATCACATTTTCATTATACAGTTCTGTAAACTTGGTACAATCACCTTGCACCTTATCTGCACCATTGTTTCCAATGGTCATTTCACTTACACCACTGTGTGCAATGTGTATCTCCGTCACACTCTAATTTACAGGGATAGGGTTAGGTTCTGCAGGAATGTTTCCCTTTCCCCAGAACAACGGGAAATTATGGCCGAACATATTCCCTCAGGCATGAAAGTATTTTTTAACATCAAGTTCATAAGTCCCAGTTCTCACTGGAGTTTCACCCTCAGTGTAATGGCATACCTCCAATAGAGGCAGACCATGCAGCTCCTATGGGGCCTCTGGGGGAAGTGGAGGATAGGCCCCGCCCACCAATTACACTTGTGTAGCTACCTGAGAATATAAGAGGTGGAGAAGGACCTTTGGTAATGTCATCAACCATGTGACCAGTGCAGGAAGCCAATGAATAGCAGAGCAGCAGAAGTCTAAAGGACCTTTGGTGATGTCATCATCATTTGACCAGTGCAGAGGACTGGTGAAAGACCTGTGGTATATCCCTGTGAGGGGGCGGAGCTTCTGTGTGGTGCCTGGAGGAGAGGTTAGTGGTGTTCTGGGATAACCCATAACTAGAGTTGAGCGAACACCTAGATGTTTGGGTTCGGGGAGTTCGGCCGAACTTTAAAAAAAAGCTAAGGTTTGGGACCCGAACTTGATCCAAACTTGGACCTGAACTTCACTTTATTATTTTCTGTTATAACATGGTTATAAAGGAAAATAATAGCATTAGCTTTTTCAGATCTGAGTTTTCACGATCGTGAAAACTTATATCCGACAGTATATTCTAACACAGAGGCGTTCCCATAGTGATGGGGACACTTAAAGTTAGAATATACTAAGAACTAAGTACATAACTGCCCCCTGCTGCCTGGAAGCACCCGATCTCTTACAGCGGGCTGTGATCCGCACAATTAACCCCTCAGTGCCAGACCCCCCTCCCTCCCCAGTATTAAAATCATTGGTGGCCAGTGCGGCCCCCCACCCCCAACCCCCCCCCCCTATTAAGATCGGGTGCTGCCAGGCAACAGGGGCCAGACCCCCCCCTACCTTCCAAGTATTAAAATCATTGGTGGTTAGTGCGCCCCCCCCCCCCCCCTCATTAAAATCATTGGTGTCCTTGGTAGGGTTCGCTCAACCCTACCCATAACATCCTAGAAAAGCTGGGAGTTGTAGTTTTATCCTATTATATCTTTCTCCATGTAATTTAAATGTATGCCCTAGTACAGTCTGGCAATGCTGGGAGTTGTAGGTCTTCTTTCTGTTCTATTGTATCCCTCTCCATGTATTTTCAATTTATGCCCTAGACATAAGCCAGCCGTTCCTTAGGAGTCAAGCGTGGGGAAATGAGCACCAAACAAACAATGGATGCTGCACGCTGCGGATATTGAGCGTACAGCGAGACAGCCATTATAGTGTCGGAGGCTACGCATCGCTATACACTCAATATCAGCATCGTGCAGCATCCATTGTTTGTTTGGTGCTCTTTTCCCCGCGCTTGACTCCTAAGGAACTGCTGGCTTATGTCCAGCAGAGAAACGCGTCGAGTAGGATGCGAGTTCGGGAATCAGTATATCAGTAGCCAGCCTCAAAGTAAGGTATAGGGATTGTTAATCAGGTGGCACCTCTTTGCATAGCACACCTCAAAGCCGGGACCCCCGTGAACCATATATTAGGCTCAGGGGATTACTGAATGCTAATAGCAGTGCTGCTATATAAAGCGCACCTGACATCCCCACCCTCCAACAAATGGAGTGCAGTGTCTCGATATATATCACTGAGCTATAGCGCTATAACTGTATGCTGCACAGTATCCATAGCTTGGTGAAAGTCCCCTTCTAGATATATTCACTTTTGGAAGCTAGCCACATTTTAATTAGTAATAACTAATAAAGTTTTTTTGTTTTCATTTTATACCTGAGCTCTATAGATTTATAATAGTTAATTTGTCCTCAAGACTATAGATGCAAACCTTTATGTGACACACTGAGTTAATTATTATGTTTAACCCCTCAATGGCAATTTATTTAGCAGGCACAGTTCATAAGAGGGCCTGTTGGCAGACAGAAGAGCAGACACAGTTCATAAGGCAAGGGGGGCTATGGTGGCACTGGTATACTATTGTGCCAGCACCACCATAGCCCCCTTCCCTCCCCATGAGCTGTGCCTGTGTGCTGCCTATAGTGGACAGTGCCCTCAGACAATGAATGGGGCCAATCGGAAGCGTTTTTTTCCCGGTATTGAGACCCTATGACGGATCTCAATTTAGGAAAGTTGAAACGCAATTGTGAAAGTAGCTCCTAATGCCTACACGGCTGCAACTGCTGAGGGTATGGCAGAGGAGGAGCTAGGGCAGGTGGTGGGATGGGCCAGTGGTGGTTACTGGGTGGAGTTAGTGGGGCCCCATTCTGATTCTTGCTATGGGGCCCAATGATTTCTATGTACGCCCCTGCCTCAGTGCGAACCACAGGATATTCCTTCCTATCCCTGTCCATGTCCATCACATGGTCCCCAGCTACCAAGCTGGCACGTACCAGGTTCACCTGGCACCTTGCATCCAACACCGCCTGGACTGAACTGCCATTCACCACAATGTTGCACATTTTCGGCGCAGTCTCTAGTCCCAGTATTTCAACACCTCCCGACCCAGCAGGTAGGAAATGCAGCCGGTTCATTGTCACATTATCTGCTATACAAGCAATAACTGGAATGCTCTTACCCATTGTCGTCACAGGTTCAGCGCTCTCAAGTGCTATAAGCACAGCTCCACAGCGGTCATCATCCTTTTCCGGGATGTTGGGATTCTGCAGCCTTAGATTCCTGGTCACCTGACCCTTGACCATGTTTCATATTGAAAAAAAATTACGAATATTCTAAAAAACGAATATATAGCAATATAGTGAATATATTCGTTATTTCGAATATTCACATTATTTTTACTATCTGTATAGTTGTTTGCATACTCCTGCCTGACAAGCGCCCCCGTCACCATGGAATGCCTGTGGGTTAGAAAATACCATCGGATCAGAGTTTTCCCTGAGATCGTGAAAACTCAGATCCTATGGTATTTTCTAACCCACTGGCGTTCCCATGATAACGGGGACGCTTGTCGGGGAGCAGTATGCCAAAGTGGAATAACAGCACATATTGAAAAAAAAAAGACGAATATTCAATTTAACGAATATATTCGCTATATTGCTATAACTTTTTTTTTTATGAATATTCATCATATTCGTCATATTCTAAAAAAACTAAGTTATAGCAATATAGCGAATATTCGTAAAATACACATATAGACTGTAATTTAGCTAATATAGTGCTATAATCTATATATTTTTTTCTCTTCTGAACTTCAGTTTTGGAAAAAACGTACACTATAAAAAAAAATGCTATAGCAGTCTATATGTGTATTTTACGAATATTCGCTATATTGCTATAACTTCGTTTTATAGAATATTCATCATATTCTAAAACAATAATATATAGCGTAATAGTGTAAATTTTGTCCAAAACTGAAGTTCCGAAGAGGCAAAAAAAATTAGACTATAAAAAAAAATGATTATAGCACTATATTAGCTAAATTACAGTCTATGTGTATTTTACAAATATTCGTTATATTGCCATAACTTTTACAAATATTACAAATATTCTAAAAAACTAAGTTATAGCAATATAGCGAATATTCAGAAAATACACTTATTAGCCATAGCCAAATAATAGGAAAGTTGCCTTATACAGTTAAAAGAAAATCGCAATACGGAAATAATTAAATCGCATATTATTCGCGATAAATAGAATAATTACGAATATTCGATTTCGACAAATATAAGACGAATATTCAATTCCTGCTTGTTCTTGGGGCATTTTCCCTTCAGTTTTGTCTTCAGCAAGTGAAATGCATGCTCAATCGGATTCAGGTCAGGTGATTAACTTAGCCATTTCATAACATTCCACTTCTTTCCCTTAAAAAACTCTTTGGTTGCTTTTGCAATATGCTTTGGGCCATTGTCCATCTGCACTGGTATAAGCCTGATACCTTCTCTGCTCCTGAGGAAGGGGTCTGTAATCCCCGAAATGCGTTGAGCCCACCTGACTTATTTTTACATTAAAGGATTATACCAGAGGTTCCCGGTGTGGACTGACGTATTTTACAGTCATTCTACAAGCGAGCCAGGCGAGGGAGGTGGTTGTTTTGGGTGTCTTGAGTTTTATCCCACTACACCCCTCCCTGGTGTAGTGAGTTTGGTGTTTATCACCGTCTAATTGTTTCTCCCCTCCTTTATATGGTAAGGGAATTATATTATATTTATTTATATTTTACTTATTTTTTTTATCCATAGCTCTCACTATCAGTGTATATTTTATTGATTTTATTGGCCTACATATTTGCACTTTACTAGCGGTCAGGCGCCACTTGGTGATTTTTTTTCCTTTGCCTCATTGCACTGTGAAGCGCCGTCCAATGAGTTCTGAAGCATTTGGCTGAATATGAGCAGATAATATTGCCTGAAACACTTCAGAATTCATTGCTTTTGTCAACAGTCATCTGTCCATAGGATGTTGTTCCAGAACTGTGAAGGCTTTTGTTAGATGTCGTTTGGCAAATTCTAATCTGGCCTTCCTGTTTTTGAGGCTCACCAATGGTTTACATATTGTGGTGAACCCTTTGAAGTCTTCTCTTGATTGTTGACTTTGACACACATACACCTACCTCCTGGAGAGTGTTCTTGATCTGGCCAACTGTTGTGAAGGGTGTTTTCTTCACCAGGGAAATAATTCTTCGGTCATCCACCACAGTTGTTTTCAGTGGTCTTCCGGGTCTTTTGGTGTTGCTGAGCTCACCGGTGCGTTCCTTCTTTTTAAGAATGTTCCAAACAGTTGTTTTGGCCACCCCTAAAGTTTTTGCTATCTCTCTGATGGGTTTGTTTTGTTTTTTCAGCCTAATGATGGCTTGCTTCACTGATAGTGACAGCTCTTTGGATCTTATCTCGAGAGTTGACAGCAACAGATTCCAAATTCAAACAGCACATTTGAAATGAACTCTGGACCTTTTATCTGCTCATTGTAATTGGGATAATGAGGGACACACACCTGGCCAAAATTGTGTTGATGTCCCAATATTTATGGACCTGACTGTATATATATATATATATATATATATATATATTTTTTTTTTTTTTTAAATAAACCTGAGTGTATGTGTGTGTGTACTGTGGAAATTAGCTCTGATAGAGGCAGGATTGGCCGGCTGGCGGACAGTCAGAGACAGTGACACACGGTAAGTCCAAACAAAGTTCCACTATAATTCAGGCAACAATGCTAAACAAATCCTGCTCATCTGAGCACTACCTAGACAGTGTTTTACTAACTGTTCCAAATACGATACTGTCAGCACTGAAGTTCACCACAGCAAGCTACTCACGTGCACCAGTATATCAGTTCCAATATAATCCAGCTCTCAGGCCAAGATTCTCTGCCTGGGTTCTCTTTATGCAAGTGCTGCAGGTGCAGCTAATCATAGACAGCAGGCTAGCACACTTACCAGAAGTGGACTGCGGATTGGGAAACCCGCCCAACTCTTCCCCAATCCAAACTCCAGGCCCTATACCGGCTTTTCTACAAAGCCACCTCAGGAAAGCTTGGGCTTTCCACTACATACTGGGCATTCTGCATATGAAAGGATACTGGGGGGGAAAAAAACTGCCATCAATCACTCTGCCTGTCAATCACTCTGCCTGTATGTGTGTATGTCCGCTAAAGGAATCTGCACCGTAGCATTTACAATCATAAAATTTGGCACATATGTACATCAGGTGTCAGGCGAATATATGGCGATGTCCGCCTGCCCCATATTCTTTTGCATTGTGCCGAACCTTGACCCATGACACATCCATCAGGTGGGACAGGACAGCAAATTGATATGTTTCAGCACACAAACACACCCCACCCTATAACAGAAACTGATCTGGCAAACATTTAACATTCTGTGTTTTTCCAGTTTGTTGAGCAGGGACAGGTTATTAGAGACACCAAACACTAGCTAATAGGGCCCAAAAAGTTAATTTAAGGACTGGTATAGGTGTGCTATCGATAGATGTGATATACTGAGGGGTGTGATATACTTGAAATATACTTTCTAACAAAGAAAGTTTATTATAGTGCATTTGTATTGTTCAGCAGTTGTGTGTGGTTCTGCTGCAATACCGCAGCTATATAGAGGGACAAGTGCTATTGAAACAACTATTTGCAACTGGTGTGATATACCTGTTGCCCCAAAACAGACTGATTGAGGGGTGTGATATACCTGCTTCCACAAAATACTGATTGACGGCTGTGATATGCCTGTTTCCCCCAAAAAACAGGGTGGTGTGATGTAACCGTTGAGGAAAAAAATAATAATTAAGGGGTGTGATATACCTACTTCCACAAAATACTGATTAAGGGGTTTAATATACCGGCTCCCGCAAAATACTGACTGAGGGTTTCAATATACCTGCTTCCACAAAATACTGATAAAGGGGTTCACTACAGGGAGTGCAGAATTATTAGGCAAATGAGTATTTTGACCACATCATACTCTTTATGCATGTTGTCTTACTCCAAGCTGTATAGGCTCGAAAGCCTACTACCAATTAAGCATATTAGGTGATGTGCATCTCTGTAATGAGAAGGGGTGTGGTCTAATGACATCAACACCCTATATCAGGTGTGCATAATTATTAGGCAACTTCCTTTCCTTTGGCAAAATGGGTCAAAAGAAGGACTTGACAGGCTCAGAAAAGTCAAAAATAGTGAGATATCTTGCAGAGGGATGCAGCACTCTTAAAATTGCAAAGCTTCTGAAGCGTGATCATCGAACAATCAAGCGTTTCATTCAAAATAGTCAACAGGGTTGCAAGAAGCGTGTGGAAAAACCAAGGCACAAAATAACTGCCCATGAACTGAGAAAAGTCAAGCGTGCTGCTGCCAAGATGCCACTTGCCACCAGTTTGGCCATATTTTAGAGCTGCAACATCACTGGAGTGCCCAAAAGCACAAGGTGTGCAATACTCAGAGACATGGCCAAGGTAAGAAAGGCTGAAAGACGACCACCACTGAACAAGACACACAAGCTGAAATGTCTGGGCCAAGAAATATCTCAAGACTGATTTTTCTAAGGTTTTATGGACTGATGAAATGAGAGTGAGTCTTGATGGGCCAGATGGATTGGCCCTTGGCTGGATTGGTAAAGGGCAGAGAGCTCCAGTCTGACTCAGACGCCAGCAAGGTGGAGGTGGAGTACTGGTTTGGGCTGGTATAATCAAAGATGAGCTTGTGGGGCCTTTTTGGGTTGAGGATGGAGTCAAGCTCAACTCCCAGTCCTACTGCCAGTTTCTGTAAGACACCTTCTTCAAGCAGTGGTACAGGAAGAAGTCTGCATCCTTCAAGAAAAACATGATTTTCATGCAGGACAATGCTCCATCACACGCATCCAAGTACTCCACAGCGTGGCTGGCAAGAAAGGGTATAAAAGAAGAAAATCTAATGACATGGCCTCCTTGTTCACCTGATCTGAACCCCATTGAGAACCTGTGGTCCATCATCAAATGTGAGATTTACAAGGAGGGAAAACAGTACACCTCTCTGAACAGTGTCTGGGAGGCTGTGGTTGCTGCTGCACGCAATGTTGATGGTGAACAGATCAAAACACTGACAGAATCCATGGATGGCAGGCTTTTGAGTGTCCTTGCAAAGAAAGGTGGCTATATTGGTCACTGATTTGTTTTAGTTTTGTTTTTGAATGTCAGAAATGTATATTTGTGAATGTTGAGATGTTATATTGGTTTCACTGGTAAAAATAAATAATTGAAATGGGTATATATTTGCTTTTTGTTAAGTTGCCTAATAATTATGCACAGTAATAGTCACCTGCACACACAGATATCCCCCTAAAATAGCTAAAACTAAAAACAAACT
The DNA here is from genome assembly GCF_014858855.1 of Bufo gargarizans. Classification (NCBI taxonomy): domain Eukaryota; kingdom Metazoa; phylum Chordata; class Amphibia; order Anura; family Bufonidae; genus Bufo; species Bufo gargarizans. Next base: position 367,848,745 of record NC_058082.1, on the reverse strand, counting down.
AAAAACTACTTCCAAAAATATTCAGCTTTGATATTAATGAGTTTTTTGGGTTCATTGAGAACATGGTTGTTGTTCAATAATAAAATTAATCCTCGAAAATACAACTTGCCTAATAATTCTGCACTCCCTGTATACCCGTTTCCACAAAATATTGATTGAGGCCTACGATATACCTGCTTCAACAAAATACTAATTGAGGGGTTTGATATGCCTGCTTCCACAAAATACTGATTGAGGCCTACAATATACCTGCTTCCACAAAATACTGATTAGGATTGATATACCTGTTTCCAACAAATATTGATTGAGGTCTGAAAGATACCTTCTTTCACAAAAAACTGATTAAGGGGTTTGATATAAATGTTTCCACCAAATATTGATTAAGGGGTTTGATATACCTGCTTTCACCAAATATTGATTGAGGCCTGCGATATACCTGCATCCACAAAATACTGATTACGTGGATTGATATACCTGCTTCCAGCAAATATTGATTGAGGCCTGCGATATACCTGCATACACAAAATACTGATGACGGGGATTTATATACCTGCTTCCACCAAATACCGATTGAGGCCTGCGATATACCTGCTTCCACAAAATTACGTGGATTTATATACCCGCTTCCACCCAATATTGATTGAGGCCAGCGAGATACCTGCTTCCATAAAATACTGATTAAGGATTTGATATACCTGCTTCCACAAAATACTAATTGAGGGCTACAATATACCTTCTTCCACAAAATACTGATTAAGGGGTTCGATATAAATGCTTCCACCAAATATTGATTAAGGAGTTTGATATATCTGTTTCCACCAAATATTGATTCAGGCCTGCGATATACCAGCATTAACAAATTACTGATTACTTGGATTGATATACCTGCTTCAACCAAATATTGATTGAGGCCTACGAGATACCTGCTTTAAAAAAATACTGATTAAGGCGTTTGATATACCTGCTTCCACCAAATTCTGATTGAGGGCTAAGATATACATGCTTCCACAAAATTTTGATTAAGGGGTTTGATATCCCTGTTTCCACCAAATATTGATTGAGGCCTGCAATATACCTGTTTCCACAAAATACTGATTTAAGGAGATAAATATACATGCTTCCATCCAATATTGATTGAGGCCTGCGAGATACCTGCTTCAAAAAAATACTGATTAAGGGGTTAGATATACCTGCTTCCACAAAATATTGATTAAGGGGTTTGATATATCTGCTTCCACCAAATATTGATTGAGGCCTATAATATACCTGCTTCCACAAAATTCTGATTAAAGGGTTTAATATATCTGTTTCCACCAAATTTTGATTGAGACCTGCGATATACCTGCATCCACAAATTACTGATGACGAGGATTGATATACCTGTTTCCACCAAACATTGATTGAGGCCTGCGATATACCTGCTTCCACAAAATACTGAGTAAGGGGATTGATATACCTGCTTCCACCAAATTCTGATTGAGGGCTAAGATATACATGCTTCCCCAAAATTCTGATTAAGGGGTTTGATATCCCTGTTTCCACCAAATATTGATTGAGGCCTGCAATATACCTGTTTCCACAAAATACTGATTTAAGGAGATAAATATACATGCTTCCATCCAATATTGATTGAGGCCTGCGAGATAGCTGCTTCCACAAAATACTGATTAAAGGGATTGATATACCTTCTTCCACAAAATACTAATTAAGGGGTTTGATATACCTGTTTCCACAAAATACTAATTGAGGGCTACGATATACCTTCTTCCACAATTTAGTAATTAAGGGGTTTGATATACCTGCTTCCACCAAATATTGATTAATGCCTATGATATACCTGCTTCCACAAAATACTAATTAAGGGATTCAAAATACCTTTTTCCACCAAATATTGATTGAGAGTTGTGATATAGCTGTTTCCACAAAATATTAATTAAGGGGTTTGATATACCTGCTTCCACAAAATACTAATTGAGGGCTATGATATACCTTCTTCCACAATTTAGTAATTAGGGGTTTGATATACCTGCTTTCACACAATATTGATTGAGGCCTGTGATATACCTGCTTCCACAAAATACTGATTAACCTCTTAAAGACACAGGGCGTACCTGTACGCCCTGTGTAGTTCCGATCACTCCCGTGCAGCGGGCAGTGATTGGAACAAGGTGCCTGCTCAAATCATTCAGCAGGCACCTTGGTACAATGCCCAGGGGGGTCCTGTGACCCCCCCGTGTCGGGGATCGCAGCAAACCGCAGGTCAATCAATCCTTAGATCCTGAGAGGTGGCGGTCACGTGGATCATCGCGTTTGAATCGTTTTTTGTTTCTTTTTTTACACTTTTTGGGGCATTCAATTTTTTTTGTTATTTTTCCTGTTAGGTGTAGGGCAAAGTACGTGAACACCCGTCCCCCACACACATGCACACTAAATAAAGCTTTCCACGCATGCACACACACACGCACAGACACACTCCCCAATGGCCCGCTAGACGTTCTCGGCCGAGGAGACATACGCCCTTCTTGCCTCCGAATCCAAGAGCTTCAGTGAGGACGAGGATGACCCCACTTATCTCTTGTCATCCTCCTCCTCATCATCTAGCAATAATTATGAGCCCCCAAGGCGGCGGACCCTGTGGCCCACACTAGTACGAGCAGCCCTGGGGCTTGTACTAGTTTTCCGGCCCACCAGATAAGTCCACCTGAGCCCCCTACTGGTGAACGTGCATGGTGTACCCCCACAGGATTTTGAGCCTGTGATTCCTGAGTTTGTTGGTCAACCAGGAATCCAGATTCGCACAGTGGGCTTCACTGAATATGACTATTTTTGTCTTTTTTTCAGTGACCACTTTGTGAATCTGATGGTGTAGCAAACGAACTGGCAAAGCAGCCAGCAAGACTTCCATCTCCAGATGGATAAAGGCCTGCATTATTTTAGCCTATGAGACTGAGGGGATTGCTCCGCCTCCTTCATTGAAAGCTCATTCCACCAGAGCATTGTTAGCATCCTGGGCTGAGGGTGCCTCAGCCTCATTGGAAGATATCTGTCGAGCAGCCACATGGTCCAACCCTTGTACCTTTTTTAAGCATTACAAGCTGGATGTTTCTACCAATAGAGACTTATCTTTTGGCCGCAGAGTATTATCTGTGGTGGACCCACCCTAGTCATGTCTCCTATGTTATTCCTCCAGGTAGTGCTGTTGTGGAGGGGTAAATTACTCTTACCGTTTAAAAAAAAAAAAAAAAAAAGGAGGGTATATAGATATATATATTCACATGTATTTACTTTCAAATACCTTTTTGTAATGTATTATGAGCCGTTTATTTTTTTGCGGCACACTATTGAGTTTAAAGAATCTTATTTCAAGTGATATTAACTCTGTTGTTTATGTTTATACCTTATTATTAAAATTATTCCTTGTTTCGTGCCTATTCTGAGTCCTAGGTTAATAACTGGAGATGTAAGAGGGAGGGGGCCCTTCATTGGCTGATCTCGTTATTGTTTCCTGTCCCTGAGAAGGCGGGCCAACCTCCAAGTAGTGTCATTGTGGAGGCTAAAGGATGATCCAATTACCGGTAAGAGTAATTTATGTATTTTTTGTTTTGTTTAAAAAAGGATAATATAGTGTAAAACCTAAATACATTTTTAGAAAGTAGACATATTAGGTATCGCCACGTCCGTATGAATCTGCTCTATAAAAACATCCCATGACCTAACCCCTCAGATAAACATGGTCAAAAAAATAAAATAAAAACGGTGCAAAAAATGTATTTTTTGTCACCTTACATGACAAAAAGTGTAATAACAAGCGATTAAAAAGTCATATGCCCCTCAAAATAGTGCCAATTAAACCATCCTTTCATCCTGCAACAAATAAGACCATACCTAAGACAATTGGCTAAAAACAACAACAAAAATGGACTCTTAGACTATGGAGATACTATAATGTTTTTTTTTTTTTCTTTAAAAAAAAGAATAATATAGTGTAAAACCTAAATACATTTAGAAAAGTAGACATATTAGGTATTGCCGCTTCCATAAGAATCTGCTCTATAAAAATACCTCTTGATATAACCTCTTTAGATGAACACAGTCAAAAAAATGTAATAAAAACTGTGACAAAACAGATATTTTTTGGCAAATTTTCAATTTTAATATTTTTTCTTCCAGTAATAAGGCAAGGGTTAACGCTAAACAAAACTTAATAGTTATTACCCTAATTCTGCAGTTTACAGAAACATCCCATATGTGGTCGAAAACTGCTGTATGATCAAACGGCAGGGAGCAGAAGGAAAGGAACGCCATATGGTTTCTGGAAGGCAGATTTTGATGGCCTTTTTTTGGCACCATGTCCCATTTGAACATCTGATGCACCCCTAGAGTAGAAACTCCATAAAAGTGCCCCCATCTAAGAAGCTACACCCCCTGTCATGGTCTTACCTTCTTGCTGTTCTCCTTCGTTTGACATGTGCTGGCGGCCATCTTGGTTTCTGGGTTCTTGTAGCCTCCCACCCTGTGGCTTCTCCTTCCCACTGGGAGGAGCTGGATGCCTAGCTCATATATATAGGAGGTCTGTGGCTTCAGTTCCTTGCTTGGTCCTCCTGTGTTCACATGCTTCTAAGACTGCTGCTGCTTCTGGTTCCTGATCCTGGCTTCGTCTGACTACCCTGCTGGTTCCTGATCCAGGCTTCGTCTGACTACCCTGCTGGTTCCTGATCCAGGCTTCGTCTGACTACCCTTCCGGTTCCTGACCTCTGGCTTCGCAAGACCCTGCTTCGGTTTAGCCATCCGTTTGGACTTTTGCCTTACAGCTTGATTTTCAATAAAGCCTTCTTATTTCCACTTACCTCTTGTTGTACGTCTGGTTCATGGTTCCTTGACATTAGGACCAAGCCATGTATTCTGACGGTACAGGGCCATCCTCGCTACCTACGCTGGTTGCCAGACTTGATCAGCAGGATCACCTGTTGGGTCGGTTCGCTGTGGCGTTGCAAACCCTGCTTGAACGCACGGCTCATTTAGCTTCCGTTGCCGATGGGTCGGTTGTCGCTCCTGGGCCCGCTCCTACTGCCGCTCCGGTTGTTGCGCCAGAGTCTACCCCGACACCTGTTGCTGCGCCTGCGGTGTTTCGGGGTATGACCGGTTCTGCCCCCCTTCCACAGCGCTTTGGGGGAGAGCCAACTCAGTGCCGAGGTTTCCTTAACCAGGTGGGCATTTATTTTGAGTTGCTGCCACATGCCTTTCCTACTGAGAGATCAAAGGTGGGCTTCTTGATCTCGCTGCTCTCGGACAAGGCCTTGGCCTGGGCCAGCCCTTTATGGGAGAACAACAATTCGGTGGTTGCCGAGTTTTCCGGTTTTGTTGCTTCTCTTCGGAGGGTATTCGATGTGCCGGCTCGTGCTGCCTCTGCTGCGAAGCTTCTTATGTCCATCAGACAGGGTTCACGATCCGTAGCTGAATACGCCATTGAGTTTCGTACCCTGGCAGCAGAGGTGGGCTGGAATAATGAGGCTCTGGTCGCTGCTTTCTCTCATGGTCTCTCGGATGCCTTGAAGGATGAGGTTGCAGCTAAGGACCTACCAGTGGAGCTCGAGTCTCTTATTTCTTTCCTGATTTTGATTGACACCAGACTCAGGGAGAGACCTTCCTTTAAGGAGAGCCTGCGGAGGTCTTCTAACAGATTGGCGCCTACGTTTGCTGTCCCACCCGTGCCTCCCTCTCCTCCCACGCCTCCTGGGGATGACTTGTCTGGGGGTGAACCCATGCAGCTGGGGTTTGCTCGCCTGTCCGAGGGGGAGAGGGTACTCCGGAGACGCGAGGGCCGATGCATGTACTGTGGTCTCGGTGGGCATTTTCGGTTGGCATGCCCGAACCGTCCGGGAAACGCTCGCACCTGAGATCCTGTCGGGGGCAGATCTTGGGTGGAGTCTCCTCGTCCCCGGTTTCCCGTGTTGACAAACCACTGATTACTGTTGTCCTCTCCTGGGTCGGGGGCTCGGTGACGACCCAGGCGTTGGTGGACTCTGGTGCTGGTGGTTTGTTCATTGATAGTGTGTTCGCTGCCGCCAATTCCATTCCTCTGCAGCCTCGAGGTTCCCCACTGGCTCTTGAGGCGATAGACGGCAGACCCCTTCTGCCGCCACACGTGACTCATGAGACCCTTCCAGTGGGGATGGCCATTGGTGCCGTTCACAGAGAGTCGGTCTGTCTCCAGGTTATTTCATCTCCACACTACTCGGTGGTCTTGGGGTACCCCTGGCTCAAGAAGCATAATCCGACTTTCGATTGGAGATCGGCCGAGATCCTCTCGTGGTCACCGCAGTGTGGGGCTAGTTGCATCCATGGGCCTGTCAAGTTGCTGTGTACTTCCTCGGACTCTCTGTTGCCTCCTGAATACGAGGAGTACCGGGATGTATTCGATAAGGTGCGTGCGGTTGCCCTACCTCCGCACCGCCCATACGATTGTGCCATAGAGTTACTATCTGGTGCCGTTCCTCCTCGTGGCAAAGTCTATCCACTGTCGGTAGCGGAGAATGAGGCCATGGAGGAGTACGTGAGGGAGGCGCTTTCACGCAGACACATTCGCAAATCCTCGTCCCCGGCAGGGGCTGGATTTTTCTTTGTGAAAAAGAAGGGCGGTGAGTTGAGGCCTTGCATCGATTACAGGGGTCTCAATCGCATTACGATCAAGAACGCTTACCCGATACCCTTGATTTCCGAGCTGTTCGATCGCCTCAAAGGGGCCACGGTCTTTACCAAACTCGACCTGAGGGCGGCATATAACCTGGTAAGGATCAAGGCGGGCGATGAGTGGAAGACCGCGTTTAACACCAGGACCGGTCATTATGAATCCTTGGTTATGCCCTTTGGGTTGTGCAATGCGCCCGCAGTCTTCCAGGAATTCATCAACGATGTTTTCCGTGACCTGTTGCAGCAGTGTGTGGTGGTCTATTTGGATGACATCTTGGTATATTCGGAATCCATGGAGGCCCACATTCTGGATGTCAGACGAGTGTTGCAACGGTTACGAGAGAACAAGCTGTTCGGTAAGCTTGAGAAATGCGAATTTCACCGATCCCAGGTAACCTTCTTAGGTTACATCATTTCCGCTGAGGGGTTCTCCATGGATCCTGAGAAGGTTTCGGCTGTCTTACAGTGGCCCCAGCCCAGTGGTCTTCGTGCCCTGCAGCGCTTTTTGGGCTTCGCCAATTATTATCGGAAGTTCATCAGGGACTTTTCCATGCTAGCCAAGCCTCTCACGGATCTGACCAGGAAGGGCAGTAATCCCCAGGTCTGGCCGCTCGAGGCCATCCGAGCTTTTGAGGCTCTAAAGTCCGCCTTTGTGTCGGCTCCGATTCTGTCGCATCCCAACCCTGGGTTGCCTTCTGTCCTCGAGGTGGACGCGTCTGAGACGGGAGTAGGCGCCCTTCTGTCTCAGCGTAGAACACCAGAGGGTCCTCTGCTTCCTTGTGGGTTTTACTCCCGGAAACTGTCTTCCGCGGAGTGCAACTATCAGATTGGTGACAGGGAGTTATTGGCCATCGTGCAAGCCCTTAAAGAATGGAGGCACTTGCTCGAGGGCTCGGTGGTTCCTGTTCTCATCCTGACGGACCACAAGAATCTGACCTACCTCTCTGAGGCCAAGAGATTGACACCACGTCAGGCCAGATGGGCTCTGTTCTTGTCACGTTTTAATTACGTGGTCTCCTACCTACCCGGTTCCAAGAACATCAGAGCGGATGCCTTATCACGGCAGTACTCCGAGCTGTCCGGGGAGGAGTCAATTCCGACTTCGGTCATACCTCCGAATCAGATCCTGGCCGCCATTCGCACCAGCCTGACCTCTCCCCTGGGTGAGCAGATTTTGGCGGCTCAATCTGGTGCTCCCTCTGGGAGACCCAACGGCAGATGTTTTGTGCCTGAGGAGTTGCGCACTCGGTTGTTGCGAACCTACCATAACTCCAAGGCCGCGGGGCATCCTGGAAAGAATCAGCTGTCCTGGGCTGTTTCACGTCTGTTCTGGTGGCCTTCTCTATGTTCCGACATCGCCGCATATGTAGCGGCATGCTCCGTTTGTGCCCAGAGTAAGTCCCCTCGGCACCTTCCGTTGGGCCTTTTGCAACCCATAGCCACCGGGGAGCGTCCATGGTCACACCTGGGGATGGATTTCATTGTGGACCTCCCTGCATCCCGAGGCCATACGGTCATTCTCATGATTGTGGATCGGTTTTCCAAAATGTGCCACTGTGTTCCTCTCAAGAAGTTACCCTCTGCACAAGAGTTGGCCACGATTTTTGCCAGGGAGGTCTTCCGGTTGCACGGTTTGCCCAAGGAGATTGTGTCGGATCGGGGGAGTCAGTTTGTGTCCAGGTTCTGGCGCGCCTTTTGCTCCCAGTTGGGGATTCATCTCTCTTTCTCCTCGGCCTACCACCCTCAGTCCAATGGGGCCGCAGAACGATCCAATCAGGCCTTGGAGCAATTCCTTCGTTGCTATGTCTCCGATCACCAAGACAATTGGGTTGACCTCCTGCCTTGGGCTGAGTTTGCCAGGAACACGGCGGTGAACTCTTCCTCTGGGACGTCTCCCTTCATGGCCAATTATGGGTTCCAACCTGCCGTGTTACCGGAGGTATTCTCTCCCCAGGATATTCCGGCTGTGGAGGATCACCTTTCCGTCCTACGTGCTTCTTGGGTACAGATCCAGAGGTCCCTTGAGGTCTCTGCGCAGCGCCAGAGACTTCAGGCTGATCGCAGACGAGCACCCGCTCCTTCCTACCAGGTCGGAGACCGCGTATGGTTGTCCACCCGCAACCTCAACCTTCGAGTGCCCACTCCCAAGCTGGCGCCTCGCTTTGTTGGTCCCTTCCGAGTGCTTCGCAGGGTAAACCCGGTAGCCTATGCCCTTGCGCTTCCTCCTGGCATGCGGATCTCCAACGTGTTTCATGTCTCCCTGTTGAAGCCACTGGTGTGTAATCGTTTCACTTCCTCGGTTCCTCGGCCTCGTCTGGTCCAAGTGGGCAATCGTGAGGAGTATGAGGTGAGCAATATCCTGGACTCACGCCTGGTCCGCGGTCGGGTGCAGTTTTTGGTCCATTGGCGTGGTTATGGTCCAGAGGAGCGTTCCTGGGTTCCCTCCGCAGATGTCCATGCTCCTGCCTTGCTCCGAGCCTTCCACGCACGCTTCCCTCAGAAACCGTTCTTTACTCCGCAGAGGAGGGGCCCTTGAGGGGGAGGTACTGTCATGGTCTTACCTTCTTGCTGTTCTCCTTCGTTTGACATGTGCTGGCGGCCATCTTGGTTTCTGGGTTCTTGTAGCCTCCCACCCTGTGGCTTCTCCTTCCCACTGGGAGGAGCTGGATGCCTAGCTCATATATATAGGAGGTCTGTGGCTTCAGTTACTTGCTTGGTCCTCCTGTGTTCACATGCTTCTAAGACTGCTGCTGCTTCTGGTTCCTGATCCTGGCTTCGTCTGACTACCCTGCTGGTTCCTGATCCAGGCTTCGTCTGACTACCCTTCCGGTTCCTGACCTCTGGCTTCGCAAGACCCTGCTTTGGTTTAGCCATCCGTTTGGACTTTTGCCTTACAGCTTGATTTTCAATAAAGCCTTCTTATTTCCACTTACCTCTTGTTGTACGTCTGGTTCATGGTTCCTTGACACCCCCTCAAGGTATTCAAAACTGTTTATGGCAAATGGAGATGAAATTTCAGAATTTCTATTTATGGTAACCTTGCCTCACAAAAATGTAATATAGAGCAACCAAAAATCATATGTATCCTAAAAAAAAAAAAAACTGCCATCTTATCCCGTAGTTTCCAAAATGCGGTCACTTTTATGGAGTTTCTACTCTAGGGGTGCATCAGGGGGGCTTCAAATGGGACATGATGTAAATAAACCAATCCAGCAGAATCTGCCTTCCAAAAACCACACAGTGCTCCTTTTCCTCTACGCCCTGCCGTGTGCCCGTACAGTAGTTTACGACCACATATGTTTTTTTTTTTGTAAACTACAGAATCAGAGCTATAAATATAAAGTTTTGTTTGGCTGTTAACCCTTGCTTTGTTACTGGAAAAAATGGATTAAAATTGAAAATTTGGCCAAAAATGTAAATTCTAAAATTTCATCTGCATTTGCCAATAACTCTTGTGGAACACCTAAAGGGTTAACGACGTTTGTAAAATCAGTTTTGAATACATTGAGAGGTGTAGTTTCTTAGATGGGGTCATTTTAGGGTGCTTTCTATTATGTAAGCCACACAAAGTGACTTCAGACCTGAACATGTCCTTAAAAAGTGTTTTTTTGAAAATTTCTGAAAAATGTCAAGATTTGTTTCTAAACTTCTAAGCCTTTTAACATCCCCAAAAATAAAATTGCATTCCCAAAATGATCCAAACATGAAGTAGACATATGGAGAATGTAAAGTAATGACTATTTTTTGAGGTACTACTATGTATTTTAGAATTAGAGAAATTAAAACTTTGAAATTTGCAAATCTTTCAAAAATTTTGGTAAATTTGGTATTCTTTTAGAAATAAATAAAAATCCATTTTACCAGTGCCATGAAGTACAATATGCGACGAAAAAAATTATCTCAGAATGGCCTGGTTAAGTAAAAGCGTTTTAAAGTTATTCACACATAAAGTGACACTGGTCAGATTTGCAAAAATGGCCCGGTCCTTAAGTTGAAATATGGCCAAGTCCTTAAGAGGTTAAGGGTAGGGTTGAGCGAAGTTCAGGTTCGTACCGAACTTTAGGATTTTTGGAACCCGGACACGAACCCAAACTTTTTTGTAAAAGTTTGGTGTTCGGCACTTTCTTGGTGCTTTTTTAAAGGCTGCACAGCAGCCAATCGCCAAGCGGTTAACTGTCTGACTTTGGAAGCCATCACAGCCATGCTTACTAATAAAATGACTGTGATTGGCCAGAGCAGCATGTGACCCAGGCTCTATATAAGCTTGAGTCAAGTAGCGCTGCACGTTACTTTTCTGCTGGACTTGTGATTTCAGAAAGAGAATAGGAGATAATCTAACTCAGCAATCTACAGAGAAATAGTTGTGTGGGTGCAGGACACAATCGTTTTACCCAACGATTTGACCAAAAAAAAAAAAAACTTTTATAATTCTGTTAGTTAGGTGGGTGGCAGCGGCAGCAATTTTATCCAAGCTCAGAGCACCAGCACTGCATCTGAGCTTTTGGGACATTGCAAATCTATTTTTTTTTGCACACTGACTGGATTAGTCAGTGTGCAATTTAAGCTAGAAATACACACATCATTTTCTGGGGTTTGAAAAACACACTTTATTGACAAAAAACAATAATTTCAGGCCTTGCAGCATCAGCACGTGTGAAATTACAGGCTTAAATAATGCTGTCAAATTCAGCTGTTAAACAAACAATCGTTTGGGCACGAAAAATTTAGTTGGCAGTCTTTGATGCAGATGTCATTGTGAGATACACCCTTAATACATTTGGGTTACATTCAGAGATTTTTAATACTATTTATTTTTATTTTACACACTTATATAGCGCTACTAATTCCGCAGCGCTTTACAGACATTATCATCCAATTGTCCCCAATGGGTCTCACAATCTAAGGTCCCTATCAGTATGTCTTTGGAGTGTGGGAGGAAACCGGAGGAATCCCACGCAAACACGGGGAGAACATACAAACTCCATGCAGCTGTTGCTCTTGGTCGGATTTGAACCTAGGACCCTAGCGCTGCAAGGCACCAGTGCTAACCACTGAGCCACCGTGCTGCCCACAACCGCCATTTGGTGCACCAATATTGAATTCAGGCCTACACTGGTTCAGGCCCTGTGAGATACACCATTTACATACAGGGGTTTGATTCAGGGATTTGAAATACAGCCATTTGAAATACAGCCATTTTGTGCAAATAAATATTTAATTCAGGCCTATACTGGTTCATATCACGTGAGATACCCCCTCTACATACAGGGGTTTGAATCGGGCACTTAATATACAGCCATTTTGGGCAAATAAATATTAAATTCAGGCCTACACTGGTTCAGACCGTGTGAGATACTCCCTCTACATAAAAGGGTTTGATTCAGGCATTTGAAATACAGCCATTTGAAATACAGCCATTTTGTGCAAATAAATATTTACTTCAGGCCTACACTGGTTCAGACTGTGCGAGATACCCCCTCTACATACAGGGGTTTGAATCAGGCATTTGAAATACAGCCATTTAAAATACAACCATTTTGAAACATAGCCATTTTGAAACATAGCCATTTTGGGCAAATAAATATTTAATTCAGGACTATACTGGTTCAGATCGCGTGAGATACCCCCTTTACATACAGGGGTTTGAATCGGGCATTTAAAATACAGCCATTTTGGGGAAAGAAATATTGAATTCAGGCCTACACTGGTTCAGACCGTGTGAGATACTCCCTCTACATACTAGGGTTTGATTCAGGGATTTGAAATACAGCTATTTGAAATACAGCCATTTTGTGCAAAGAAATATTTACTTCAGGCCTACACTGGTTTAGACTGTGTGAGATACCCCCTCTACATACAGGGGTTTGAATCAGGCATTTGAAATACAGCCATTTGAAATACAGCCATTTTGGGCAAAGAAATATTAACTTCAGGCCTACACTGGTTCAGACCGTGTGAGATACCTCCTCTACATACAGGGGTTTGAATCAGGAATTTGAAATACAGCCATTTGAAATGCAGCCATTTTGGGCAAATAAATATTTACTTTAGGCCTACACTTGTTCAGACCGTGTAAGATACCCCCTCTACACACAGGGGTTTGAATCAGGCATTTGAAATACAGCCATTTGAAATACAGGCATTTTGTGCAAAGAAATATTTACTTCAGGCCTATACTGGTTCAGGCCCTGTGAGATACACTCTCTACATGCAGGGGTTTGATTCAGGGATTTTAAATACAGTCTTTGAAATACAGCCATTTTGGGTAAAGAAATATTTACTTCAGGTCTACACTGGTTCAGACCGTGTGAGATACCCCCACTACATACAGGCGTTTGAATCAGGCATTTGAAATACAGCCATTTGAAATACAGCCATTTTGGGCAAATAAATATTTACTTCAGGTCTACACTGGTTCAAACCGTGTGAGATACCCCCTCTACATATAGGGGTTTGAATCAGGCATTTGAAATACAGCCATTTTGTGCAAATAAATCTTTACTTCAGGCCTACACTGGTTCAGGCCCTGGGATATACACCCTCTACATACAGGGGTTTGATTCAGGGATTCGAAATACAGCCATTTAAAATACAACCATATAGGGGTTTGAATCAGGCATTTGAAATACAGCCATTTTGTGCAAAGAAATCTTTACTTCAGGCCTACACTGGTTCAGGGCCTGGGAGATACACTCTCTACATACAGGGGTTTGATTCAGGGATTCAAAATACAGCCATTTAAAATACAACTATTTTGTGAAAAGAAATATTGAATTCAGGCCTACACTGGTTCAGACCGTGTGAGATACTCCCTCTACATACAGGGGTTTGATTCAGGGATTTGAAATACAGCCATTTGAAATACAGCCATTTTGGGCAAATACATATTTACTTTAGGCCTACACTGGTTCAGACCGTGTGAGATACCCCCTCTACAAACAGGGGTTTGAATCAGGCATTTGAAATACAGCCATTTGAAATACAGACATTTTGGGCAAAGAAATATTTACTTCAGGCCTACACTGGTTCAGACCGTGTGAGATACCCCCTCTACATACAGGGGTTTGAATCACGCATTTGAAATACAGCCATTTAAAATACAGCCATTTTGTGCAAAGAAATATTTACTTTAGGCCTACAGTGGTTCAGGCCCTGTGAGATACACCCTCTACATACAGGGGTTTGATTCAGGGATTTAAAATACAACCATTTTGGGCAAATAAATATTGAATTCAGGCCTACACTGTTTCAGACCGTGTTAGATAATCGCTCTACATACAGGGGTTTGAATCAGGCATTTGAAATACAGCTTTTTGAAATACAGACATTTGAAATACAGACATTTGAAATACAGACATTTTGGCCAAAGACATATTAAATTCAGGCCTACACTGTTTCAGACCTTGTAAGATACTCCCTCTACATACAGGGGATTGATTCAGGGATTTGAAATACAGCCATTTTAGGCCTCATGCCCACGACCGTTGTTTTATTCGGTGTTCCTTGTTCCATTTTTTGTGATTTTCTGCGGACCCATTGACTTTCAATTGGTCAGTTGAAAACTCAGCTAATGCACCGTTTCTCATACGCGTCCGTGATTTGTGGTTCCAGTCCGTAAAAAAAATATAACCTGTCCTATTATTTTCGTGGCTACTAAACACACAGGCACACAAGATTGTCATCCGCGTCCGCGCTTCCGCGTCCGTTTTTTTCCTATCATTTGCATGGCAAACCTGTCTTAGATATTTTTTTTTTACTTTCCTTTATGTCTGGTGATCCTCCAAAAATAAAGGAAGACACACGAAAATAAAAACGGAAACGGATCACGGAACAACGGAACCCCATTTTGTGGAACGGAACAAAACAACGGTCGTGTGTATGAGGCCTTAGGCAAAGAAATATTTACTTCAGGCCTACACTGGCTCTGACCGTGTGAGATACTCCCTCTACATACAGGGGTTTGATTCAGGAATTTAAAATACAGCCATTTGAAATACAGCTACTTTGTGTAAAGAAATATTTACTTCAGACCTACACTGGTTCAGACCGTGTGAGATACA